>NC_069502.1:733709284-734384284 GCF_027579735.1 Bombina bombina
CCCCCCCTCTCTCTCTCTCTCTCCCCCCCCTCTCTCTCTCTCCCTCCCCCCCCTCTCTCTCTCTCCCTCTCTCTCTCTCCCCCTCTCTCTCTCTCCCCCCCTCTCTCTCTCTCTCGCTCCCCCTCTCTCTCCCCATCTCTCCTCTCTCTCTCCCCTCTCTCTCTATCTCTCCCCATCTCTCCTCTGCCCTCTCTCTCTCTCCCCTCTCTCTCTCTCACCCCTCTCTCTCTTTCCCCTCTCTCTCTGTCTCCTCTCTCCCCCCTATCTCCCCCTCTGTCTCTCTCTATCTCCCCCCCCCCCCCCTCTCTCTCTCCCCACATCTCCCCTCTCTCTCTCTGTCTCCTCTCTCTCCCCTATCTCCCCCCTCTGTCTCTCTCTCTCCCCTCTCTCTCTCTTCACATCTCCCATCTCCCCTCTCTATCTTATCTCTCTCTCCCCCCCCCCTATCTCTCTTTATCCCCTCTTGAGCTTTCTCTCCCCTCTTTTGAGCTGTTTGAGCTCTCTCCACGGCCCCGCCCCCGACCACGCCCCCTCCAGGACCTTCGCGTTAGGCCACGCCCCTCCACGGACCCCGCGATATGCCACGCCCCCTCCACGGACCTCCGCGCTAGGCCACGCCCCCATGAGCCATGTGGCATGCATACTTTATTATTTACATAATACATTTATTACCAGGTGCAGGGACTCACTCTCACTCGGAAGATTTTCTCCCAGCTAGAGCCGATAAAACCATGTGCACTGTCACGACCACACCCGCGCCCCCCCCCCCCCAGCCCCAGGCCCCTTCAGTCTGACAGTGACTCTGAGGCTGAGCTGAGTGAGCTCACCGTGCATGACCATGCCCCCCCTCAGTCTGACTCTGAGGAGCTCACGGTCTCACCGTGCCCCTGCGGCCCCCCCTCAGTCTGTGTCTGAACTTGAAGCTTTAACTTACCTTCCACTCCATTCTTCTTCACTCGGTAGTCACTGGCTGTGACACTGCTGCTGCTGCCAGTCTGCCGTGCTTTCCAGAGTCTCCCACTGGACCCAGGGCTTTCCACAGACCACTCCACGTCTGACTCTAGTCTTCTCTGCTGAGCTGCTCTGAGACACGTGACTGCACGCGGAAGGATCTATTTAATTCCCGCCCGGCACTCAGAGACAGCCAGCCCCAGTCAGATTCAGACGAGTTCTGAATCTGATTGGCTGAGAGTCAGACTAGTAGTGAGACGTGAGAGGCGGCCAGGACGGAGGCTAGCCTCCTGTGGAAGCGTATGGGGCGCATTGGAGAGCACTGCATTGGCACCTTTTCTCCTCTGGTGGCAGTCTCTCAGCGTCCCATACACTTCCACAGTAGTCAATGCATTCATATTGCGCAATGCAAGGACAGCCGGCTGTCCTTGTCTTGCGCAATATGAATGTATTGATGTATAAACAGTGAGTGAGTCAGTTTTAATAAAATTTACACACAGAATCATGATTTTGGTGGAGGGGTGGGGGGGGTAGGGGGGGGTCACCTTATTTTATTAAAAAAAAAATGAAAAAAAAAAATAATTTTTTTATTTTTTAATTTTAAATAAATGCTGCCTGTAATTACATAGATTGGCCAGGGTAGGCGCTGCCTCACCTGCCTCCTGTGACTGCACGTCACTGGTCTATGGGATGGTACACATGGATGTGCATGGCTTGTCAGTGGTTGAGGACCAGGATCAGGGGAGATGTCACCAGCAGTAAGTAGAAGCAAGAGGGAGAGTGACATGAGATGAAATACAAATTTGCAGTAATGAGACTGCTTTTGAGATGAGCTGCAGGGGGTAGAGAGAGTGTTTAGGAATAGGTAAATTTCATGAGTAGAAAAGTAAGGTGAGTTTAAGAGAGATGGGCTAATGAACAGTGCAGGTGGAGAGGGAGAAGGAGTAATTGAATAGTGTAGTTTGTTATGGACTCTCATCAGCCTAAAGGAAATAAATTTATGGGTAAGTATAAATTCTGTTTTCCTTCTTAGCTGATGAGACTCCATAGCTTCATAACATGTGGGATACAATACCCAAGCTGAGAATCCATGTTAAGGGTGGGTTGGACAAAAAGTAGGCAATGTGGCCTGAAGGACTTTCCTGCCAAAAGCTGCAACAGAAGAAGCATAAATGTCAAAATTATAACATTTAGAAAAAGTGTGAAGGAAGACCAAGTTGCCTCCTTGCAAATCTGTTCCAAGAAGGCATCATCCTTGAAAGCCCAGGAAGTGTATATGTGTATATATATATATATATATATATATTTTATAATAAAAAAGTCCTTGTAAGTGAAGAACTTTCCAATTGCAAGCATTCTAAATGCATATTTGGCTTTAATGCACTTGGCTTAGTGCACCTTTGGGTTAGTGCACAAGCAAAAGCCAGAACAGGCCTTTGAAGCATGCCCCATAGAAGTTTATGGGGAGAGGAAGTTAGCACGGCCGAACTATCCAACCTCCAGATGTAAGTGCACCTGAGACTTCCGCTCAAGCAAAAATGTTTTACTTTAAAAGTGTAATATGAGCGCAAGATTGGGAGCGCTAATGACTTAACTTGAGTGGTGTTAGCGCTCAATAGCACTAATACCTTTGCGCTCCACTTGTAATATAGCCCATAATAGGGTTACAGTGTAGCCTTGGATGAAATTGGTTTGGAATCAGTGTGGGGCTATTGAATGAATACATGTTGAAAAAGCCTTGTGTGACAGGTCTAAGAAGACATGGATTTGATATCCCTTGTAGGTAATATTTCTCTGTTTTTATGGCATCTGCAATAATGTGTTTCTTGATTTAGCAAAAACATAATTTATGTAAGAACTTACCTGATAAATTCATTTCTTTCATATTAACAAGAGTCCATGAGCTAGTGACGTATGGGATATACATTCCTACCAGGAGGGGCAAAGTTTCCCAAACCTTAAAATGCCTATAAATACACCCCTCACCACACCCACAAATCAGTTTAACGAATAGCCAAGAAGTGGGGTGATAAGAAAAAAAGTGCGAAGCATATAAAATAAGGAATTGGAATAATTGTGCTTTATACAAAAAAATCATAACCACCACAAAAAAGGGTGGGCCTCATGGACTCTTGTTAATATGAAAGAAATGAATTTATCAGGTAAGTTCTTACATAAATTATGTTTTCTTTCATGTAATTAACAAGAGTCCATGAGCTAGTGACGTATGGGATAATGACTACCCAAGATGTGGATCTTTCCACACAAGAGTCACTAGAGAGGGAGGGATAAAATAAAGACAGCCAATTCCTGCTGAAAATAATCCACACCCAAAATAAAGTTTAACAAAAAACATAAGCAGAAGATTCAAACTGAAACCGCTGCCTGAAGAACTTTTCTACCAAAAACTGCTTCAGAAGAAGAAAATACATCAAAATGGTAGAATTTAGTAAAAGTATGCAAAGAGGACCAAGTTGCTGCTTTGCAGATCTGGTCAACCGAAGCTTCATTCCTAAACGCCCAGGAAGTAGATACTAACCTAGTAGAATGAGCTGTAATTCTTTGAGGCGGAATTTTACCCGACTCAACATAGGCAAGATGAATTAAAGATTTCAACCAAGATGCCAAAGAAATGGCAGAAGCTTTCTGGCCTTTCCTAGAACCGGAAAAGATAACAAATAGACTAGAAGTCTTACGGAAAGATTTCGTAGCTTCAACATAATATTTCAAAGCTCTAACAACATCCAAAGAATGCAATGATTTCTCCTTAGAATTCTTAGGATTAGGACATAATGAAGGAACCACAATTTCTCTACTAATGTTGTTGGAATTCACAACTTTAGGTAAAAATTCAAAAGAAGTTCGCAACACCGCCTTATCCTGATGAAAAATCAGAAAAGGAGACTCACACGAAAGAGCAGATAATTCAGAAACTCTTCTAGCAGAAGAGATGGCCAAAAGGAACAAAACTTTCCAAGAAAGTAATTTAATGTCCAATGAATGCATAGGTTCAAACGGAGGAGCTTGAAGAGCTCCCAGAACCAAATTCAAACTCCAAGGAGGAGAAATTGACTTAATGACAGGTTTTATACGAACCAAAGCTTGTACAAAACAATGAATATCAGGAAGAATAGCAATCTTTCTGTGAAAAAGAACAGAAAGAGCGGAGATTTGTCCTTTCAAAGAACTTGCGGACAAACCCTTATCTAAACCATCCTGAAGAAACTGTAAAATTCTCGGTATTCTAAAAGAATGCCAAGAAAAATGATGAGAAAGACACCAAGAAATATAAGTCTTCCAGACTCTATAATATATCTCTCGAGATACAGATTTACGAGCCTGTAACATAGTATTAATCACGGAGTCAGAGAAACCTCTATGACCAAGAATCAAGCGTTCAATCTCCATACCTTTAAATTTAAGGATTTCAGATCCGGATGGAAAAAAGGACCTTGTGACAGAAGGTCTGGTCTTAACGGAAGAGTCCATGGCTGGCAAGATGCCATCCGGACAAGATCCGCATACCAAAACCTGTGAGGCCATGCCGGAGCTATTAGCAGAACAAACGAGCATTCCCTCAGAATCTTGGAGATTACTCTTGGAAGAAGAACTAGAGGCGGAAAGATATAGGCAGGATGATACTTCCAAGGAAGTGATAATGCATCCACTGCCTCCGCCTGAGGATCCCGGGATCTGGACAGATACCTGGGAAGTTTCTTGTTTAGATGAGAGGCCATCAGATCTATCTCTGGGAGCCCCCACAATTGAACAATCTGAAGAAATACCTCTGGGTGAAGAGACCATTCGCCCGGATGCAACGTTTGGCGACTGAGATAATCCGCTTCCCAATTGTCTACACCTGGGATATGAACCGCAGAGATTAGACAGGAGCTGGATTCCGCCCAAACCAAAATTCGAGATACTTCTTTCATAGCCAGAGGACTGTGAGTCCCTCCTTGATGATTGATGTATGCCACAGTTGTGACATTGTCTGTCTGAAAACAAATGAACGATTCTCTCTTCAGAAGAGGCCAAAACTGAAGAGCTCTGAAAACTGCACGGAGTTCCAAGATATTGATCGGTAATCTCACCTCCTGAGATTCCCAAACTCCTTGTGCCGTCAGAGATCCCCACACAGCTCCCCAACCTGTGAGACTTGCATCTGTTGAAATTACAGTCCAGGTCGGAAGAACAAAAGAAGCCCCCTGAATTAAACGATGGTGATCTGTCCACCACGTTAGAGAGTGCCGAACAATCGGTTTTAAAGATATTAATTGATATATCTTCGTGTAATCCCTGCACCATTGGTTCAGCATACAGAGCTGAAGAGGTCGCATGTGAAAACGAGCAAAGGGGATCGCGTCCGATGCAGCAGTCATAAGACCTAGAATTTCCATGCATAAGGCTACCGAAGGGAATGATTGAGACTGAAGGTTTCGACAGGCTGTAATCAATTTTAGACGTCTCTTGTCTGTTAAAGACAAAGTCATGGACACTGAATCTATCTGGAAACCCAGAAAGGTTACCCTTGTTTGAGGAATCAAAGAACTTTTTGGTAAATTGATCCTCCAACCATGATCTTGAAGAAACAACACAAGTCGATTCGTATGAGACTCTGCTAAATGTAAAGACGGAGCAAGTACCAAGATATCGTCCAAATAAGGAAATACCACAATACCCTGTTCTCTGATTACAGACAGAAGGGCACCGAGAATCTTTGTGAAAATTCTTGGAGCTGTAGCAAGGCCAAACGGTAGAGCCACAAATTGGTAATGCTTGTCTAGAAAAGAGAATCTCAGGAACTGATAATGATCTGGATGAATTGGAATATGCAGATATGCATCCTGTAAATCTATTGTGGACATATAATTCCCTTGCTGAACAAAAGGCAATATAGTCCTTACAGTTACCATCTTGAACGTTGGTATCCTTACATAACGATTCAATAATTTTAGATCCAGAACTGGTCTGAAGGAATTCTCCTTCTTTGGTACAATGAAGAGATTTGAATAAAACCCCATCCCCTGTTCCGGAACTGGAACTGGCATAATTACTCCAGCCAACTCTAGATCTGAAACACAATTCAGAAATGCTTGAGCTTTCACTGGATTTACTGGGACATGGGAAAGAAAAAATCTCTTTGCAGGAGGTCTCATCTTGAAACCAATTCTGTACCCTTCTGAAACAATGTTCTGAATCCAAAGATTGTGAACAGAATTGATCCAAATTTCTTTGAAAAAACGTAACCTGCCCCCTACCAGCTGAACTGGAATGAGGGCCGTACCTTCATGTGAACTTAGAAGCAGGCTTTGCCTTTCTAGCAGGCTTGGATTTATTCCAGACTGGAGATGGTTTCCAAACTGAAACTGCTCCTGAGGACGAAGGATCAGGCTTTTGTTCTTTGTTGAAACGAAAGGAACGAAAACGATTGTTAGCCCTGTTTTTACCTTTAGACTTTTTATCCTGTGGTAAAAAAGTTCCTTTCCCACCAGTAACAGTTGAAATAATAGAATCCAACTGAGAACCAAATAATTTGTTTCCCTGGAAAGAAATGGAAAGTAGAGTTGATTTAGAAGCCATATCAGCATTCCAAGTCTTAAGCCATAAAGCTCTTCTGGCTAAGATAGCCAGAGACATAAATCTAACATCAACTCTAATAATATCAAAAATGGCATCACAGATGAAATTATTAGCATGCTGGAGAAGAATAATAATATCATGAGAATCACGATTTGTTACTTGTTGCGCTAGAGTTTCCAACCAAAAAGTTGAAGCTGCAGCAACATCAGCCAATGATATAGCAGGTCTAAGAAGATTACCTGAACATAGATAAGCTTTTCTTAGAAAAGATTCAATTTTTCTATCTAAAGGATCTTTAAACGAGGTACCATCTGACGTAGGAATGGTAGTACGTTTAGCAAGGGTAGAAATAGCCCCATCAACTTTAGGGATTTTGTCCCAAAATTCTAACCTGTCAGGCGGAACAGGATATAATTGCTTAAAACGTTTAGAAGGAGTAAAAGAATTACCCAATTTATCCCATTCCTTAGCAATTACTGCAGAAATAGCATTAGGAACAGGAAAGACTTCTGGAATAACCGCAGGAGCTTTAAAAACCTTATCCAAACGTATAGAATTAGTATCAAGAGGACTAGAATCCTCTATTTCTAAAGCAATTAGTACTTCTTTAAGTAAAGAGCGAATAAATTCCATCTTAAATAAATATGAAGATTTATCAGCATCAATCTCTGAGACAGAATCCTCTGAACCAGAAGAGTCCAAAGAATCAGAATGATGGTGTTCATTTAAAAATTCATCTGTAGAGAGAGAAGATTTAAAAGACTTTTTACGTTTACTAGAAGGAGAAATAACAGACAAAGCCTTCTTTATGGATTCAGAAACAAAATCTCTTATGTTATCAGGAACATTCTGCACCTTAGATGTTGAGGGAACTGCAACAGGCAATGGTACATCACTAAAGGAAATATTATCTGCTTTAACAAGTTTGTCATGACAATTATTACAAACAACAGCTGGAGGAATAGCTACCAAAAGTTTACAGCAGATACACTTAGCTTTGGTAGATCCAGCAGGCAGTGGTTTTCCTGTAGTATCTTCTGGCTCAGATGCAACGTGAGACATCTTGCAATATGTAAGAGAAAAAACAACATATAAAGCAAAATAGATCAAATTCCTTATAAGACAGTTTCAGGAATGGGAAAAAAATGCCAAACATCAAGCTTCTAGCAACCAGAAGCAAATGAAAAATGAGACTGAAATAATGTGGAGACAAAAGCGACGCCCATATTTTTTGGCGCCAAATAAGACGCCCACATTATTTGGCGCCTAAATGCTTTTGGCGCCAAAAATGACGCCACATCCGGAACGCCGACATTTTTGGCGCAAAATAACGTCAAAAATGACGCAACTTCCGGCGACACGTATGACGCCGGAAACGAAAAGAATTTTTGCGCCAAAAAAGTCCGCGCCAAGAATGACGCAATAAAATGAAGCATTTTCAGCCCCCGCGAGCCTAACAGCCCACAGGGAAAAAAGTCAAATTTTTGAGGTAAGAAAAAATATGATAATTTAAAGCATAATCCCAAATATGAAACTGACTGTCTGGAAATAAGGAAAGTTGAACATTCTGAGTCAAGGCAAATAAATGTTTGAATACATATATTTAGAACTTTATAAATAAAGTGCCCAACCATAGCTTAGAGTGTCACAGAAAAATAAGACTTACTTACCCCAGGACACTCATCTACATGTTTGTAGAAAGCCAAACCAGTACTGAAACGAGAATCAGTAGAGGAAATGGTAAATATAAGAGTATATCGTCGATCTGAAAAGGGAGGTAAGAGATGAATCTCTACGACCGATAACAGAGAACCTTATGAAATAGACCCCGTAGAAGGAGATCATTGCATTCAATAGGCAATACTCTCCTCACATCCCTCTGACATTCACTGCACGCTGAGAGGAAAACCGGGCTCCAACTTGCTGCGGAGCGCATATCAACGTAGAATCTAGCACAAACTTACTTCACCACCTCCCTTGGAGGCAAAGTTTGTAAAACTGATTTGTGGGTGTGGTGAGGGGTGTATTTATAGGCATTTTAAGGTTTGGGAAACTTTGCCCCTCCTGGTAGGAATGTATATCCCATACGTCACTAGCTCATGGACTCTTGTTAATTACATGAAAGAAATTAGGTTTTCCAATGAAGTCTTCCTGAAATCTATCCTGTTGAATAAAATTAGGGTCAACCTCCTGGATAAGCTGA
This sequence comes from Bombina bombina, assembly GCF_027579735.1. Lineage (NCBI taxonomy): Eukaryota > Metazoa > Chordata > Amphibia > Anura > Bombinatoridae > Bombina > Bombina bombina. The sequence continues at coordinate 733,718,019 of NC_069502.1, forward strand.
TGCAAATTTTTTAAAAAGAACCTCTTGAACATTAAGAGGTTTAACTCATATTTCATCTACTGGATGTTTGTTTTAGTTCCCATGACGGCTCTCCTGATAAGCAATTTGTTTTCTTAAGAGTCAGGGCTTGAAATAAATAAATATTTGTAAAAATTAGTAGAGCTCAGGTTACACTACAGCAACATTTACCAGGGGAATGTTAAAAAAAAAAGTGAAATCGGCCAAACAAATTAGCTTTCGAGAAATAAATGTAATGTGTACAAATGTAAGAAAAGGTTCAGCAATATACTAAAAAGCAATACATAAAAAACAAATGATAAACACAATTGTCAAATTGGATGCGCCTAAAAGTGTACAAATATATATTAAAACATTCAATATTGTTGGTATCGAACCTAGAATGTTAGTGTATTCAGGAATTGATATTAGTGAGCTAGATCTGTAGCAAACTGTTCTTAAACCTGTAATCTCAAAATTGTAATATTGGTGTGTATATTACAATATATAATATAGTGTAATGTGTGTTCTCCCTTTTTATATATAAAATATAATATATAATATAAAAATAGTGCAGTGTTAAATACACAAAAGTGTAAATATAATAGTATTCACGAAATACCGTTAACTTCATCTATAACTTCATATACATAGTGAGTTAAATCAATAGTGTTGAGATTAGTAATATTAACAGTTCCAATCTGTAATATATGAGAAACGTATCAGTTCAAATATGGTGTAAAGTCCTCAGGATATATTGTTGTCTCCTCGACGAAGGTTGAATAGATGTCACGGGTCAAATGTAATATGGTCAGTGGCAGGCTGCTTCTTCTGGGTGTAGTTGGAATACGCTCCTATGATATCAAAGATAAGACAATAGTAAGACAATAGTGCAGGGTCAAATGGGTCAGATGTCTCCCCACTCTAAAATCACGTACTTACTAAATTCAAAGCACTGAATCAGTGCTGTATAAGCCTTCTGGGCTCTCAACAGTCGCCCAGCTAACTGCTCAAAGTGTAACAGCACGGCTCCTCTATGCCGACACGTCTCTAGAACATCCAGCGTCTGGAACCGAAAGTCCGTACTCTCCTCTGTGAGTCACTCAAGTGCCTCCGGCAAACACCCGATCAATGGGGATAATGGGGGTAACATAGATAATGACGCAAGCGCAATGTGGATCCTGAGACGCTGAATAAGCGTATTTAAAGCCGTGGTTTTTAATTATGCAGTATACTTGAAAAAACGGTTTGATACCGTGAAACGTCGTGATTGCTTTTAAATAAAGTCTGTTTTTACTTTACCAGACTTGCCACGGTATTTTAATAATATCCTTACTACCGCTCATGTGTTTGTCAGTTTGCCTACACTGACCTACAGAGGAGTTAGCGGTATATAATATATTTTCACACACATATCCCCATTGATCGGGTGTTTGACGGAGGCACTTGAGTGACTCACAGAGGAGAGTACAGACTTTCGGTTCCAGGCACTGGATGTTCTAGGGACGTGTCGGCATAGAGGAGCCGTGCCGTTACACTTTGAGCAGTTAGCTGGGCGACTGTTGAGAGCCCAGAAGGCTTATACAGCACTGATCCAGTGCTTTGAATTTAGTAAGTATGGGATTTTAGAGTGGGGAGACATCTGACCCATTTGACCCTGCACTATTGTGGCGCCTTCTTTCTTTGTCTTATCTTTAAAAAGCAATACAGATGTCAACAAGTTATTATATAGACCAGAAAAGTAACGTTTAAGGATAATGAATGCTTCTTGTTTGATGAAGTATAGGGAGAGAGAACAGTGCTGCAATTCAAATAAAACCAAATTAAACGCTGCAGTGATTAAAGGGATACTAAACCAAATTTTTTTCTTTCATGATTCAGATTGAGCATGCAATTTTAAAGTGAAGGTCAATTTAGATGAATCGGTGTCCGGTTTTTAATAAACCTGTTGTGAAAAGGCCCCTTTTCTAATATTGGGTCAGTGACTAAAATCAGTGTCAGGCTTTTCCTTATAATCCATTTACCTTATTTAAAGAATGATACTTACACCAGTCTTATAAAAAGGATACATTTATTAAATGACAAATCCTATATAATAAATGGCCAAGTATGTTTGTCAGATGCAGTCATGCGCAGTAGAGACTGCACGTGACAAACATACCTGGCCGTTTGGATCCTGACACTCAGCACAGAGCAAGGCTGAAGCGGAGTGTCAGGGAGCGTGGCCGACGGGAGCGTCGCGATGGGTGCCGAGCATCGCGAGGGTCGTGACCGGGCGTCGCGAGGGGCATGGCCGGGCGGGTGTCGCCGCGAGGGCCGTGGTCGGCCGGGGTGCTGCGATGGGGGCGTGGCCAGAGAGGCAAAGGCTTTAAATTAAGACAGAGCCAGAGAGGGAGCAGGAGAGGGGGAGAAGGGCCAAAGAGGGGGGGAGAGAGCCAGAGGGGGGGGAGAGAGCCAAAGAGGGGGGGGGAGAGCCAAAGAGGAGAGAGCGCCAAAGGGGGGGGGGAGAGAGCCAAATGGGGGGGAGAGAGAACCAAAGGGGGGGGGAGAGAGCCAAAGGGGGGGAGAGAGAGCCAAAGGGGGGGAGAGAGAGCCAAAGGGGGGGGGAGAGAGAGCCAAAGGGGGGGAGAGAGAGCCAAAGGGGGGGGAGAGAGAGCCAAAGGGGGGGGGAGAGAGCGCCAAAGGGGAGAGAGTGCCAAAGAGGAAAGAGAGCCAAAGAGGAGAGAGAGCAAAAGAGGGGAGAGAGAGCCAAAGGGGGGGGGGAGAGAGCCAAAGGGGGGGGAGAGAGAGCCAAAGGGGGGGGGGGGGAGAGAGCGCCAAAGGGGAGAGAGAGCCAAAGGGGGGGGGGGGGAGAGTGCCAAAGAGGAAAGAGAGCCAAAGAGGAGAGAGAGCAAAAGAGGGGAGAGAGCAAAAGAGGGGAGAGAGCAAAAGAGGGGAGAGAGCCAAAGAGGGGGGAGAGCCAAAGAGGGGGGGAGAGAGCCAAAGGGGGGGGGAGAGAGCCAAAGAGGGGGGAGAGCCAAAGAAAGGGGAGAGCCAAAGAGGGGGGAGAGAGAGCCAAAGAGGGGGGGGGGAGAGAGCCAAAGAGGGGGGGGGGGAGAGCCAAAGAGGGGGGGGAGAGAGCCAAAGAGGGGGAAGAGAACAAAAGAGGGGGAGAGAGAGCAAAAGAAAGGGGGGAGAGAGCCAAAGAGGGGAGAGAGAGAGCCAAAGAGGGGAGAGAGAGAGCAAAAGAGAGGAGAGAGAGAGCAAAAGAGAGGGGGGAGAGAAAGCAAAATAGAGGGGGGAGAGAAAGAGCAAAAGAGAGGGGGGAGAGAGCAAGGGGTGGGACCGCTGTACTTCAAAAAATGGCCCGTGTACACAGGCTTTAGTACTAGTCCTATATAATAAATGGCCAAGTATGTTTGTCAGATGCAGTCATGCGCAGTAGAGACTGCACGTGACAAACATACCTGGCCGTTTGGATCCTGACACTCAGCACAGAGCAAGGCTGAAGCGGAGTGTCAGGGAGCATGGCCGACGGGAGCATCGCGATGGGGACGTGGCCGGGCGTTGTGAGGGGCGTGGCCAGGCATTGCGAGGGGCATGGTCGGACGGGTGTCGCCGGGATGGGGCGTGGCCGGGCGGGGTGCCTCGACGGGGGCGTGGCCAGAGAGGCAAAGGCTTTCAATTAAGACAGAGCCAGAGAGGGAGCAGGAGAGGGGGGGAGAAGGGCCAAAGGGGGGGGGGTGAGAGAGTCAAAGAGGAAAGAGACCAAAGAGGAGAGAGAGCCAAAAAGGAAAGAGAGCCAAAGAGGAGAGAGAGCTAAAGAGGGGAGAGAGCCAAAGAGGGGGGAGAGAGAGCCAAAGAGGGGGGGGAGAGCCAAAGAGGGGTAGGGGAGAGCCAAAGGGGGAGGGGAGAGCCAAAGGGGGAGGGGAGAGCCAAAGGGGGGGAGAGCCAAAGGGGGGGGGGAGAGCCAAAGAGGGGGGAGAGAGAGAGAGCCAAAGAGGAAAGAGAGCCAAAGAGGAGAGCAAAAGAGGGGAGAGAGCCAAAGAGGGGGAGAGAGAGCCAATGAGGGGGGGGAGCCAAAGAGGGGGGGAGAGAGCCAAAGAGGGGGGGAGAGAGCCAAAGAGGGGGGAGAGAGCCAAAGAGGGGGGGGAGAGAGCCAAAGAGGGGGGAGAGAGCCAAAGGGGGGAGGAGAGCCAAAGAGGGGGAAGAGAGAGAGCCAAAGAGGAAAGAGAGCCAAAGAGGAGAGAGAGCAAAAGAGGAGAGAGAGCCAAAGAGGGGGAAGAGAGAGCCAAAGAGGGGGGAGAGAGAGCCAAAGAGGGGGGGAGAGAGCCAAAGAGGGGGGGAGAGAGCCAAAGGGGGGGGGAGAGCCAAAGGGGGGGGGAGAGCCAAAGGGGGGGAGAGAGCCAATGGGGGGGGAGAGCCAAAGGGGGGGAGAGCCAAAAAGGGGGGAGAGAGAGAGCCAAAGAGGAGAGAGAGCCAAAGAGGAGAGAGAGCAAAAGAGGGGAGAGAGCCAAAGAGGGGGAAGAGAGAGCCAAAGAGGGGGAGAGAGAGAGCCAAAGAGGGGGGAGAGAGAGCCAAAGAGGGGGGGAGAGAGAGCCAAAGAGGGGGGGAGAGAGAGCCAAAGAGGGGGGGGGGGGAACAAAAGAGGGGGGAGAGAGAGCAAAAGAAAGGAGGGAGAGAGCCAAAGAGGGGAGAGAGCAAAAGAGGGGAGAGAGCAAAAGAGGGGAGAGAGAGAGCAAAAGAGGGGGAGAGCAAAAGAGAGGGGGGAGAGAAAGCAAAAGAGAGGGGGGGAAGAGAGAGCAAAAGAGAGGGGGAGAGAGCAAGGGGTGGGACCGATGTACTGCAAAAAATGGCCCGTGTACACGGGCTTTAGTACTAGTCTATACATAAGTGGTGAGAGAAGCGTCTAACATACAAGGCTCTCTTTCTCTATCTACACTATAGACTAATGCCTGTGGGGTGTGCAAGCAAAGAAAGATGAAGTCTGTCTCTATTACCTTTGGTATTATTTTGTCCTTCCTTTTTCCTCTTTCCAAGCTGCTTCTCAAAACATATTTATAGCCAAACAGCCACACCATGAAGACAGTCCCAGCCAATCAAATCCATTCATCATCTGTTTTATAACAATTCCTCTGTTGAGTTAACTGCCTGTAGATGTCGCTGTTGTCCAGGAAATGAGTTTTCCTAATGCCTTCTGACCTTTGCAACCCATCCCAGGACTGACTTTTAGTGATGTCGCGAATAGTTCGCTGGCGAATAGTTCCCGGCGAACACAGCATGTTCGCGTTCGCCGCGGCAGGCGAACATATGCGTTGTTCGGTCCGCCCCCTATTCGTCATCATTTAGTTAACTTTGACCCTGTACCTCACAGTCAGCAGACACATTCCAGCCAATCAGCAGCAGACCCTCCCTCCCAGACCCTCCCACCTCCTGGACAGCATCCATTTTAGATTCATTTGGAAGCTGCATTCTTAGTGAGAGGAGGGACAGTGTAGCTGCTGCTGATTTAATAGGGAAATCGATAGCTAGGCTAGTGTATTCAGTGTCCACTACAGTCCTGAAGGACTCATCTGATCTCTGCTGTAAGGACAGCTCCCCAAAAAGCCCTTTTTAGGGCTAGAACATCAGTCTGCTTTTTTTTTTTTCCTGTGTAATCTAATTGCAGTTGCCTGCCTGCCAGCGTATGTGTCATTCTCACAGCGTATACTGTGCCCACTTGCCCAGTGCCACCACTCATATCTGTTGTAACAGTAGTGTACATTTAAAAAAAACAACACTTTTTTGACTGTGAAATAATAGCAGTCAGTTTCCTTCACACGTGTGCGTTTCAGGGCCTGCCTGCCAGGGCACAGTGTCACACCAGTGCAACTCATATCTGGTGTAACAGTAGTGTACATTTAAAAAAAACAACACTTTTTTGACTGTGAAATAATAGCAGTCAGTTTCCTTCACACGTGTGCGTTTCAGTGCCTGCCTGCCAGAGCACAGTGTCACACCAGTGCAACTCATATCTGGTGTAACAGTAGTGTACATTTAAAAAAAACAACACTTTTTTGACTTTGAAATAATAGCAGTCAGTTTCCTTCACACGTGTTGTTAACGGACCAGGTATATAGCAAACCTGATCTGTCTCTGACAGTTATCATAACAGCTTAGCAAATCGTGACAAGCAATATTTGCAGACAATAGCAATACACAGCAATATTGGTACAATATATGGGGGATATATATTAACAGGACAATTTAACCCTTAGACACTAATTTAACCCAATATTAGTGATTCAGAACGCATTGTAAAATACTATGATTTAATTTACCACCTGTTCAATGTCCTGGGCTAATTTCAGGAATTGTTAAGAGATATAAATATCTATTAATACAGGGATACTTCACATTGATCACTACCAATATAAACAGTAGTCCTGGTCATTTAGTTGGTACATTAATCCTGATAGAGATATATTTGTTCTGAATAATTACCACCCTGGGTTTATACCGCAACAATTGCAAGTTGTAAAAATTATTACTGTCATGGAATAATCAAATAGGAACGTCAGAGGAAATATTCATGCATGATGTATGATATTTAGACTATCCAAAAATACCAAATGTCAAACCAAGTACATGGTATATCACAAATATGCCATAATCATATACATTAACATAAGTGTTGTATCATACTAACTACCCATGCATGGTCTCTCATGTTAAACCACCCTGTAATCAACAATAGTGCCTGAACTAATTATTGTACTTGACCCTTGTGATACATAAACAAGGATCAACCATCTGATTGAGAAACCATAGATGTACTCTCAGTTTTCATTATTACAACTTCCTGATAAATTGCAATTGCAAGGATTAATCGCTGCTAAGTCGGTGATCCAAACCCCTATTACCACTCTCTCCTCTTTTGAGCTAACACTATTCCTGTGTTTTTAATGTGTATTGTTCTACATTTTTTTAAAGTTCCAATAAAAGTTATATTTTAAATTTTCCTGTACACCTGCCAATTGTAACTCAGTCGTATTCTACATTTAGGGAATTTGAGTACTATAAATGTGTACATTTTCTGAAGACTTTGACCTTCTTTTGTTCTCTCATTAACAGGTACACAGCACCAATGTTTGCATCACGTAACATTAGGAGGAACACATGTACGTTAATTTCCTCCAAGTTAATTTTTAAATAACTATTACTACTAATTATATTCCCTATAACATCTCAGTAGTGCCATTGGGCCCCTTTTTCTCTTATCATATCTGGTGTAACAGTAGTGTACATTTAAAAAACAACAACACTTTTTTGACTGTGAAATAATAGCAGTCAGTTTCCTTCACACATGTGCGTTTCAGTGCCTGCCAGGGTACAGTGTCACACCAGTGCAACTCATATCTGGTGTAACAGTAGTGTACATTTAAAAAAAAACAACACTTTTTTGACTGTGAAATAATAACAGTCAGTTTCCTTCACGCGTGTGCGTTTCAGGGCCTGCCAGAGCACAGTGTCACACCAGTGCAACTCGTATCTGGTGTAACAGTAGTGTACATTTAAAAAAAAAAATACAATTTTGACTGTAATAGATTGAATAGCAGTTAGTTGTCTGCAAGCCTGTGTGTCAGGCCTACAGCGTCTACTCTGCCAACTTCTGCCAGTGCACAGTGCCACTCATATCTGTTGTCACAGTAGCTTGCACGCATAGTACCACTAATCGAAAAAAAAATGACAGGCAGAGGCAGGCAACCCCGCAGGGGCCGTCATGGTCGTGGTGCTGTGATTCCCTTTGGCCCTAGAATAATGCCCAGTGTTCAGAGGCCACGTACCCTGAACTCGAAAAGTTCTGAGGACATAGTTGACTGGCTAACACAGGACACCCAATCTTCTACAGCTTCCGCTCGGAAACTTGACGCACCATCCTCCTCCAGCTTAGCTTCGGGCACCTGTCAATTTACCACTCGCCCGCCTGCCGCCACCACCAACACTAGCACCACAGCCGCTTCACTTGATCTGTCAGAGGAGTTATTTACACATCAGTTTGAAGAAATGAGTGATGCGCAACCATTATTGCCAGAGGATGTAGATAACAGGGATATGTCTCAGTCAGGCAGCATTACACACATGGACGTACGGTGTGATGATGATGATGTTGTACCCGCTGCTGCTTCCTTTGCTGAGTTGTCAGATACAAGTGAAGCGGTTGATGATCACGATGCGTTCGTGGATGTCACGTGGGTGCCCGCTAGAAGAGATAAAAAAGAGGGGGAAGTTCAGATGGGGAGACAGAGAGGAGGAGGAGACGAGTTGGAAGCAGGGGGAGGTCATCGCAAGGAGCTAGTGGCACAGTCAGACAGCATGCATCGGCACCCGGGGTCAGCCAGACAGCACGCCAATCAACGCATGCTGTTGCCACCACCAGAATGCCGTCATTGCAGAGCTCAGCAGTGTGGCATTTTTTGTGTGTCTGCCTCTGACAACAGCGATGCCATTTGCAACCTGTGCCAAAAGAAACTTAGTCGTGGGAAGTCCAACACCCACCTAGGTACAACTGCTTTGCAAAGGCACATGATCGCACATCACAAACGCCTATGGGATCAACACATGAGTACAAGCAGCACACAAACTCAAAGCCGCCATCCTCCTCCTGGTCCAGCATCTTCAGCCACGTCAACCACTGCTGTCCTCCTTGCCCCCTCTCAACCATCCACCACTCCGTCTCTCGCCTTGAGCAGTTCCTGCTCATCTGCCCACAGTCAGGTGTCTGTCAAGGACATGTTTGAGCGTAAGAAGCCAATGTCACAAAGTCACCCCCTTGCCCGGCATCTGACAGCTGGCTTGTCTGAACTCTTAGCCCGCCAGCTTTTACCATACAAGCTGGTGGAGTCTGAGGCGTTCCAAAAATTTGTAGCTATTGGGACACTGCAGTGGAAGGTACCCGGCCGAAATTTCTTTGCACAAAAGGCAATCCCCAACCTGTACTTGATTGTGCAAAAGGAAGTAATGGCATGTCTGGCACACAGTGTTGGGACAAGGGTCCATCTGACCACTGATACCTGGTCTGCAAAGCATGGTCAGGGCAGGTATATCACCTACACTGCGCATTGGGTAAACCTGCTGATGGCTGCCAAGCATGGAATGCGTGGCTATGCAGAGGAGTTGGTGACACCGCCACGACTTGCAGGCAGGCCTGCTGCCACCTCCTCTACTCCTCCTACTCCATCCTCTTCCATAACCTCCTCGGCTGAGTACTCTTCTGCTGCTGCGTCTTGCTCCACATCAACGGCACCCCCCCAGCTCCCCAGGTACTATTCCACATCCCAGATACGGCAGTGTCACGCCGTCTTGGGGTTGACTTGCCTGAAAGCAGAGAGTCACACCGGAGCAGCACTCCTGTCCGCCCTGAACGCACAGGTGGATCAGTGGCTGACTCCGCACCAACTGGAGATTGGCAAAGTGGTTTGTGACAACGGAAGAAATTTGTTGGCGGCATTGAATTTGGGCAAGTTGACACATGTGCCGTGCATGGCACATGTGTGTAATCTGATGGTACAACGCTTTGTGCATAAGTACCCAGGCTTACAGGACGTCCTGAAGCAGGCCAGGAAGGTGTGTGGCCATTTCAGGCGTTCCTACATGGCCATGGCACACTTTTCAGATATCCAGCGGCAAAACAACATGCCAGTGAGGCGCTTGATTTGCGACAGCCCGACACGTTGGAATTCAACACTCTTAATGTTCGACCGCCTGCTCCAACAAGAAAAAGCCGTTAACGACTATTTGTATGACCGGGGTGCTAGGACAGCCTCTGCGGAGCTGGGAATTTTTTTGCCATGTTACTGGAAGCTCATGCGCAATGCCTGTAGGCTCATGCGTCCTTTTGAGGAGGTGACAAACCTAGTCAGTCGCACCGAATGCACCATCAGCGACATCATACCATTTGTTTTCTTCCTGGAGCGTGCCCTGCGAAGAGTGCTGGATCAGGCTGTAGATGAGCGTGAAGAGGAAGAGTTGTGGTCACCATCACCACCAGAAACAGCCTTATCATCATCGCTTGCTGGACCTGTGGCAACGCTGGAAGAGGATTGTGAGGAAGAGGAGTCAGAGGAGGAATGTGGCTTTGAGAAGGAGGAGGAAGACCAACCACAACAGGCATCCCAGGGTGCTCATTGTCACCTATCTGGTACCCGTGGTGTTGTACATGGCTGGGGGGAAGAACATACCTTCAGTGAGATCACTGAGGATGAGGAACGGGACATGAGTAGCTCGGCATCCAACCTTGTGCAAATGGGGTCTTTCATGGTGTCGTGCCTGTTGAGGGACCCTCGTATAAAAAGGCTGAAGGAGAACGACCTGTACTGGGTGTCCACGCTACTAGACCTGATAAAGTGCCTGAAATGTTACCGAATTACCGCAAGTCAGAAAGGATGCAGCAGTTCCAAAATAAATGAAAAAGTATGCTTTACACAGCGTATAAGGGTGATGTCACAGCACAACGGGAATCTAACAGGGGAAGAGGTGAAAGTAATCCTCCTCCTCCCACAACCACGCCGGCAAGGACAGGACGCTTTACAGATTGGCCTGCCCAGCTTCAAGTGTCCTGTCAGAAAGGACCTTCAGTGCAGCAGGAGGTATTGTCACTGAGAAGAGAAGTCGCCTAGGTCAAAAAAGTCTAGATTACCTCACCTTTATTAAGATGAATGAGGGATGGATCCCGAAGGGACTGACAGTGGGCGATACATTAGACTAAAAAAGGCCTGATGAGATGAGCTGCCTTGGGCTAAAAATGGTCCACACGCTGCTGTATTTTATCTCTGAATGCCGGATGACTTGCGTGACTTATCCGCCACCAACTAGGGTTCAAGCCGCAATGTTTTAGGGCACTTTCTGCCTGGGAAACAAACATCAATTTTTCTGGCCGCTGCTACAGCAGCGGCTGCAACAATACCTAATTTTTTAGGCATGTGTACATGCCTAATTTTTCTGGCCTCTGGTGCTGCACTGTGGCTTCAAAAACCAAACCAAAAAAAAGGCACATAACAGGGATTAAACTGATAGGAATAGTACTACTTAACACACCACTCCTATCTGGTGGCACATTAGATTGCACGCGCAGTGCCCCAAATTTGAAGTAGGAGGTCCGACCAAGCATCTTTTTCCATCTCCCGGTTCCTAAAATCGATGCCATATACACGTCCCCTGATAGGGGACGTAACAGGGATTAAACTGATAATAATAGAACTACTTAACACACCACTCCTATCTGGTGGCACATTAGATTGCACGCGCAGTGCCCCAAATTTGAAGTAGGAGGACCGACCAAGCATCTTTTTCCATCTCCCGGTTCCTAAAATCGATGCCATATACACGTCCCCTGATAGGGGACGTAACAGGGATTAAACTGATAAGAATAGTACTACTTAACACACCACTCCTATCTGGTGGCACATTTGATTGCACGCGCAGTGCCCCAAATTTGAAGTAGGAGGACCGACCAAGCATCTTTTTCCATCTCCCGGTTCCTAAAATCGATGCCATATACACGTCCCCTGATAGGGGACGTAACAGGGATTAAACTGATAGGAATAGTACTACTTAACACACCTTATAATAACGCAGAGAGAGGCAACGCAGAGAGAGGAGTCTGAAGAAGAGGAGTCAGAGGAGGAAGGTGGCTTTGAGGAGGTGGAAGATCAAACACAGCAGGCGTCCCAGGGGGCTTGTTGTCACCTTTCGGGGACCCTTGGTGTTGTACGTGGCTGAGTGGAGGAAGAGACCTTCAATGATATCAGTGAGGACAAGGAACAGGACATGCCTAGCTTGATATCCAACCTTGTGCAAATGGGGAGTTTGCGGTTGTGCAAATGGACTGTTTGCGGTCGTTTGCGGTGCGTTAAACGGGGAGTTTGGTCTGTCACTGTGAAGCAGGCGTAACCCTTACACTACCTGATCGATACAACATCATGCCTGATGTTTTAAAACACGTTATTCCAAACAATTTAGGAATGTTAGGTGATTTATGCCCTTTATGGATTAAAACCAGACTCTGCATCAACTATGTAATTTTCCATGGGATTTTTGCCATGGATCCCCCTCCGGCAGCCACAGTCCAGGTGTTAGTCCCCTTGAAACAACTTTTCCATCACTATTGTGGCCAGAAAGAGTCCCTGTGGGTTTTAAAATTTGCCTGCCTATTGAAGTCTATGGCGGTTCGCCCAGTTCGCGAACATTTGCGGAAGTTCGCGTTCGCTGTTCGCAAACTGAAAATTTTATGTTCGCGACATCACTACTGACCTTATCTGGTCAGAAGATTTATGACCCCCTTGTCCTGTCCTGTGTCCTTTGAAGCTTTATGACATATGATTTTCTGTCCTCAGGAAGGAGAGCAGGTCTCACCTGTCTTATCTACATTGGATGGTAGCCTTTTATACTTCTGTACAGGCCTTGGGGGTTGAGTTGCTTGATATTATCTCTTGGAAACTAGTTTATTCAAAAGGGTTCAGCTTTCCTTACTTTAGCAAAATGTTATTTTCCAGTTATACAGTTATTACATATCCCCTCTTTGTGTCTGAATGACACATATGCATCCTTTGTGTTGCAATAGAAAATCCATTATTGATCTAAGTCTTTGTGTCCTCTTCAAATCTGTGGCTTTATCGGTGTAGTGTATGGCAATTTCTGGTTATGGAGCTCAGTTGTGAGGAAAAACTTGATGACCTAAAGTGTATATCTAAATTATGTCTAGAGTTGGATGTTATATGCTTATCATGCTATAAAGAATGTGTATAGCAAAATATAAAAATGAATATACAATAACAGAGATCAAGAACATATACATCACATAATTATCAGGGTTTTTTCCCTGTTGTTTGCCATGTGCTGCTGGCAGCCATTTTACTCACCTCTCTTCCTGACTATGGTGCATTGTGGGGGATGCTGCTCATTTCCTACACTTCCTTTTATGGCCAGACTGGTGTGCATCATCCATGTGAGACAGGATGCAGTCTCAGAATTGTGATGTCATCACTTATTATTTATGTTTAAATCTTTTATTAGCATTTTAATAAACAGGTATACAACAGTAACAAGTGAAAAGAAAACCATCTCTCTCTCTCTACTCTTAGTAATACTTCCTATTAATCTTATATTTATCTAGTTAACAGGATCGTCTTTTGTCATACTTGGTCTTGTATTCGTGTTCACTACATATGTTCTTTTAGTGTAGTTCCAAAGTCTTTTTCTAGATTTATATGAGAGAGTATTATAATCCTTATCTTGTAATCTATATTTAGCAGACTTGGTTCCTTATTAATCATATAGACATATGTTCACCCTAGTCTATCTATTAGAAGTCTATCTATTAGTTTATAATATTGTAGACCGTAATAATGATCCCTCTAAATTATACATAATGATATACAGATCACAAAATCACCAACAAGTCATAGATAATAGTATTAAAACAACACAAAAAAATAACAATAAATTGAAAAAAAAATAAAAATAAAAATAATGAAAAGTAAATAAATAAAAATGTTTTGAGACACCGAGTTCCTCTATCTTTTTATCTACCAGAATTTCTCAATCCTTCGTCTATAGTTCATATCTATCTGGGGTTTCCCCCCCCTTTAGTATCCAATAAAACCAGATCTTACCGAAAGTCTCACTTGTATCCATCAACCCAGATGCCAATTCATACATCCTATAAGTAAGGGCAATTTTGTTCTTGACCTCTGTCCAGCTAGGTACACTCGATTTCCAGTATCGAGCTATACAGGTCCGTACCACTGTACATAGTATTTTGATAAATGTATTAATGTGTTTATTGTACCGTCTTAATGGTTCATGTAGAAGGGCCTGGTGAATAGTTAATTGAATGGGTTCATCTAGCAATTCTCTAAGTAAAGAAGATAATCTTTCCCATATGGGTTTCACTTGTCTGCATTCCCACCACATGTGACAATATGAACCCACCTCCCCACATCCTCTATAACACATTCTGTTATGTGAAGGAGACATGTGCGATGTCTTTAAGGGTGTTAAATACCACCGAAACATAGTTTTTATATCACTTATTATTTAAAGGGTCTCTGTTCAGTATGCTTTGCCTTTGCGTTGTCTCAGACCTGTTTGTGAGAGTTCCTGTGTATTACCTGGCTGCCTGACGTCCTTCCTGGTTCCTGATCCCTGGCTTGTTCCTGACTCTGCTGTTTTCCTTGTTCCTGATTCCGGCTTGTCTGACTATTCGCTTTGGCTCCTGACTCGGCTCATCTGACTACCAGCTCTGGTTTTGACTCCTGGCTTGTTATTTGACTTGTGGACTTTTTATTATTTTTTGCTATGAATAAAGGTGTGATTATTTTTGCACTTCTCGTCTCAGTCTGATTCCTGGCACCCTGACAGGTATACTTCATTGACACTGTATAAAATACGTCTAATGACACAAAAAAAATTTGAACCTCACTTAGCCACTTATACCTGACTCTTAGGGGATGAATGAACAAAGTCCATAAGCTAAGTGGCGTAACACAAAAGAATTAAGGTTCTTGGCAAAGTAAGGTCAGCATTGTTTTACAGAGAGGGGGCTAAATATCCCAAATACACGATAAGGGATAAATGATAATAATGAGTCCAGGCTTTAGGTAAAGGGGTGTCCGTCAATTAATCAAAAGGATATTCTCTTGCATCTCATTTGATGATTAGTTACCCTTTAGATGAAGAAATAAAGTTCCCCTTCTCTTAACTGCAGGGATTGTGGTATGTGCAGGGGTGGGGGGGGGGTTATTGATGTTTCCTTGAGGCAATAGAAGTAAGTCATAAATATACCAGTCCGCCCCCCCCCTCTACCAAGTTTCCATAACAAGCCGACACTAAGAAGTGGTCTGTCCGCCTCTTGAGCCCGTAGGGGTCTTGACTACAGGAGTCCTGAGCACTTTGATCTGTGTCCTGCTTCAAGAGTACTACCCTGCTGAGGTTTCCAATGAAGATCCCCCTCATGCAGCACCAGTGGGAGGGGGTAGGGTTTTAGATGGCGAAGACTTTTTGCGTAGTCGCCCCATGTCAGCTCCTCTCCGAGTTCCGATAGTGTGGATGCCTGTTCTGGAAGTCCCCCACGTGCAGCATCGGTGGGTGGGGGCTGAGCCTCTCTGGTTAGTTTCCCGGCAGTTTACACATCTGGCAAACAGGTTGTTACCGTTGCTCCAGCGAGTTGTCTTAGAGCTTATTGAGAACCGGGTGCCTCAAAGGATTCAAGCTTTGCCTTGCCTGCCTGAGTCACATAGGCTTCCAGGCGCGAGGAACAGTGTCTTCCGCCAACGGAACAAGGCTGTCTCAGTCTTAGAGCAGCTGCATAGTGTGACTTGCTGTCTAGCTCCACCCCCGGAACTCCCTAGAGCATGTGATTTTAAACAACCTTCTAAATAACTTCTATTATCAATTTTTTTCCTTCTCTTGGTATCTTTATTTTAAAAGCTAGGATGTAAACTTAGGAGCCGTCCCATTTCTGGAGCACTATATGGTAGCAATTTTTAAAAAATGTTATACATTTGCAAGAGCACTAGATGGTAGCACTATTTCCCGCCATGTAGTGCTCCAGTTGCCTACCTAAGTATCTCTTCAACACAGAATATCATGGGAATGAAGCAAATTTGATAATAGAAGTACAGTGCCCTCCACTAATATTGGCACCCTTGGTAAATATGAGCAAAGAAGGCTGTGAAAAAATGTCTATTTTTTATCCTTTTGTTAAAAAAAATAAACAAAAATACTCTGCTCTCATCGATCTTAAACAATTACAAACACAACACAGGTTTATCCCCCCAAAAAAGTATTTGTTAAATATACGTGTGGCACAATTATTGGCACCCCTATGAATTAATTTGAGAAAAATATATTTGAAGTATATTTCCATTGATATTTAAATTTTTTTAGTACACCTGGGTGACTAGGAACAGTAGGAACAGGAAATTCTTCAACCACAGGGGTGTAAAAATGAGGTTACACGTAGGCCAATTTCCAATAGTCATTCATCACAATGGGTAAGACCAAGGGATATAGCTGTGATGTGCGGCAAAAGGTTGTTGAGCTTCACAAAATGGGAAGTGACTATAAGAAAATAGCAAAAGCATTGAAAATGCCCATTTCCACCATCAGGGAAATAATTAAGAAGTTCCAGTCAACTGGAAATGTTATAAATCAAACTGGAAGAGGAGTTGTGTCTATATTGTCTCAACGCACTGTGAAGAGGATGGTTTGAGTGGAAAAAATATATCCAAGGATCACAGCAGGAGAACTGCAGAAGTTACTTGCATCTTGGGGTAAAAGAAAACCATCTGACTGCCTCTGCCATAAAGTTTAAAATGGCAGCAGTTGGATCTTCCAGCAGGAAAATCATCCAAAACATACATCAAAATTAACAAAACCAATTCAAGGTCCTGCCTCAGTCCCCTGATTTGAACCCCATAGAAAATCTGTGGGGTGAACTGAAGAGGAGAGTCCACTAGCATCGACCTCGAAATTTGAAGGAACTGGAAAGATTCTGTATGGAGGAGTGGTCTCATCCCTTGCCATGTATTCTCCAACCTCATAAGAGCAGTTAACTTGGCAAAGGGAGGTAGCACAAAGTATTGACTTAAAGGGAGGCAATAATTGTTCCACACATGTATTTAACAAAGATTTATTTTTTTGGATAAACCTGTGTTGAGTTTTCAATTTTTTGATATAAATGAAAACAAAGATCAAAATGTTAAACAATAAAGACAATTTTTCACAGCCGACTTTGCTCATATTTACCATGGGTGCCAATATTAGAGGACGCACTGAAAATTGCAAATTATTTTAAAGAATGTTCTGTCTTAATCACCAAAAAAAAAATGTGGGTTTAATATTCCTTTAAAAAGACACAGTTGCCTATGTGAAGTACCTTGTCTCATGATTATATCTCACCAATCTAAAGCTGTTTTTTTGTTTTATTTTTATGTTAATATTTTTTAAAGGGACAGTAAAGTCCAAATTAACTTTCACAATTCAGATAGGCTATGTCATTTTAAATAACTTTCCAATTTACCTTTATCCTCAAATTTGCTTTGTTCTATTGGTATTCTTAGTTCAAAACAAAACCTAGGTAGGCTCATATGCTAATTTCTAAACCTTTAAAAGCCAAACTCTTATCTGAATGCATTCCACAGTTTTTCACAGCTAGATGGCATTAGTTCATGTAAGTCATATAGATAAAATTGTGCTCACGCCCGTTCAGTTATTTAAGAGTCAGCACTAATTGCCTGAAATGCAAGTCTGTCAAAAGAACTGAAATAAGGGGGCAGTCTGCAGAAGCTTAGATACAACGCAATCACAGAGGTAAAAAGTATATTAATATAATAGTGTTGGTTATGCAAACCTGGAGAATGGTAAATAAAGGAATTATCTATCTTTTTAAACAATAACATTTTTGGTGTTTAATGTCCCTTTAAACTTTCCCTAGTTTTGTCTTATGCATATGTTAGAGTGGACTCATTTATAGAGAATGATGCTTTTATTTATTTTATTTTAGTTTGTCTTTTTTTTTTTTTTTTGTTAATATTTTTGTGATGCCAGTATTCTTGACAGTGGAAGTAGTTCTATGCTGTGGGAAGTTAATGGTTGCGAGATAGAAGCAGCTTAATTGATTTCAATCAAGTTGATCTTCCCACTGGCTGATCTGATGTGGGGTACGTACAGAGCAAAAGGTTAAAAAAAAAAAAAGTTTAAAAAAAAAAAAAAAAAGTTAAAAAAAAAAAAAAAAAATACCAGAATAATACTGAGACATTTCCCATATCTACCAATCTCCGAACCTACCAGAATTACAATTTAGCATCTTTGTTTATTCCCTCTGCATTATTGATATATTACAAATGGTAAATAAAAATGAATGATGGCATTCTCTTGCTGCCTCTGTATTTTCATGTTCATTTACACAGGACACTATGCATGAATGCTAAATGTGAAGCAACATAATAGTATTTTGCTTACTTTAAATACACATTAAATATTGAATGCTTATATCTGTATATTTAAGTGATTTGATTCAGTTCTAATGCTATCCATAATGGAGGCATATAATATAATATTGTGTGGATATATTGCTTGCATAATTGACTGTTTTTAAATAATTGTGAAACCATTACTCACTTCCTTGTGGGTAGCATTTTCTCCACGAGCTTGTTTAATAACTGAATCAGCTAGGGTGCCCTATGCAGAGATAATGTATTCATTCTGGATAATTAAAGCACAGGGCAGAAGTCATTAAAATGCATTGCAGTCTTTGCTGCCAAATAAATGATAAAATAATAGCATCGTTCACAAGAGTCTAGTGAGGGTTCCCTTACTTGAAGAGACTGGAGAGTAAAATAACAATATAAATTTAGGGTCAAAGATTAAAGGGACACTAAACCCAAAGTGTTTCTTTCATGATTAAGGTGAATAATTACAATTTTAAACAACATTCCAATTTACTTCTATTATCTAATTAGCTTCATTCTTTAGATATCCTTTGTTGAAGAAATAGCAATGCACATGGGTGAGCCAATCACACAAGGCATCTATGTGCAGCTACCAATCAGCAGCTACTGAGCCTATCTAGATATGCTTTTCAGCAAAGGATATCAAGAGAATGAAGCAAATTAGATAATAGAAGTAAATTAGAAAGTTGTTTAAAATTACATACTCTTTCTAAATCATGAAAGAAAAAGTTTGGGTTTCATGTCCCTTTAAAGCGACATGGAATCCACCATTTTTCTTACATGATTCAGAGAGAGTATACAATTTTAAACATCTTTCCAATTTACTTATATTATCAAATTTGCTTCTTTCTTTTGATATCCTTTTTTGATTGAACACTTTAGGTCAGCCAATGACAAGAGGCATATATGTGCAGCCACTAATCAGCAGCTAGCTCCAGCATTACTGCTCCTAAGCAGGCTTTTTAGCAAGGGATACCAAAGTAAATAGACGTGAATTGGGAAAAACAATTAAATGGGATGCTCTATTTGAATCATAAAAGTTTAATTTTGACTTGACCGTCCCTTTATAAATTCTATAATGCAAATAAAATAAGAACAAAGCATATTGCAATACAGTTTATTTCAATGAATGAATGCTGGAAGTATTCACCATTTTTGCTAAAGAATAACTTTTTTCACGATAAAAATATATGTATATTTAATATTTCAAACCACACTTGGGGTAGATTTATCATAGTGCGAGGGGACATGATACGATGTAGCATATCATGTCCACTGCATTTATCATTGCACCAGTAGTTCTTGTGAACTGCTGGTGCAATGTCGCCCCCTGCAGATTCGGGGCAAATCAGCTGCTAGCAGGGAGTGTCAATCAACCCGATCGTATATGATCGTGTTGATTTTTGTCCGCGGCCTCAGAGCAGGCGGACAAGTTATGGAAAACAGGGGCATCAAGCTCCATACATAAATCGGCCCCTTGGTATATGTATGTGTATATATAATGTTTTTACAAATCTGGGAGCAAGGCCAAAAATGTAGGACTCCCAGTGTTCCTAAGGGTGTGCATAATTATCATTCTATCTATTTATTTATCTGTCTAACTATATATCTATCGCTAGCATTTTATCTCAGTTTTTTGCAGAGTAGGAGAAAATGTGCAGATAATTAGTATTGTTTGAGCCCTACTTGGTACACAGGCAAGAAAATGATTTGTTATTCTTCATTATTAATGTGACAATTACTGTCGATCAAGTAAGGACTTAAAGAACGGGTAACAAAACAACAACTAAAGTAGCAGTGTAAATGGATTGCTAACTATTCCTAAAAGTATTATATCTATCTACAATATTTAAATCATGGTCTAAATGCTCGTTCCAGTTTATAAGTTCAATAAAGTAGGCACTGTTGTCAACGAGTTTGGACTTAGCATGTCATGTCCCATATAAAAACCCTTTCACAAAGACGCAATCTCAATTAAGGATTTCTTAGAAAGATACAAAGCAGAAAGGCAGTGGGGTCATGATTTACAGTTTAAAAAAGTAATAATAATAATACATGTTTTAAGGCTCCAACTACTTACGATAATAGTTGACATACTTATGCTATACTGTTAACTAAATTATTAGCTTTATAAACTATATGCAGTTTAACCATATTGGAAGTATTTTAGTTTACTTATACTAGAAATATTTTGATCACTTACATTTAAGTTGGGGCTTATTTGCAACTATTCCTGTTGTGGTAAAACATCTTTACAATATTTAACTTCAATAAATCAGTACAATCTAGAGTTTCCAACTTATAGTACAGCATTACTGCAGTTTACCTGCGTTAATCTACAGTCAGCTTTGGGCATACTCTTTATAAGAATTGTACTTAAAAAACTACTAGCGAGAACTAATTCTGGCACAGGACTGGAATTGACTCTGGGTGCCCATTGTCTCACTGTGGAAAATACCAATACTTTATTTACCTGAATACCTTTGCATACTATTTTATTGTGTTACACCTCACTTTTGCTACTTTAGGGCAATAAATATTGGCATTTATAATTTCCAATACAATTTCCAAATGGTTCCTTTTCTAATATGAACAGTACCGTTACACAGGCAGTATATCTAAGTATATGCACCAACAGTAACACAGATTTAATACTCTGATTACCAGCCCTATCATTTGCCCTACTCACGTTATATACTTAGCCTAATTATTATTCCAACTAACTTTATGTAGTCTGATGATATTAGAAGTGACCTGGATATCCATTTTTTGTTTAACTATATTTGAAGCAATTTGGTCACTTGTACCCCAGCAGAGGCACATCTGCAACTACATGTGTTACTATATAACATTTTTTACAACATATTAACGTTAATAGGAGCAACATATCAGTGTTACTTGGATTCTCCAATTTATACTACCGCATTACTGTACTTTATCTGCGTGATCCTATAGTCCACCGGGGGGCGTATACTTTATAAGTTGGGTGAGATTCCAGATTGACCAATATTGAGATATATATAACCCTCATTTTTGGTAATAACAAAATCTCATTCCACAATTCTTTTAGTCACCTATACTACTACCCCTTCGTAGGGATTACTATTTGAATTGGTGATGAGCTACAGTCTTATTATCATTGTGGATTATACTACGATCTATTGATCAATATCAATCTCCTAAGCATTATAAGTGCACTTTAAGAACTATCAGCCTTAATTAAGTCTGGCACTAAACTGGAACTAATTTTGAGAGTTTATCATCTCACTGTGGATAATACCAATAATTTATTTGCCCACATTTTTTAGCTTGTTACCTTATGGTGTCACACTTTAATCTTGCTACCTTCGGATACCAACATTGGTACTTTATATGGTTCCACCCCTGATAAGAGTAGCATTGTTACACAGGCAATATATTCTAGTATATATACCTATAATATTACTGACCAAGTATTCAGCTAATTTTTAGCTAAACCAATTACTTATCCACCTCTGGTATTCATCTCTGGTTCAATTTATGTTAATTTGACCATATATTGGCTACTCCTGCTGCTATAGCATACTCATATATGTATTCTAGTCATTGCACTAGGTTTAGGTCCTAATTTGACTGTATTTTGGGTTTCTTACTTCATACCCTGAGATATTTAGTCTCTGGGTTTTTACCCACACCAGTCTCCCACTTAGTTCATCACACTGTGGTTTTTAACTTTTCATTTTGTTTTTAATATTTATTATTAAAAGCTAAGTTTTATCTTCCCTCCTCTCTATGGACGGTTTCCCATTTTATGAAAATATGGCTCTTATTCCCTAATGATGTTGAGTGCTATTCATGTACATACCTTTGCAATTGATCTGCAATTACATTTTTCTAAGATTGTTTTCTTTTTTTGTACAGCACCTTGGTCCCCCTGTGTATTTCCTGATTTATTTATTTTCCCTATATTACATAGGGTAATTAACAGTTGGGTATTGGGACACATCCTTTGTAGTGCCATCGTTACTCTCTCTTTTGTCCTTCTAGGGCATATTTTTCATACAGCCTGTCAAACTGGGGATGCTCCATAAGGGGGCACAGGCTGTTGTCGCTGTAGTGCATGAAATGTAGAATCATTTCATACCTCTTCCTTGACATACTCTGGGAGAAAATGGGGGTAGAGCAAATGGGGCTACTGCTCCAGTAGAAGCAGATGGAGGGTTTCTTTATGATGCCCATCAGCATAGTCAATGTCCAGAATTTTGGCACATCGATGGGGGCCCATTGCTGCTTTGCCTAAAAAGTGTCAGGCTTTGCAGCACGGAACTGATGGGCATATAAATTAGTTTGGGCGACAATGTTCCCCAATACATAATCGCCCAGAAACACCTCCATAAACTGTTGGGGGCTAAATCCTGCCACATCCATAATAATGCCAGGATTTGCAGTGAAGGGTGGGATATCTGGCCACTGGTGATGAGGGGTTACCCACTCTTCGGCAGCATTGGCAGCTGAAGCAACACACTGGTAGGTGGGCTAGCAGGGGGCTACATCACTATCAGTTGAGACTGTATCTAATGATGTATCTGAGCATATGGCAGGGTCAAAATTGGGGGTCTGAGTCAGCCATAGAGGCGTCTGACTCTGACGCAAGGATGGCATATGCCTCCTCAGCACTAAATGATTTATTTTTATCTGTCACAGAGAAAAAAAATTAATAAAAAAAAAACAACACAAAATTAAAATTACCTAAATTAACTAAATGGCTCTGAAAAGAGCCTTTGGGTCTCAAAAAAAAAAAAAAAATACTAAAAAAAAAATAATTAACCCCTAAAAAAATACACAGAGAGCAAAAAAGTGCTGCTGTGCTACTGCAAATGATTTATAGTGATCACTAGCAAACTAGGGGTTAATAGCTCTGAAAAAGGCCTTTGGGTCTCACAATTTTCAACAAATATATCTCTCTCTCCTAAACACAGATCTCTCTCTCTCTCTCCCACAAAAACGAAAGTGAGGAGAGGGAGGGAGATCCACACTGGTCAGAGTCAATATTTACTAATATTGACATGATCAGACAAATGGAATATTTTATTATCAATTTTTTTTATTGTGGCAAGCTCAGATTGGATTACTCTAGCCTGTCTCTATGATGAGGCAGGCTCGGGACACCCCCAGAAGCCCCATGATGCACTGGGCATTGCCATCTTTGAAGCCACATGGGGGAGGGGAGGCTATATGGGGCTATTTTATTCAATAACACAAATTATGCTTACCAGATAAATTCCTTTCCTTCTGGATAGGGAGAGTCCACGGCTTCATTCCTTACGGTTGGGAAATACAACACCTGGCCACCAGGAGGAGGCAAAGACACCCCAGCCAAAAGCTAAAATATCCCTCCCACTTCCTCATTACCCCAGTCATTCTGCTGAGGGAACAAGGAAAAGTAGGAGAAACATTAGGGTATAAATGGTGCCAGAAGATAAAATAAATAATAGGGGACCGCCCATAGACAAGAAAAAATGTGCGGGGGCCGTGGACTCTCCTTATCTGGAAGGAAAGTCATTTATCTGCTAAGCATAAATTATGTTTTCCTTTTCTAAGATAGGGAGAGTCCATGGCTTCATTCATTATTGTTGGGAAAACTATACCCAAGCTCCAGAGGACACTGAATGAATAACAGGAGGGAACAAAAAGGAAGAGGCGGATCCTATTCTGAGGACACCACAGCCTGCAAAACTTTTCTCCTGAAAGCTGCTTCAGCCAAAGCAAAAACATCAAACTTGTAAAATATTTAAAAAGTATGTAAGGAGGACCATGTAGCCGCCTTACAAATCTGATCCATAGAGGCCTCGTTCTTAAAGTTCCAAGAGGAAGCCACTGCTCTAGTGGAATGAGCCATTATCCTCTCAGGAAGACAATGTCCCGCTGTCTTGTAAGCTAAGCGGATGACACTGCTTAACCAAGAAGATAGGGAAGTCGAAGTAGCCTTCTGCCCCTTATGCTTCCCCAAATAGACAACAAACAAAGAGGAAGATTGTCTAAACTCCTTAGTAGCCTGAAGATAGACCTTCAAGGCACGAACCACATCAAAATTGTGAAGTAAGCGTTCCTTCGATGAAGAAGGATTAGGACACAAGGAAGGAACCACAATCTCCTTATTGATATTGCGATCTGACACAACCTAGCCAAAAAAATGAAAGAGAACCTTCGAAGATAACAATTTAATGTCAATGGAATGCAGAGGCTCAAACGGAACCTGTTTCAAAACCCGAAGAACAAGATTTAGGCTCCAAGGAGGAGTCCCAGATCTAAACACAGGTCTGATCCTAATCAGAGACTTTACAAAGGACACATCTGGAAGCTCAGTCAGTCTCTTGTGCAATAAAACCGACAGGGCCGAAATCTGTCCCCTCAGGAAATTAGTAGAAAGGCCCCTCTCCAGCCCTTCCTGGAGAAAAGATAAGATCCTGGCAACCTTAACTCTGTGCCAGGAAAAACCATGCTCTTCACACCAGAATAAGTAGGTCCTCCACACCTTGTGGTAGATACGCTGAGTAACTGGTTTACGAGCTTGAATAAGAGTATCAATGACACTCTCAGAGAAACCTCTCTTGGCTAAGACTAAGCGTTCAATCTCCACGCAGTCAGCCTCAGAGAATCTAGATTTTGATGAACAAATGGACCTTGTATCAGCAGGTCTCTGCGACAAGGTAACTTCCACGGAGGAGATGAGGACATCCCCACTAGCTCCGCGAACCACATCCTTCGCGGCCACGATGGAGGAATCAGTATTACTGATACCCACTCCTGCTTGATGCGGGCCACCACTCGAGGAAGAAGTGGTAATGGAGGAGAAAGATATATGAGTTTGAACCTCCAGGGCACTGCTAGTGCATCTATTAGATCAGCTTGGGGATTCCTCAACCTCAACCGTACCTGGGTAGCTTGGTATTGAGACAGGATGCCATGCGATCTATCTCCGGCATCCCCCACTTGCTGCGTATCTCTGCAAACACCTCAGGATGGAGAGACCATTCCCCTGGATGATGGAAGGATTGCCTGCTGAGAAAATCCGCCTCCCAGTTGTCCACACCCGGAATGTGGATCGCTGACAGCGAACAGCTGAGGGCCTCCGCCCACTCCAGAATCTGAGATACTTCCTTTATCTCCAAGGAACTTCTCGTTCCCCCCTGATGGTTAATGTAAGCCACCAAGGTTATATTGTCTGATTGGAATCTGATAAACTAGGAATTGGAATCTGATAAACTGGGACGAACCCAGAAGTGGCCAAGCCTTCAAGGCCTTGAAAATTGCCCGTAGTTCCAAAATATTGATCGGGAGGGAGGACTCCTCCTGAGTCCACAACCCCTGTGCCTTCCTGGCACCCCAAACAGCTCCCCATCCGGATAGGCTTGCGTCCGTAGTCACAATCTCCCAGGATGGTCTTAAGAAGCATGTCCCTCAGGACAGATGATCTGGACAGAGCCACCAAGAGAGCGATTCTCTCGACCGGCTGTCTAATACAATCTGTTGAGACAGATCTGAATGATAGCCGTTTCACTGCCTCAGCATGCACAGTTGTAAAGGTCTGAGACGGAACCTGGCAAAAGGAATGATGTCCATGCAGGACACCATTAGACCAATCACCTCCATACACTGAGCCACAGAGGGACTCAAGGAGATCCGTAGGGCAAGACGAAGTTAACTTGCAACATCTCTGGTCTGTTAGAAATATCCTCATGGATATGGATATAATAGTACCCAAGAATTCCACCCTGGTACTTAGGATAAGAGAACTCTTTTCCAAGTATATCTTCCATCCATGTGATCGAAGAAGACTGAGAAGGGACTTCGAGAATTCTTCCGCAAGACGAAAGGATGGTGCTTGCACTAAAATATCATCCAAGTATGGGGCTACTGCAATACCCTGAGTTCTGGCAACAGCTAGAAGAGCCCCCAGAACCTTCATAAAGATTCTTGGAGCAGTAGCTAGGCTAAACCGAAGGGCAATGAAATGGAAGTGCTGGTCCAGGAATGCAAACCTCAGGAACTGAAAGTGTTCCCTGTGTATGGGAACATGAAGGTAAGCGTCCTTCAGATCTATAGTGGTCATAAACTGGCCTTCCTGAATTAAAGGAAGGATGGACCTTATCGTCTCCATCTTTAAGGAAGGGACACTGAGAAATTTGTTTAAGCACTTTAGGTCCAGAATTGGGCAGAAAGTTCCCTTCTTCTTTGGGACCACTAAAAGGTTTGAAAAGAACTCCAAACCTCTTTCTTCGATAGGCACCGGGACAACAACTCCTAAGGAGGATAGATCTCGAACGCACCCTAGAAAGGCATCCCTCTTTTGTGGTCTGGTAGACAGATTTGAGAGAAGGAATCTTCTCCTTGACGGATGAGATTTGAAGCCTTTCTTGTATCCCTGAGATACCACCTCTAGGACCCACGGATCCTGTACATCCTTGAACCAGGTGTCTGAAAAAATAGACAGTCTGCCCCCTACACATCCGATCCCGGATCGGGGGCTGCCCCTTCATGCCGATTTGTTTTCAGTGGGCTTCTTATTCTGCTTGGATTTATTCCAGGACTGAGCCGGCTTCCAAGTACTCTTGGGTTGCTTGGGTTTGGAGGAGGACTGTTGCCATTGGGATTTATCAGAACGAAAATTAGAAGATTGACGTTTCTTAGACTTGTTCTTATCTTGCGGTAGGAAGGCACCCTTGCATCTGGTAACCTTAGAAATAATGGAGTCTAGGCCTTGACCAAATAAAATCTTTCCCTTGAAGGGAAGAGAAAGGAGTCTGGACTTAGAAGTCATATCCGCAGACCAAGACTTCAACCAGAGTGCCCGGCGGGCTAGGTCTGCAAAGCCAGAGGCCTTTGCATTTAGGCGAATAATTTGCATGTTCGCATCACAGATAAAAAAATTAGCAATTCTCAGAGCTTTAATTCTGTCTTGAATATCCTTGAGGGGAGACTCCACCTCAATGAGTTCTGACAAAGAGTCGCACCAATAGGTAGCTGCTCCGGCAACCGCGGCAACTGCAGCCACTGGTTGAAACAAAAATCCTGTATGTTGAAACATCTTTCTCAGAAAGGTTTACATTTTCTTATCCATCGGCTCTCTGAATGAAGAACTATCCTCAAGAGGTATAATAGTACTTTTAGCAAGCATAGAGATAGCACCATCCACCTTAGGAATGGAGTCCCACAACTCCAGTGGAGAGTCCGGGACCGGAAACAACTTTTTAAAAGTAGACGAGGAGGAAAAGGAAGAACCAATTCTTTCCCCTTCCTTCTTAATAATGTTCGCCATCTTACCTGGCACAGGAAAAGTCAAAGGAACTTTCCTGTCTTCGTAAACTCTGTCTAATTTAGGTATCACTAGCCTAAGGAAACAGTCCCATAGAGGCTAAGAAATGCATTGCTTTTAATAAAGTATTTTTTAATTTTATACACTTGCTGATGGGTTATATTTGGGGAGATTTGCTACACCCCTGAATTTTACTTTGAAACAACTTTGGTTGCTGAAATCCTGGGAATCAGTCAGCTGGGCGCCTGAGAAGCTCCAGCCTGTGGGTAATGCACCTGGTGGTGCTTTGAAATACGTAAGTGTGTTTATTCTTTACACACATACAATTGTACAAAACAGTGCTGGGCTATGTTGGCTCTGTATCTCCTCCTCTAGGAACACTGTTGAACCCCACAGGCGAGGAACCATTCATTCCTGGATATCCGGCTGTGCTCATCCAGTTTGCTGGGCAACTGTGAGGTTCCAGTCTGCTTCTTTGCACCTCAAGGTGCAGTCTGTTTGTGAGTAGTGTTTTTACTAATATTATTTCACTGTGGTCTTTGTGGTATTAGGCTATTGGGTGCCTCTGTGTTCTTCTTTTCTAATTTAGGTATCATAAGTTCTACAGGCACCACGGCCTCTGGAACCTCTAACATAGATAGGACCTCCTTTAATAAAAAATGCAAGTGCTCAATTTTAAATCTAAAGGATGGATCCTCCGCAGCAGGAGGCTTAGATGCTAAGGACTCCAACCCAGAAATTTCACCCTCTGAAGCTACAGAGGTTTACTCATCATCGGATAACTGGGACATAATAGTTAAATCCGATAAATATTTAGATGAGTCTGGGTCAGGAGAGCTATGTTTAACCTTTTTCTTGCTTTTGTTAGAGCGAGGTAATGCACTGAGGGCCGCAGACACCACCGTTTGTAACTGCGCAGCAAAGTCCGCAGGGAGAAGGCCCCCTCTGGGCTTGTCTCCCTTCTTAGACAGACTTTATAATGGTGTTCAGGCATGTGGAACATAATTGAGTGGGCAGGAAAACCACAGCCTCCTCACAATATAAACAGGTATGATTTAGTACAGATGGAGTACCTTCTAACATATCAGAGTCCTCCATAGCTCAGGTTATACCCACATGACACGAAAATGTTTTTTATTACAGAAAACTGCACCTTTTACTCCCAATGGCTGGGTCACTCACCACCTCCTAGACCCAGACAGTTAATAGAGGAAACGCTCTCCTCAGGTTCAAGTCTCAGCCGGAATGGAGGAAATGAACATAGAACACTCCCAGTCACATGAAGTGCAAGTAAAAGGAGCTGTGCAACACTTTCAAAAACGAAGTGACCCTGTTATAGTGTTTATTGTGTAAAATTGAAACTATCTTACCTACAGGATCCATGCTGTGAAACAGAATACAGCCTCTAAAGTGTGACAGTCTTATAGCAGAGCTCCTGACATGGACTTGAGTGAGAGAAAGCAGGCAGTGAAACTCGTCAACACTGATTGCTTAGGAGCTGTTAGCAGTAGTCTGGATGGTTTAACAGAAAAACTTCCCTGCATCTCCAGACTCTAACTTTCATTAATACTCTCACTGAGAGGTTGACATGACTACTTAAAACTCCAGTCCTACCTCGAAGGGTAGATACCCTTTTTCAGGATTCTCCGAATCTTCTGATACTTCTCTGCCACCTCCTAATGTGACGAAAGGCAAAGAATGAATGGGGTAATGAGGAAATGGGAGGGATATTTAAGCCTTTGGCTGGGGTGTCTTTGCCTCCTCCTGGTGGTCAGGTGTTGTATTTCCCAACAGTATGGAATGAAGCCGTGGACTCCTATCTTTGGAAGGAAAATAAATATTTGTATTATTTTTTTTAATATTTTATATTATTTTACTGAGTGCCTCGACCAACCTAGGCACTTAGCACACTTACAGAGCATCAGAAGCCTGCTCGATGGCTTCCGATGCTCTGCCTGACTGCTGGGCTCCACATAAAGTGAAACCATGGGAGCGATCAAAACGAAGCCCGGCAGTCAGAAACAGTATTGCAGGATGTTTTAACATCGAGGCATCGCTGCAATACTGTTTGAACGGCTGGAAGTGATCTTAAACGCTTCCAGCGCTCAGATTACCCGAGGATGTGTCAGGCACGTCCTTGGTCCTTAACTGACACCCTTTGTAGGACGTGCCTGACACGTCCTCAGTCGCCAAGGGGTTAATATCTGATATTTTTTTTAACCTAAAGGGACATATTACTAATTTTTTTTCTATCCTGTATATAAAAGAGCAACAGCTAAATAATAAAATCTGTTTTTAAGACAAAACTCCATGGATTTTACTTTCCTCTGGCTGAGAGGGACAACTCTACCAAAAAACTGAATTATTTAGCACAGGAACATCCATTTAACCTTTTCCTGATGGTACTTATTTGTCTACATCAGAACAAAGTACTGATTTAAAAAGTAAAAATTTAAATCACCCCATCTATCATGCAAACCCGTGATTCAATTATATCAGGGGGAGTGCCTATAAGGCTAGGCACCCCCTACAGCCAGCGATCCCATTCAGGAAGCACCTATGGCGTTAGTACAGCCAAACGGCTAGCCCAGGGCAGCTAGGACAGCATGGAACGTCCTAATTGCGGAAAGGGGTTAAAAAAAAGAAACAAAACAAAATTTAAAAAAACAAACTTTAAAATGTTTTCAAACATTCTCTTTAAAATACATTTTTTTTTAAGAATCCTGACAATTTAAAGGGACACTAAAAGATGTATTCTTTTTTCCTGAACTAGTAGAAAAACTGTATTTATCCTTGTGAAGTGTGTCACTGTCCATCAACAAACTAGTGTGACCTGCTAATATTGTCCAAGTATACACAGATATGCATGTGCTATTAGTTTTTAAATAAAATATAAATAAACAGCTTTATCTTCTTTTAAAGCTAAAAATAAATAAATAAAACTGTGCTTTTACATATGCATGAAAGAAAATTTTAGTTACCTTTAAGTTATGCTGTCAGTGGAGTGATTAAATTAATTAACGTGTGGCAGAGAGCATAATTTCACTTTGAAAAAAAATGTGTGAAAGTGTTGACAGGAAGGAGGAATATCATATCATTTGGGAAATGGCCATCTGCTCCAACAGTGTAAAAAAGAAATATGAGTGCAGATCAATTTGCTAAAGAAAAAAAAGTGTTGTTCCCACATAATTGTAATTCTGGGCACCATCTTGTCAAATATAGCATTGCTGCCTGTATACTTAATTGCATGATTAAATTCCAAAGTCTGAAAAGTTATCATTTTCTAGGCAGTGAAAATGTAAAGCATCATTGTGATCGTTTAGTTTAAAAAGGACTTTTCATAACCCCTTTGTGCCGGTATAATAGTGTTCACATCAGAACGATGTTCTGATGTAAACACTTTTAGTAAAAATTATATCATGTGATCTTCGATACAGTCATGTGATTTCAAGGTCGGGATCAGATCATGGGGACTGCCTAAGCTGCTAGGCAGCCCCCCCCCCCCACCCAGTCCGATCGTTGCCTACGTCAAAGAGGGAAGCTGCATATATGGTAGGACGTTCCATGCCATCTTAACGGCGTTAAAGCCCAGCGCTGTTAGGAAGGCATGGAACGTCCTAACGGCATTAAGGGAAAAAAGGCATAATGTTATATGTGTAAACAGGTATGTTTTTTCCCCCCCATTTTAAAAGTGTTTTATTTGGTATTTTAACATAACATGAACATAAAGGTTTCATTATTGTTAATGATGCATAATCAAGATGTTACATTGATGTGGGTATAATAAACACATTGACTAATATTGTCCATTATCCAATCAAGATTCTTCAGTTGTCCAAAGCTTTTTGTCCATGTTTAACTTATTGGAGTTAAGTTTTATTCAATACAGATTAATCATTCACAGCGAATATTTTTACAGTGTGTACATTTTCATTGAACCTTTCACAATAAGGGATACAAGTGATATGGGTGTAGTATTTTGTGTGGGTGATAGATAGGTGTAGATTTTGGGTATTAGTTTATGGGTGTGGGTAATGCCTGTTTTTTATTTTATTTTATTTTGTAGTGATATATTGATTCTACATTGTTAGTTTTAATTTGTGAATGTCTATGGTGCATGATTGGTGGTAGTGGTACCTCTCTAGGTGTATCAAATTTTCTACTTGGTCCTCCCATTCCTTTTCTGTGGGGACAACGTCAGTTTTCCAGTGTTTTGGAATTAAGGATTTCGCACTATTTAACATCAGTATCAATAATGCTTTGTCCGTGCTGTCGTTGAGTTTGGGTAGTGACAGATAGAGGAGGATTTGCAGGTTGTTTGGAACTTGTTTCCCTATTATGTCTGACATTCGTTTGAGTATTTTTGTCCAGAATGTTTCTAATTTACTGCAATTCCCCCATATGTGTGTCGCTAGCCTTTTGTATATTGTGCGTAGCCTATTAGGGGTAAGGTACCATCTTGTTAGATATGTATAATTTGTTTCCAATATCCTTGTAGAGATTGAGGATTGTTTGGTGATCGTGAAGGCAGTCTTCCAGTTTTTGGGTGTAATGTTGGTTCCTAGTTCTTTGTCCCATGAGTTAGTGTATGTAGGTAGTCTCTGTATCCCCAATCATAAACTTTTTGTATAATATAGAGATTGCATGTCTGGGAGAATTTTCTCGTAGGCAAAGGTATTCAAATGGTGTTAGTGTTCTGAGCAGATGTTGTTTGTTAGGATGTGTGTCTATGTAGTGACAAATTTGCGTATAAGAGTACCAGTTTAAGGCAATATCAGGATGATTTTCCTGAATGTCAGCTAGAGGCCTGTGTATTTTGTCATTGAGAAAGATTGATATTATTCTGTCCTTTATATGGCAGTTTGAGTCTGTCTGTGTGTCTCTGTAGTTCCAAAATAATCTTGGGTTGTTGCAGATTGGAGTCATTGGTGAAAGGATGTTAGAGGTGTTAGTAGAAGTATTGGTTATTTTGTCCCATATCGCAAAGAATTCTGACAGTATGTGATATTGTTGTATTTCTATGGGCCTGTGTTTAGAAGGCATCCATGCAGCTATGTCTGTGTTACATAGCCCAATTATATGTCTGTCAATTTCGACCCATTGTTTATTAATGTTGTTAGTGCACCAGTCTAGTAGTCTGTATAGAGTTATGATCGCTTTGTATGTATGTACGTTTGGTACTCCTAATCCACCTCTATCTCTGGGTAGGTACATTGTCTGGCGATTCTGGGTCTGGTGCCCTACCAAATCTATTGTTCAATTAGCGATGGGTGTAGTTTGTAACATATATAACAGTCTTGGTAATATGTTCATTTTTACTACGTTTATTCTTCCTATCCATGATATGGACTTGTTCTTCCAACTAGATAGGTCTGTCTTTAAGGCTTCTTCCAATACCTTATAATTGGCTTGGAATATAGTCAGAATGCCTGGGGCTAGGTGAATTCCTAGGTACTTTAGCTTTTTTTTTTTGTCTTTTTAGTGGGCAGTTTGGGATGAGTTGGTTTAGTAATTGCTCCTTCTAGGTGATTTTAAACATTTCACATTTTGAGAGGTTTAAAAGGAAGTTGGAAACTTTCCAAAGTCTGTGAATATTTCTAATGTGTTTGGTAATGATGTTTCTATTTTGGCAAGTGTGAGTAGTACATCATCTGCATAGTGCTAGTTTATGTTCCGTTTTGCCAATTTATATACCCATTATCTGTGTGTTGTTCCTGATTTTTTTGTGCCAGTATTTCTATGGAGAGGGCAAAGAGGGCCGGCGATAGGGGATAGCCCCGTCTTGTGCAATTTTTTATGTGGAATTTGTTTGAGAGGAGACTATTTACTTTTACTTTAGCTGTAGGATTTGAATACAAAGAGAATATTTGGTTGACAAATTTATTGCAAAATTTCATTTTTTGCATTACTGCTTTTTGAAAATGCCAATGGACCCGGTCGAATACTTTTTCTGCGTCTGTAGAGATTAAGACTGCTGGGATATTTTCGTTCTTTACATGGGCTATGATCTGTAATACTTTCAGAGTATTATCTCTGGCCTCCCTCCCAGGTACAAATCCCATCTGATCGTTATTTATTACTTTGGGTAAATATCGGTTTGTTCTGGTGGCTAATATTTTGGCGAAGATTTTTATATCCGATTTTAGCAAAGAAATAGGGCGGAAATTTTTGGGTCTATTCGGTTGTTTCCCTGGTTTTGGTAGGACTGTGATGTGGGCCTCTAGCATATTTTCTGAGAAACCCCCTGTGTTCAAGACTGAATTGAATGTGTTTGCCAGGGGTAGTGTAAGATGGTGTATGCATGTTTTATAATATTTCCAGCTTAGGCCATCTGGCCCTGGGCTTTTTCCACTAGGCATATCTTTAATTGCTTTTTGTATCTCTTCTGTTGTTATGTGGGAGTCTAGGTTGTCTTCTTCCTCTTTGTCTAAAGTCGGTAAATCGAGGTCAGATAGGTATGGCTCTATGTCCTGAAATGTGGCTGTGTTTTGGATGCTGTATAGTGTTGTGTAGTATTGTCTGAATACCTCTGCTATGTTTTTACTGTCCTTATGTTGATTTGTCATAGAATGTATTTGTGTGTTAAGTTAGCTTCTTTTCAGTGTTTTTGCTAGGGAAGATCCTGCTTTATCTCTCATGTCAAAATATTTTTGCTTCAATAATGCAGATTTTCTTTTAAATTCTTTTGTGAGATGCTCTTTAAGGGCCTCTCTGACTCACGTTAAATATTTTAATGTGTGGGCTAAGTGCGGGTTCTTTTTGTGTTCTTTTTCCCAATAACTTATTTGGGCCATTGTTGAGTTTAGGAACTGTCTGCTTGCTTTTTTCCCCCCTTGCTTTGTGTGCAATGACTTCTCCCCTTAGTACGCATTTATGCTCTTCCCATATGGTGGACGGTTTTACATTATCTGTGTTGTTTTCTCTAAAGTAATTTCCCAGGGACTGGTCTACTGCCTGTTTAACTAGGCTGCTCCCTAGCAAAAATGTGTCCAGTCTCCATATAAAGGGCCGATGTGGGATATTAGGCCATTTCATATAACATTGGTGCATGGTCTGATCATGTGATCAGTAGTATTTTGGAGTCTGTGACCATGGATAGCCCTATTTGGTCAGCTAGAATGTAGTCAATTCTTGTGTATGTGCTTTGTGGGTGTGATTAAATGTATAATCCTTTGTGTGCGGGTTATTTTTTCTCCAAATGTCATGTAGTTTTAATTGGTTCATCATGTAGTTGGTGACTGCTTTTATTGTTCGCTTGGAGGTGCTTGTGTTTCCTGTGGATGTGTCTAGTGTGGGGTTGAGGGGTAAACAGTGTCCTTTGAGCATGTTCTAATAAAGATTGGGTTATGGTTTTGAAGAGATGGTGTTGGTCTTTATTTGGTAAATATATGTTAGCGAGGGTAACAGGCCTGTTGTATAGGAGACCCACTAAAATTATATACCTGATGTTTTTATCTTTTTCAATGTACTTTGCCTGGAAATGTATAGAATTTTTTAGTAGAATTCCCACTCCCCCTTTTCTGGAGCTACCCAATGCTAGATAGGTTGTTCTGTATTTGTGGCTTAGTAATTTTGGTTCATGGCCTTTTTTGAAATGTGTCTCTTGTAAGAGCAAGATGTCACTAGAGGATTTGTATAGATTCCTAAATACCATGGATCTTTTTTCAGAACTATTTAGTCCCTTCACGTTCAT
Organism: Bombina bombina; assembly: GCF_027579735.1. Lineage (NCBI taxonomy): Eukaryota > Metazoa > Chordata > Amphibia > Anura > Bombinatoridae > Bombina > Bombina bombina. Next base: position 733,752,976 of record NC_069502.1, read on the forward strand.
GGTGGTAATGGTGATTGTGTGTGTATGTGACGACATTTTGTATTGGTAGTGTATAGATTGAATAATAAAAATGCCAGAGTATGCTCTGTAAATGCGTTTCCATGTGTGAAATGTTACAGTTGTTTAGTTATGCAGTCAAATAACAGTTGAAAACAACAATAAGTGCGGAAAGTCCAATACTATTACTATCAGTATTATCAACGATTCTTCTAGATAGGAAGAAAGGGTTTTGGTAAGTGCACACACACTGATACACACACCTTGTAAGAACAGATAAATAGGATATATTGTGTGTTTGAAAGTATGAGTGAAAACCCTTTAATGTAACCATCTCTGTAACCTATTTGTAATTTGGTCAGATACTAATTAAAGCTCTCTCTCTGGTAAAGAACTGAGTGTCTGGAAAATAATTTAGCCTGGATTTACTATGGGTAGTATAGTGGCTATATTTCTATAGAACTACACACACAATGTTTACCTGGGACAGGTGGTAAAAAGTGAATGGTTTAAGTGTGTGGTGAGGTGACACTGGGGGTTAGCACATTTATTACACAACGCAGAGGATATTATCCAGAGCATATCCAAAATAAATTTATTGAATGTAATCCTGGTGGAATCGAGGGATAATTGTGCAACAAGAATCAGGTTGGCATGGTTTAGCAATTAGTTCAAATCAATCTGTTCATGCTCTGAGTTTTAACTTTCTTGGTTCAGGGCCAGATTACAAGTGGTGCACTAATATTTGCCCTGTTCACGCCAAGTTTAAATATTATGTGTATTACAAGTTGAAAGTAAAAAGTTAACTCAGGCACGCTAACTTCAAGACTTCGCATATGGCGACCGTGCTAATTTCTTCCCATAGACTTCTATGGGGCCCCATAAAAAAAAAATAGTTATCACTTACTCGTTAAGCTGACACTGTGCAAGATCAACTGCCCTAAAGTCGAAGATGCGTAAGGAATACTTTACATTCTTAGAAGAAAATGTTCTTTTCATTATTATATATATTTATGTATATAAATAATTCATTTTTTTAAAATATATCTTTATTTTTTTATTTTATAAATCTTTATTACATCATACAAAAAGAGAAAACCTAAATAAATACAATTAGTATTGTACTGATTGAGGTACATATAGTAATATAGATATAAATCAATAAATAATAAAGCTAATCTATACTATAATCGCTTTTTTTAATTTTTTTAAAAGATTCTTTTTTATTTATTCCATGCACAACACATCATCACAAAAGATAATATAACAAAAAAACAAAAGAAAAGCAAACAAACATATGTACTGTACTTAGAAGATACAGCTTCCGTAATATCATTGACATTGAAAGGAGACACAGCACCTACTCTTCACCTACACCGTGGCGAAATAATTCTGCTGCAAGATTAACAACCTCACCAAAATTGCACTAAGAAAAAAGCTCAGTAGACCTAAACGGTTTTTTGAAGTGTTATTCTACACATATTATTTGAGTCCAATAAAGTTTACATTTTAACCTCCTTGAGCATAGATAGCCGTACGAGGCTGTAAAGATTCATCTTTATACCCTTACATAAATCTTAACATAATTTGCCCCTAAGATCCTAATCAGCCTATAAGACAAATAAAACAGCCGCATCGGGCTACACATATTAACATCTCTGTCATTACCTCAGTCTTTACCTATTTTTATCTCAAGGTGTTCTCTTACAACTAAGGCCGTGACCTAATCACTGAAGTGTACTCTGCTAACCTTCTTGTCGGATCCTACTCTGAGCCACTTAATTCAACTCAACAGAACAGATATGTCCTATTATGGGTTAAAGCATTAAATAAGCCGTCTTATTAATCCTACCAGAGGGGAAAAAGGGAAGAAAGAAGAAAGAGAAAAAAAGAAAAAAGAAAAAAAGAATAAAAAAATTACTACTCCCAGATTCCAGTCTGTCCCCCCCCCCCCCCCCCTCTAACCAGAAATACATCCTAGCCAGTATGGAAGAAGCACTTCCTCCGACACCAGTGTCACAAAGAGCAGCTTATTTTTCAGGGGCGCAACAAATTGGACCTGTAACGCCCTGGGCCATGATTTAATTACTTTCTTCCATTTGTTGAAAAATCTTCTAAATACTTTTTCCGTTGCACGTACTAGGTGTTGTCTTTCTATGATCATTTGTAATTTTATATTGTTTATAAATTCACTCAAGCTAGGGGCATCAAAGGATCTCCACTTCCGAAATATCAAATATTGTGATGCCAGAATGACCATGTTAATTAACTGGCTATCACCTGTCAGACTATGATCATCCTTTAAGAAAAAAATATGAAACGGCTGAAATATACACTCATATTGCAAGAATCTATTCACCCACTATTGAATTTTACCCCAAAATTGTCTAATTTTTGGACATGCCCAGAGACAGCGTTTCAAATCTGCCCCCTCTTTATTGCATTTAAAGCAGTTCCTCCTATGTCCATCTTGCGCCCACTTGCTAATCCTATGCGGGGTTAAATAATAGTTATTCATTAACTTAATCTGAGTTTCTTTCTAGCTCACCAATACTGTAGCTGCGTCTGCTAGCTTGAAACTCCTTTCAATTTCCTCGCCCTGCAACAAACTATGATATCTCGTCAAAACCTCTTTTATTTTATTTATGTGATTTTTTCCCTGAAAGTATTTGTAGTATCTTGTACCAATAGGATATAGCTCTTTGCCCACCGTATATAATTTCACTCCTGAATCGATACCTGGATCCCACACAATTCTATGAGTTTGTAATATTTTAAATAAATAGCTCCTCACCTGTAAATATGCAGAATTTTTTTTTTTTTGGTAACTGAAATTGTTTTGCCAGTTCCTCATATGATTGTATTACACGCCTATCAGTCTGCATTAGCTGAGAAAAATAGTTTATCCCTTTGTGTTTCCATTCTCTAAAAACAGCATTATTTATCCCGGGTGTGAAATCTGGGGTACCAACAATAGGCAAGTATTGTGTTAATTGAAAATCTTGGTTCAAAAGGACGCAGTATTTTTGCCACACCCAGGCTACATTAGAAAAGGTTAATAGACTGCTAATATTACTAGGTAATCTTCTATACGGATGATGCAATATTGCTTTAAGGTCAAAGGGAGTTATCAGTGCCGATTCCAATTCATAATAGGTCACATAATTGGCCTCCGCTATCCAATCTATTCCGAATTTGGCAAGTGCAACAATGTTGTATTTAACAATGTTAGGTAATGCAAAACCGCCATAATTTTTATTTTGAGTAAGTTTGTCCATTGCAATTTGAGGTCTTTTCTTGCCCCAAATAAAAAACGCACACGCTCTGTTATACCTGACAACATCTTGTCTAGTGATAAACAATGGTAAATTTTGCATTAAAAACAATAACCTTGGAAAAACAATTGTTTTAATCAACATTATTTTTGCGGATACCGATAGATAATGAATGTTCCACCTACCCAATCTCCCCTCGATATTATTAAAAAAAACTATGCATAATTCAGATAGTATCAATCTCTGGGATTTTTGCCTAGTTTGATTCCTAAGTGATTAATAAACTTTACTTCCCTGAATTTATGATTCGTTAAACTTGTTATTATTTTATTGATCCATAATAACAGAATTTATGTTTACCTGATAAATTACTTTCTCCAACGGTGTGTCCGGTCCACGGCGTCATCCTTACTTGTGGGATATTCTCTTCCCCAACAGGAAATGGCAAAGAGCCCAGCAAAGCTGGTCACATGATCCCTCCTAGGCTCCGCCTACCCCAGTCATTCGACCGACGTTAAGGAGGAATATTTGCATAGGAGAAACCATATGATACCGTGGTGACTGTAGTTAAAGAAAATAAATTATCAGACCTGATTAAAAAACCAGGGCGGGCCGTGGACCGGACACACCGTTGGAGAAAGTAATTTATCAGGTAAACATAAATTCTGTTTTCTCCAACATAGGTGTGTCCGGTCCACGGCGTCATCCTTACTTGTGGGAACCAATACCAAAGCTTTAGGACACGGATGATGGGAGGGAGCAAATCAGGTCACCTAGATGGAAGGCACCACGGCTTGCAAAACCTTTCTCCCAAAAATAGCCTCAGAAGAAGCAAAAGTATCAAACTTGTAAAATTTGGTAAAAGTGTGCAGTGAAGACCAAGTCGCTGCCCTACATATCTGATCAACAGAAGCCTCGTTCTTGAAGGCCCATGTGGAAGCCACAGCCCTAGTGGAATGAGCTGTGATTCTTTCGGGAGGCTGCCGTCCGGCAGTCTCGTAAGCCAATCTGATGATGCTTTTAATCCAAAAAGAGAGAGAGGTAGAAGTTGCTTTTTGACCTCTCCTTTTACCGGAATAAACAACAAACAAGGAAGATGTTTGTCTAAAATCCTTTGTAGCGTCTAAATAGAATTTTAGAGCGCGAACAACATCCAAATTGTGCAACAAACGTTCCTTCTTTGAAACTGGTTTCGGGCACAGAGAAGGTACGATAATCTCCTGGTTAATGTTTTTGTTAGAAACAACTTTTGGAAGAAAACCAGGTTTAGTACGTAAAACCACCTTATCTGCATGGAACACCAGATAAGGAGGAGAACACTGCAGAGCAGATAATTCTGAAACTCTTCTAGCAGAAGAAATTGCAACCAAAAACAAAACTTTCCAAGATAATAACTTAATATCAACGGAATGTAAGGGTTCAAACGGAACCCCCTGAAGAACTGAAAGAACTAAGTTGAGACTCCAAGGAGGAGTCAAAGGTTTGTAAACAGGCTTGATTCTAACCAGAGCCTGAACAAAGGCTTGAACATCTGGCACAGCTGCCAGCTTTTTGTGAAGTAACACAGACAAGGCAGAAATCTGTCCCTTCAGGGAACTTGCAGATAATCCTTTTTCCAATCCTTCTTGAAGGAAGGATAGAATCTTAGGAATCTTAACCTTGTCCCAAGGGAATCCTTTAGATTCACACCAACAGATATATTTTTTCCAAATTTTGTGGTAAATCTTTCTAGTTACAGGCTTTCTGGCCTGAACAAGAGTATCGATAACAGAATCTGAGAACCCTCGCTTCGATAAGATCAAGCGTTCAATCTCCAAGCAGTCAGCTGGAGTGAGACCAGATTCGGATGTTCGAACAGACCTTGAACAAGAAGGTCTCGTCTCAAAGGTAGCTTCCATGGTGGAGCCGATGACATATTCACCAGATCTGCATACCAAGTCCTGCGTGGCCACGCAGGAGCTATCAAGATCACCGACGCCCTCTCCTGATTGATCCTGGCTACCAGCCTGGGGATGAGAGGAAACGGCGGGAATACATAAGCTAGTTTGAAGGTCCAAGGTGCTACTAGTGCATCCACTAGAGCCGCCTTGGGATCCCTGGATCTGGACCCGTAGCAAGGAACTTTGAAGTTCTGACGAGAGGCCATCAGATCCATGTCTGGAATGCCCCACAGTTGAGTGATTTGGACAAAGATTTCCGGATGGAGTTCCCACTCCCCCGGATGCAATGTCTGACGACTCAGAAAATCCGCTTCCCAATTTTCCACTCCTGGGATGTGGATTGCAGACAGGTGGCAGGAGTGAGACTCCGCCCATTGAATGATTTTGGTCACTTCTTCCATCGCCAGGGAACTCCTTGTTCCCCCCTGATGGTTGATGTACGCAACAGTTGTCATGTTGTCTGATTGAAACCGTATGAACTTGGCCCTCGCTAGCTGAGGCCAAGCCTTGAGAGCATTGAATATCGCTCTCAGTTCCAGAATATTTATCGGTAGAAGAGATTCTTCCCGAGACCAAAGACCCTGAGCTTTCAGGGATCCCCAGACCGCGCCCCAGCCCATCAGACTGGCGTCGGTCGTGACAATGACCCACTCTGGTCTGCGGAAGGTCATCCCTTGTGACAGGTTGTCCAGGGACAGCCACCAACGGAGTGAGTCTCTGGTCCTCTGATTTACTTGTATCCTCGGAGACAAGTCTGTATAGTCCCCATTCCACTGACTGAGCATGCACAGTTGTAATGGTCTTAGATGAATGCGCGCAAAAGGAACTATGTCCATTGCCGCTACCATCAAACCTATCACTTCCATGCACTGCGCTATGGAAGGAAGAGGAACGGAATGAAGTATCCGACAAGAGTCTAGAAGTCTTGTTTTTCTGGCCTCTGTCAGAAAAATCCTCATTTCTAAGGAGTCTATTATTGTTCCCAAGAAGGGAACCCTTGTCGACGGAGATAGAGAACTCTTTTCCACGTTCACTTTCCATCCGTGAGATCTGAGAAAGGCCAGGACGATGTCCGTGTGAGCCTTTGCTTGAGGAAGGGACGACGCTTGAATCAGAATGTCGTCCAAGTAAGGTACTACAGCAATGCCCCTTGGTCTTAGCACAGCTAGAAGGGACCCTAGTACCTTTGTGAAAATCCTTGGAGAAGTGGCTAATCCGAAAGGAAGCGCCACGAACTGGTAATGCTTGTCCAGGAATGCGAACCTTAGGAACCGATGATGTTCCTTGTGGATAGGAATATGTAGATACGCATCCTTTAAATCCACCGTGGTCATGAATTGACCTTCCTGGATGGAAGGAAGAATTGTTCGAATGGTTTCCATCTTGAACGATGGAACCTTGAGAAACTTGTTTAAGATCTTGAGATCTAAGATTGGTCTGAACGTTCCCTCTTTTTTGGGAACTATGAACAGATTGGAGTAGAACCCCATCCCTTGTTCTCCTAATGGAACAGGATGAATCACTCCCATTGTTAACAGGTCTTCTACACAATGTAAGAATGCCTGTCTTTTTATGTGGTCTGAAGACAACTGAGACCTGTGGAACCTCCCCCTTGGGGGAAGCCCCTTGAATTCCAGAAGATAACCTTGGGAGACTACTTCTAGTGTCCAAGGATCCAGAACATCTCTTGCCCAAGCCTGAGCGAAGAGAGAGAGTCTGCCCCCCACCAGATCCGGTCCCGGTAGGGGGGCCAACCTTTCATGCTGTCTTGGTAGCAGTGGCAGGTTTCTTGGCCTGCTTTCCCTTGTTCCAGCCTTGCATTGGTCTCCAAGCTTGCTTGGCTTGAGAAGTATTACCCTCTTGCTTAGAGGACGTAGCACTTTGGGCTGGTCCGTTTCTACGAAAGGGACGAAAATTAGGTTTATTTTTGGCCTTGAAAGGCCGATCCTGAGGAAGGGCATGGCCCTTACCCCCAGTGATATCAGAGATAATCTCTTTCAAGTCAGGGCCAAACAGCGTTTTCCCCTTGAAAGGAATGTTAAGTAGCTTGTTCTTGGAAGACGCATCAGCTGACCAAGATTTCAACCAAAGCGCTCTGCGCGCCACAATAGCAAACCCAGAATTTTTAGCCGCTAACCTAGCCAATTGCAAAGTGGCGTCTAGGGTGAAAGAATTAGCCAATTTGAGAGCATTGATTCTGTCCATAATCTCCTCATAAGGAGGAGAAGCACTATCGACCGCCTTTACCAGCTCATCGAACCAGAAACATGCGGCTGTAGCGACAGGGACAATGCATGAAATTGGTTGTAGAAGATAACCCTGCTGAACAAACATCTGTTTAAGTAAACCTTCTAATTTTTTATCCATAGGATCTTTGAAAGCACAACTATCTTCTATGGGTATAGTGGTGCGTTTGTTTAAAGTGGAAACCGCTCCCTCGACCTTGGGGACTGTCTGCCATAAGTCCTTTCTGGGGTCGACCATAGGAAACAATTTTTTAAATATGGGGGGAGGGACGAAAGGAATACCGGGCCTTTCCCATTCTTTATTTACAATGTCCGCCACCCGCTTGGGTATAGGAAAAGCTTCTGGGAGCCCCGGAACCTCTAGGAACTTGTCCATTTTACATAGCTTCTCTGGGATGACCAAATTGTCACAATCATCCAGAGTGGATAATACCTCCTTAAGCAGAGCGCGGAGATGTTCCAACTTAAATTTAAACGTAATCACATCAGGTTCAGCTTGTTGAGAAATGTTCCCTGAATCTGTAATTTCTCCCTCAGACAAAACCTCCCTGGCCCCATCAGACTGGTTTAGGGGCCCTTCAGAACCATTATTATCAGCGTCGTCATGCTCTTCAGTATCTAAAACAGAGCAGTCGCGCTTACGCTGATAAGTGTGCATTTTGGCTAAAATGTTTTTGACAGAATTATCCATTACAGCCGTTAATTGTTGCATAGTAAGGAGTATTGGCGCGCTAGATGTACTAGGGGCCTCCTGAGTGGGCAAGACTCGTGTAGACGAAGGAGGGAATGATGCAGTACCATGCTTACTCCCCTCACTTGAGGAATCATCTTGGGCATCATTGTCATTGTCACATAAATCACATTTATTTAAATGAGAAGGAACTCTGGCTTCCCCACATTCAGAACACAGTCTATCTGGTAGTTCAGACATGTTAAACAGGCATAAACTTGATAACAAAGTACAAAAAACGTTTTAAAATAAAACCGTTACTGTCACTTCATATTTTTTCGCAATTGCAGAAATAAAGTGTGTTCAGTTTAAAATTTAAAGGAATTGTTCAAAATTCACCAAAATTTCACCACAGTGTCTTAAAGCCTTAAAAGTATTGCACACCAAATTTGGAAGCTTTAACCCTTAAAATAACGGAACCGGAGCCGTTTTTAACTTTAACCCCTTTACAGTCCCTGGTATCTGCTTTGCTGAGACCCAACCAAGCCCAAAGGGGAATACGATACCAAATGACGCCTTCAGAAAGTCTTTTCTATGTATCAGAGCTCCTCACACATGCGACTGCATGTCATGCCTCTCAAAAACAAGTGCGCAACACCGGCGCGAAAATGAGGCTCTGCCTATGATTTGGGAAAGCCCCTAAAGAATAAGGTGTCTAAAAAAGTGCCTGCCGATATAATCTTATCAAAATACCCAGATTAAATGATTCCTCAAGGCTAAATATGTGTTAATAATGAATCGATTTAGCCCAGAAAAAGTCTACAGTCTTAATAAGCCCTTGTGAAGCCCTTATTTACTATCTTAATAAACATGGCTTACCGGATCCCATAGGGAAAATGACAGCTTCCAGCATTACATCGTCTTGTTAGAATGTGTCATACCTCAAGCAGCAAGAGACTGCTCACTGTTCCCCCAACTGAAGTTAATTCCTCTCAACAGTCCTGTGTGGAACAGCCATGGATTTTAGTAACGGTTGCTAAAATCATTTTCCTCATACAAACAGAAATCTTCATCTCTTTTCTGTTTCTGAGTAAATAGTACATACCAGCACTATTTTAAAATAACAAACTCTTGATTGAATAATAAAAACTACAGTTAAACACTAAAAAACTCTAAGCCATCTCCGTGGAGATGTTGCCTGTACAACGGCAAAGAGAATGACTGGGGTAGGCGGAGCCTAGGAGGGATCATGTGACCAGCTTTGCTGGGCTCTTTGCCATTTCCTGTTGGGGAAGAGAATATCCCACAAGTAAGGATGACGCCGTGGACCGGACACACCTATGTTGGAGAAAACTCCGATTTTTTTGCGTTTATTTTATATCCTGACAAAAGACTAAACTTATTAATAATCTCTAAACTTTTGGGGATATTTAATATTAATAATATATTTAATGTAAGAATAACATAATATCATCGGCATATAGTGATATCAAAAATCAAAAAATGTTGTCCCCCTATTCCAATCCCCTTTACTTCCTGTCTTAATAAAACAGCTAAAGGTTCCAATGCAATATTGGATATCGAGATAAAGGGCAACCTTGTCTTGTCTCTCTTTGTAGCGTTATATACTGTGATAATTCTCCGTTCACTAACAGTTGGGATCTTGGACTCTCATATATCCTTTTAATTATCTGGACCATATTACCCCCAAAGCCAAATTTATTAAGTGAGGTAAATAAGTGATCCCATATAATGGAATCAAACGCTTTTTCTGCGTCAATTGTTAACAGTGCTAGATCCACTGATCTTTTATTATTAGAGTTCTGCATTTTGTTATAATAATGATCTAACATAACTAAGACCCTCCGCATATTACGCACTGGATTTCTTCCCTGGATAAATCCTGTTTGATCTTTGTGTATCAAGTTTCCGATCTCTTTCTTTAATCTGTCTGCTATGATTGACATAAATATTTTATAGTCCTGATTCAGGAGTGAAATTGGACGATATGATCCCATATCTTCTAGAGCTTTTCCTTTCTTATGTATTAAAGATATAATTGAATCTGTGAAATATGGTGAATTTAACTTGCCTTGGCTATAATAACTATTATATCATTTAACCAATATACCAGCAATCTCTTCTTTTACACTTTTGTAGAATTCTGCTGGGAGACCATCTGGCTCTGGTGCCTTATTAGCTTTACTTCTATCTATCATATTTTTAACTTCATCCTCTGAGATCTCAGAATTAATCTGTAATAGGGCCTCCTTCGTTATTCTCGGTATCTTAATTTTTTGCCAGAATTCTCCCTTCTCATTAATTTTATCTCTAGAGTATAGTTTCTGGTAATAAAAATGCCTCTCGTATCTCTGCTGACTGTGTATATGTTTAAGTGCCTTCTTTAATTGTTGGAATAAGGTTGTTACTTTCCCTGAACTTAATTATTTTAGCGGAGATCCCCTGATACCCCTGACAGTAAGCTCTTATCTTCATGTCTTCCCGTGCCCAACTTTCTCTTAAAAAGGTCTCCCTCTCCAGTTTAGCTATTTTATAGCTATTCCATGTGTTTGCATTTGGCGAATTCATATACCTGCCATATGAGTTTTTAAGTTGGTTCGCTAAGTGGATCTCTCTGGCTTTATACTTCCGCTTTCTTTTTATCATATACATTTTTATCTCACCTCTCAAAACTGCTTTCCCTACTTCCCAAAATATTTCAGGATTATTCAGGTATGACCTATTCTGCTTGTAATATTCTTTCCACCTTTCCAATAACCAACTCTGGGATCTCTCATCATGTATCATGTGCTTGGGGAAACTAAATTAATTTATATTATTGAAATTTTTTGTCCCGCCACCAATCTTTAAACTAATTATTGCATGATCTGAAATTGCTATCTCTGCTATTTATGATTCCAGGTCCAGAGCCAGTAATTTCTCGTCTATCAAGAACATATCTATTCGTGAGAAGTTTTTGTGTGATTTAGATTTGCAAGAAAAGTCACGCTCATCTGGGTGTTGTAAACGCCATATATCTTTTCATTTTAATGTCCTCGCGAACTCCCTTAAAAGCTTTGCCTCTCTGTTATGAAGCCTTTTAGCTCTAGACCGAAGCCTATCAATCTCTGGACACATAGTAGCATTAAAATCCCCAGCCATAACTACATTTTGCCCTAAATAAGATGTTAATTTATTCTTAATTTTTTCCTAGAATTCCATACTAATTTTGTTCGGACTGTAAATATTACATAACGTCCAAATCTTATTATCAATTTCCACTTGTATTATCACAAATCTCCCATGTGGGTCCAGCTCTTGTTTTTTAATCTTATATGCCAATTTTTTATTAAACATTATGGCCACTCCACATTTCCTACTGCAACAAGATGTCGCTATTATTTCCGAGATCCAGTTAACTTTTAACTTTAATATCTCCGCCTCTTTTAAATGCAGTTCCTGTAGAAACATAATATCTGGGGTATGGCGTTTAAGCATTTTAAAAATGTTCTTTTTAATGGGGGAGGTTATTCCTCCCACATTACACGAAACATACTTCAACATGTTATTAATATTTATTATAAAATCTTTTCATTAAAACTTATTTTCCCCATTTCTCCTTCCTGGTAGAGGGTGGGGACCTGGTTACCATCTGGAAGGATAAAGGGGGAGAAAGAAAGAAAAAGAAAAGGAAAAGAAAAAAAAAAGGAAAAGAAAAACACATCTCGACAGAATCAAAGAAGAAACCAACATCCTATATCTGGTCGGACATCTCACCCCAATATAATATTTTATATATCTACACCTTCCTTAATGCAATAGTTTTTAGCTTCTTCTGCCGAATTCAAGACAACAGTATTCCCTTCTGAATTCATAATTGCAATTTTAGCCGGATACCCCAGATTTGCCTTGATTCCAGCTTTAATTAAACTTGTGCAAAAAGGAGCCTTACCTTCCTTTTTGAGAATGTCTCTGCGGAAAAATCCTGAAACATATATATTTGTTTGGTGCCTATCTTAAATACTGAAGTTTTCCTATACTGTCTCATTATGTTTATTTTGTCCTGAAAATTTATTTGATCAATATCATCTTTGGTCGCAAACTACCGTCTTGATATCTTTTGATGCTTCCTATCCTGTGTGCCCTTTCCACCTGTATTCTTTCTGATGTTTGTATCCCAAATAATTGCGGTAAGGTGGTTAAACCGAATAGTACCAAATCTTCATGCTCACTACCTTCGGGTAGTCCTACAATACGGATATTGTTTCTGCGCGATCTATCTTCTAAATCATCAATTTTCAGCTGCATTGTTTTTATTTTGTCTTCGTAATTTGCCCAATTTACTTCATGTGTATTTAATCTATCCTCTAGATCTATCCTCTAGATCTGATACTCTCTCTTCAACTTCCGATATTCTATTAGAAAATGATCAGATTTCTGTCGAAAGAGTAGCTATCTCTTTTTTGACGGATTCAAATTGAGGTAATATTAAATCAGCTAATTGATTCAACGTCAGTTGCTTTTCTAGACTCATTGTCTGTGTATAGGTAGTAACTTCTAATCCTATCTCTTGTGGCGTTTTAACCTTCTTATCTCTATTAGTTGGCATGGCGGGGGACCTAGTTTTGAGATTGGTTATGAATTTTTCCATAGGATGTGAATAAATGTGGTGTTTGTGCAAAAAAAAAAACCTAGACCACTGTGAATTTATTAACTTATAGTTGTGTTTATGTGGAAATTTGTCAAAATGTTTAATACATAGGTCTCACTGCCAACGCCAATTTCTGTCTGTCTCTCCCACAAAAGATTCTCTGAATATCAGGTATACTCTATTCCATTATTACACAGAATATAATAATTTCCTAAATGCAATTTCCAGTCATGCTTTTACTATCATTCTTGTGATAATAATACTGTGAAGAAAACATAAAGTAGACACTGTTTAAATCTCAGCTAGTCTCTCAATGTCCCAAAAACAACTCTACTTCTTTTATTTTTCACAATATTCTACTCAAAAGGGAGACACTTGTTTTTGGGCAATGTATACATGTACTCTACTTCAATTCAGATCCTTTCCATCACTTTTGTGTCCTGTACTATTTACCATGCTGAATCTTAATATACTAGCTGCACAATATTACCAATGCCAGCACCCCGCCTCCCCCACCTGCAACACAAAGGGTTAATGATAAGAACTGCAAGAATTGACACTTAACAACTGGCTTAGTCTAAAACAAAATACCAGCCACAGAGGAGAAAAAAAACATGCAAAAAGAAAAAAATACTACATTAGCACTTGAGACATTTTACATATTGATGGCTCTATTACAATGCTTCAGCTTAAACTTCACAAAGCGTCCTTAATCCACTTCTCCTGGTGTGTTATAGATAATTCAATCACAATATATTGTGTTAGCCTCTAGTAATTTGCATGTCTTACTGCTTCAGGAATAACTCCTCTGGTAAAGGAAAGCTGTTTATATCAGCATTTTTGCATGTTCCGCCCCAATACAACTTATAGGCTTTCTGCCCTGTATAGAAGCAAATTACATCTACTTTTACCTCTAAGTTCAGGCAAGTTTACAGAGTGCTTCCTCCTCTCTTGGGGGATTAAGGCTTAAGATGAAGGGCCAGAATATAACTTAAATTTCCAGCACAGAGCAGCCACCTCTATATATATATGCATTCACTCCCAATTTGCCCAGCACCTTGAACCAGCTCCTTTCAAGCCAAAGGGAGATCGAAATCAGAAGTGCCTTTAACTAGCACACATGTTCTTGCACTGAAAGAGCCCCATGCAGCAGGCTATACTTGCGTTTTTCCACAGCGACCCCCAGGCGTTCTGTGCCTCTCTGTCCCGGGCCTCCTCCGCTGCTCCTTCACCGACCCAGCTACAGGAGCGACACCTCCCGACTGTTACCAGGTAGCAAGAGAAGGAGAAAACAGCAATCCGCCTGTATACTGCAAAGTGATTCCGTCACGACCGGGCCCACTACAACGCTTGCGACTGATGGTGGTCGGACCTCCGTCACCGTCTGGTATGTCCTTCAGTGCTCTGGTCTGATGCGTGTGTCCACGGCCCGTACCACCCGGCCTCTGTTTGGTTATGCAGGACTTCCGTCTAGTGATGGCCTTTCCTCCCCAGGTAGGGCTCTCACCACCGGCAATAGGAGCTATCTTTAGCGGGGTATGGTTGGATAACCAGCTCTCCCTCTTAGAGCTAGAGCGCGCACGTCTGCTTCACGCTCCTCCCACAGGAAGTCACTACAATCGCTTTTGTAACGCGTCCGTCGCCAATTGCGCACGCATCCTCAAAGGAATATTGGTTGCGCACGCATCCTCAAAGGAATGTTGGCTGCGTGCAGCCAAAAAAATCCACCTGGATGCAACGTAGGCAAACGAAGCCTTAAAAAAAACACCTGCATGAAATAACTAAAAACACGTAACCACCCGCAAAAAAACAAAACCAAACGCCCGCACGAAGTATTAAAAAAATAAATAAACATAACCGCAGCACTAAGTATTAACAAAAAAACCTTAAATCATTAACTCTCACAACAGAAACTACCTAACCCTTACACCGCCTAACCCCACAACGCCAACTAAATAAATTACAATATTAACCCCTAAACTACCAAACCCTACAACGCCAACTAACTAATTATACTGTTAACCCCTAAACCGACAAACCCCCACATCGCAATAAACCTAATTAACCTATTAACCCCTAAACCGCCAACCCACCACATCACAATAATCCTAATGAACCTATTAACTCCTAAACCACCAAGCCCCCACAATGCAAATAACTAATTTAATTACAAAGCCCCCTAACCTAACACCCCCTAAATTAACCCCAATTACAACTAAATTAAACTTAAAATAAAAAATCCTAACATTAAATTATGAAAAATTAATTTAACATTACAATAAATAAAAAAGTCTAAAATTACAGAAAAAAACAACAAAATTATCAAAAATAAAAAAAAATTAAACCTAATCCCTATGAAAATAAAAAAGCCCCCCAAAATAAAAACATCCCCTAATCTAAACTAACCTACCAATAGCCCGTAAAACAGCCTTTTATAGGGCATTGCCCTAAGTTAAACAGCTCTTTTACATTAAATAAATACTAAGTCCCCCCTAACAGTACCCCCACCCACCAAACCCCCCAAAACAAAACAAAACCTAACACTTCCTTGCTGGACTAAAAAAAACTAAACTACCCATTGCCCCTAAAGAAGAATTTGTATTGGCATTGTCCTTAAAAGGAAATTCAGCTCTTTTACTGCCCTCTGGGCAGGCTTATCGCCTAGTATGCACATAATAGAGAAACAGAGATTTCAAAAGCTATCCAGTAGAGCATTTTGTTGTGCATACCTGCATTCCTTTTTCCTTCAATGTCCCTCTCATTCCCTTTTTTTTAAAATAATTTTTAATAATTACTCCATATATATCTATATAGATATTAAAAGATAAGAACACAAAGCGCAGCCAAGATTTAAGGTAAAAACGTATATAACTTTAAATAGTGCACACAATCTATTGCACTTACAAGAGATAAAACAAATAAATGCCTTGTTAAGAAGCCTTGGTACACTCTTTCCAAGAGTTCAGCTCCACATGAATCAGCAGGTAGCGACCACTGCTCCCCTTGTGTCTCTGTATACCAATTGGCAAGTTCGTAAAAACTATATAAAATCCTCCTTTTAAAGTGCAGAGTTAGTAGTCAGAGGTAGACTATCCTGTATACGTGTTTCGTTTGGCCTTAGCAAACTTCTTCAAGATGCTGGATGTAATGTATAATTCATCTGGGGATCCCATTGCTATATAGACCCGTACAAGCTCCGCCCCTTCCTGTTACACGTCTGGGTACAAGATGTAAACACAACACGCCTAGTAGCCATGTGCTGCTGCGGTGTGGTTACTATCCCATCATGTTGCTTGAGTCCTTATTGGTGTAATCGACAATGTGGGCATGTTACCACACATACAGGCATACTCATAATACAGTCTCTCAATGTCCACAATTGGTTAAAAATAATACAGTAAATAGTGCATGATTGTATACCGGCATAATAACAATTTCAGTGGCCACAATTTATTTAAAATAGTGCATAATTAAATACACGCCTTGATACCCAAATACCCAAACACCTTAATTAAAATCATACATACGATCAAACAAATTCCATGTAAGCTCCATCCCTTCCTATTATTCAGTGGTCTATCTGAGAGACAACTTACATTTTTGGAGGATTGTATCAGATTTATATTGGATCACAATTATTTTAAGTTTGATGACTCATCTTTTAGACAAACACAGGGGACTGCTATGGGAACCTCCATGGTCCTTTCCTATGCCAATATTTATATGGCCTATTTCGAAGATATGATGATCTGGGACAACAATCCCTTCTCCGAGAACATAGTTAAATACTTTCGGTACATTGACGACATCATTATCATCTGGCAAGGAGCCATGGAGGTGGCCACTAACTTTGTTTAGTATATCAACAGCAATGGATTTAATTTGTCCTTTACAGATACATTTTCTAGGGATAAAATTGAATTTTTAGATGTAGAATTGTTTGTGGATGATGCTTCTAATTCGGTTATGGTCCATAACTATAGAAAACTGACTGATAGCAAGGGATTTTTAAATGCCAAAAACGGGCACATGAGGAATTGGAAACAAAACATCCCTTTTGGGCAGTTTCTCTGAATCAGGCGAAACTGTACTAAGTTAAAAGATTTCAATAAAGAAGCGGCTATTCTGCAAAACAGGTTTTTGTAAAAAGAATATGATGGGCAGTTAATAAGTGAAGCTAGGAACAAGAATATATTATGTCAACGAAGCAGTCTATTAAAAACAAACCAAGATTCCACAGTCGGTAAGAACAACACCGTGGATAACAAAGTGAGGTTCATTACCACATATAGGGAAGGGGCGGGATTTATCAAAAAAACTTTACATGAGCATTGGGGTATCTTGAGAGCGGACCCTATATTAAAAACTGTGATTGAGGATAAACCATTATTGGTATTTAGAAAAAAATCTAAATTTAAAAAATATCTTTGCTCCTTGAAAATTAAAAGGAATAAAAGAAAAAACATAATTTATGTAAGAATTTACCTAATAAATTCATTTCTTTCATATTAGCAAGAGTCCATGAGCTAGTGACGTATGGGATATACATTCCTACCAGGAGGGGCAAAGTTTCCCAAACCTCAAAATGCCTATAAATACACCCCTCACCACACCCACAATTCAGTTTAACGAATAGCCAAGAAGTGGGGTGATAAAAAAGTGCGAAAGCATATAAAATAAGGAATTGGAATAATTGTGCTTTATACAAAAATCATAACCACCCCAAAAAAGGGCGGGCCTCATGGACTCTTGCTAATATGAAAGAAATTAATTTATCAGGTAAGTTCTTACATAAATTATGTTTTCTTTCATGTAATTAGCAAGAGTCCATGAGCTAGTGACGTATGGGATAATGATTACCCAAGATGTGGATCTTTCCACGCAAGAGTCACTAGAGAGGGAGGGATAAAATAAAGACAGCCAATTCCTGCTGAAAATAATCCACACCCAAAATAAAGTTTAATGAAAAACATAAGCAGAAGATTCAAACTGAAACCGCTGCCTGAAGTACTTTTCTACCAAAAACTGCTTCAGAAGAAGAAAATACATCAAAATGGTAGAATTTAGTAAAAGTATGCAAAGAGGACCAAGTTGCTGCTTTGCAAATCTGATCAATCAATGCTTCATTCCTAAACGCCCCGGAAGTAGAAACTGACCTAGTAGAATGAGCTGTAATCCTTTGAGGCGGAGATTTACCCGACTCAACATAGGCAAGATGAATTAAAGATTTCAACCAAGATGCCAAAGAAATGGCAGAAGCTTTCTGGCCTTTTCTAGAACCAGAAAAGATAACAAATAAACTAGAAGACTTTCGGAAAGACTTAGTAGCTTCAACATAATATTTCAAAGCTCTAACAACATCCAAAGAATGCAATGATTTCTCCTTAGAATTCTTAGGATTAGGACATAATGAAGGAACCACAATTTCCCTACTAATGTTGTTAGAATTCACAACTTTAGGTAAAAATTCAAAAGAAGTTTGCAACACTGCCTTATCCTGATGAAAAATCAGAAAAGGAGACTCACAAGAAAGAGCAGATAATTCAGAAACTCTTCTGGCAGAAGAGATTGCCAAAAGGAACAAAACTTTCCAAGAAAGTAATTTAATGTCCAATGAATGCATAGGTTCAAACGGAGGAGCTTGAAGAGCCCCCAGAACCAAATTCAAACTCCAAGGAGGAGAAATTGACTTAATGACAGGTTTTATACGAACCAAAGCTTGTACAAAACTATGAATATCAGGAAGATTAGCAATCTTTCTGTGAAAAAGAACAGAAAGAGCAGAGATTTGTCCTTTCAAAGAACTTGCGGATAAACCTTTATCTAAACCATCCTGAAGAAACTGTAAAATTCTCGGAATTCTAAAAGAATGCCAAGAAAAATGATGAGAAAGACACCAAGAAATATAAGTCTTCCAGACTCTATAATATATCTCTCTGGATACAGATTTACGAGCCTGTAACATAGTATTAATCACAGAGTCAGAGAAACCTCTTTGACCAAGAATCAAGCGTTCAATCTCCATACCTTTAAATTTAAGGATTTGAGATCCTGATGGAAAAAAGGACCTTGCGACAGAAGGTCTGGTCGTAGCGGAAGAGTCCACGGATGGCAAGAGGCCATCCGGACAAGATCCGCATACCAAAACCTGTGAGGCCATGCCGGAGCTACAAGCAGAACAAACGAGCATTCCTTCAGAATCTTGGAGATTACTCTTGGAAGAAGAACTAGAGGCGGAAAGATATAAGCAGGATGATACTTCCAAGGAAGTGATAATGCATCCACTGCTTCCGCCTGAGGATCCCGGGATCTGGACAGATACCTGGGAAGTTTCTTGTTTAGATGAGACGCCATCAGATCTATTTCTGGAAGCTCCCACATTTGAACAATCTGAAGAAACACCTCTGGGTGAAGAGACCATTCGCCCGGATGCAACGTTTGGCGACTGAGATAATCCGCTTCCCAATTGTCTATACCTGGGATATGAACCGCAGAGATTAGACAGGAGCTGGATTCCGCCCAAACCAGAATTCGAGATACTTCTTTCATAGCCAGAGGACTGTGAGTCCCTCCTTGATGATTGATGTATGCCACAGTAGTGACATTGTCTGTCTGAAAACAAATGAACGATTCTCTCTTCAGAAGAGGCCAAGACTGAAGAGCTCTGAAAATTGCACGGAGTTCCAAAATATTGATCGGTAATCTCACCTCCTGAGATTCCCAAACTCCTTGTGCCGTCAGAGATCCCCACACAGCTCCCCAACCTGTGAGACTTGCATCTGTTGAAATTACAGTCCAGGTCGGAAGCACAAAAGAAGCCCCCTGAATTAAACGATGGTGATCTGTCCGCTACGTTAGAGAGTGTCGTACAATCGGTTTTAAAGATATTAATTGAGATATCTTTGTGTAATCCTTGCACCATTGATTCAGCATACAGAGCTGAAGAGGTCGCATGTGAAAACGAGCAAAGGGGATCGCGTCCGATGCAGCAGTCATAAGACCTAGAATTTCCATGCATAAGGCTACCGAAGGGAATGATTGTGACTGAAGGTTTCGACAAGCTGAAATCAATTTTAGACGTCTCTTGTCTGTTAAAGACAGAGTCATGGACACTGAATCTATCTGGAAACCCAGAAAGGTTACCCTTGTCTGAGGAATCAATGAACTTTTTGGTGAATTGATCCTCCAACCATGATCTTGAAGAAACAACACAAGTCGATTTGTATGAGATTCTGCTAAATGTAAAGACTGAGCAAGTACCAAGATATCGTCCAAATAAGGAAATACCACAATACCCTGTTCTCTGATTACAGACAGAAGGGCACCGAGAACCTTTGTAAAAATTCTTGGAGCTGTAGCTAGGCCAAACGGCAGAGCCACAAACTGGTAATGCTTGTCCAGAAAAGAGAATCTCAGGAACTGATAATGATCTGGATGAATCGGAATATGCAGATATGCATCCTGTAAATCTATTGTGGACATAAAATGCCCTTGCTGAACAAAAGGCAAGATAGTCCTTACAGTTACCATTTTGAACGTTGGTATCCTTACATAACGATTCAATATTTTTAGATCCAGAACTGGTCTGAAGGAATTCTCCTTCTTTGGTACAATGAAGAGATTTGAATAAAACCCCATCCCCTGTTCCAGAACTGGAACTGGCATAATTACTCCAGCCAACTCTAGATCTGAAACACAATTCAGAAATGCTTGAGCTTTCACTGGATTTACTGGGACACGGGAAAGAAAAAATCTCTTTGCAGGAGGTCTCATCTTGAAACCAATTCTGTACCCTTCTGAAACAATGTTCTGAATCCAAAGATTGTGAACAGAATTGATCCAAATTTCTTTGAAAAAACGTAACCTGCCCCCTACCAGCTGAGCTGGAATGAGGGCCGCACCTTCATGTGGACTTAGAAGCAGGCTTTGCCTTTCTAGAAGGCTTGGATTTATTCCAGACTGGAGATGGTTTCCAAACTGAAACTGCTCCTGAGGATGAAGGATCAGGCTTTTGTTCTTTGTTGAAACGAAAGGAACGAAAACGATTATTAGCCCTGTTTTTACCCTTAGATTTTTTATCCTGTGGTAAAAAAGTTCCTTTCCCACCAGTAACAGTTGAGATAATGGAATCCAACTGAGAACCAAATAATTTGTTACCCTGGAAAGAAATGGAAAGTAGAGTTGATTTAGAAGCCATATCAGCATACCAAGTTTTAAGCCATAAAGCTCTTCTAGCTAAAATAGCTAGAGACATAAACCTGACATCAACTCTGATAATATCAAAAAATGGCATCACAGATAAAATTATTAGCATGCTGAAGAAGAATAATATTATGAGAATCATGATCTGTTACTTGTTGTGCTAAAGTCTCCAACCAAAAAGTTGAAGCTGCAGCAACATCAGCCAAAGATATAGCAGGTCTAAGAAGATTACCTGAACACAGATAAGCTTTTCTTAGAAAGGATTCAATTTTCCTATCTAAAGGATCTTTAAACGAAGTACCATCTGACGTAGGAATAGTAGTACGTTTAGCAAGGGTAGAAATAGCCCCATCGACTTTAGGGATTTTGTCCCAAAATTCTAATCTGTCAGACGGCACAGGATATAATTGCTTAAAACGTTTAGAAGGAGTAAATGAATTACCCAATTTATCCCATTCTCTGGAAATTACTTCAGAAATAGCATTAGGAACAGGAAAAAACTTCTGGAATAACCACAGGAGATTTAAATACCTTATCTAAACGTTTAGAATTAGTATCAAGAGGACCAGAATCCTCTATTTCTAAAGCAATTAGTACTTCTTTAAGTAAAGAACGAATAAATTCCATTTTAAATAAATATGAAGATTTATCAGCATCAATCTCTGAGACAGAATCCTCTGAACCAGAAGAGTCATCAGAATCAGAATGATGATGTTCATTTAAAAATTCATCTGTAAAGAGAGAAGTTTTAAAAGATTTTTTATGTTTACTAGAAGGAGAAATAACAGACATAGCCTTCTTGATGGATTCAGAAACAAAATCTCTTATGTTATCAGGAACATTCTGCACCTTAGATGTTGAGGGAACTGCAACAGGTAATGGTACATTACTAAAGGAAATATTATCTGCTTTAACAAGTTTGTCATGACAATTAATACAAACAACAGCCGGAGGAATAGCTACCAAAAGTTTACAGCAGATACACTTAGCTTTGGTAGTTCCAGCACTAGACAGCGATTTTCCTGAAGTATCTTCTGACTCAGATGCAACGTGAGACATCTTGCAATATGTAAGAGAAAAAACAACATATAAAGCAAAATTGATCAAATTCCTTAAATGACAGTTTCAGGAATGGGAAAAAATGCCAATAAACAAGCTTCTAGTAACCAGAAGCAAAGAAAAAATGAGACTGAAATAATGTGGAGACAAAAGCGACGCCCATATTTTTTGGCGCCAAATAATACGCCCACATTGTTTGGCGCCTAAATGCTTTTTGGCGCCAAAAATGACGCCACATCCGGAACGCCGACATTTTTGGCGCAAAAGGACGTCAAAAAATGACGCAACTTCCGGCGACACGTATGACGCCGGAAACAGAAAAGATTTTTTGCGCCAAAAAAGTCCGCGCCAAGAATGACGCAATAAAATAAAGCATTTTCAGCCCCCGCGAGCCTAACAGCCCACAGGGAAAAAAGTCAAATTTTTAAGGTAAGAAAAAATGATTGATTCAAATGCATTATCCCAAATATGAAACTGACTGTCTGAAAATAAGGAATGTTGAACATTCTGAGTCAAGGCAAATAAATGTTTGAATACATATATTTAGAACTTTATAAATAAAGTGCCCAACCATAGCTTAGAGTGTCACAGAAAATAAGATTTACTTACCCCAGGACACTCATCTACATGTTTGTAGAAAGCCAAACCAGTACTGAAACGAAAATCAGCAGAGGTAATGGTATATAAATAAGAGTATATCGTCGATCTGAAAAGGGAGGTAAGAGATGAATCTCTACGACCGATAACAGAGAACCTATGAAATAGACCCCGTAGAAGGAGATCACTGCATTCAAATAGGCAATACTCTCCTCACATCCCTCTGACATTCACTGCACGCTGAGAGGAAAACCGGGCTCCAACTTGCTGCGGAGCGCATATCAACGTAGAATCTAGCACAAACTTACTTCACCACCTCCATAGGAGGCAAAGTTTGTAAAACTGAATTGTGGGTGTGGTGAGGGGTGTATTTATAGGCATTTTGAGGTTTGGGAAACTTTGCCCCTCCTGGTAGGAATGTATATCCCATACGTCACTAGCTCATGGACTCTTGCTAATTACATGAAAGAAAAGCAAGTATGTCTCCTTAGATCACAAATGTGGCTGCAATAATTGTTGTATGTGTGCACATCTTGCGAACAGGGATTCCTTTATGAATTGGAACAATACCAAGAAGGTGCTGATTAAAAGTAGAGGCACGTGCCACTCCACATTTGTGGTCTATGGACTTACCTGTGAATGTGGCAGGATCTATGTAGGGAGAACAAAACGGAAAATAAAAAGGAGATGCTACGAGCAAATAAACAATATAGAGACAGGTTTGAAAACCCATAGCGTGTCTGATCATTTCAAAGTCTGTCACAATAAGGACCCTAGTAGTCTGCGTATCAGTATCCTGGAATGGGTACCTATTGGAGCAAATCCACATCAGAGGTTGATCACACTGAGACAGAAAGAAACTAAGTGGATCCAGGAATTAGAAATCCTCACTCCCAAGGGTTTAAACATAGACCTAAATCTGCAAGCATTTATGCTATGAGGTATTAGTTGGAGGGTAAAATTCTAAAGATGTTAGCCAGTTGTTATTTAATAGGACAGGGAGGGACACACATCCCATATGTACAGAAAACCTGCATATATAATAAGTTAGGGAATTAGGGGCATGATAGATTTCAACCTTAACTCTAAACTTAAATTAACACACTGTAGACTGTCAGGGTATCTGTGAGTAACATTAAATAAACTACAGATGTATCATAGATATCTAATATATTATTTTGAAGCTAAAAATCCAATGTGATATGAGATGGTCTTGGCTGGGTGAAACAACCCCCATTCTTCTTGCTCTGAAACATTTGGTTATTAGTTCAGGCAATTTACTTTAAAGAGATGGTCATCTATATGGCTGTGTATTGCAAATCTTAGATCAAACATAAGATACATTTTTCCTGAGTACAATACTTCAGCTAAAAACAAAAGGTTTAGCTTTTGAAGCCCACAGCCCAGTAGGGGGTAACAAACAGAAATTCTGAGAATACAGTAATTAGCACAGACCTGTTAATTGCCCCTGAGCCTCAGATAAACATGTACTGAACCAAACAGAAACACATGTTTGTATTGTAGCTTTAAAATTAATTTTTAAAGTACAACTTGTGTTTAAATTTCAAGTATAATTGATTCTCAGACTGTATATATATATATATATATATATATATATATATATATATATATATATATATATATATATATATGTGTGTGTAAATGTTTAGTTTTCCATAAAGCTTAGGTTTCCCCTTATCTGTCTCTTCTGCTGAGTACAATATGACAAAGTTATAAAATGGGCAATAAAAGAGTGTGCAAACAAGAAATAGAAGAAATAGATGAGAGAAAAGCCTAGGTTACAACATGGCATTGCCCATTATTTTGTAGAAACTTAGTGGAAATTAGAAAACCAAGCCAGTTCAAGATAAAAATACATGTAAAGGGGATACAAATCATAATGAAATACATTGAAAAGCTACATAAGGTTAAACATTTTAAACTATTACAATCTGAAACTGTTTAAAGGGACAGTCTACTCAAGAATTGTTATTGTTTAAAAAGATAGATATTTTACCCATTCCTCAGTTTTGCATAACCAACATGGTTATATTAATATACTTTTTACCTCTGTGATTACCTTGTATCTAAGCCTTTGCAGACTGCCCCCTTATTTCAGTGCTTTTGCTAGACTTGCATTTTAGCCAATCAATGCTGACTCATAAATAACTTCACGGGAGTGAGCACAATATTATCTATATGCCACAACATGAACTAGCACTAACTAGCTGTGAAAAACGGTCAAAATGCAATTAGATAAGTGGCGGCCTTCAAGGGCTTAGAAATTAGCATATGAGCCTACCTAGGTTTAGCTTCCAACAAAGAATACCAAGAGAACAAAGCAAATTTGATGATAAAAGTAAATTGGAAAGTTGTTTAAAATTGCATGCCCTATCTGAATCATGAAAGTTTTATTTTCACTAGACTGCCCCTTTTAATGTTCCTTTAAACAAACATAGTTTATAGAACTGTAAATTTAACAGGTACCATTGACTGGCTATATCAAAGATTGGATAAAAAAAAAACCAAGGTAAATTAATCTTACAAGGTGTTGATGACAGCATATACAACTCTTGTTAAGGCAGCTGTATATTTTATTCTTAGAAAAACTGCAGTAATAAAGGCAGAAACATAATTTACTATCTGGAATATCTTAAATCACTGCCAATTGTAACATTCTTTCTACAGAAATAAAGCTAATTAGGCCATAAATTGAAACAAAAAAAAAAACAAGCTGCTAAAAATATGCCATCAGGGGAAATTTAAGAGTGATAAGAGAACAATCTATTAATTTCAAATACTTTAAACAAACAAGAAAGTCAAAAGTAAAATACAAAATATTTTATAATGGATTCAGCTGCAGCATTAAATAATTTGCTGAAAGGATAGTGGCTAAAAGCTATGTTACAGCCTTCATTTATTTATTATTTTTATAATATATAATGTACAGTGGACATGTAAATGTCAGATTGATAAGAATATTACAAAGTTTTTGTCAAGTTGCATGGGAGAAAAATAAACAAATAACTATAACAAACAAAATAAAACTGTTGCTCCTAATGATACTTTTAATCTAAATAGGATTAAAGGAAATGTAACACGTTTTTTTACTTTCTGACTCAGATAGAATAGAGCATACCATTTTAAACAAGCTTCCAATTTACTTCTATCATCATATTTTCTTTATTCTCTTGGTATCTTTTTTTTTAAAGGGCCATGAAACCTATTTGTTTTCTTTCATGATTTAGAAAGAGCATACATGCTTAAATAACTTTCCAATGGACTTCTTTTATCTAATTTGCTTCATTCTCTTGGTATCCTTTGTTGAAAAGCATGTCTAGATAGGCTCAGGAGCTGGGAACTAGCACATATATGCACATATATGCCTCTTGTAATTGGCTTACAGATGTGTTCAGCTAATTCCCAGTAGTGCATTGCTGCTCCTTCAAGAAAGGATACCAAGAGAATAAAGCAAAATTAATAACAGAAAAAAAAAATAGAAAAATGTTTACAATTGTATTTTGGGTTTCATGTCCCTTTAAGGACCAGCAGTGCACTACTGGGAGTTAGCAGAACACATTGAATAAAGACCAATAAGCAGCTAGCGTCCAGTAGTGCGCTGGTACTCCTAAGCCTAACTGAATGCTTTTCAATAAAGGATATCAAGTGAACAATTATATAACACCTAGATTACGAGTGTTGCGCTATACTGAGTGCATAAATAATAATAATGCAATAAAATGAGCGGTACCGCACTTTACATAGCGCTGCCATTACGAGTTACTGAAAAACCTCCTTCTGCTGTGCGTTATCGTGCGCTAAGCTCTATACCGCACAAAAGCCAAGGGCTGAGTTTACGTGCTGGTGCACGCTTTCCCCCATGGACATCAATGGGGAGAGAGAGTTAGAAAAAAACACCTGCGATTGCGGAATGGCAAATCGCCGTAACGCAACCCCATTGATGTCTATGGAGAAAAGAAAGTTACGTTTAAACCTAACACTCTAACATAAACCCCTAGTCTAAACACCCATAATCCACAGCCCCTCGACATCACCGACACCTAAATAAAGTTATGGCCGATGCTAAATAAAGTGATTAACCCCTAAACCGCCCCCCCCCCCCCCGCATCGCTAACACCTAAATAAGGAAAGAAAGTACTGGTATCAGCGCTTGGCGATGGGAGGTTTTTTAATGTAGCAAAGCCAGTTAACCCCATTGGGTGATGTTGAAGGAGCTGCAGAATGGGTCTCCAAAAATGTGATCAAGGAATGCGATCTTGGAATTCAGCAGTGAATCCGTAAGAGTCGTCTGCTGCCCGTGCTTGTAGGTGAGTATTTTTCAGAAAAGCACAGAAGTCAAAGAAAGCTGGAAGAAAATAAAGACAGACGCAGCCAGGCTCAAGTGAAGATACATTTATTGCAAGGTAAGTGCACACACAGCTAAATGGCCACTTACTAGTGTTTAAAAAGGTTAAAAGCACATCATTAATGCAGTCACACCAGTTCTGTTAGAAGCCACGATCCAGATATCCTGGCGCTCACGCCATTTCAGCCATAGATAAACCAAATCTGAAATGAGGCACCAGGGGTCAGTCAGAGCTGATCTGGAGAGTACAGAACAATGAGACAGTTCTCTCTACGCGTTTCATCTGAGAACGCTCAGACTTTTTCAAGAGTTAGCAGTGATTGTTACAGAGGCTCAAACCGGCTTTTTAAATGAGCCAATGTAACACCTGCAAATGAAAGCTAACCAATGGTATGCGAAGTTGTACAGCTGACCGATGGTATTCTCATCCAGGAAACGTGAAAAGTGACAACACAGAATTAAATGAATATACACACAATGTACATGAATATTAAACATATACAAATATGCAAATATACAAAACTCTATAAAATGTATACAATGTGGTCACAAAGGTAAAACCATATGATTAATGCCGAAATTGTGTGGCGAGGTGGACTGAAAGGATTGTAATCCTACAGGTGTCAAAACAGTGTCCCAAATACTGACACTATATCTCCTAGATCTGCCCACTTTAACCTCAAGGCATATCAAATCTATGGATAACAAGCATAAGATTACTACATAAATGTTAATACAATTTAAACTAATCCCTTGGGATTCGTCCTTGTTAAGAATATACATATAAATATTATTATAAAAAAATGCACACTTAATATACTATTTAAAGGAAAAAGATAACAAAATATAAATACTCTTTGCAACTGCCTGAAAGGGCACATATGATACTACATAAGAGGTGTTACAATTACATCTATATTTCATATTGAACACCTTGGATTGATTGAAATTGTGGAAGGAACTACCTCTTTCTACATGGCTGTACATACCACATCTCATAACCCCACATTAATATGTGCCTGGTTTCTGTTCCAACCATGTGGTAATTTTGTTTTTATTCTTATAGGTGCTGCATAATTTAGTAGGGGCTAATATGTTTTTTAAATCTCTGTTCTTTTTAAAAGTCACTAGAGGTTTATCACGTAGTGCTACATCAAGGATGGGATCCGCTTTGAGGACCCCCCAATGAAACACCTTAACTCAGTCTTACCTAAATAAGGAAGATTATCAAACTCTTGGAGTGCTAAATAGTTTGGAAAATGACTCCAAAAATCCCACTATGCTGGGTTAAATCAGGAATCCATGCAGGCTTTGTTAGATTTAACTATTCATGAACATAACATGAAAATTGAACACAGTAACTTCAAAAGAAAGTTTTTATCCTTATTCAGCTCAAGGTGAATACATCACCACCACATTTAATAAACTTGTTTGTGGTGATCTAATAAAACTTTGGGAATCTAAAGGTAACTCTTGGGTGAACAAATATAATGACAATCTTTCGTTTCAAGACAGAAAGACACTAACATTATTACAGAATAATAGGGACCATATCATCAGAGCAGCGGATAAGAGTGGGGGAGTCGTTATACAGAACAGAAAAGATTATTTGAATGGGGCATACAATATCTTGAACGATAACACAACTTATAAGAAACTTCAGTTTGACCCCACTTTAAAATTTAAAAGTCAATTAAACGTGATATTGAAAGATGCCAAAAATGATAAGATTCTTAACAATGACGAATTCCATTTTTTGATGGAAATTCGCCCGACCGTACCCACCTTTTACGACCTGCCGAAGGTGCATAAAACACTCATTGAACCACCTGGCAGGCCAATAATTTTGGGCATAGGGTCTCTAACTAATAACCTTTCAGTTTATATTGACCATTATTTACAGCATGTTGTCAAATTGACCAGGGCCTACCTTAGGGATACATTATACACTATCAATCTCTTTGAGGGTATAGAATGTCAGGAGGACTATATGTGGATCACGTGTGACGTATCATCTCTTTACACATGTGTTCCACATCATTTGGGAATCAAGGCTATCTAGGAGACATAAGTAAAACAGCAGTATGCCCTATTATCATCTTGAGTTCATTCTAGCAGGTATTAGTTTCATACTCAACCACAATTATTTTATTTTTGAAGGTCAGTTTTACCAACAAATACAAGGGACGGCGATGGTAAACCAATTTATTTATGCATTACTTTGAGGAGAATTATATATGGGCTAACAATCCCTATGCAAGCAATCTGATTCAATACTATCGCTATATTGACAATATTGTTATCATATGGAGAGGTTCAGAGACAGATAGTGCTGATTTTATTAACCACATGAACAATAATGTTTGCAACCTCAAATTTGTTTCAAAAATGGATAAGCAATAAGTTGAGTTTTTGGATCTCTTACTTTTTATTGATGAAAATAAAAAGGTAGTGGTAGCTAACTACTGCAAACCCACTGATAAAAATGGGTTCTTAAATGCTAAGAGTGGCCATCTCTCTAGGTGGAAAACAAATATTCCTCTAGGACAGTATCAACGAGTAAAAAGAAATTGTACTAGGGAGGTTGACTACATTAAGGAATCATAACTATTAGATGCTAGATTTGCCAAAAAGGGGTATGACCCAAAAACTATAAAAACATCAAAAGATAAAGTTAAAAGAATGAAAAGGGAGACTCTGCTCAAACCTAGGAATAATGAGGTGGTTACAAATAAATATGAACAAAATACCCATAATGTACGGTTCATTACCACCCATAATCAGGGGAGTAGGGACATCCAAAATATCCTCAAGAAACATTGGGGACTCCTCAAAGCGGATCCCATCTTTGGTGTAGCACTATGTGATAAACCTCTAGTGACGTTTTAAGAAGAACAGATTTAAATTACGCAACACCAATAAGAATGAAAACAAAATGACCACATGGTTGGAACAGAAACCAGGCACATATAAATGTGGGGTTATGAGATGTGGTATGTGCAGCCATGTAGAAAGAGGAAGTTCCTTCCACAATTTAGATCAATCCAAGGTGTTCAATATGAAATATAGATGTAATTGTAGCACCTCTTATGTAGTTTACTCTCTTACCTGTAGTTGCAATTTAATTTATATTGGTAGAACTAAAAGAAATGTGCGAACTAGGCTAAATGGACATGTTAACAACATTAAGGCAGGATTAAAAACTCATAGTGTGTCCGAACACTTTAGAATTCACCACAATATGGACCCCACTTGTTTGAAGATTAAAGTTATTGATTGAATTCCCCCAAACAAGTTCCCAAATAGATTGCTCACACTTAGACGTACGGAATCCTATTGGATTTACCTATTGGGTTCTATGCACCCACAGGGTTTGAGCATTGAACTTGATCTCCAGGCTTTCATGTAGTTATTATCACCACTGTCAGCATTATTAGAATTTTAGTGTATTTTTCAGATTTCTTAGTTTTATTTAGGCAGCCTATCATATGTGCCCTTTTAGGCAGTTGCAAAGAGTATTCATATTTTTCTATCTTTTTCCTTTAAATAATATATTAAGTGTGTATTTTTTTATAATAATATTTATATGTATATTCTTAACAAGGACGAATCCCAAGGGATTAGTTAGAATTGTATTAACATTTATGTAGTAATCTTATGCTTGTTATCCATAGATTTGATATGCCTTGAGGTTAAAGTGAGTGGATCTAGGAAGTATAGTGTCAGTATTTGGGACACTGTTTTGACACCTGAGAGGATTACAACCCTCTCAGTCCACCTCGCCACACAATTTCGGCATCAATCATATGTTTTTACCTTTGTGACCACATTGTATACATTTTATAGAGTTTTGTATATTTGCATATTTTTAATATTCCTGTACTTTGTGTGTATACTCATTTAATTCTGTGTTGTCACTTTTCACATTTCCTCGCTGAGAATACCATTGGTCAGATGTACAACTTCGCATACCATTGGTTAGTTTCCATTTGCAGGTGTTACATTGGCTCATTTAAAAAGCCGGTTTGAGCCTCTGTAACAATCACTGTTAACTCTTGAAAAAGTCTGAGCATTCTCAGACGAAACACGTAGAGAGAACAGTCTCATTTTTCTGCACTCTCCAGATCAGCTCCGACTGACCCCTAGTGCCTCATTTCAGACTTGGTTTATCTATGGCTAAGGTGGCGTGAGCGCCAGGATATCTGGATCGTGGCTTCTCACAGAACTGGTGTGACTGCATTAATGATGTGCTTTTAACCTTTTTAAACGCTAGAGGCCATTTAGCTGTGTGCGCACTTACCTTGCAATAAATGTATCTTCACTTGAGTCTGGCTGCGCCTGTCTTTATTTTCTTCCAACACCTAAATAAACCTATTAACCCCTAAAATGCCCCCTCCCACATTGCTACTACTATAATAAACCTATTAACCCCTAAACCGCCACCCAGACATCGACGACACCTAAATAAAGTTATTAGC
This sequence comes from Bombina bombina, assembly GCF_027579735.1. Classification (NCBI taxonomy): domain Eukaryota; kingdom Metazoa; phylum Chordata; class Amphibia; order Anura; family Bombinatoridae; genus Bombina; species Bombina bombina. The sequence continues at coordinate 733,784,457 of NC_069502.1, forward strand.
CCCTAATCTGCCGCTCCCTGACATCGCAGACACTAAATAAACCTATTAACACCTAAACCGCCAGCCCCCCACATCGCCAACACTATATAAACATATTAACCCCTAAACCGCCGCCCCCCCACATCGTAACTAATAAACTAAACCTATTAACCCCTAATATGCCGCTCCCCATCATCGCCAACCCTAAATAAAGCTTATAACCCCTAAACCGCCAGACCCCCACATCGCATCTAATAAACTAAACCTATTAACCCCTAAACTGCCGGCCCCCTACATTGCAAAACACTAAATTAAACTATTAACCCCTAAACCTAACACCCCCTAACTTTAAATTAAAATTTACAATATAACTATCTTACAAAAAATAAAAACTTACCTGTGAAATAAAAAAAATACTAACATTAAACTATAAATTAACCTAACATTACTATTCTAATAAAATAAAAAAACCCTACCAATTAAAAACCTAAATTACACATTTAAATAAACCTAATACTACGAAAAAAAAAAAAAAATCTAACATTACAAAAAATAATAAACACTAAAAATACAAAAAAAATAAACAAAATGATCAAAAATAAAAACAGGTTTAGTTTATTAGTTGCGATGTGGGTGTCTGGCGGTTTAGGGTTAATAGCTTTATTTAGTGTCGGCGATGTTGGGGAGCGGCGGATTAGGGGTTAATATTTTTAGTTTATTAGTTACAATGTGGGGGGGGTGGCAGTTTAGGGGTTAATAGGTTTACATAGTGCTGGCGATGTGGGAGCCGGCGGTTTAGGGGTTAATAGGTTTATTTTAGTGTCAGTGATGTGGGTGGAAGATTAGGGGTTAATAGGTTTAATATAGTGTTTGCGATGCGGGAGGGTGGCCGTTTAGGGGTTAATAGGTAGTTTATGGGTGTTAGTGTACTTTGTAACATTTTAGTTATGAGTTTTGTGAAACATTTTTGTTACACAAAATCCATAACTACTGGTCTCAGATTGCGGAATAGATTGTGTCGGTATAGGCTAAATGCTTGCAGGTTTAGTTTATTAGTTGCGATGTGGGTGTCTGGCGGTTTAGGGTTAATAGCTTTATTTAGTGTCGGCGATGTTGGGGAGCGGCGGATTAGGGGTTAATATTTTTAGTTTATTAGTTACAATGTGGGGGGGGGGCAGTTTAGGGTTTAATAGGTTTACATAGTGCTGGCGATGTGGGAGCCGGCGGTTTAGGGGTTAATAGGTTTATTTTAGTGTCAGCGATGTAGGTGGCAGATTAGGGGTTAATAGGTTTAATATAGTGTTTGCGATGCGGGAGGGTGGCCGTTTAGGGGTTAATAGGTAGTTTATGGGTGTTAGAGTACTTTGTAACATTTTAGTTATGAGTTTTGTGAAACATTTTTGTTACACAAAATCCATAACTACTGGTCTCAGATTGCGGAATAGATTGTGTCGGTATAGGCTGTAACGCAAGCATTTTAGCCGGACCGCACAAACTGTAATACGGCGCTATGGAAAATCCCACACTCAAACGTAATTTTTTTGAGTGTGGAATGGAGGGTTGCGTTAAGGCTAAAATGCTTGAGTTACAGCCTATACCGACGCAACTCGTAATATGCGTTACCGGCCATTCCACGCGCAATGGCCAATTTTTCAGGGGTATAGCCATACTGTAAAACTCATAATCTAGGTTTAAGTAAATTGGAAAGTTGGGACTACTGGGACTTTCAGAAAAAAACGTTCCCTAAATATTGGAAATTTTTTACGATCACTCCATTTAAACAGAAATAGAGCCTTGTTTTTTCTATTTACCTGTCAAAATTATATATATATATATATATATATATTTATATATATGTGAAGGGGTTAATTAGGTAGCATGTAAACTTAATTTTAGCTTTAGTGTAGATATTACCCTCCCACCTGAGATTTCCCACCCCCTGATCTCTACCTGATCCCTTCCAAACAGCTATCTTCCATCCCTTACCACCCCCCCACTGGTCAACCCCATCTTAAGTACTGGCAGACAGTCTGCCAGTATAAAACTGTAAGGCTTTTTTTTCTACAGGGTAGGCTACCCCCTTACCCTTCAACCTCCCTGGTCCCTCAGAAACCCTCTGCCGGTACCTATAATACCCCTTTTTAATGTATTTTTAAATTATTTTTTTCTGTAGTGTAGTGGTCCCACTCAAAAACTCCAGCTCTCGGGTTTTAACTTAACAGCCGAGACTAAAGGAGCTTCCTGAAGCTCAGACGTATATATACATCGTGCGGTACGATAGACATACTGCTTGTGCAATCATGGCAGAAATGGTTGTAAAAGCTTCTCCAAGATCCCCTTTTTTTCAGAAATAGTAGACATATATGGCTTTTCCATTGCTTTTTGATAATTAGAAGGTCACTAATTGCAGCTGCACACTACACTTCTATTAATCCCGGGAGTGAAGGGGTTAATTAGGTAGCATGTAAACTTAATTTTAGCTTTAGTGTAGATATTACCCTCCCATCTGAGACTTCCCACCCCCTGATCTCTACCTGATCCCTTCCAAACAGCTATCTTCCATCCCTTACCCCCCCCCCCCCCCACTGGTCAACCCCATCTTAAGTACTGGCAGACAGTCTGCCAGTATAAAACTGTAAGGCTTTTTTTTTTTACAGGGTAGGCTACCCCCTTACCCTTCAACCTCCCTGGTCCCTCAGAAACCCTCTGCCGGTACCTATAATACCCCTTTTTAATGTATTTTTTAATTATTTTTTTCTGTAGTGTAGTGGTCCCACTCAAAAACTCCAGCTCTCGGGTTTTAACTTAACAGCCGAGACTGCAGGAGCTTCCTGAAGCTCAGACGTATATATGCATTGTGCGGTACGATAGACAAAGTACTGCACGACATTATATATATATATATATATATATATATATATATATATATATATATACACACACGTTGGATTGGCTTAAGGGGTTAAAATTGCATGCTCTGAATCGTGTAAGTTTAATTTTGACTTTACTGTCCCTTTAATGTGATTTATCCCTTTAAGATATATGAGGTTCGTCTAATATAGAGGTATGTTTTATTCTTAAAAGTGATTCTCACACTGTTTGTGAAGACGTATCCCCTTTAAAATATTCCCAAGTATCCATTTTACTTGCTGGAATGAATTAAAATGTTTATAAATAGCATTTTTCCCTTTTATTTAGACTTTTAAAATAGCTATTTTTGCCTCATAAAACCACAACCAATACTAAAAAATATGAACACGGTTGCATTCCCTTTTGCAAATAGGAGACAGAAAAATAAATCAAACTCCAGTGGAGAGTAGGAGAGGGCTATTTTTGCATCAGAAATAACTGGTTTTGCTCATTGACCCCCCCCCCCACAATAAACTTTCAATTATCTATTAGCATTTGTACATACATGAAGAGATAACACAAGTAAGTATGGTTATACTGTAGGCTCAGCTCTTTTAAAACATAAACCCTTGAGAACAAGGTATGATGGTTTAATTTAGCAAAACAAGTTATTTCAAACACAAAAAACACAGTCCACGATCCATTACTACTGAGAATTACCTTCCCTACCACTAGGAGGAGGAAAATATTCAAAAACCCCAAGAACTCTTAATAACCTCTCCCACCTCTATGGTAGTTAGTCTGATGTATAGCCAAGCAAAATAGGTAGGAAAAGAATATAGGAGCTGTGAAAAAGAGGTGCCATAACAAACAAAAAAACATCACCAAAAAAGATGGTGGAGTCTCATGGACCGTTGCCAATATGAGATAATTGAATTTATCAGGTAAGCATAAATTATGTTTTCTTTCATAAAGGTGATAAGAGTCCACAATCCATTACTACTCGGAACCAGTACCAAAGTTGTAGAGAGTCCATGAATAAAAAAACAATAGGGTGGGATAATCTTTTTTCCATAAGGAAACTAAATCCACAACCCTAAAATAAAGTACATACATTTTTTATTTTTTTTCCCATGCACTTAAAAACAACCAACAAGCAGAACTACACAGAAACAACAGCCTGAAGGACCTTTCTACCAAAAGCTGCCTCAAAAGGAAGGGAAAACATCAAAATGCTAGAATTTAGTGAAAGTTTACCAAGAAGAACAAGTAGCTGCCTTAGAAGCTTCATTCTTAAAAGCCCAAAAGCTACTGATCTAGTAGAGTGGGCAGTAATCCAATTAGGAGGAGTATGACTTGCTTTCAAGTAAACCTCACAAATCAAAAGCTTTAACCAAGAAGCCAAAGAAACAGCAGAAGCTTTTTGACCTTGTTTAGAACCAAGAAAAAATGAGCAAACAAACTTTAAGTTTGTCTTAAATCCTTGGCAACATTGACATAATACTTCAAGGCTCTAACCACATCCAGATTGTGAAGAAGCCTCTCTAAAGAATTCTTAGGATTAAGACACAAAGAAGGGACAACAATCTCTCTGCAAAGTTGTCTGAAGAAAAAAACCTTAGGCAAAAAGTCAAAAGTAGTCCATAAAACTTCCTTATCCTTATGACAAATCAGATGAGGAGGATCACAAGAAAGAGCATATAATTCAGATACTCCTTTAGCAGAAGAGATAGCCAAAATCAGATGAGGAGGATCACAAGAAAGAGCAGATAATTCATAAACTCTTCTGGCAGAAAAGATAGCCAAAAGAAATAGCACTTTCCAAGAAAGCAGTTTAATATCAACCTTATGCATAGGTTCAAAAGGAGGAGCTTGCAAAACCCTAAACACCAAGTTAAGATTCCATGGAGGAGAAATTGGCTTGATTACAAATTTAATATGAACCAAAGCCTGAACAAAACCATAACTATCAGGAAGATTAGCAATCTTTGTATGGAACAAAACTGAAAGAGCAGAAATCTGCCTAACCTAACGCATGCGCAATGTCTATCTACCTGTCAACCGCGATCCCCCGCCGCAATCCCTAATAAAGTATTTAACCCCTAAACCGCCGCTCCTGGACCCCGCCGCCACCTACATTAAAAGTATAACCCCCTAATGTGATCCCCCTACACCGTCGCCAGCTACATTACATACCCCCTAATGTGAGCCCCTTACCCCGCCGCCATCTACCTTACCTACCCCCTAAAGTGAGCCCCTACCCCGCCGCCATCTACCTTACCTACCCCCTAAAGTGAGCCCCTACCCCGCCGCCATCTACCTTACCTACCCCCTAAAGTGAGCCCCTTACACTGCCGCCATCTACCTTACCTACCCCCTAAAGTGAGCCCCTACCCCGCCGCCATCTACCTTACCTACCCCCTAAAGTGAGCCCCTTACACCACCGCCATCTACCTTACCTACACCCTAAAGTGAGCCCCTACCCCGCTGCCATCTACCTTACCTACCCCCTAAAGTGAGCCCCTTACACCGCCGCCATCTACCTTACCTACCCCCAAAAGTGAGCCCCTACCCCGCCGCCATCTACCTTACCTACCCCCTAAAGTGAGCTCCTACCCCGCCGCCATCTATTTTAAAAATATTAACCCTTAATTGAATCCCCCTACACCGCCGCCGCCTATATTAAACACATTAACCCCTAATCTAATCCCCCTACACCTCCGCCAGCTATATTAACTATATTAACCCTAATTATATTAGGGTTAATATAGTTATTATATTATATATATTAACCCTAATTATATTAGGGTTAATATAGTTAATATCGTTATTATATTATATATATATTAAGTATAATAACCCTATCTAACTCTAACATCCCTAACTAAATTCTTATTAAAATAAATCTAATTTATATTAATATTATTACTTAAAATATTCCTATTTAAATCTAAATACTTACCTATAAAATAAACCCTAAGATAGCTACAATGTAATTAATAATTACATTGTAGCTATTTTAGGGTTTATATTTATTTTACAGGTAACTTTGTATTTATTTTAACTAGGTACAATAGCGATTAAATAGTTAATAACTATTTAATAGCTACCTAGTTAAAATAATTACCAATAATTACCAATTTACCTGTAAAATAAATCCTAACCTATTAACTATATTAACCCTAATATAATTAGGGTTAATATTGTTAATATAGCTGGCAGCGGTGTAGGGGGATTAGATTACGGGTTAATGTGTTTAATATAGGTGGTGGCGGTGTATTGGGATTAAATTAGGGGTTAATATTTTTAAAATAGATGGCGGCGGGGTAGGAGCTCACTTTAGGGGGTAGGTAAGGTAGATGGCGGCGGTGTAAGGGGCTCACTTTAGGGGGTAGGTAAGGTAGATGGCGGCGGGGTAGGGGCTCACTTTAGGGGGTAGGTAAGGTAGATGGCGGTGGGGTAGGGGCTCACTTTAGGGGGTAGGTAAGGTAGATGGCGGCGGTGTAAGGGGCTCACTTTAGGGGGTAGGTAAGGTAGATGGCGGCGGTGTAAGGGGCTCACTTTAGGGGGTAGGTAAGGTAGATGGCGGCGGGTAGGGGCTCACTTTAGGGGGTAGGTAAGGTAGATGGCGGCGGGTAGGGGCTCACTTTAGGGGGTAGGTAAGGTAGATGGCGGCGGTGTCAGGGGCTCACTTTAGGGGGTAGGTAAGGTAGATGGCGGCGGGGTAGGGGCTCACTTTTGGGGGTAGGTAAGGTAGATGGCGGCGGGGTAGGGGCTCACATTAGGGGGTTATAGATTTAATATAGCTGGCGGCGGGGTCCGGGAGCGGCGGTTTAGGGGTTAATAACTTTATTAGGTGGCGGCGGGGTCCGGGAGCGGCGGTGTAGGGGTTAATACATTTTTTATTGTTAGGATAGTGAGGGGGGATAGCGGATAGAGGGTTAGACGTGCCGGGCTATGTTAGGGAGGCGTGTTAGACAGTACGTGATATTTTATACTTTAGTCAGGTTTTGTAGGTGCCGGCAGTTTCTAAAGTGTCGTAAGTCACGGGCGACTCCAGAAATTTGTACTTACGCAGATTTCTGGACATCGCTGGTTTGTGAGACTTACGGCACTTTAGCCTCTGACGGCGCTGTATATGGGATAGCTCGAGTTGCGAGCTGAAACTATGGGTGGCGGGGGTTCCCTCGCTTGCGCCGCAAACTACGATCTATATCGGATCGCGCCCCAGATTGGCAGATCGGCCCTTAACCCAGACCATCCTGTAGGAACTGCAAAATCCTAGAAATTCGGAAAGAACGTCAGGAAAACCATGATCTATACACCGAGAAATAAAGGCCTTACAGACCTTATGATAGATTTTCCTAGTTACAGGCTTACAAGCCTGAATTAAGGTTTCAATCACAGAATCAGAAAAACCCTATGTCTAAGGATTAACCGTTCAATTCTCATGCCATCAAGTTCAGAGATTTGAGATCCGGATGGAAAAAACAACCTTGAAACTGAAGGTCTGACCGCAGAGGTAGAGGCCAAGGAGGACAGCTGGACATCTTAACAAGATCTGCATACCAAATCCTGCAAGGCCAAACTGGGGCAATCAGGATTCCTGAAGATTTCTCTAGGCTAATATTGGAAAACATTCTATTTAGAAGTACCAGAGGAGGAAACAGATAAGCACACTGAAATGACCAAGGAACTACTAGAACATTAACTAACTCTGCTTGAGGATACCTGGACCTCAAAAAGTACCTGGGAAGTTTGTTGTTCAAACTTGAGGCCATCAGATCAAATGGTAGAGCAACAAACTGAAAATGCTTGTACAGAAAGGCAAACCTCAGAAACTGGAAATGTTCTCTTTGAATTGGAACAGGAAGATAAGCATCCTTTACCAACCTATGTGGACATAAACTGACTTTGCTGAACTAAAGCCAGAATTACCCAAATAGTTTCCATTTTGAAAGATAGAGTCCTTACAAACTTGTTCAGAGCTTTCAGATCCAGAACTGGTCTGAAAGTACCCTCCTTCTTTAGAACAATAAAGAGATTTGAATAAAATCCCATCCCTCCCATAGCTTCCTGATCATAGACCGACTGGAAAAAAGCTTGAACGTTTGCAGGATTCCTTGGGACATTGGACAGAAAAAAAACCTTCCTTTCGGAGGCTTGTTCTGAAAACTATTAGATATCCCTCAGAAACTATATTTTGAACACAGGGATCTGGAACAGACAGAAACCAAGCCTCCTGAAAGAGGCTTAGCCTGCCCTTACCAGAACCTCTGGATCCGGGGCTGCACCTTCATGCATTTTTGGTATAGGGATAGATTTCTTGCCCTGCTTTGACATGTTCCAATTAGTACTAGGTCTCCAGACTGAGCCAGATGTGCATTACTTCTGAGCAGATGAGTCAACCTTTTGTTCCTTATTCTGACGAAAGGAACGAACACAATTGGAAGATTTTTTTTAGATTTCCCTCTAGACTTTTTGTCTTGAGGAAGAAAAGCCTCCAGTAACAGTAGATATTATAGAATCTAAATCAGAACCAAAGAATGTATTTCCCTGAAAGGAAAAAGATAATAATCTGGATTTGGACACCATATCAGCAGACCAGGATTTAATGTTTAAGACTCTCCTGTCAAGACTGCCAAAGACATGCTTTTGACATTAATCTGTGTAGTATCAAACACAGCATCACAAATAAAAGAATTCACATTTTTAAGTAAACCCAAAAGATTTCCACAAGCAGAGTCATCAGAACACTTTTCTGAAAGACTAGATAACCAGTAAGTTGAAGCAGCAGCCACGTCAACAATAGAAACAGCTGGCGTTAGCAAATACCCTGCTTGTAAAAAAGTACCTTCTATGAAAAAAACTAAAATTTTCTATCCAAGGGGTCTTTAAAAGAAGTACTGTCTTCTAAAGGAATAGTCGTAATTTTAGCCTGAGTGGAAATTTCCCCATCAACCTTGGGAACAGTTTCCCACAAATCAAAATTAGCAGCAGGTTAAGGCTATAACTTTTTAAACCTTACAGAAGGATTGAATTCATTATCTGGCTTAGACCATTCTTTTGAAATCATGTTAGAGACATGGAATAGGGAAAACATCAGGGAGATTAATAACAGTCTTAAGAACTGAATTTAAACTATTACAAAGCTTAACATCAGAAACTTTAGGATCTTTAACCTATAAAGTAATTTTAAAAGAGAACCATTTTACACAAAAAAGAGGAAATATCAGGTTCAACATCAGTTGAAGATTCCTCATCACCAAAGGAAAAAATAAGACACACACCAAACTCCTTAAACTTCTTGACAAACACTGCACTCTGAGGCGAAATGGGCCTCAACTCAGTCTGAGAATCCCTCTCAACAAAGAAATCATCTGCACATCACCATTCTTCACCTCCTTTCAACGGGGGCAAATATAAGATTAACTATGATAGAGGTGAGAGGGGTTTATATAGAGATCTTGGAGTTTGGGAATCTTTGCCTCCTCCTAGTTGTAGGGAAGGTAATTCCCAGGAGTAATGTATTGTGGACTCTTACCAGCATTATGAAAGAAATAAACTTAAAGGAACAACTTCCCATATACTTAAAGGGACAGGAAAGTCAAAATAAAACTTGCATGATTCTAAAAGAGCATGTCATTTTAAGGCCTTTTTAAATTCACTCCTATTTTCAAATGTGCTTTGTTCTCTTGGTATCCCTTGTTGAAAAAGAATACGCACATATCCTACACTAGTGGAAGCTGCTGCTAATTGGTGCCTACAGGCATTTGTCTCTTGTGATTGGCTGACTAGATGTGTTCATCTTGCTGCCAGTAGTGCAATGCTGTTCCTTCAGCAAAGGACAACAAGAGAATGAAGCAAATTGGAAAATTGTTTAAAATTGTATGTTCTATCCAAATCATGAAAGAACATTTGGGGATTTCATGTCCCTTTAATACTTTGCAGTTGGTACAACAAGTAATTGAGAACCCATTGAGCGGAAATACATTTTTAAGGTACACTGTCTCTTTAAAGTTAGCTCTGGAGCAGCAATACACTGCAAAGTCTAAGCAAAACACAGCTGTCACTCAGCAGCCATGTTCAGCACTGGGCTATCCGTGTATTGCTGGTCTAGCCATTTGCGTACTGCGTTGAACTAGGTTATAAGTGTTTGCAGAGCTTTAACTCACAGTTCTCTGCAAGTCATAGTGCAATATTAAATTATCTTCATACCCCACATCCAATCGCTCTCTTCATCCTGTCGCAACCACCTACGCAATATCTCCAAAATTCGTCCTTTTCTGAGTGCTGAAACTACTAAACAGCTAATCCATTCCCAAGTAATTTCCCGGCTTGACTACTGTAACAACCTACTAACTGGCCTTCCTCTCTCCCGCCTCTCCCCCCTTCAATCCATCCTAAATGCCTCTGCTAGGCTAATCCACCTCTCCCGAAACTCTGTATCTGCCGCACCCCTCTGTGAGTCCCTTCACTGGCTCCCCATTCACAGCAGAATTAAATTCAAAATTCTCACTTTGACCTACAAAGCCCTTACCAATGCAGCCCCCCATACCTGTCCTCACTCATCAACAAATATACTCCAGCCCGTCCCCTAAGATCCAATAACGATCTACTCCTGCCTCTTCTACCATCACCTCCTCTCATGCTAGACTACAGGACTTCTCTCATGCGGCACCAACCCTCTGGAACGCACTTCCTCGTGCTGTCAGACTTTCCCCCAACCTCTCCTCCTTTAAACGCTCCCTAAAGACCTTCTTGTTCAGGGAAGCCTATAACCAAATCAGTAACTAATGAATTCCACTTGCCTAATAGTTGCCCTCATCTAACTTCACACTAACATCATTCCTACCTTTGCAGTCCCCACCTCCTGTTTCTCACCCTCCTACCCATTTAGATTGTAAGTTCCCACGGGAACAGGGCTCCCAATTCCTCCTGTATTTGTTTGTTAAATTTTGTCTGGTGTCTCATATTGTACTGTCCTTTTATCTTTGTTACCTATGAACAACGCTGCGGAATCTGTTGGCGTTATATAAATAGAGAATAATAATAATGATCTATTACATTACAGTATATTATTATTGCTCTTTTATGTCCCTTTAATTTGAAAACAGAACACTATACTTTTATTTAGGTTTCTTTCCCAGCTTTACACAGCTGGCTACTGTATGTGATATATTGTGAAATCACAGCCAGATTCTTTAATGTAAAATTGCAGAACCATGTGCTTCATATAAGCAGCTCAGACAGCACGCAGCTCTGTACTAAATGTCTTTTTATGCATTTATATACCACACAAGTGATGGGATTATTAGTGTAAATAATGAATGGGCTCCATGTACGAAGCCGTGGGCGGACAAGGTTTTAAGACATTTTCCAATTTACTTCCATAATCAAATTGTGCAGTTTTTTTTTTATTTTCACTCTTTCTTGGGAAGAAGATCCTACTGAGCATGTGCACAAGCTCACAGGGTATCCGTATACTAGTCTGTGATGATGTCTGTCACATGATATATGGGGCCGGAAAATGAAAGAAACAAATATGTCAGAAAAAAAAATCTACTGCTTATTTGAAACTCATAGTAGATGTTAAATCATTGTCTTTTTATTATGCGCTTGTTAATTATGCAGAATTGAGTGGTCCTTTAAGTGATCCCTGTGGGGGTCCCAACCCCCCATTTATGAATCACAGATCTTAGACACCTACACATTGTAAATTAGTAGTAGTATGAATAATTCTGGATAACATTTCTAACTGCAGTAAGATTCTAAATCTTTCACCTGCAAAAGGTTCTATTGTTCCCCAATAATACTTTAGATATCACTACCATATAACCACTGAAAAGCTATTAATAGCTGTTTTTCTGGTTAGCAGATTAAATAAATTGGACATTATTGAATTTGTATTGTAACTAAAATAGGGCATTTAACAAGTATATACTGTATATATATATATATATATATATATATATATATATATATATATATATATATATATATATATATATATATATATATATATATATATACACACAGGTGGCCCTCGTTTTACAACGGTTCAATTTACACTGTTTCAGAATAACAACCTTTTTTTCCAGTCATGTGACTGCTATTGAAAAGCATTGAGAAGCAGTGCATTTATTAAAATAGCCTGTAGGTGGAGCTGTCCGCTTGTGTTGCAGCAAAGCCAAGCAAGCCGAAATTAATCAGTTTAACCAGACCTGAGCTATCGAGCAGATTTCAAAGGAACAAGACCTTCCTGTCTATAAATCAGTCCAGATTGGAATGCATAGAAAGAACTGTTTGCAGAAAAATGCAAGTGAAGTCTGTGTTGTGTGATTATTTTATTAGGTTTATAATGCTGTTTAGCATTTAAAGTCTTCATTTCAAAGCTTTAAAAATAATGTATTGGGTGTTACTTATGACAATTTTGAGAGGGGCCTGGAACCTATCTCCCTCACTTACCTTTGACTTACATTATAAACTGGGTTTCAATTTACAACCATTCCTTCTGGAACCTAACCCCGGCTTAAACTGAGGGATATATATATATATATATATATATATATATATATGAAAATATGTTTCTGTGCCAGAAAAATAAAAACCGGCTTCTGTTTTCATGCATGTGTGTGTGGGTGTCACTCGTCCCCCTCTTAACTATCATCTGGACATGTGTATATATCACAAGGTCCTGAGGAATAAAAGGCTATGTTGACACGCATATACATATCCAGATGTTCTAAAGATGTGTGTAATTCTCAGTGAACAGATCTCTAAAAGACTAGGCCTTTTTCTCAAAACCTGGGCTGTAAATACATATTCAGTAAGTCAATGGACTTCCTGCCTTGATGTATGTCACACACAGCACCCTGAACCAATCAGAGGAGCTGTAATATAGTACAGCATGTGAAAGATTACATTTATATTTTGGTTTTTGATGTAAAAAATACATACAGTCCTTATAGGGTTACCAATATAGTTGTGGGAGCTGTCCTTAACAAGTGAGCAATGTGTTCCTAGCAATCATGTTAGCTTATAAATCACTGTACTATAAAATGTGTTTCCCCTTGATGTGTAACAAATGTCTTGTTATATCTACTGCAGAGTATTAAATGTATGAAAAACTGCTTCAAGATGTATATTTTTGTATTCGAAATTGATGGTTTGCTCATTAAAACCATCTAGTTCTTAAGGACATGCCCATAAAAATGGGCTAAGCCGGCAGGTAAAGCAGACCTGTTCATTGTATATATGTATAAAAACACACAGCCTAATAGTTAGGTATAGAAATGCTAATTATGGCTGTGAAGTTGGAGAGATTTTTGTATCTAAAATAACTGGTTGTGCTCATCTATCTCCTGACCCCCAGTGGGAGATTAATTAGTGCTATTATCTCATGTTTACATAGCTTTTCTACAGAGAACCTGTTTGTTACTATTTTCAGTATAGGTGGCAGTTTCTGCAAGCAGAAACAGTTATTTAAAATACTAAAATAAACATAAAGGAGTAGTTTTAACAATTAAATACACTCCAGCAGTTAAAATGGATAATTTGCTAACACATTAAAGGGAAGTACAATTCCCCTTTAAAGGGACATAAAGCTTAAAATTGAAAGTCCAATGATTTAGATAGAGCATGCAATTATCAAGGGACAGTAAAGTCAAAATTAAACTTTCACGATTCAGATAGAGCATGCAATTTTAAACAACTTTCAAATTTATTTCTGTGGTCAAATTTGCTTCATTCTCTTTGTATCTTTTATTGAAGAGTAAAGCTAGGTAGGCTTATAAGAGCTCAGGAGTGTGCACGTGTCTTTAGTACTCTATCACAGCAGTGTTTTGCAACATTGTATAACAAAGCTATAAATAATAAATAATTCCATGCTCCATCCAAATCAAGAAACTTTAATTTTGACCTGAGTGTCCCATTAAAGGGAAACTTAACCCCAAATTTTTCTTTCATGATTCAGTTAGCGCATACAATTTTAAACAGCTTTCCAAATTACTTATATTATTTCATTTCTTTGTTTTCATGGTATCCTTTGTGGAAAAGCATATGTAGATAGGCTTGGGAGATGGGAGCTAGCTGCTGATTGGTGGCTGCATATATATGCCTCTTTTTATTGGCTTATCATTGTGTTCAGCTAACTCCCAGTAGTGCATTGCTGTTACTTCAATAAAGGATACCAAGATAAATAAGCAACATTGTTAATAGAAGTAAATTGGAAAGTTGTTTAGAATTGTATGCTCTATCTAAATCATAAAAGAACAATTTTGGGTTTCATGTTCCCTTTAAGTTGTCCCTTATTTGTTTTCCCTGATGTAGACAATTAGGGAAAAAATAGTTTTGCAGAACATAGGATAGTCAAAAAGGGATTCCATGCAGCTTTGTTTGCACAGAGGTAAGGTTTATCAAATTTTAAACAACTTTCCAATTTACTTCCATTAACAAAATGTGCACAGTATTTTTATATTTATGCTTTTTGAGTCACCAGCTCCCACTGAGCATGTGCAAGAATTCACAGAATATATGTATATACATTTGTGATTGGCTGATGGCTGTCACATGGTACAGGGGATGTGGAAATAGACATAACTGAAAATTGTCAGAAAAAAAATCAGACTAAGTGCTATTGCATTTGTTGATTATGCAAATCTACTGTATTTACGGCGCCCAATACTTTATAGAAACTCAGTGGAATTTAGAAAAACAATAATATTAAGAGTTAAATAACAGGGGAAGGGGACAAAATAAATAATTAAATGATATTGCCATTTTTTTGCAACTACACATAATTAAACATTTTAGCTTACAATATCATACTGTTTAATATCCCTTTAAAAGGATGCTGAATCCAAATTTTTTCTTTTCGTGATTCAGATAGAGCATGCAATTTTAAGCAACTTTCTAATTTACTCCTATTATCAATTTTTCTTCTTTCTCTTGCTATCTTTATTTGAAAAAGAATGCATCTAAGCTTTTTTTGATTCAGCACTCTGGACAGCATTTTTTTTATTGGTGGATGAATTTATCCACCAATCAGCAAGAACAACCCAGGTTGTTCACCAAAAATGGGCCAGCATCTAAACTTATATTCTTGCTTTTCAAATAAAGATACCAAGAGAATGAAGAAAATTTGATAAAAAGAGTAAATTAGAAAGTTGCTTAAAATTGCATGCTCTGTTTGAATCACGAAAGAAAAACAATTGGGTTCAGTGTCGCTTTAAGTGTACATATTGCTTTCTCTCTCTCTAAACATGACATATTGTTGTCTCTTCTGCTACATTGTCACTCATTTGTGCCACAATTCGGCATTATTATACGTGAAAAAATCCATTTCAAATTGCATTACAGTGCCTGTTAACATGATACAAATAATAAGTGACAGTCACATTATTTTATTTATGTATTTTACAGTTGAGGAGAAAAAAAATCCCTTATTACTTCAGATTGCTGAGTTTTAATTTGTGTCCCCCTGTTATTTGTGTGACTAATCCAGCCCTGTACCTGTAAATTCATGCACAGCTTTTTCTTACACTTTCTAACAACGTGCACAGAGCTGCCAGTGTCTCAGGAAGCACTTGCTTGCTAGCCCAGGAAGAGGAGGAGATTAGTTAGTGTATGTTCCTGAGCAGTGCAAGCTATGTGTGTCCTCTCTCAGCTCACCCTCACTGCTACCTTCCTACAGTGACATGGAGGGACACGGCAAGTGTGAGCAGGAGGCAGACTGGAGTGGTGACCAGCATGCAGAGAGCAGTGCGAGAAACAAGCTTTTCCTTATAAAAGGTAGCACAGAGCAAAAGAATACAAATGGTGCAGCCCCTTATATGAGAGAAATATGAGGGGGGTTATTTGCAGAAACAATACAAGTCCGACTGTCAGTGAGTGTAACTCTAATGCTACAGAACCTTTATACCATATATATATATATATATATATATATATATATATATATATATATATATATATATATATATATATATATATATATATATATATACCCACATCGTGTTACTGTTTTTATAAACTTACATAGTTCTATTTGTAAATGTGTTGCATGTGTATATATATATATATATACACACACATACATATATTTATAGATTAGTTAATTTGCCAAAAGCTCACATACTCAGAGCATTGTATTAGAATGATATTCCTCCACTGCAAAGAAGTTAAAGGGACAGTGTACTGTGAAATTGCCTTCCCTTTAATAGGTTTCAAATGGCCCGTGCTGGAGTCGATTAAATGGTTTACAAATAGCTCCTTTACATTTATTTTGTCCTTTGAAACTGTTGTTGCCTGTTGAACCCCAAAAATATGAATACAGCTGCATTCTCTATAGAAAAGCCATGTAAACAAAAGTCAGGAGCTGTCATCATTTTCATGTAATTTAGCAATGAAACTTAAACCATTTCTAATTCACAGGATTTAAACTGCACCCTGCTGACTTCTGAAGGCTAACCCTGCTACATATACAGACATTGGCTTTAACATTTAAAATAGTTTCCAATTTACTTCTATAACCAAATTTGCTTAGTTCATAAATGGCTTTTCGCTTTCTGTCCGAATTTGTCATAGACTTTGTCAGTGATCACAATGAAAAAAGGATTTGTTTGTTAAAAGCCTGGCAGCAGCAAACACCTTTTTAAAGGACCAGTAAACACAGCAGATTTGCATAATCAACAAATGCAAGATAACAAGACAATCCAATAGCATTTACTCTCAATTTCAAATGAGCAGTAGATTCTTTTCTAACAAATTTCAAAGTTATGTATATTTCCACTCCCCCTGTACCATGTGATAGCAATCAGCCAATCACAAATGGATATACGTATAGTCTGAGTTCTTGCACATGCTCAGTAGGAGCTGGTGACTCAAAAAAAGAGTAAATATAAAAGACTGCACATTTTTTTTTAATGGAAGTAAATTGGAAAGTTGTTTAAAATGACATGCTGTATCTGAATCATGAAAATTTAATGAAACCTGAGTGTCCCTTTAACAAGAAAGCTCCTGAAAAGGCCTTTTTGTGGGTTACATACCTGTTTTCGTGATAGAAACTGGGCAGTCACCTGAAACTGACTGATACAAGAGCCCATTCACACATCTTAAAGGGACATAAAACCTCTTTCTTTCATGATCAACTCTTCAATGAACTAATATTATCAATTTTTCTTCATTCTGTTGGTATCCTTTATTGAAGGAGCAGCAACGAACTACTGTGCCAATTTTCAGCCACCAATCAGAAGTTAGCTCCCAGCTCCTGAGCTAGCTGAGTATGCTTTTTAACAAAGGATAGCAAGAGAGCAATGCAAATTAGATAATAGAAGTAAAAGGGAAAGCTGTTAAAAATGTTATCCTCTATCTGAATCATGAAAGAAAATGTTGGTGTTTCTTGTTCCTTTTACAGTTAAAGTAAAGATTTATTCAAGTAACCCCATTGTGCAAGGGAAATACTAATTTACGACATTAACCTATTGTAATCTGAATCCATCATAATGACGGAAGTATGATGGGCATACTTCAGTAGTCACATCAGAACCCCAGCATCTATAATTGGCATGTTTTTATTTCTTATTTTAATGTTTAATTCTAAGTCACACTCGCACTGTTGTGTTTGTCGCTAACAGCACAGGTGTCTTCATAACAGAGTTTTAAAATAGGATTGTGCAATAGTGACTTCCATAGGAATCTATTGCAATCCGTTTCCATCCACACAACTGCTAAACCATCTGCCTACTGTATGTTGGCATTATGGGCATTCTGGGCACCTTTTTTTTTTATTGCCATATTTTTAGTGTAAAAGATTCTCAAGTTTTGTTTTAAATATTTTTGAGTAGCTGGCATTTGCTATGCTGTACTATATCACTAATCCTAGTTGGATATGTTTGATTACCTTCTTTAATCAGCATCTTAAATATGTTTATATGAATTTTGATAATAGGAATAGTTATGGGTATTTTTTAATATGACTGGGTATTTGGTTGTGTGCTGTGTGTCGCAGTATGGGTTCAGTGACTGAGGCGGAGTCTTCCCTTATCTCTTGAGTCTGATTTAATGGGACATGAAAGTGCAGAAAGTAAATGCTCTAATGTGTAAGTGCATTTTATTATTCTATTGCTTGCATATACCTATGGGCTAAATGAGTGGAGTGCTATCTTAAAGGGATACCGAACCCAAAATTTTTTCTTTCATGATTCAGATAGAGCATGCAATTTTAAGCAACTTTCTAATTTACTAATATTATCAATTTTTCTTCGTTCTCTTGGTATCTTTATTTGAAAAAGCAGGAATGTAAGATAACGAGCCAGCCCATCTTTGGATCAGCACCTGGGTAGCGCTTGCTGATTGGTGGCTAAATGTAGGGGACAGCGTACCCTAAAGTTTTCTCCCATTTATTTTTTTCCCAATGATCTATTTTATCTGGTGGAGTCTATTAAATTGTTTTAGAAATATCTAATTTACCTTTGCTTCGACATTTGAAATAACCAATTTTGCCTTTGGTATCCCTACCTATACTGAAAGTTTCTATAATTAAAGGGACAGTCAACACTAGAATTTTTGTAGTTTGAAAAGAAAGATAATCCCTTTATTACCCATTCCCCAGTTTTGCATAACCAACACAGTTATATAAATACACTTTTTACCTCTGTAATTACCTTGTATCTAAGCCTCTGCAAACTGCCCCCTTATTTTAGTTCTTTTGACAGACTTGCATTTTAGCCAATCAGTGCTCACGCCAGGGTAACTTCACGTGTATGAGCTCAATGTTATCTATACGAAACACATGAACTAATGCCCTCTAGTGGTCAAAATGCATTCAGATTAGAGGCAGTCTTCAATGTCTAAGAAATTAGCATATGAACCTCCTAGGTTTAGCTCTCAACTAACAATGCCAAGAGAACAAAGCAAAATTGGTGATAAAAGTGAATTGGAAAGTTTAAAATGACATTCCCTTTGTTAATCATGAAAGTTTTTTTTTGGACTTGACTGTCCCTTTAATAAGTATTGCTATAAAAAGGCTATGCAGACATAGCTATCAGAAAAAAAATTACAATATAAAAAAGCATGTCTGTACAGAAAGGTATAAAATAAAATAAAGAGGTCTGATTCCCTCTAACTACAGCCCATTTTAGGGGGTTGTTGTTTCAAAGAACACAACTAGCTGTTTTCTGTACAAAAATAAACTCAAAGAAGCAATTTCTCATACTCATACATTTTATACTATGCAGCTGGTATAACAAGCCACTAGAAACACATTAAGTGAAAAACAAATTTATATTATATTGTCTATTTAAAGGAATAGTAAAGTTCAAATTAAACTTTCATGATTCAGATAGGGCATGCAATTTTAAACAACTTTTCTATTTTAATGTTATCATCAAATGTGCTTTGTTCTCTTGGTATTCTTAGTTGAAAGCTAAACCTAAGCAGGGTCATATGCTAATTTTTACGCCCTTGGAGGCCACCTCTTATCTGATTGCATTTGACAGGTTTTCACAGCTAGAGGGCATTAGACGTGTTTTATATAAATAACATTGTGCTAATGCACATGGAGTTATTTAAGAGTCATCACTAATTGCCTGAAATGCAAGTCTGTCAAAAGATCTGAGATAAGGAGGCAGTCGGCAGAAGCTTAGCTACAAGGTAATAACAGAGGTAAAAAGTATATTTCTATAACAGTGTTGGTTATGCAAAACTGGGGAATGGTAAATAAAAGGGATTATCTATCTTTTTAAACACCATTTTTAGTGTTTACTATCCCTTTAAGCTAGTTGTGTGTTATCCTTTGTGTAGTGTCTAAAAACTGTGAGGAATATAAATTGTTTGTAATAAAATAAAAAGGACTCTCACACAGCCTTTTATGGCTCGGAGCTGTTTTGTGATAGATACACTCATATACAGCTCTATTTTGCTACGGAAGCAATCCAGATATGTCTGTTAACCTAAAGGCAGCACAGCGATACCCATTTTTGTCATTTTGCCTTTAGCCTTTTAGTTTATTACATAACAGAACAGTGATTCTCACATGTTCAGCTAAGGTATCAAGACAGCCCTCAGCTGAGGGTTTCACACAGAATTATAAATGAGGATGAAATCCCACATTGCTCATGGCGACTTCCTTTTAAGTATAAACTATTAATTGTGAAAGGTTTTCAGTGGCATACATTATATATACACTATTAGCATATGTACTTGTAATAGAGTTTCATTTATTGTATTTTTTTATGTTGAAAATATTTTATTCAAAAATTTTCATATATACAATAAACAATAAACAATAAACATTGGTCACAAATCTCAGCGTTTAGAGGTCATTCGGTACATTGAAAAAGCTCTACATTCCCATGTAATATAATTAACAGATTCTAAAGGTGTCTCTACACCCCCAAGGGGGTTAATGGTGTTGTTTCTGAAATGCTTTGTTCAGCCCGGTCCACTTCCGCCCCTCCCCCTCTCCTCATGGCTTCATAGTAATGTATGAAGGGTTCCCATTGTTGAAGGAATGGTTTTTTTGTCATCAAGATATTCTGCTGTGGAGCTCGCCATATCGAAATGGAATATCATCTTTTGTTTTATCCTTTCAAAACTAGGGGGAGTTTCTTTCCAAAATTGGGCTATGCCTAGTCTAACAATTGTACATATCCACCTAGCTAACTTATTATTATACTTAGATATGCCAGGGATCGGAAAGTGGAGTAAAGCCTGTTCCATAGTCAAGATGATTGGTTTTTGGAAGATATCGCTCAGGAGAGCAGATGTATGGTTCCAGGTTTCTCTAACGCTTCTGCATTCCCACCACATATGTGGGTATGTCCCAAGTTCGCCACAGCCTCTGTAACAGAGGTTGGATGATGGGTCTCCTCCATTTCCTGATCTAGTTGGGAATAGGTACCATCTGAAAGCTACCTTAAGGAAATTTTCCCTAAGGGTCGCGTTTTGCGAGAAAGATAAGCCATTAGCTAAGGTCTCTCTCCACGTCTTAACTGACCAAGTTTTCCCTGTGTCATTTTCCCATTTTAGCATTATAGGTGGTTTACTGTCTTGAGGTTCGCTGTTGAATAGAGTGTACAAGGTGGATATGCCCCCTCTGATTTGATGATCCGTTAGGCAGAGCTTCTCTAGTGTGGTATTTGTTGGGACCCTCTCTCCCCCCAAGACCTGCTGTGCTCTAGATTTTAATTGTAGGTAGTGATACCAAATATTCTTGTCTTCGTGATCTAGAGCCTGATATTGTTCATATGTAATCATCCTACCTTCTTTATATATATCTGCAATTCTATAGAGTCCTCTATTACGCCATTTTTGCTGAGTGGTTTTATCAAAAGAGGTATTATTAGTTATCAAAGGGGTGATCATAGATCTCCTATTGAGTAAGGGGAATTTAGAGTTTAATGTTTTCCAAATGTGTAGGGTGTGTTGGATTGTGATATATTCGCATCTTTTGGTAGTCGATGTGGTGTCAGGTGTCCATAAGAGGTTAGATAATGGAATGGTGTTCATAACACTTGATTCAATATTTACCCATTGTGAATTATTGTTGATATTGAACCAGTGTAGGGTTTGGGCAGTGCGGGCCGAATAATAATACGATATTAGATTTGGGAGACCTATCCCCCCATCTCCCTTAGTAGTACACATAAGTTTCTTATTGATTCTTGCTCTTTTACCCTGCCACACAAATTTTAAGATGTCCTTCTGGTTATTGTATTTTTTTAAAAGGAGCATGATACTTAAACATTATTTCTGTTCTATCTAAAAGAGGATGTCTCAAAATGCATTCATTTTTTTTTATTTAAAGGGACAGTCTACTTGAATATTGTTGTTTAAAAATATAGATAATCCCTTTATTACTCATTCCCCTGTTTTATATAACCTACACTATTATATTAATGTACCTTTTACCTCTATGATTACCTGTATGTAAGCCCCTGCAGACTGCCCCTTAATCTCAGTGCTTTTTACAAACTTGCACTTAAGCCAGGGGTGTCCAAACTTTGCTCGACATGGGTGTCCAAACTTTGCTCTCCAGAGGTTTTGGAACTACATTTCCGATGATGCTCAGCCAGCATTTTATCTAGCTAAGCATCATGGGAAATGTAGTTCCAAAACCTCTGGAGAGCAAAGTTTGGACACCGTCTTAAGCCTTCTTCTTGTATAACATTATCATTCTCCACGGCAGTGAGCACAATGTTATCTTTATGACCCATTCGAACTAGCATTGTCTGGCTGTTGTGGAAGATTTTAAAAGGTAATAAAAAGCACTGAGATAAGGGGCGGCCTGCAAGAGCTTATAAACACGCAAATATAGAAGTTATAAAGTATATTACTATAACAATGTTAGTTTTGCAAAGTTGTGGAATGGTTAGTAAAGGTGTTCAATCTTTTTAAATAAAAAAAAAAATCAAGTAGGCTGTTGCTTTAAATAAATCCATCTTTTTTTTCTATAAGATTTGTCCCTGTCATTCAGTGAGCAGTACTGTATCATGTTATTTCACTTTAAAGTTAACCAGTTTTTATATAAACTTTTTCAAGCAAAATTATTTTTTAACATGCCTAACTGCAGCTTATTCATATGCAAGATAAAAAAAAAAAAATTGATATGTCCCTTTAATGGAGTATTTAAGGTGTCTTTGGCATAGTCAAATAAATGGTGTTCATATGCATTTTAAAACTACACTAAGGTTGCCCTAAAGCAAAAAAAAAAAAAAAAAAAAAAAAAAGGCTGAAAACAACTGCATTGGTGCATGGGCACCACGTCTCTGAATAAAAGGCGAAAAGAATTGAGGGCAAAGAGACCTAACTAGGTCCACTAACAGAGTGTTGTCAGTTCCTATGCTCGTTTATGAAGCAACTTCTCTTCAACGTGATTGATTAGGCCAGGGTTTGTTTAAAATGTAGGAGCCAGTAAGAATGTTTAGGAGCCAGACAGTGGTATTTGTATATAGCTAAATGTAGAATAACGCATAAGTTAGGAGCTTGTAGCTCTCTGGCTACCGGATTTGTCAAGCCTTGGATTTTTTTTTTTTTTTAATGGACAGAACTCTCCATTCTATACAGTTTAAAGCTAGAATTGTGGGTATTTTTGTAGATTATCAGTATGGCTTCTAGCTCTTTTTGTCCTAGTAGCCTTTCTACTGTTTTACTCATTAGTTTGTGATAGATTGCTTGAAATCATAAACTGATATCTTGTTTTTAAGGAGCAGCTTATCAACAGATGCGACTTAGTAATTAAAGATTATATAGATAAAATATATGCATGTCTTACTTTATATTTTTTATTAACAGGTGGGATTTTTCTTGGCACGGTTGCTACAGCAGGGATGTTTGCTGGCTTTGGCACAACTCTGTCTCTTGCGAAGAAAAAAAGCCCCAACTGGTTCAATAAGGTTTGTATCTATGTAATTATTCTGCACTGCAAAATCTTCACTTAGAATAACAGCTTTAGAACTGTTAAAGGGACGTGAAACCCACATTTTTTTCCTTTCACAATTTAGAGAGAGTACGCAATTTTAAACTTTGCAATTTACTTCTATTATCTAATTTTTTTCATTCTCTTGATATCCATTGTTGAAACAGCATATCTAACTAGGCTTAGGAGCTGCTGATTGGTGGCTGCACATATATAAGCATCATGTTAATTGCTCACCATGTGCATTGCTATTTCTTCTATCAACAAATGATACTAAAAGAATAAAACAAATTAGATAATTCAAGTAAATTGGAATCTTGTTTAAAATTGTATTCTCTATCTGAATCATGAAATAAAAATTTAGGGCTTTTATGTCTCTTTAATTCTTTCACTGACAGATACCTACAAACAAATACTGATTAGATATGCAGAATACATCTGTGCTGTAATATCTCCAGTAACACTGGGCTTAGGTCATTATATTTAAAAAAATAAATACAAATAAAAAATGATTTAGTCTTGCGACACGTGAGCCCATTAAAAATGTTTTAGTTTTCAGTTAAAAATATTTTGGCAAATAGGAAACCAATATCATATGCAATGACCGTGAGTTGTGAAACATAAAATTACATTCGCTGTTATTGCCTTGAGATAGGAAGTTTTTTTTTTAGCATCCAGGAAATTAATTTCAGGTCTCTGAGTTTTCACTTAATTTATTTTATAAATCATATGTATTCATTTTTTTCAAGGGAATACAAACTCTTATATAACAAACCTAATATAGTCTTTCAAGGTTATGTCAGTGTCTGATGGGAAACAACCTTTGGATTCATGTGCATGTATCTCTCAAGCTTCCAGCAGTATTTTAAAGGGACATAAACCCCCCCCAAAAATTTTTTTCATGATTCATATAGAACATACAATTTCAAACACATTTTCAATGTACTTCTATTATAAAATGTTCTTCATTAACTTCTTATCCTTTGTTGAGGAGTGTGCACGTGTCTAAAGAACTATATGGCAGCAGTTTTGCAGCAATGTTATACATTAGCAAGAGCAATAGATGGCAGCACTATTTCCTCTCATCTACTACTCCAGACTTGTGCATGCTACCTATCTAGATATCTCTTCAAGATATCTCTTCAACAAAGAATAATATGAGAACAAAGACAATGTGATAATAGAGGTGTGTGCATAGTACTGATGGTAATCTCCCGCTTCATGTACATAGTGATGTTTTATGTGAGCTTTTTCTTATGAAAAGAACATCTTTCTCTGCTTTTATTACATTTCTAGTTTTCTTGCAACTTGGTGCTTATGTAATTTCACATATAGGGGCCGATTTATCAAACTCCTTATGGAGCTTGATGCCCGAAACAGAAGTTATGAAGCAACGGTCTAAAGACCACTGCTCCATACCTTGTCCACCTGCTCTGAGGTAGCGGACAGAAATCAACCCTATCGGGTTGATTGACACCCCTTGCTAGCGGCCGATTAGTCACGAATCTGCAGGGGGTGGCATTGTACCAGTAGTTCACAAGAACTGCTGGTGCAATGATAAATGCCGACAGCGTATGCTGATGGCATTTTTTTCGATGTGCAGCGGACATGTGATGCGCTACTTTGTATTAAGTCTGCTCGCACTTACATAAATATACCCCATAGAGCAGAGGTTTCCAAACTTTTCATGTTGGTGACACACTTTGTAGACCTACATCATTTCGCGACACAGTAATGAAGTTGTACTAGCAAAAAGGAGGTTAAACTAACTTGTTTTAAGGAATACGGACACATACATAAATTATATAATAACAAAATGCATTTACAAGTAACAGTATATATGTGCAAGAATTCAAAAAAGTTTAATAACACCAATAGCTACTTACTATTTTAATGGGATGTATGAGGTTGATGGGATGAACACAATTTCTGAACATTTGGTGTAATATTAGATAAAGACACTCACATTTCATCATCAAGCATTTTTAAGCTTCCTATCCATATATCAAGAGCAGGAGCAGCAATGCACTACTGGGAGCTAGTTGCAAAAAAAAAACCCCACTGACTTCCAACTTCAGCTCAGCGTTTAAAGCTGCCACCCTCAGAGTTCTGTGAGTCTGACTGACTAATGCCCGCGCTGCAAACACACTGCTGTCCCACTCACTGACTACACATGCAGTCACAAGCCAATTAAGGAGACTACACGTGCAGTCAAATCCGCCAATGGTAATAGTTTCAGTTCCCACTGAGCTGCGACAATAGGTAAAGATGATCTGTGACCCACTAGGTATCAATCACGTGTCAACCATGTGATATGCGTAGCAGGCAGGTGGAAAGTCAGAAACCAAAAAACAATTTAAAAAAAATGTAATTAAATTTGTGCTGAAGCAGGGACACACCTACACACTGCTGCCGACACACTAGTGTGTCCCGACACACAGTTTGGAAAGCACTGCCATAGAGTATGTCTTGGTTGCGTGATACTGACACCTTAAAGGGATACTGACACCTTAAAGGGATATGAAACCCAAACATTTTCTTTTGTGATTCTGACAGAACATACAATTTAAAAAAAAGTTTCCAATTTACTTCTATTATGAAATTTGCTTCGTTCCCATGATATTCTTTGTTGAAGAGATACCTAGGTAGTCACCTGTAGCACTACATGGTAGGAAATAGTGCTGCAACCCAGTACTCTTGCATATGGAAAACATTCTTGCAATCCTATTGGCTGATCCAATTGCTCCTTAGCCTATGTCCCTGCTTTTCAACAAAAGATACCAAACGAACAAAGACAATGGGATAATGGAAGTACATTAGAAAGTTGTTTAAAATGACATGTTCTATCTGAATCATGGAAGAAAAGTTTTGGGTTTAATGTCCCTTTAAACAAAAAAAAACATGCTTCATGAAAAATAAAATATATCCGTGTAAGTACTTCAAATGGGTGTGGGCCTTGGGTAATATGTTAACGTTATCATAAGACTGAGTCACTGCTGATCTAAAATAAGTACACAGGTAAAGTGCGCCCATATTGACCAAGGCTGTTGCCTTTTTTTAATTGCCATAAATAAATCTGCTTTCAGTTACACATTTGGTTTAGTTATAGGTTTGTTGTGTTCACTTATTAAACTAATTATCAGGTCTACCATAGGCCAAAACGCTTCTCCTGTGCTAGGAGTTTCAGACATATTGTTTATGGGAGTCAAACTACTCTGATACTGGACTTTTGACCTTTTTGTGTGTCGCGGTTTATTTCAGCTTTCCCTGACTAGTCACATTCATGCCCTCCATTTCTGTGCTCATCAATCCACAAGGTCCTGGGACCAACCCTGGTCTTGTTTCCACATCAGCTGTCCTGAGTTTTTCCAGTATTCTATCAATAGTATCTTTCTCTGTGAATATTCATCTTGGCAACTTCCAGACCCCTTGACTAAGATATTCAACAATGTTTGTCCTAAGGGGCTGAAAAACATGTATCATCATAATCATATGATACCGCACGTATGGCTTACTAGACTCCTCAAGCAGAGCTTTTGTGACTCTAGATTGGCCTTTTGAACTTTTTTTTTTTTGGGGGGGGGGTGCTACTTCGTTGTAAATTTTATCCAGAGATTTTATACCAGGCAGGACTGCAACTTAAAGTCAAAATTAAACTTAAAATTGGATAGTGCATGGAATTTTCAACTTTCCAGTTTAATTATTTTATCAATTTTTTTGCTTTGTTCTCTTGGTATCCTTTGTTAAAGAGTAATCCTAGGTGAGCTCAGGATCGTGCACAAATCTTTAGCAATCTGGCAGCAGTGTTTGCAATGTTGTTTAGAGCAATGTTATACATACAGTTGTATGCAAAAGTTTCTATGATTTTCATTTATAAATAATTGGGTGTTTGGATCAGCAATTTCATTTTGATCTATCAAATAACTGAAGGACACAGTAATATTTCAGTAGTGAAATGAGGTTTATTGGATTAACAGAAAATGTGCAATATGCATCAACACGAAATAAGACAGGTGTATAAATTTTGGCACCCTTGTCATTTTGTTGATTTGAATACCTGTAACTACCTAGCACTGATTAATTGGTTTGTGAGCCCATTTAGCCTTGAACGTCATAGACAGGTGCATCCAATCATGAGAAAAGGTATTTAAGGTAGCTAATTGCAAGTTGTTGTTCTCTTTGACTCTCCTCTGAAGAGTGGCAACATGGTGGCCTCAAAACAACTCTCAAATTACCTGAAAACAAAGATTGTTCAACGTTTAGAGGAAGGCTACAAAAAGCTATCACAGAGATTTAAGCTGTCAGTGTCCACTGTGAGGAACATAGTGAAGAAATGGAAGACCACAGGCACAGTTCTTGTTAAGGCCAGACGTGGCAGGCCAAGTAAAATATCAAAGAGGCAAAGGATTGTGAGAACGGTCAAAAACAGCCCACAGACCACCTCCAAAGACCTACAACATCATCTTGCTGCAGATGGTGTCACTGTGCATCGTTCAACAATTCAGTGTATGGGAGAGTGATGCGGAAGAAGCCTTTTTTGCACACACGCCACAAACAGAGTCGTTTGAGGAATGCAAACGCACATTTGGACAAGCCAGCTTCATTTTGGAAGAAGGTGCTGTGGACTGGTGAAACAAAAATTTAGTTATTTGGTCATAACAAGGGGCATTATGCATGGCAGCAAAAGAACACAGCGTTCCAAGACAAACGTTTTCTACCCACAGTAAAATTTAGTGGATGTTCCATCATGCTGTGTGGCCAGTGCCGGTACTGGGAATCTTGTTAAAGTTGAGGGTCGCATGGATTCCACTCAATATCAGCAGATACTTGAGAATAATGTTGAGGAATAGGTCACAAAGTTGAAGTTACGCTGGAGCTGGATATTTCAACAAGACAACGACCCAAAACACTGCTCAAAATCTACTCAGGCATTTATGCAGAGGAACAAGTACAATGTTCTGGAATGGCCATCTCAGTCCCCAGACCTGAATATCATTGAAAATCTGTGGGGTGATTTGAAGCGGGCTGTCCATGCTCGGCAACCATCAAACCTAACTGAACTGGAGATGTTTTGCAAGGAGGAATGGTCCAAAATACCTTCATCCAGAATCCAGACACTCATTACATGCTATAGGAAGCATCTAGAGGTTGTTATTTCTGCTAAAGGAGGCTCTACTAAATATTGTTGCAATATTTCTGTGTTCTGTTGGGGTGCCCAAATGTATGCACCTGTCTAATTTTGTTTTGATGCATATTGCACATTTTCTGTTAATCCAATAAACCTCATTTCACTACTGAAATATTACTGTGTCCTTCAGTTATTTGATAGATCAAAATTAAATTGCTGATCCAAACATCATGGAAATTGTCAGGGGTGCCTAGACTTTTGCATACAACTGAAGTTACAAACACTGCTGCCAAAGGTTATAATAGACACTCATTAGCTCCTATCAGCCTATCTAGCTTTATTCTTCAACAAAGGATATCAAGAAAACAAAGTAAATTTGATAACAGACGTAAATGTGAAAGTTGTTTAAAAGTGCCTGCTCTGTCTGAAACTTGAAAGTTTCATTTAGCTTTACTGTCCCTTTAAAGGGACAAAAGAGGCAAAAAATTACGTCTAATTTGTTATTTTAAGACTATCAATCGTACGCTGCTGTGCCGCATGACTCAGATGTGTAACTAGCGCTGCTGATTGCATCAGCTGCGGTTTCTGCTCGATACCTGCAGTGCTCTGCAGGTTTTGAGAAGCACTTCTATTGTGTATTTAACCCTGTTGCTGGGGCTAAACACAGAGTAGTGTAGGGTTGATAGTTTTATGGCCCTTTAAAATAACCTTGAATCATACACAGTTACACTGGTAATGTGAATGTGTCAATAGTGTATGCATGTGTATCACAGAAGACACTCAAGTCTTAGAATAATTCTTCCTTGATGTAAAGTCAGTGAAACATGAGAGCATATTGAAGTAGCTTAAAGGGACAGTCAACACCATATTTTGTGTTGTTTAAAAAGAAAGATAATTCCTTTATTACTCATTCCCCAGCTTTGCATAACCAACACTGTTATATTAATACACTTTTTACATCTGTAATTACCTTGTATTTAAGCCTCTGCAGACTACCCCCTTATTTCAGTTCTTTTGACAGACTTGCATTTTAGCCAATCAGTGCTCACTCCGGGGTAAGTTAACGTGCTTGAGCTCAATGTTATCTAAATGAAACACATGAACTAATGCCCTCTGCATTCAGATTAGAGGCAGTCCGGGGTGTACACAAAAAAAAATAACAAATTGAATAAAAATAAAATAATCTGCTGATATCAATAAATTTGTGGTTTTCCAATAAATATGCACCGGTTTGTGCATTCAGATGTTTCTTTAGAATCCAAATACGGAAGAATGTTGCTTGTGGCAACCGTCTCTTTTCGGAGGAATCCAGATCTTAGGGTGTTACACTTTAACAAGAAGAAATCCGGCTTTGAAAAGTGCTGAACACCACACAAGTGGCTGCCTTCCTCCACAATCAGATGCTAATGAAGCATCCAAATGCACATACAATATATATATATATATATATATATATATATATGGGCTGTGCGTTATAGGAAGGAAAGAAATCACATTTTTTTAAGAATTGTGATTTTAAATTGCAAATTTATTAATATATTTTTTAAACATACATTTTACATTCAAAAATGCATTTACCTGTCCAAAACAGCGGCTTGTTCCCTTGCAGTTTGCATTGCAGACTAAATAGGCCAGAGAAAAGAGCTCCACCAGTCTGCCATCTTGCTTTTTATGTGCACACCTCAGGACTATAGAAGCAAACTATGAGGCAAGTAAAATGGCAGCAGTAGTGTTACGTGCTATGATACTGATGTGACACTTCCTGGTCTGCACCCTGAATGAGTGATCCATGTTACTGATATGCTGGACTGGAGCATTTATGTGACTGACAAGACATGTTAGGGAAGCCGTTTCAGACTATTTTTTGTTGTTGTTTGTTTTGATAAAAAATGGCAGCCTCATGCGATTTAAATATGGTATAGACATAAATATTATGATTAAATGCATCATGCAATTAATTGCACAGCCCAATATTCTTTGCAATCTGTGAGATAAGGTAATTTAATTTATTTTTTTTCCATCCTCCAAGCAGGAGGCATTTTTAAAAGCAATTTCTCAGTCAGAGTAGGTGATATATACCTTACATCTGTCTTGGATAAAATGAGAGCATTGTACCATAAAAAAAGTAAGAAAACAATTCCCAAGTTGGGGGTCATAAATATTTATAGTAATGTCATTAGAAAGTGGTCTGTTAATACACTTTAGGCTTTGATCAGACATTTTCTGTGTGCGTTTTAAAAGCAAATTGTCTTATAACTCAAAAATTCTATGTATTTGATGCGGAAAAGCAGCCACTGCATGCTAGTTCTGCTAATCTATCATCAATAAAGACATAGCTTTATATTTCTTTAAAGGGAGATAATACCCAAATGTTAAAGCACTTGAAAGCGATGCAGCATAGATTTAAAAAGCTGACTAGAAAATATTACCTTAACATCTTTAGGTAAAAAACGGAAGATATTTATCTTAAAATGTACTTAGTAGCCACATTCAATTATAAAGAAACCTTATGCAGCCAATCAGGATGCTAGTCCTGGGACTTGAAAGGAAGATTGCATCTGGCATGTGCAGTCATAGTACTGTTATTTTCCTCTTCAGTTTAACCCCTTAATCACCACAGCACTTTTCCATTTTCTGTCCGTTTGGGACCAAGGCTATTTTTACATTTTTGCGGTGTTTGTGTTTAGTTGTAATTTTCTTCTTACTCATTTACTGTACCCACACATATTATATACCGTTTTTCTCGCCACTAAATGGACTTTCTAAAGATACCATTATTTTCATCATATCTTATAATTTACTATAAATTTTTTTTATAAAATATGAGGAAAAATTGAAAAAAACACACTTTTTCTAACTTTGACCCCCAACATCTGTTACATATCTACAACCACCAAAAAACACCCATGCTAAATAGTTTCTATATTTTGTCCTGAGTTTAGAAATACCCAATGTTTACATGTTCTTTGCTTTTTTTGCAAGTTATAGGGCCATAAATACAAGTAGCACTTTGCTATTTCCAAACCACTTTTTTCCAAAATTAGCGCTAGTTACATTAGAACACTAATATCTTTCAGGAATCCCTGAATATCCCTTGACATGTATATATTTTTTTTTAGTAGACATCCCAAAGTATTGATCTAGGCCAATTTTGGTATATTTCATACCACCATTTCACCGCCAAATGCGATCAAATACAAAAAATTGTTCACTTTTTCATAATTTTTTTCACAAACTTTCGGTTTCTCACTGAAATTATTTACAAACAACTTGTGCAATTATGGCATAAATTGTTGTAAATTCTTCTCTGGGATCCCCTTTGTTCAGAAATAGCAGACATATATGGCTTTGGCGTTGCTTTTTGGTAATTAGAAGGCCGCTAAATGCCACTGCGTACCACAAGTGTATTATGCCCAGCAGTTAAGGGGTTAATTAGGGAGCTTTTAGGGAGCTTGTAGGGTTAATTTTAGCTTTAGTGTAGTGTAGTAGACAACCCCAAGTATTGATCTAGGCACATTTTGGTATATTTCATGCCACCATTTCACCGGCAAATGCGATCAAATTAAAAAAAAACGTTAAATTTTTCACAATTTTAGGTTTCTCACTGAAATCATTTACAAACAGCTTGTGCAATTATGGCACAAATGGTTGTAAATCCTTCTCTGGGATCCCCTTTGTTCAGAAATAGCAGCCATATATGGCTTTGGCATTGCTTTCTGGTAATTAGAAGGCCGCTAAATCCTGCTGCGCCTCACACATGTATTATGGCTAGCAGTTAAGGGGTTAATTAGGGAGTTTGTAGGGAGCTTGCAGGGTTAATTTTAGCTTTAGTGTAGAGATCAGCCTCCCACCTGACACATCCCACCCCCTGATCCCTCCCAAACAGCTCCCTTCCCTCCCCCACAATTGTCCCCGCCATCTTAAGTACTGGCAGAAAGTCTGCCAGTACTAAAATAAAAGGGTTTTAAAAAAAAAATGATTTTTTTTTAGCATATTTACATATGCTACTGTGTAGGATCCCCCCTTAGCCCCCAACCTCCCTGATCCCCCCAAAACCGCTCCCTAACCCTCCCCTCTGCCTTATTGGGAGCCATCTTGGGTACTGGCAGCTGTCTGCCAGTACCCAGTTTGCAAAAAAAAAAGGTTGTTTTTTTTTGTTTTTTTCTGTAGTGTAGCTTCCCCCCCACACAGACAAACCCCCACCACCTTGCTGATCGTTTTTTTGTTTTACGTTTTAGGCATTTATTAACATTTTTTATTGTAGCATTTTCTGTAGTGTAGCGGTTCCCACCCGCTCCCTCCCCGTGCACGCGCCCGCCCGCCCATGTGCGCCCCCGGCCATCCCCACCCACGATCCTGCCCCCCTCCACATCACCAGGGCCATCGATGGCCGCCTCCCGGTCCGGCTCCCACCCACCAACGCAGTGAGCCACCGATCTCTGGTGCAGAGAGGGCCACAGAGTGGCTCTCTCTGCACCGGATGGCTTAAAAAGGTTATTGCAGGATGCCTCCATATCGAGGCATCACTGCAATAACCGGAAAGCAGCTGGAAGCGAGCAGGATCGCTTCCAGCTGCTTTCCACACCGAGGACGTGCAGGGTACATCCTCAGGCGTTAACTGCCTTTTTTTGAGGACGTACCCTGCACGTCCTTGGTCGTTAAGGGGTTAAGGAAGTTTACATAAATCCCACAAGATGTAAGTGAAATCTGATGAGACCACAATATAGCAAAGTGTGACATCAGCACTGATAAAGCTGTTTTTCCCCAACATACAGCTGAAGGATAACTGTTCACCTCACAATAATGAGTGCTCTGTGAGGAACTTTTGAGGTAAAATACCTTCCTTTTTTACACAGAGATGTTCAGGTGATATTTTCTATTCATCTTTTTACAGTTATGCTGCATCACTTCTGAGCGTTAGTCCACAGGCAACAAGGATTGCCACTGCCATAACATCAGTATAAAATGAGTTGTTTTGCAGTTATCTGATAAAGCCAATTAGGGACATGTGTAGCAGTGTTGGCCTTGAGAAGTCAGCAGGGTGCATTCCAAGTTCTGAGAATTGGAAATTGCTAAGGGGGGTGGGGGGGGGGGGCAAAATTACTAAGCACAATAAATTGCAAAGTTGTTTCATTATGCATAAATAAACATTTTATATAAAAAAATATTTTAAATGGACATGAAACCCAAAAATGTTCTTTCATGATTTTGGTAGAACATACAATTTTAAACAACTTTCAAATTTACTTCTATTATCTAATTTGTTTCATTCTCTTGGTATCATTTGTTGAAGGAGCAGCAATGCACTACTGGTTTCTAACTGAACACATGGGTAAGCTAATGACAATCTGTTTATATATGCAGCCACCAATCAGCAGCTAGGACCTAGGTTCTTTGCTGCTCCTGAGCTTACGTAGATAAATCTTTCAGCAAAGAATAACAAGAGAAGGAAGCAAATTCAATAATAGAAGTAAATTGGAAAGTTATTTAAAATTGTATTCTCTATCTGCATCATGAAAGAAAAATGTTGGGTTTCATGTCCATTTAAATACTGTAAATAAAGTTGATGACTTGTATCACGCTAGCAGTGGTTTCAGAGGATATTGAAGATTGTATTTGTTTATTTTCAGGGTGTCATTGCTACAGTCGCTTTACCAGAAAGTGGCTCGTCCCTTGCTTTGAGGGCCTTGGGGTGGGGCTCTCTATACGCCTGGTGTGGAGTGGGACTGATCAGTTTTGCAGTCTGGAAGGCTCTTGGCGTACACAGTGTAAGTGACTCGTATAATATTGTACTGTAGCATAACCTGGTCACATTCTGTTTGGTTAAAATAAAATATATATTTAAAGGGCCACTGTAAGTAAATATTTTCTATGCCTGTTACTAACTAACTACCCCAAATACGCTTTTTATCAATAACATTTCATTAACATATCTCTACCGTATATCAGAAATCTTGTCTGCAAATTTAATTGTTTTCCAAACCCACTCCGTGGGTATCCTTTGCTCTGTACCAATCCGTTTACAATACCTAGGTTTCAAAATGGCGCTTTAAACACAAAGTTATTGGTTTAAGTATTTTGAACACTCAGTGCTGAAAATAGTGGGCAGGATAACGTGACATCATTGGCGAATAAAAGATATAACTTTTAGAACGTTATGAAACTTCGTTTTGGAGAAAATATAGGTCAGTAGGTTTTAATTAATGTTTATTAACTTTAATATGTTAGTTGTTTAGCTTAAAAATTATAACAGAAAGTAATCCTTTAATGCTTATTTATGGTGTCCAGTTTCCTTCATTTAAAATAACATAATAGACAACATATATTATTTTTTCCTTTATTCTTATTTGTTGGATTAAACTGCTTTGTTTTTAAATTTGTATTGCATAAAATGAGCCACTGTTAGCGGAGGCAACCTGCTTACAGTATGTGTCATATACATACATCTGCAGTGCACCTCCTTGTTCTGTCTCAGGGAGGCGCTAGCTGTCATGGCTAGTAATTTGCTGCATGATATTACCAGAAAAGGCACCAGGCGGTTGGGTGTGAATGCAGCTTAATTTAACGTAATGCTAAATACAAGCATGTTGTTTTTTTTTATCAAATATATAAATAAAATATTTATTAAGTCATTATGTATTTTATTAGTAAACATATTTATATATGAAAGCTGGTGTTTTAAAAACAAATAAATACACAATGTAATAAAATACAATTAAAAACTGAAGCAATGCACGTATAATTTGGCTCTTTTCCTGTATTTTTTATATATAAATTTTAGCATGGTATTTAGCAAGGTAAGTGGCTGCTATTGTGTATATACACAGAATTCCATTGGAGCGTACGTTGGATTTACACGGATGATACTAAAATGTTATAGCATTATGTGTGTTGCATATTGGTAGTTGGTCAGTATGGGATGGTGAAGTAGGCAACAGTTAAAAGGATTGTATAGCTAAATTATGTCTTCTAGGCATTGGTTGGACAAGCCTAATCTAAACCGTTAATGGGAAGCACTCTAGGGCAAATAAGTAAAAGACTGATAGTATAACTTCAAATTTAAAGGTCCATAATAGTGAAATCATTTGACACCAACCATGCCCCAAATCTATGTGTCTAACCCTTTTGGGGGAATAAAGTAATACACGGAAGTCACAGAGCACTGCTGGTCCAGAGCAGAAAGTGTCACTGACCCAAACAGCTGTCGTAGTTAGGTAGTTACACAACCCAGCTGTGTGACTAATGCTGCTGTAATAAAGAATATATTGTGTTCAAAGCGCCTCAGGTGGGCTAGGTGTCGCAGGAGATGATGAAATATTAAAAGCAAGTTTAATTATAAACCTACTAATTCACAGATGGATTGGTATCATAACAGTGGTAAATTCAAATACAGTTTAAATACATTAAAATGTGGATCCACAATCTGACAAATTAAACAATGAAATAAAATCTATTAAAACGCTACACACATTAGATCTACAATGTGTTTGAATGTAGTGAAGGATGAGACTCCAATTTGTGGAAAGGAGACCTGTGCTGGATAACTTGCGGGTATTAGCTTGCAAACTTGTGATGGTAGTATGAAGTTGTGCTATGTGAGCACCCCTAGAGTGTAACTGATATGGAGAAAAATTGGTGTTGGATGCCTTTAAGTGTGGGCGATCAGTGTAAAAAAGTGTGTTATAAAATTGTGGTTCCTGGTGGTGAGAATCCAACCGACAGTCTTTGGGTGTCTCCCAGTGGGTGATCTGAGATTCCTATTCCTGGTGGTGAGAACCCTTGGGATTGGAAAAAAACCAGTCTGGTTCCTTTGGTTTTATACTAGTCAGTGTTGACCACAGCTGGTAAGCATTATTTCATCTCTACACACGAGTCTATACCATCTACACTATTCTTTGACTTTTACCTTTTCAGGACACTGACTAGTATAAAACCAAAGGAACCAGACTGTTTTTTTTCCAATCCCAAGGGTTCTCACCACCAGGAATAGGAATCTCAGATCACCCACTGGGAGACACCCAAAGACTGTTGGTTGGATTCTCACCACCAGGAATCACAAAAGAGTCCCACCATCAAGAAAATAAGGTTGTTTTAAACTTTCCACACACTATTTTTACTCACCCAGACTAAGTGCAGGCCACTAGTCTATTGGATTACAATTCCTGACTTTGTTCTTTTTTCACCTTTTTGTGCAAATTTTTTTCACCTATATTTTTTTTTTTTTACAATTTTTTTTATATATATTTTATATATTTTTTTCAATTTTGCATTGTCCACTATTTTTGTTTTCAGTGCAGCACTATTTCCCATCCTTCCCAATTTGAATATTTGCGATTTTTGTTGTGTTCCACAATTTTATAACACACTTTTTCACACTGATCGCCCACACTTAAAGGACCAGTCAACACAGAAGATTTGCATAATCAACAAATGCAAGATAACAAGACAATGCAATAGCACTTAGTCTGCACTTCAAATGAATAGTAGATTTTTTTTCTGACAATTTTAAGTTATGTCTTTTTCCACTCCCCCTGTACCATGTGACAGCCATCAGCCAATCACAAATGCATACACGTACCATGTGACAGCCATCAGCCATTCACAAATGCATATACACTTATTCTTGCACATGCTCAGTAGGAGCTGGTGACTCAAAAAGTTTAAATATAAAAAGACTGTGCACATTTAGTTAATGGAAATTAATTGGAAAGTTGTTTAAAATGGCTGCTCTATCTGAATAATGAAAGTTTCATTTTGATTGAGTGTCCCTTTAAAGGCATCCAACACCAATTTTTCTCCATATCAGTTACACTCTAGGGGTGCTCACATAGCACAACTTCATACTACCATCACAAGTTTGCAAGCTAATACCCGCAAGTTATCCAGCACAGGTCTCCTTTCCACAAATTGGAGTCTCATCCTTCACTACATTCAAACACATTGTAGATCTAATGTGTGTAGCGTTTTAATAGATTTTATTTCATTGTTTAATTTGTCAGATTGTGGATCCACATTTTAATGTATTTAAACTGTATTTGAATTTACCACTGTTATGATACCAATCCATCTGTGAATTAGTAGGTTTATAATTAAACTTGCTTTTAATATTTCATCATCTCCTGCGACACCTAGCCCACCTGAGGCGCTTTGAACACAATATATTCTTTATTACCTCTCTTTAGGCTAGCTAGTCAGTCTTTGCTCAGAGCTATAGATGTGTCCTGTATTTTGGCGCTATATCTTATCAACACACTTGAGACCTGCAGGGTCTCTAGAGATAAAATTACATAATCCCATTACAGGACTTCTCCAGACTGGCTCCCATCTTGTGGAACTCTCTGCCTCGCTCCACAAGACTCTCCCCTAGTTTTGAAAGCTTCAACCGCTCCCTAAAGACTCTACTGTTCAGGGATGCATACAACCTACACTAACCTTTCCTAAATCCACTGCTATCTCCTTGAACCCCTTAGCATGTAAGCCTATGAGCCCAGCTGTTTGTAGATCACCCGCATAAGAACCGATTACAACAGTGCAACTCTCAGCAGGGACCTTCTACCCATTTGACCCGCTATAAATGTTACCTTGTATACCGCCTATGTTTATAGCGCTGCAGAATCTGTTGGCGCTCTACAAATACCTGATAATAATAATAATCTAATTACTCAGAGCAAGTCATATTTTCACTATAATATTTAAATATAGCAGAGTGTGTTTAGCAAACTTCTTTGACCAAAAATAGGTAATTCTTCAGGAATCTTTATCTATTGAACATTTTTCTACCTCTGTTTTGAGAGCAGTTTTAAAGATATTGCAGTGAAAAATTATTTAGCTGTTTTCTCCGCGCAGAATAGCTCACAGAGCATTATATAACTGAACAATAACTGGCTCAGTAATAGAGCAGATCTTTGTTACTGATCTGCAATGTACCGCTGCCACCTAGAGGAAGAAAGGAATTATTTCAGAATATCTATAAAATAGCTGTATTTTAGAAGTGCTATGACTTATTTGGTAAACTATGTTACTGGGTTAGGTAAAGAAAAACAAAGACACAACGGTCCATTATGAAATATTGTTGGTTGGTTTGGATAAATAACTAAGAAGGCTCTGATATAATAAGAAATTGATTGTTTTTTTAGCATTTGTTGAGAGGGGGGTTCAACATACAGTATTCAGAAGATCAGCAAGGTATTATGCAGTTTATCATTTTTGTTGTACCATAGCCAGCTATTAAATTATTGCAAAGCAGAAAATTTACAACATTTTATATTTGAACAGAAGTTGCTACAATTTGCACTATTATTTCATCCCATGTTGTCCAAATTAAAGGGGCATAATAGTCAACACTAAATGTGCTTGTAATTAAACACTAGAGATCAAGTGATGGTATGCATTGTCAAATTTAAAGGGACAGTAAAGTCATGATTAAAGGGACACTGAACCCAAATTTTTTCTTTCATGATTCAGATAGAGCATGGAATTTTATGCAACTTTCTAATCTACTCCTCTTGTCAATTTTGTTCTCTTGCTATCTTTATTTAAAAGCAGGAATATAAATCTTAGCAGCCAGCCTATTTTAGGTTCAGCACCATGGATATCGCTTGCTTGTTGGAGGTATTTACCCACCAATAAGCAAACATAACCCAGGTTCTCAACCAAGAATGAGCCGGCTCCAATGCATCACATTCCTTCTTATTAAATAAAGATAGCAGAAGAACGAAAAAAATTAATAGGAATAAATTAGAAAGTTGCTTAAATTTGCATGCTCTATCTGAATCATGAAAGAAAAAATTTGGGTTTAGTGTCCCTTTACACTTTCATGATTCGCATGCAATTTTAAACAAATTACCATTTTACTTCTGTTTTCAAATTAGCTTTGTTCTTTTGGTATCTTTTATTGAAGAGTAAAACTAGGTAGGCTCATAAGCGCTAAAGAGTGTGCACGTGTATTTAGTACTCTGTGGCAGCAGTGTTTTGCAACAATGTATAACAAAGCTACTAATAATGTTGCAAAACACTGCTGCCATAGAGTACTAAAGACACGTGCACACTCCTGAGCCTACCTAGTTTTACTCTTTAATAAAAGATACCTAGAGAATGAAGCAAATTTAATAGAAGTAAATTGGAAAGTTGTCTAAAATTGCATGCTCTGATTCTTGAAAAGTTTAATTTTGACTTTACTGTCCCTTTAAAGCAGTGTTTCCCAACCGCGGTCCTCAAGTACCCCCAACAGGCCTGGTTTTCATTATAGCTGAACCAGTGCACAGGTGAAATAATCAGTTGATCAGTAACCATGGTTACTAACCTGCTCTCATCCATCAGCTGATTATTTCACCTGTGCTCTAGTTCAGCTATAATGGGAACCAGGACTGTTGGGGGTACTTGAGGACCGCGGTCGGGAAATACTGCTTTAAAGGGATATTATCATGCAAAAATGATTTCCTTTAATTGTACAACTGCCGTTACAGATTGGATCATCTGCCATGTCCACTCGTGACAAGTAGTTCTTTGTGGCTTCCAAGTGGTACTTTAACCTCTTTAAATAGGTTAAACACATAGTTAGACACACAGGACATGAAATGTCCTTTTAATTTGTATTATACATGCCACCTCTGAGTTTCTGAGCAGATGTGGTGTTTGAATACTGGTGCCTAGAACATAAGCAGAATATGTATATATGCCGCTGAAACTAATACTAATTTTACTAGAAGCATTTACACTGCAAAAATGCTTATTTTCAAAAATGTTTATGCACTCATGTACATTTCAGTTTTGACTATTATGTCCTTTAAAAAGAATCAGTCACCCTTTCCAGAAAAAGCCCACATTTGCTTCTCTGTACTGTCCTGAAGAATGAATAAAGTGCTGTCATTTTCAAGTTAATATATCTGAAGAAGTTATTTTCTAACACAGCTTGGCAAAGTTTCCAGCTGGTTGATTAAGCTATTGAACACAGAAAATATTGTGAATGATAGAAGGGAAAGAGCGCAGACTCAAGTGCAATATTTAAAGTTTTTATTTAAGCAACAGACAAATAACAAATTGAACACTCACAAGATTATGCATATAATAGCCGATTGCTAGGTCCCAAAAACCGATCCTTGTGGCAGTGTTTCCAAGGATGTATCACAGGTCAGTTCACGTTGCCGGCTTTGCAAACGAACACACCCGCTCTGCAGTCGCGGGGCTGATAACGTTTCCTGGAGCCGTCTCAAGGAGTGCTGGATCACTGACAACTCCTGGACTACAGATCCCGCCAGGGGTCAAAAGAGCTGGCGGGATCCAATATTTTTTGACCAGATCTTCCACTTTGCTGCAGAATTAACCACATGGTCGTAAAAGCAAATCTTGCAAAAGCCATTTTGTCTCTCATTTGAAGCATTTACAGACTGCTGCTCTTTTTCTGTCATCATACTAAGGTTTTCACACTGATCTTTTACCCATGAATACACTGCTTATATTGATTTTATTTAAAGGACCAGTCAACACAGTAGATTTGCATAATCAACAAATGCATGATAACAAGACAATGCAATAGCACTTAGTCTGAACTTCAAATGAGTAGTAGATTTTTTTTCTGACAATTTTAAAAGTTATGTATTTTTCCACTCCCACTGTACCATGTGACAGCCATCAGCCAATCACAAATGCATACACATACAATGTGACAGCCATCAGCCATTCACAAATGCATACACACTTATTCTTGCACATGCTCAGTAGGAGCTGGTGACTCAAAAAGTTTAAATATAAGAAGACTGTGCACATTTAGTTAATGGAAGTAAATTGGAAAGTTGTTTAAAATGGCATGCTCTATCTGAATAATGAAAGTTTAATTTTGGTTGAGTGTCTCTTTAAATGAAAGATGTACTTTACCCTGTGTTTTTTGTCAGACTATTTTGGGCAATTTTTCTGTCTAGAAGATATTATAACATATTATTGATTTTGTAGTTCTCAAAACTGAATTTGTGTCTGCAGAAATAACATGCCCCAAATGCACATAAAAAAATGTTATAGAGCATACGTTCAGTTTTCAGATTTAATTCTATGATCAAATTTGCTTCATTCTCTTGGTATCTTGTATTAAAGGCGAGCAATGCTCTACTGAGGCCTAGTTTAACACATTGGGTCATTGCGTCTGACCCTACCTATGTATGCTTTTCAACAATGGATACCAATGAAGCAAATTAGATGAGAAGTAAATTGGACAACTGTTAAAAATTGCATGTTTTCTGAATCATGAAAGTGTAATTTTGACTTTACTGTCCCTTTAAGGTGATTGATCCCCCGCAAAAATTTGTATACAGAATCAACCCATACTAAGTATAAAGAAATTTAATGAATAGAAGAGATTGTTTGGAGTGGAATAAATCTGTACAAGGAGGGAGGGGCAAGCATTTAAAATGAAATATGTTATTGTTTTAGATAAATAAAGCTATTCAAAATGCTATTATTAAGGTAATGGTTATTTTACTTTAGTTAAATAAGCTATTTAAATTGTTATTATTAAGGTAATCTTTATTTTTCTCCTTCCAATAAAGTACATCTAAAAAGTTTATCAAGTATGAATGATTAAGTTATTAAACTGGAGATAGTTCACCTCCCAATCATTTCCTTAATTTAAATGATCTATCTAGGCATATCTAATGATATATAAACAAATCAGTAATGGTCTGATATAACGGGTGGGGGAAAACTATTATTATTCTAAGTATGAAAACTTTTATTTAAATTGGTCTTACTGACTAGTGATTTATATCACAATTTAAATCAGTTTGATTGGAATCCAATCCCACCCTGGTATATTGCTTAGTGTTCTAAATGTGCATACATGGGCTACAGAAGTGTCTCTGGATGTCGTTCATGGGTGTCAGTCCTTTTAAAGAACAAACTTGCTAATAAAATAAATCAACCCATAAGTTGGATAGGCGCAAAGAAGTCCCAATGTGATTTTAAAGTGTGTCTGTGTGGGAGCATAATTAAAGGGCCACTGTAAGTAAATATTTTCTATGCCTGTTACTAACTACCCCAAATACGCTTTTTATCAATAGCATTTCATTAACATATCTCTACCGTATATCAGAAATCTTGTCTGCAAATTTAATTGTTTTCCAAACCCACTCCGTGGGTATCCTTTGCTCTGTACCAATCCGTTTACAATACCTAGGTTTCAAAATGGCGCTTTAAACACAAAGTTATTGGTTTAAGTATTTTGAACACGCAGTGCTGAAATTAGTGGGCAGGATAACGTGACATCATCGGCGAATAAAATATATAACTTTTAGAACGTTATGAAACTTTGTTTTGGAGAAAATATAGGTCAGTAGGTTTTAATTAATGTTTATTAACTTTAATATGTTAGTTGTTTAGCTTAAAAATTATAACAGAAAAGTAATCCTTTAAAGGGATATGAAACACAAAATTATATTTTGTGATTCAGACAGAGCATACAAAACAAAAAATAAGTTTCCAATTTAAATCTATCAAATTTGCTTTGTTCCCATTATATTCTTTGTTAAATATACACCTAAGTAGGTGTCTAGACTAGAGAACTACATAGCAGGAAATAGTGCTGCCATCTAGTGTACATGGATAAAATTCTTGCAAAACTGCTGCGATATAGTGCTTCTTTTTTTTTTTTCCCATCGGATTGGATAGAGATTTGCTCACAGCCAATACAGGAGTATTGCACTGGGGTGCATATTTTTGGGCAGTGGAAAGAATTAGAGGCAGCTGTGCCTTCTGCACACAAAAATAAATAAATAAAATACCCTTTCAGTGAGGCAAGTACCTTTTATGTATGCTCCTGAATGAACAAACCTTAAAGTGAATGTAAACTTTGAGGA
Source organism: Bombina bombina (assembly GCF_027579735.1). Classification (NCBI taxonomy): domain Eukaryota; kingdom Metazoa; phylum Chordata; class Amphibia; order Anura; family Bombinatoridae; genus Bombina; species Bombina bombina. Next base: position 733,827,676 of record NC_069502.1, read on the forward strand.
ATGTGTGCCCAGTTTTTAAAAATCCTATTAAAAACAGGGGCACTGTCATTCATCAAAGTTTACATTTCAGCCGTTTTGTTAAAATACTTACCTTTTCTTCATGAAGCCGACCATTGGTTCTCCTCGCCTTCCGCTCATCTCTTCTTACGTCAGAAATGAAGAATCCGGCTTCCTCCAGTCACGGCTCCCCCCAGAGCAAACATTGCCTGGGGCCATGCAGTGATTGGAGGAAGCCGGATTCTTCATTTCTGACCTATGAAGAGACGAGCGGCAGGCGGGGGAATCGCAGGTCCGGCTTCATGAAGAAAAGGTATTTTAACAAAACGACTGAAATGTAAACTTTGATGAATGAAAGTGCCCCTGTTTTTAATAGTATTTTTTTAAAAAACGGGCACTTATTCCTGAAAGTTTACATTCACTTTAAAACCAAAACCACATTAATGTAATATAAGGACTTTTATGTCCCTTTAAGGACATTTTATATATATCTGTCTATCTCTCCCTTCCCCCGAGGAAACAGAACATTTTTTATTTACAGTAAAAGAGTTTTGTTTCTCAATAGTACAAGTAGTATTGCAACAATTCTTTTCATTATTGTAGTTGTGCTTATATTATGGAAGCTAAAAATATTTCATCAGATTATACCCCAGGCATATATATATTTATATAGCAAGAGATGCTTGTTTACAAAAGATCACAAGCTGATGTGTTGTTGCGATTTCCCCCAGAAATAGATGTGAGGATTATTATTTGCTGTTAAATATGTATACTCACACACACAAAGGCTTTCTTTTATTATACATATTATCTGCACCATTCTTTCTCAAATCCAGTCCTCACGTGCTTCCAACAGGCTAGTTTGAAAGGATTTTCCTATGTTATCAGTGGGAAATTACGATGGTTGAGTTACTGAACAGCCCAAGGAAGGAAATATTTAAAATCAGGATTGTTCACATCCTTGGTAGCTGACGTATAGAAACATACAGCAGTTAAGTATAATTTCTTGCAAGAATGTGTTTTAAGCTAAATAGATATAGAAGATAATCAGTAACTTATACATCAAAACATAAATATATATTCCTGTGTGATAAGAAATACCCTTCTAACAATTAATTGGTTCTATCGTCCAAAATCTAATGTGCTGCTAAATGTGCACTGTCAATAGCTATGTACTAAATGGCACCAAAAACGTGATACCCAAATGTTGGATCACTTGAAAGTGATGCAGCATATCTGTAAAAAGCTGAACAGAAAATATCACCTGAACATTTCTATGTGAAAAAGGAAGATATTTTACCTCAAAATTTCCCCAGTAGCCACATCCCACTGTAAAGAGACTTAAAGGGACACTCAAGTTAAAATTAAATTTCATGATTTAGATACAGCATGCAATTTTAAACAACTTTCCAATGTACTTCCATTAACAAAATGTGCACAGTCTTTTTATATTTACACTTTTTGAGTCACCAACTCCTACTGAGCATGTGCAAGAATTCACAGCATATACGTATATGCATTTGTGATTGGCTGATGGCTGTCACATGATACAGGGGGAGTGGAAATAGACATAACTTTGCAATTTATTTAACAAAAATCTACTACTCATTTGAAGTTCAGACTAAGTGCTATTGCACTGTCTTCTTATCATGCATTTGTTGATTATGCAAATGTACAGTGTTGACTGGTCCTTTAAAGCAGCCAATCAGGATCCGGGGACTTGGAAGGGAGCATGCATCTGACATGTGCAGACACGGTCATGTTATTTCCCTCCTCAGTATAAGGAAGTATACTATGAAATCTCGCAAGATTTCAGTGAAATCTCATGAGATCTACTGATTGTTTTTTGTTTCTTCAAATATGCATCTAACAGTATCTGAAGAATAACTGTTCACAGAATTGTGAGCTGTAAAAATTGAGATAACATTTTCCTTTTTTTACAGTGATATTTTCAGCTTTTATGCTGCATCACTTTCAAGTGAATTAGCATATGGTAGACATATGCACAGGTGAAAAATTTGTTTAGTCTGAAAGATTGGTTTCCGAATTTCATAATTTTTTTTGGCTTGGCCCGATTTCGTGTAGGCATTTGGTTTGGATGAATATGGATTTGTTACTGTTATTTTCAATGGGAACAGCTAATATAGACATTTAATATTAACAAAAAACTGACATTATAGGATTCAAACAATTAAAAGAACTTTTCTGTCAATGTTAAAAGAACATAAAACTCCTGGATGACTAAAACCCAGCATTTAGTGCCTGACCGGCTGTCCCTAACATCAGCCATTAGTAATACTATGGCAGGATTGGACAGGGGGCAATGGACAATTGAATGGTAAGACCCCCTGTATATATTCATTACAATTCTTTCCAAAGCCTGAATGCAAATCTATAGCATATACGTATTATGTAAATATTATTTAAAAAAAATACTTGTTCTAATGGAAATTTAAAGGGAAAATTCCCATTATTCTGCATACAAGTGTAACTAGAAAATGGATTGATATGCTTTATTATGGAACTCTTTACTTAGCAATATAAGTTAACTTTTATTTGTGTGTGGGGTGGGGGAGAAGTTTACATTTTGAAATTACTGGAATTTTGCTGGCTTTTTTCACTTTTGAATAAGAACTTAAAGGATTACTTTCTGTTATAATTTTTAAGCTAAACAACTAACATATTAAAGTTAATAAACATTAATTAAAACCTACTGACCTATATTTTCTCCAAAACGAAGTTTCATAACGTTCTAAAAGTTATATCTTTTATTCGCTGATGATGTCACGTTATCCTGCCCACTATTTTCAGCACTGCATGTTCAAAATACTTAAACCAATAACTTTGTGTTTAAAGCGCCATTTTGAAACCTAGGTATTGTAAACGGATTGGTACAGAGCAAAGGATACCCACGGAGTGGGTTTGGAAAACAATTAAATTTGCAGACAAGATTTCTGATATACGGTAGAGATATGTTAATGAAATGCTATTGATAAAAAGCGTATTTGGGGTAGTTAGTTAGTAACAGGCATAGAAAATATTTACTTACAGTGGCCCTTTAAATGGCTAAACTCTTCTTCCAGAGTAGTTTCCCTATTTTTTTTTTAAATAAACAAGGAAACACTGTCTTTAACCACTTGGTTGCAATGCATTGCTGCACAATTTGTTGTAAACTGTAGGGATGTGCAGAATTCTGGCAATCAGTGTAACATATTCACACATAATTCCATCCTTTGATTCAAAATGGAAAAGGTGTTGCATGGTAAAATGCTTTTATTTCTCAAGTCTAAAGATTGCTGGTCTAACTTTGACATTTACTTTTTGCTGTGTAACAGTTCTGAACAAGATGACTAAAAACCACACACAAAATACACATTCACAATACCATGCCAGCAAACCATTAGAGAAGAAAGCAACCATTTTCTTGTGTTTATGATACCCTAGTTCCTCTTAAAATCCATGTAATTCATTACAAGCACATCAGTATTCTGTTCCCTGCAGCCTGACATAAAAGGAATAGCTAAGTTAGAGAAGAATCCCCATTGGATCTCATACAGATGATGCCACTGTAAGCTATACTTCAAAGACATAATCACTAGTTCCCACAGGACCTGTTTGCAAAAATTTTCCACCAGTACACAAGAACCAAAATAGAACACTGATGAAATCTGAGACCATTTTTAAAAAAAAAACAACTTTTGCCATTAGAAATATAATTTTTTTTTCTTCCTTTTTTCTGGAGATACTGTGATTTGAGAGGATTTATTTATAAAGGGAAATGCAACTTCATTCACTTGAAATGTTCAATAGTATATTAATATTGTCATCTTTCCTGATTAGTACATTTTGGGGCCGATTTACCAAGCAGTCAATTGGCCCCAATGCAGCTTTTTCCGCGTGAGCCTGAAAGCTCGCCGGAAACAGCAGTTAAGAAGCAGCGGTCTGAGGCGGCGGACAGCAGTCAGCCCGATCGAATGCGATCGGGTTGATTGGCACCTCCTGCTAGCGTCCAATTGGCTGCGAATCTGCAGAGGTGGCATTGCACAAGCAGTTCACCAGAACTGCTTGTGCAGTGCTAAATGCCGACAGCGTATACTGTCCGCATTCAGCGATGTTGGGCGGACATGATCCGCTTAGCGGATTATGTCTACCCGACATATGATAAATCGGCCCCTTTGTGTGTATTTGTTTCTTAAATGTATATAGATGTATGAGTTAACAAGATATTACTTTTAGCATTTCTGAAAAACTTTTTTCCCCCCAAAAAATACAGTTTATCAAACAGTATACTTAAAGGGTCATTATAGTATTAAAATTACATGCTCTGTCATTTTAACACTAGTGATGCTGTAATGTGCAAAGGGGTTAATCTCAGAGTTAAAGAGATAGGAAACAATTATTTTCGTTCATGATTCAGACATCGCATGCAATTTTAAGCAACTTTCTAATTTACTCCTATTATCACTTTTTATTTGTTCTCTTGGTATCTTTTTTTGAAAAAAGGTAGTATATTCAGGAGTAATTTGAGGAAGCACTTGTTTACAGAAAGAGTGATTGATTCATGGAATAAACTTCCACAAGAGGTGGTAATGACAAACACTGTGGGGGACTTTAAAAATGCCTGGGACAAGCATAAGGCTATCCTACAAACTAGATACATTTATACTTTTAGGAAATATCGGGTAGACTTGCTGGGCCTATGACTCTTTCTGCCGTCAATATCTATGTTTCTAAAAAGCAGGAATGTAAGCTTAGGAGCCGGGCCATTTTTGGTTCAGAATCCTGGGTAGCGCTTTGATTGGTGGCTAAATTAATATCAATTTAAATAGTTTTATTTAACTAAAGCATTAACATTATAGGTTTCACTTTCATTTTTACTGCTTGTCCCTCCCTCCTCACACTTAGGTGCTTGTGCAGATCTATTTCACTCCAAACAATCTTCTATTCATTGTAAGAGATTGATTCTGTGTACATACATTTGCAGGGGAACAATGGGATTAAAGGGACAGTAAAATCAAAATGAAACGTCCATGATGATTCAGATAGGACATGCAATTTTAAACAAAGTTCCCATGTACTTTTATTATATAGTGTGCTTTCTACTCTTGGTATCCTTTGTTAAAAAAGTATACCTAGGTATGCTCACAAGCAGCAATACACTACTGGGAGCTAGCTGCTGATTGGTGGCTGCACATATAAGCCTTTTGTTCAGCTATCTCACAGTAGTGCATTGCTGCTCCTTCAACAAAGGATACAAAGATAATGAAGAAAATTTGAACATATAAGTACATCTGTTTAAAATTGTATGCTCTATCTGAATAATAAAAGAACAATGTGGGCTTTATGTCCCTTAAGGTCTTTGTATGTTTTTTTTTTTTTTTTTTATTTAAACATTTTTTTATTGAGGAAGTATACATACATGAATAAGAATGCAAGTGACAAGAGAGCAGATGTTGATTCATGCAAAAATACATTGATCTGTGAAGTCAATCCTCATTTTTTTCCCATATAACAATTTTCTAGACCACTCTTGGGCCTTTGATTAGTCTATATCCGTAAGAAATTGGGATTTTATAGTGTTGTGTAAGATTATATAAACAAAATATTGTATAAACAAACAAGGTTAAGCACAATCTGAACCTCCAAGTACTGAGTTGATTGTTAGTAGTCAAGGATTATTTGATGTTCTACCCTATACCACCCAGAGACATGTAATGAGCAGGTGTATTTCTGCAAGGCTTGTTATCTCACGTAGCTTTAAAGAGATACATCCTGCCATAGTGTGTTGTCTGTAGCTACAATGCAGGCTATTACATATGTGGCAATAACTGTCCAGTAGATCATGTTGTAAATATGGGCTAATATGAAATAGGACAAATGATGCTGGAGACTGTAATGTGGTCAGTGACTGTAAAACAGGTACCCATATTGTAGTGTGCATTATGAATGATGAGCTTGTGTATAACTGGAACACAGTGTTAGTAGCCACAGCACCGTCAAACATATAAATATCAGATCTACACTCCCTTAATATTATGTTAGCGACTGCAATGTAGGCAGATACCGTGCATCAAATACCTGTTTGCAGGACATATTATAAAAATTAGCCTGTATAAAGCCAGCAGTGAAGTGTCAGTGGCCACTGCGTGACCAAGCACTGAAATATCAGATGAACATCTTGAAAACATATTATCTGCTTATAAGAACAAAACTCAACATATCATAAAAAAAAGAAAAAAATGTGCTAGGAACTTTAACAGTAGGTCTAATAGTCAGGGGAAAGCAAAGACCAATTTTACATTTACAGGTTGTCAGCCCCCTGGGTCTATTTGCAAGTTAAGCAGCGACTCATTGTAGGCACTAGTTGCTCTAAGCAAGAGGTTAGTCAGACAGTTCTCTCCCTGTAAGTGCCATAAGGAAATTGAGTTGTTTTTGTATGTAATCTGTATAGTATTAGTCCCATGTGGAGAGTTGCTGCGGGTGGCATGCTGGGATACGTTATCCAGTGCATAATGCTGCTTGCTAGCGTTTGCTTTTGGTGATGCTCTGACAACGGAGGATTTCTGCACTGAAACTGTAATGTTAGTTCCGGCCTCAGACATTAGCTGCTTGTTAGTGATGATCGTAGCTGACTCACCGGTATCAGGGGCAGCGGGGACGGTCCCAGCCGGCACCCGAACCGTGTGAGCTGTCCTTTTAACCAAGCCGAGGCCCTTCGTCGCAGTCTGCAGGATAAGGTCAGCCAGGTCTGCCTCTTTGCTGTAGAAGGTGCACTTGTCATCCTGTAAGGTTTTAGCTGGCTCCCGCTCCCTCAGCTGCATAGGGAGTTTTTCAGCAGGTGAGGGATTTTCCTCCACTATTATATCCCTCTGGTCACCATCTTTATTTGGATGCATTATAAGGATCTGTTCTGGGTCTTCAGTATTTGTGTGCATATTTAAGGGTAGGGTGTACTCTATGCAGTCTAGTGGAAGTATCCTTTGGTATATTTTGAGAAGCAGGTTCTCTAGTTTAGCAAAACGCCAGTCCAGCTCTTGCTCCAAACGTATCTCCCATGCGGTCGCCATTCTGAGAAGATCTGATAGACTATAGCTGCTTTGAGGTTTGTTTTTTTTGCTATATATTACTTGCTCTGTTTTTTGGTACTTGTGCGATATGATTTGAAGAGATCCAGTAAGTCTGATTATTCAGACAGCACCGGTAACCCGGCTCTTCCCGGGGGGGAGGTGGATGCCTTAGTAGGCCGCCGCCCTAGGCCCTTGTGCTCCGTTCTGAGCCCTTAGTGTCACAAAAACAGCCAATGATCATATAAAGGGCCGCAATCACCTGTACTGTGGAGAAGTTGTAGTTAGTGATCTTACATTCGCTGTTAAGTAATGATAATCGGCGGATTACCAAAGATTCCACCAGAGCAAGCAGAAAATGCGTCCTGTTCAGGATGCTGTACGGACACGCCCCCCCCTTTGTATGTTTATTTTATAACATTTTTGCTTTTAAAAAGAGGCCCATTATTTCTGCAAACACAAATTCACAGTTTTGAGAACTACAAAACCAATAATATCCTATATTATAAAAGACAAGAGTTTGTCTGAAGCCGTCATGCGCAGTTCAGACAAACTCTTGCAGCTGATCGCACGCGCACCCACCCGACGAGAGAGAGAGAGAGAGAGAGAGAGAGACACACCCAACACGGCCCGTGTGAACGGGCTTTAGGACTAGTATTATATATTCAAGATAGAAAGAATGCAGAAAATAATCTCACAGAAACCTCTGGGAGAGCATGACAATGTGAATGGATTAAGAGAATTAGTTTATGAAAATGATTAACAATTGCAGCCATGAATATACAGCCTCATGCTACATCATTAAAAACTAGTGCTAATTTTATGATGAATAACCTTTGTATTTTAATGTATATTTAAAAAAAAAACAAAAAAAAAACAACCTATCTTTAAAGGGACAGTCTGCACTAAAATTGCTATTGTTTAAAAAGAAAGATAATGCCTTTACTATCCATTCCACAGCTTTCTACAACCAACATTGTTATATTAATATACTTTATAACATTTAAACCTCTAAATGTCTGCCTGTTTCTAAGCCACTATAGACAGCCTCTTTTCACATACTTTTTTATTTGTTTTTCACAACAGGAGACTGCTAGTTCATGTGGGACATATAGATAACATTGTGTTCACGTCCAAGGAGTTATTTAAGATTTAGCAAGTCAATAGATAATAAATACAAACTCATGTGAACAGGGGGCTGTCAGAAGATGTTTAGAAACAAGGTAATCACATAGGTAAAAAGTATATTAATATAACTGTGTTGGTTATGCAAAACTGGGAAAGGGTAATAAAGGGATTATCTTTTAAAACAATAAAAATTATATTGTAGACTGTCCCTTTAAATAGATTTTGCTTGAATTTATTTAAAAAAAATCCTTTTTATCCACTCTGCTTGTTAACATATCATCCATGGATAACAAAATATAGTTAACAGTTTAAATAATGTTTAAATACATTTATGTAAACTGTCTCTCGTCCATGTGCTTGAATTATTTTAATATTTCTTAGATGTGAAACCTTTTCAAACTGGCAGATATAGTTCATGGAACTTAGAAAACCTATTTGAAGTTCAAAGACAATTTGTCTAATGCTATAAATGTCATTTTTATTTGCAAGATTTGTATATTATGGTGCAAATATAATGATATAACTTATTGTTTATGTTGCTTTTTTCAGCTTAAAGAATTTCGGGAGAAAATGCAGTCTATATTTCCAGCTGTGCCTAAAACCCAAGAGCAGACCTCTAATACCGAATCATTTAAATGGGAGGATCTTCTAAAGACCAAGTGATAAACTCCAAACCTTGTTTGTGATGGCTCCACACAGAGTGAGGTTATGAAGAAGAATACACCCAATCATGAGAGATGTTTCAGCTAAAAAGGAAGTGTATTTCTTATTTACAACTAAACATACAGGATTCACAGAGCAAGAGAGGGACTTTTTTTGTGATGTCAGCATTAAAGTTTTGGTCTGCATGATTATAGGATCATGTTCACGTTATGAGAAATTACTGCTATTTTCCTTAAAGGAAATCACCCATAAGAATAATGTAAATAAATAAATTACTTTTAGGATAAAAAGAATGTTGAGACATTATTTTTAAACTGTGCTTGTAAAAGTAAACAACCTCATCACGTAGTAATCATAAGTTATAAAATAATTGTTCCATAACACAGTGCTTTCCTACACTTAATAACAGAGCACACTCCATAGTGTACATTTCTGTGGTGTAGGCACCATAGGGTTAATTCACAATCATCTTTTTGGTCATTCCATGAAATCCAAAAGTGACTAAGAGGCCCATTTATCAAGCTCCGAATGGAGCTTGAGGGCCCGTGCTTCTGGCGAGCCTGCAGGCTCGCCAGAAACACCAGTTGTGAAGCAGCGGTCTAAAGACTGCTGCTCCATAACCCTGTCCGTCTGCTCTGAGCAGGCGGACAGAGATCACCACAATTCAACCCGATCGAGTACGATTGGGTTGATTGACACCCCCCTGCTGGCGGCCGATTGGCCGCCAATTTGCAGGGGACGGCGTTGCACCAGCAGCTCGCAAGAGCTGCTGGTGCAATGCTGAATACGGAGAGCGTATTGCTCTCCGCATTCAGCGAGGTCTGTTGGACCTGATCCGCACTGTCGGATCAGACCTTTGATAAATAGGCCTCTTAATTTTCCCTTTCTAGTGCAAACCAACATTTTCTGCTCTAATAATCTCTGCAAACCAAGAAAATGTTACATGGAGTTTTAGGCTACACTGTATTTTTAGATTAAAAACTCCAATATATACAGTTTAGCACAAGCTTATTTATATATTTGTAATGGTACTAAACTGCAAAGTCAACAAAAGCCCTTGGGAAAGTGAATCTACTTTGAGACCGTATTGGAGACTAAATAAGTTTCATAATTTACCTTGGCAATGCATTAATTTAAGTGAAGTCAATAAAGTAACACACTGTGTATATAATATATAAAGTCATCCACTGTGGTCACATGGAATGTTTTTGGAAGAAGAATTAAGAATTTCTCCTGTTAAGTGTAGTCAGTCCACGGGTCATCATTACTTATGGGATATTAACTCCTCCCCAACAGGAAGTGCAAGAGGATCACCCAAGCAGAGCTGCTATATAGCTCCTCCCCTCTACGTCACACCCAGTCATTCTCTTGCACCCAACTAATAGATAGGATGTGTGAGAGGACTGTGGTGATTAAACTTAGTTTTTTATATCTTCAATCAAAAGTTTGTTATTTTAAACAACACCGGAGTGTGTTGTTTCCTTCTCAGGCAGAATTGGAAGAAGAATCTACCTGAGTTTTTGTATATGATCTTAGCGGACATAACTAAGATCCGTTTGCTGTTCTCGGCCATTCTGAGGAGTAAGGTAACTTCAGATCAGGGGACAGCGGGCAGGTTCACCTGCAAAGAGGTATGTTGCAGTATATTATTTTCTAAGGAATGGAATTGACTTTGAAAATACTGCTAATACCGATATAATGTAAGTACAGCCTTAAATGCAGTAGTAGCAACTGGTATCAGGCTGACATGTATATATGTTTACACTTAAGTATTTCTGGGGAATGGCACTTCACTGGGAAAATACTATATGCATATAACTTGCAGTGTGAGCGACTAGCAGCAGGCTTTTTTTTATGACATTTCATATATTAGATTTTAAACGTTTACTGGCATGTTAAATCGTTTAATTATCTGAGGTACTTGGTGAAAATTGTTTTGGGCTTTAGTTTCCACATGGCTGTCGTTTGTTTTAAATTAAAACAGTTTACTGAGCTTCCCTCACTGTTGTAGTGTGAGTGGGAGGGGCCTATTTTGGCGCTTTTACTACGCATCAGAAATTCAGTCACAGTCTGTCTTTTTCTCCCTGCATGATCCAGGACGTCTCCACAGAGCTCAGGGGTCTTCAAAACTAGTTTTGAGGGAGGTAATCACTCACAGCAGACCTGTGAGACTGTGCTTGACTGTGATAAAAACGCTTATATTGTCAATTGTTATACGTTTTTTTCTGATATTAAGGGTTAATCATCCATTGCTAATGTGTGCAATCCTTTGCTAAATTTGGTTTATATAACTAATCCGGTTCATTGTTATTCAACTGTGACAGTTTTTGTGTGCTTCTTAAAGGCACAGTAACGTTTTTACATATTGCTTGTAAATTTAGTTGAAAAGTATTTCCAAGCTTGCTAGTCTAATTGCTAGTTTGTTTAAACATGTCTGACACAGAGGAAACTCTTTGTGCAATATGTTCAAAAGCCGAGGTGGAGCCCAATAGAAATTTATGTACTAATTGCATTGATGCTACTTTAAATAAAAGTCAATCTGTACATGTTAAGCAACATTCACCAGACAACGAGAGGGAAGTTATGCCGACTAACTTGCCTCACGTGTCAGTACCTGCATCTCCCGCTCAGGAGGTGCGTGATATTGTAACGCCAAGCACATCAGGGCGGCCATTACAAATCACTTTACAAGACATGGCTAATGTTATGACTGAAGTTATGTCTAAATTGCCAGAACTTAGAGGTAAACAAGATCACTCTGGGATGAGAACAGAGTATACTGATAATGCTAGGGCCATGTCTGATACTGCGTCACAATATGCAGAGCATGAGGACGGAGAGCTTCATTCTGCGGGTGACGGATCTGATCCAAATAAATTGGATTCAGACATTTCAAATTTTAAGTTTAAGATGGAAAACCTCTTTGTGTTGCTAGGGGAGGTATTAGCGGCTCTGAATGATTGTAACACAGTTGCAATCCCAGAGAAAATGTGTAGGTTGGATAAATATTTTGCGGTACCGACGAGTACTGATGTTTTTCCTATACCTAAAAGACTTACTGAAATTATTACTAAGGAGTGGGACAGACCCGGTGTGCCTTTCTCACCCCCTCCTATATTCAGAAAAATGTTTCCAATAGACGCCACCACACGGGACTTATGGCAAACGGTCCCTAAGGTGGATGGAGCAGTTTCTACTTTAGCTAAGCGTACCACTATCCCGGTGGAGGATAGCTGTGCTTTTTCAGATCCAATGGATAAAAAGTTAGAGGGCTACCTTAAGAAAATGTTTGTTCAACAAGGTTTTATATTACAACCCCTTGCATGCATTGCGCCTGTCACGGCTGCGGCAGCATTTTGGTTTGAGTCTCTGGAAGACACCCTTGACTCAGCGACATTAGATGAGATTTCACTTAAGCTTAAAACCCTTAAGCTAGCTAATTCATTTATTTCTGATGCCGTAGTACATTTAACTAAACTTACGGCTAAGAATTCCGGATTCGACATTCAGGCACGTAGAGCGCTGTGGCTAAAATCCTGGTCAGCTGATGTAACTTCTAAATCGAAACTACTTAACATACCTTTCAAGGGGCAGACTTTATTCGGGCCCGGTTTGAAAGAAATTATCGCTGATATTACGGGAGGTAAAGGCCATGCCCTGCCTCAAGACAGAGCCAAACCCAGGGCTAGACAGTCTAATTTTCGTGCCTTTCGTAATTTCAAGGCAGGAGCAGCTTCAACTTCCTCTGCTCCAAAACAGGAAGGAGCTGTTGCTCGCTACAGACAAGGCTGGAAACCTAACCAGGCCTGGAACAAGGGCAAGCAGGCCAGAAAGCCTGCTGCTGCCCCTAAGACAGCATGAAGTGAGGGCCCCCGATCCGGTAACGGATCTAGTGGGGGGCAGACTCTCTCTCTTCGCCCAGGCTTGGGCAAGAGATGTCCAGGATCCCTGGGCGTTGGAGATCATATCTCAGGGATATCTTCTGGACTTCAAAGCTTCTCCTCCACAAGGGAGATTTCACCTTTCAAGGTTGTCAACAAACCAGATAAAGAAAGAGGCGTTTCTACGCTGTGTACAAGACCTTTTACTAATGGGAGTGATCCATCCAGTTCCGCGGTCGGAACACGGACTAGGGTTTTACTCAAACCTGTTTGTGGTTCCCAAAAAAGAGGGAACCTTCAGACCAATATTGGATTTAAAGATCCTAAACAAATTCCTAAGAGTTCCATCATTCAAGATGGAAACTATTCGGACAATCTTACCCATGATCCAAAGAGGTCAGTACATGACCACAGTGGATTTAAAGGATGCTTACCTTCACATACCGATTCACAGAGAACATTACCGGTATCTAAGGTTTGCCTTCCTAGACAAACATTACCAGTTTGTAGCTCTTCCCTTCGGGTTGGCTACGGCTCCAAGAATCTTTACAAAGGTTCTGGGCTCTCTTCTGGCGGTACTAAGACCGCGAGGAATTTTGGTAGCTCCGTACCTAGACGACATTCTGATACAAGCGTCAAGCTTTCAAACTGCCAAGTCTCATACAGAGTTAGTACTGGCATTTCTGAGATCACATGGGTGGAAAGTAAACGAGGAGAAGAGTTCTCTCTTACCACTCACAAGAGTTCCCTTCTTGGGGACTCTTATAGATTCTGTAGAAATGAAAATTTACCTGACAGAGGACAGGTTAACAAAGCTTCTAAATGCTTGCCGTGCCTTTCATTCCATTCAACACCCGTCAGTGGCTCAATGCATGGAGGTAATCGGCTTAATGGTAGCGGCAATGGACATAGTTCCTTTTGCACGCCTGCACCTCAGACCGCTGCAATTGTGCATGCTAAGTCAGTGGAATGTGGATTACTCAGATTTGTCCCCTACGCTGAATCTGGATCAGGAGACCAGAGATTCTCTTCTATGGTGGCTTTTTCGGCCGCATCTGTCCAGGGGGATGCCCTTCAGCAGGCCAGACTGGACAATTGTAACTACAGACGCCAGCCTTCTAGGTTGGGGCGCTGTCTGGAATTCCCTGAAGGCTCAGGGATCATGGACTCAAGAGGAGAGTCTCCTTCCAATAAACATTCTGGAATTGAGAGCAGTTCTCAATGCCCTACTGGCTTGGCCTCAGTTAGCAACTCTGAGGTTTATCAGGTTTCAGTCGGACAACATCACGACTGTGGCTTACATCAACCATCAGGGAGGGACAAGAAGTTCCCTAGCGATGATGGAAGTATCAAAGATAATTCGCTGGGCAGAGTCTCACTCTTGCCACCTGTCAGCGATCCACATCCCAGGAGTGGACAACTGGGAGGCGGATTTCCTAAGTCGCCAGACTTTTCATCCGGGGGAGTGGGAACTTCATCCGGAGGTCTTTGCCCAAATACTTCGACGTTGGGGCAAACCAGATATGGATCTCATGGCGTCTCGCCGGAACGCCAAGCTTCCTCGCTACGGGTCCAGGTCCAGGGACCCGGGAGCGGTCCTGATAGATGCCTTGACAGCACCTTGGACCATCAGGATGGCTTATGTGTTTCCACCCTTCCTGATGCTTCCTCGTTTGATTGCAAGGATCAAACAGGAGAAAGCATCAGTGATTCTAATAGCGCCTGCGTGGCCACGCAGGACCTGGTATGCAGATCTAGTGGACATGTCATCCTGTCCACCTTGGTCTCTGCCTCTGAGACAGGACCTTCTAATTCAGGGTCCTTTCAAACATCAAAACCTAATTTCTCTGAAGCTGACTGCATGGAAATTGAACGCTTAATTTTATCAAAGCGTGGATTTTCAGAGCCAGTAATTGATACCTTAATACAGGGTAGGAAACCTGTTACCAGGAAAATTTACCATAAGATATGGCGTAAATACTTACACTGGTGCGAATCCAAGGGTTACTCATGGAGTAAGGTTAGGATTCCTAGGATATTGTCTTTTCTACAAGAAGGTTTAGAAAAGGGTTTATCTGCTAGTTCGTTAAAGGGACAGATCTCAGCTCTGTCCATCCTTTTACACAAGCGTCTGTCAGAAGTTCCAGACGTTCAGGCTTTTTGTCAGGCTTTGGCCAGGATTAAGCCTGTGTTTAAATCTGTTGCTCCGCCGTGGAGCTTAAACTTAGTTCTTAACGTTTTACAGGGTGTTCCGTTTGAACCCCTTCACTCCATTGATATCAAGCTGTTATCTTGGAAAGTTCTGTTTTTAATGGCTATTTCCTCGGCTCGTAGAGTCTCTGAATTATCAGCCTTACATTGTGATTCGCCGTATCTGATTTTTCATTCAGATAAGGTAGTTCTGCGTACTAAACCTGGGTTCTTACCTAAGGTAGTCTCTAACAAGAATATCAATCAAGAGATTGTTGTTCCATCATTGTGTCCTAACCCTTCTTCAAAGAAGGAACGACTTCTGCACAATCTAGATGTAGTCCGTGCCCTGAAATTTTATTTACAGGCAACTAAAGATTTTCGACAAACTTCTTCCCTGTTTGTCGTTTATTCTGGACAGAGGAGAGGTGAAAAAGCATCTGCTACCTCTCTATCCTTTTGGCTTCGTAGCATAATACGTTTAGCCTATGAGACTGCTGGACAGCAACCTCCTGAAAGGATTACAGCTCATTCTACTAGAGCTGTGGCTTCCACTTGGGCCTTTAAGAACGAGGCCTCTGTTGAACAGATTTGCAAGGCTGCAACTTGGTCTTCTCTTCATACTTTTTCCAAATTTTACAAATTTGACACTTTTGCTTCTTCGGAGGCTGTTTTTGGGAGAAAGGTTCTTCAGGCAGTGGTTCCTTCTGTATAGAGATCCTGCCTGTCCCTCCCGTCATCCGTGTACTTAGCTTTGGTATTGGTATCCCATAAGTAATGATGACCCGTGGACTGACTACACTTAACAGGAGAAAACATAATTTATGCTTACCTGATAAATTCCTTTCTCCTGTAGTGTAGTCAGTCCACGGCCCGCCCTGTTTTTTAAGGCAGGTCTAAATTTTTTAATTATACTCCAGTCACCACTGCACCCTATAGTTTCTCCTTTCTCGTTTGGTTCTTGGTCGAATGACTGGGTGTGACGTAGAGGGGAGGAGCTATATAGCAGCTCTGCTTGGGTGATCCTCTTGCACTTCCTGTTGGGGAGGAGTTAATATCCCATAAGTAATGATGACCCGTGGACTGACTACACTACAGGAGAAAGGAATTTATCAGGTAAGCATAAATTATGTTTTTTTCATATTTGTTGCGTTTATCCGAAACAAAAGAAAAAAATGAACAAACTAATTAATGCATGCAACAACTTATTCTGAAGACAGGAAAAACTTCAAAAGTTCAAATTCACACTGATGATTACTTAGCAATTTTCTTGTCAGTTGATAACTGTGTCAACCAATAAGTATGTAATCTTGACATAGAAAAAAATGTTGATAGCAGATAAGAACCATAGGCCCAAAATGTGCAAGCATATTTAGTTTGTAGGATAGACTAATGCTTAACCCAAGCATTCTTGAAGTCCCCAACTGTGTTGGTCCTTAACACCTCTGATGGAAGTTTATTCTATAAATCAACCACCCTTTCTGTAAAGGGCTTCCGCAAGTTACTCCTAAATCTACAACGCTTCAGCTTGAGATCATGACGTCTTGTTCTGGAACTGCCCTATTTGTGATAAATACAGCCTCAGCTTTATTAAGCCCCTTAATATACTTGAACGTTTCTATCATATCTCCTCCTTATATCACATTCCTTCTTTCTTTTAAGCTATACATATTTAGGTCATTGAACCGTAACTGATAAGTTTTATTTTTTAGATCATGTACCATTTTGTTAGCCCTCCTTTGAATAGATTCCAATTTAGTTATATCATTTGGGAAATATGGCCTCCAAAGCTGCTTACAATACTCCAGATGAGGCCTAACTAGGGATCTGTAAAGTGGCATAAGAACCTTACTATCTCTGCTGCAAACACCACTACCTATATAACCAAGCTTTCTACTGGCCTTGCTGCAATACTACATCGCTTACCAAATTTCAAATCATCTGAAATAATAATTTCCAAGTCCGTTCCCCCTTAACAGTCAGTAAAGTGTCACAAATGCATAATTACATAGCTTACCAAATTTCAAATCATCTGTAGTGTGACATATTTTGCTTTATCTTCTGTTTACTAGTTTATGTAGCTTTTAAAATAAATACAGATATAATAAACACATTACTAGTAAACACAAAACAGAGCATAAAGATAAGAAGAAAAGACCAAATGAAAGAACACAGATTAGTGGGGCAGCAGAAATCAAACAATTAGCTCTCATGCAAAATATGCCCAATCTACCTCTTTTACTGCTTTATGAAATAAGTAGCATTTTGAATACCTTAAAGTGCCAGTAAACCATAAAAAAATGTTATATAATTCTGCACATAGTGCAGAATTATATAACATTATAATAGCACAAACATTGTAAAACCAAATTTCCCCTTTGAATTTAAAAAAATAACTGCTGTTTTACAGACCCGCTCTCTGTGATCTTCTGAGCGGGTCTGTTTTTTTCAAACAGCGCATCGGGCCAGCTGTATAGTCACAGCCCGGCCCGATGCGCTGTTTGAAAAAAACAGACCCGCTCAGAAGATCACAGAGAGCGGGTCTGTAAAACAGCAGTTATTTTTTTAAATTCAAAGGGGAAATTTGGTTTTACAATGTTTGCGCTATTATAATGTTATATAATTCTGCACTATGTGCAGAATTATATAACTTTTTTTATGGTTTACTGTCCCTTTAACTTTCTGACTTTGGCCTTGATTACAATCAGTAATTTGCTTCAAAAAATTATTTCTGCTCTCTGGCCAAATTGGAAGACGAGTTTCTTGAGTGGTCAAAATGCTATATCATATTGTGTTAAAAAAAAATAAAAAAATCAACAACTGCTAATGCACGTTCAATCAAAAAAGCTCCCGAAAAGGACTTTTTGTGTGATAAGTGCCTGTTTTTGAAATAGAAACTGGGAGATTTCCAGTCAGCCTATAACTGCACAGCCCATTTAGAATATCATAACAGTTTGCAAAATTTTATATAAAAAAATGGATGATCTCTCATCCCTCTCAGCGCCATGATTCCAAAAATGTTCTGCAAAACAGGTTCTCCAGACATTCGAACTTGTCGATATTTAGGAAGTCATGTCAGGAGATGTTTTTTTTTCATTAAAAATATATCTGTCCAGAACCCATTATACACAATCAGTATTTGAAAGTTTCCCAGCAACCTAATCTTTACCCAAGAATAACACTTCCTCAGACAAGGATTTGTTTTTAAACAATATTAAAAAAAATGTTTTACATTTTTCTACTGACGATCATCTAGATTCAGACTTTGATGAACTTCTTCAGTTTAAAAGACCCTCTAAGAAATTTCTATCCCATCATGAAAATTGTTCTAGATACCGCCAGTTTAAACATGCAGATCTAAAAGACCCCATATCCTTAAAGTGGTAGACTATGCAAATTATTATAATTATTATCCTATTTCCAAAGAGGTCTACTATAAACTGAAAGCAGAATGACCCTCTTCCTAACTCCCAAGTAATTCTAACATCACCCTTGACATTCATTCAAGCCATGTACAATTTCTGGGCACTGCTGGCACTAGCTTAACGAAAGAGGCTTAAACTATTAAAAGCCTGCCAGGCTAAAGGCTTAGACACCAATATGTCTACTAGTTATTGTCAATGCTGCATTACCCTCTGAGAGAAGGAGGCTCATCCTTAGAAGTATTGAACCTATGTTAGCTGAATTTGCCTCTACTGTGTATATACAAAAGTTAAATAACTACACCAAACTTTTAAAACTCTTTACACCCAGTGCTTTTTTGATAGGGTCGGGAAAAGAAGGGACACTTTTCCAGTTGCTTCTCTAATATTTTAAGGCCCCTACCAAATTCTTACAGCTTCTTCCCTTGATGAGCATTCCGATGGTTGTCCATGGCTCCAAGAGTTAAAGAATGCTCTAAATCCACCACAAGTGAGTTGTTTCTTTTCTCTTTTCACATATTTTTTCCCCAAAACATAATGGTAGCAGACTCGCCGTTTTTCTTTTAAATTGGGCTCTAATTAAGATTTATTGTTTCTTCAGTCTCAGGTATATACATTTTTTTTAAATTGTACTCTTACCTTTTTTAAAACTCCAAAGACCTTTTTTTTTGTTGTTGTAACCTTTTCTAATCAGGACTGCCTTGCAAATAATGAAGCCATAGAACTAGTTATGGTGGATCAGGGAAGTGTTATAAGAAACATATTTTGAATTAAATTGAAGAATGGACAATTTTGTCCAGTAAATAAAAATAAGGTCTCTGAACACTTTTATCTCTGATAAACAAGATAAGAATAATCTTTAAAGATTGCCTTTAAGTCATATATAATGGCAAGTATGATTAAATCTTACAGATGCTTATGGTCCCAATCCACCTTACATGTATTTTCTTCTGGAAAAAAATACCTCACATGCCTTACATTCGGCCTATCCTATAAATCTTTATAAATAACCTAAAACCTGTCACAGCTTGGAAGAGAATCAGAGAACAACATCTAATCATTTATATGATAACATAAACCTCATGACTTAAAGGGACAATAAACTGCTGGGTACAACTACAGTAGCATGGTTACTACATCCTTGAACGAAGCCATTTTCCTCGTCACCCTACATAACTGCACTCTTCAACTTTTAAAAATTGTTATTCTTCACAAAAGTCTTTCATACTCCCACAATATCTTTGTTCTCATATGCAACAGAAGTACTCTCCTGGTGGCTATCTCAGATAGAGACTTGGAAAGAGAAAACAACAGTATTTGCCAAAGCTGCGGATCTCATTATAAAGTCTAATGCAAGCAATAAAGTTAAGGGAGCCTGTTGCAGACCACCTATTCTTGGGGGAGAACGAATCCCATATCAAATGTACATAATGATCCATAGGATAATTTACAATCAAGCGTATCATAAAAAACAGAACTCCAATATCAATCCTTCTCATGGACCACATTTCCACTGTTCTATATTTAAATCAGGCTGCACAAAAATCAGAATCTTTATCAAATGTAACCAAATATTTTCATCATCAAAATTTAGACAAGAATATTTTTATAATGGTGGAATATTATATCTGGTTTATCTAATTTTGCCATAGACTGGGTCTCTCAGAAATGTTCCAATGAGACCTCATTACCAAAGGAAATGTGAGGACATTATGCCTAGCAAAGGCAGCCATTGCCTAGACCAGACCAGAGCTTTCCAAAACTCTGAACCCAGAAAAAAATTAAAATGATTTGGACACATAACTTTTCCACAGAATGGCACTAACATATTAATTGTGCCTCAAAGTTAGGAAAAAATGTGACAACATTACTTTCTACCAGACTGACAAAAGGACTGATGGACGCAAACATGAACATTTTGCAGCTTCAAACTAAAAGCAAGAAGAGCCTTTGACCACTAACTTATTCCTGAGGGCAGGAACTAAACAATTGTTGTAGAGAGCCTGAGTGATTCTCAAGCGGACCTTGCTGTGTTTGTGTCCTAACACCAGATTAGGTTAAAAAGAGAAAAATATTAGTTTATTGGATATACAAATTAGAGCTTTTCAATGTGTACTATATTAGAATATGTATTATCCTTTGTTGAAGGAGCAGCAATGCACAACTGGGAGCTAGCTGAACACATTGGGTAACCCAATGACAAGAGACATATGTGTGCAGCCACCAAACAGAAGCTAGCTCCCAGTAGTCTATTGCTGTTCCTGAGCTTACCTAGATATGCTTTCAACAGTGGATACCAATAAAATGAAGTACATTAGATAATAGAAGTAATTTAGAAAGTTGTTAAAAACGGCATGCTTCGTATAAATCATTAAAAAAAATGTTGGGTTTCATGTCCTTTTAAATAATGTTTTTTTTTTTAACTAATAAAAGTGATTTTATTCAATAGCTAACCACAATTTCCCCCTTTTTACCTCCCAAAAAAGAATAAAAATCACACAGCATCAATCATCTACCCATCACATCAGCATTTCAGTTTAACTGGATAAAGTTAAAGAGACGAGAATAAAAAAAAATGTATCCTATCATTTGTAGGAGTTAAATGCCAATCAAACATGTTTTATAATTGAAATAAAAGCTTTTTCAATGTATTTTGATATTAGCAACAGTCATAGTTATACAGCAGTATTTATGTGTATTGGCCAATATCTTTGTTTATTGGCTGACAGTGACAGCTCCTGTGTCATTGTTGGTAAACAGAAATAAAGCTATGCTAACATTAACCCCTTCCCGCCCGGACTTATTTGTCTACATCAGAACAAAGTTCCGATGTAAACAATAAATTAAAAATTGATTGAATTGATTTCAATGATGGGATCGGGTCAGGGGGGAGTGCTTATGACGCTAGGCATGCCCTCCAGCCCGCAATCCCATTTAGCAAGGTGATATGGCTTCAAGACAGTCAAACGGCTAGGACGTTCCATGCCATCCTAACGACGCGAAAGCCCAGCGTAGTTAGGACGGCATGGAACGTCCTAACGGCGGGAAGGGGGTTAAAGTAAATTTAAATAGGGAACACTATAGCTTACTGTAGGGAGCACACCAGACATATAATGTCAAATTACTGTTCATGTCAGGAGAAAAAACACCACTTATGGTGTTAGCAGGAGGAGGAGTCTTATATGAAAGGAGAGGTTACAGACATCTTTGGTGAGTGCTGCTAGGTTGACCAAGATAGGTAAAAATTACTATTAGATTTAGAGCCTTCTCCACATCATGTAACAGCATTCTGTGATATTTGTCCCCATTCCATCTGAAAGTCAAACTACTGACAATAAATGTATTTAATTCAAAATCCATTTTTATGTATCAAAATACAGAGACACAGATTTTGATGTCAAATAAGAATCAGAAGGGCCACTAAGTCTGTCCATATTGCCAACTGAAATGTAGTCTTATTTTTTTTTATTACAGCCTCATGTTTATGTCAATTCTTCTCCCTTACTGTATTTGTCCCTCTCTGAAAATCTATTGCACAAGTCAACTATCGTTTCTACAGCAAAGTGCTTACACAAGCTTTTCCTGAATGTGAAATTTTTCAAACTGAAATAGTGATCCCCTGCTGTTGCTCTCTATATAAAAAGACAATTCACCCATTAAATAGCAGCCTGAGTTCCCAGACCTATATAATCCCTAAATTGGTTCTTTTGGGCTGATGGTCATCATTATGTGATGTTATTTGTATCCATGTTGTTACTGTTTACCCTGTTGATGTTTTTACTGATATTTATGTATGTACCTCAAGTTATATAAGATGTACAAAAACCAATATCTGCCCAGAGTCTTCAACCTGGCGACCACCAGGTCCCCACGTTGTTGCTGTTCTAACTGATATTTATGTATATACCTCACAAAGGTTAGATGGCTATCGTCAGAAGTTGCACACTTTTTAATCCCCACTTGTGACCAATATCCCTAATGTTAAGTACACCATTTATAGCTATTCATAAGCACCTTCAATATATGCCCCATCGACTGTGTTGATCTCATACCATTTATACTAACAGTCCCCCCCACTTGTACCTGATCAACCAGGAATTAGATTAGTTCTCAACCTGGCGGCCGTCAGACTTACATGAGAAATTAGCTCTAAGGTACAAGATCGACACCCCTCCCAAGCTTAGCCCCTGCGAACTGACGATGGCCATCATATATTGTCTGTTTATAAGGATGTTGATGTTGTTTATTGTTGTTTTTCTTTTTATTGCTTTGGGCTGTTCATCCTAATACCTCTGTTCATAATAGCAGAAATTTGGGGCCTGGAATACCTTCCCCCACAAGAGCACCTTGTATGCACATAACCTCCCTTGAGGAGACATTATAGACAGAGAACCATAAATACAGACTAACACACGAGTCTTCCATTCTCTCCCCCAATCTTCATTCTTGCAGAACTGAGATTAGACTTCCCGTACCCCAATTTTTCTCTTAGCCTTATACCAGAGATAACAATATGCACCCATTACAGTAATATAATATAAGACCCTCGCTTACAGCGAGAAAATTACAATAGTGACTGGGGGCGTGAGAGTTTTCTCTTTCTCTCTCTTTCCCTCTCTCTCTCTCTCCCTATTCTTGCACGTTTTAAACTGACTGACTGGGGCTCGGCTATCTTTGCTGGCCTCTCCCCCCCCCACACATCTATAGTTGTGCTCTCCAACTGTTAGTTGCGAGATCACTCATTGTGATAGTGTTTATATACACATCAACATACGCTAGTAGCGTTTGAACCTCAAGACATCCTGTTCGTGGCCTGAAGTGCTCCAACACCCGCCTCCCTCCTTTTCCCACCCATATCCCCTCGTCCCCACTTACCTGCGCCACCCGCCTTAAAACCTTTCCCCTTACCCGCAACTGAAGTCCTCATTTGTTACCCAGGAGGCGCCCGCTCATAACATGGCTCCCGTTTTGGCTGCCACCCTGAACGTCCAGGGACTTAACTCACCTACTAAAAGGAGTCTCCTGTATAACTACCTATTCGCCCACAAAATACACTTAATGTTTTTGCAGGAGACCCACTGGGAAAGGGGCTCTAAGCAGCCCAGGAGTTCCCCTTTATATCCGATCTGTGAAACTGCCTCCTATACGAAAAAAAAAGAGGAGTTGCCATAATGATCCACCGTGATGTCAGTTGTAAGATAGACCATATTAAACGAGACCCTGAGGGTAGGTTCCTTATTCTAGTTTGTGCCCTGAATGGAGCCCTCTACACGTTGGCATCCATCTATGCCCCGAATACGGGACAGATCCCCTTTCTCCGAAAATTCTTGAACAAGCTAGATCCAATCAAGAGAGGACATCTCTTGGTGGGGGGCGATCTGAATCTGGTCTGGAACCCAGTGCTAGACAAGAAAAAAAACACAAACCACCCAACTGACCGTAAACCTAATTTCACTGTCAATGGCCTTTCGTAGGCTAATGTATCAATTTGGACTGTTTGATGTCTGGAGATGCTTAGCTCCGACCGAACTAGACTACACACACCACTCGGTGCCCCATAATTCATACTCTCGGTTGGATTATCTGCTCTGCGACTCATGGACACTTGACAAATTTGCTGTGTCAAAGATCAGGCCCTGTCCGTGGTCAGACCACGATATGGTTAGTGCCCAACTCTTAGCCTTACAGTCCCCTGACTGTAGGCCGTCCTGGAAACTTCCAGACCAGTGTCTCGCGGAAACAGAGATTCCACTCCTAAATGAAATCATCCTAGATTTCTTAGCACACAATGACACTGGGGATACGAGTCTTGAAATAGTCTGGGCCACCCTTAAAGCGTACCTGAGAGGTCATTTCATAAAGAAAAAGGCCCAATGGAAGGCGGCTCATAAGATTCCCTTATCAAAACTGTATGCCGAACTAAGACTCCTAGAGATGGCCAACAAAAAAGCCCCGGACCCCGCTCTTGCCACCCAGGTGGGTGCAATAAGGTCTGAGATCAACAAACGAGAGCTTTTAAAAGTGCAAGCCAACCTATTCAAATTAAAACAAATATACTATAGCAAAGGGAACAAAGCCGATAGGCTTTTGGCTCCCAAACTTCGTAATAGGGCGGTTGCCAGTAGGATCCCGGCCATCAATTCTGTCCGTGTCATGGTCTGCTCTCCTAGGGAGATCGGTCAAGCCTTCTCAGACTATTATGCTGCCCTTTATGATCTAGACAGCGGTTCTAATGACCCACCGGTGAGCGGTGGGGAGTTGGGGCAATTCTTAACCAAGTTGCGTCTACCACAGCTGAGTGAGGAGTCTGCTGCAGACCTTGATAGACCATTCACCTTAGAGGAAGTGAAGGCGGCCGTCCTGTCCCTTAAACCTCACAAGGCCCCTGGTCCGGATGGCTTCTCCACCCTCTTCTACAGAACCTTTGTGTCTCTTCTTTCTCCTCTTCTACTCCGACTGTTTAACGATGTGGCTAAAGGAGGCAAGATGTTAAGGGAATTCTTAGAGGCTACTATTATGACCATCCCTAAAGAAGGGAAGGACCCCAAGGAATGCGGGAGCTATAGACCTATTTCCCTTATCAATGAGGACATCAAGATATATTCTAAAGTTCTTGCGACAAGACTAGGGAAACACCTCCCTTCTATAATCCATCTAGACCAAGTCGGATTTGTTCAAGGCAGACAGGGCTCTGACAATACCCGTAGACTGCTGAACATCTTCGCTGAATCACACGATATGGGCTTGCCCCTTCTCACCCTGTCATTAGATGCCGAAAAGGCCTTCGACAGGGTGAGATGGGAATATATGTTTGAGACTCTGAGAACATTTGGGATCCCGCTCTCATTCTGTAGGGCAGTTGAGGCCCTATATACCCTTCCCACAGCGGTGGTCAAGGGGTTAGGTTTTTGCTCCCCTAAGATACACATACGAAATGGAACGAGGCAGGGATGCCCCCTGTCGCCGCTCCTTTTTGCGATGGTTATGGAGCCATTAGCGGAAGCCATTAGGCAGGACACCCAAATCCAGGGTCTGTTACTGCATGATTCAGTACAAAAGGTGGCATTATTCGCTGATGATCTTACACTTTTCATTGCCGAGCCGACCTTATCGCTCCCACCGCTGATGGCTCTTATTGAAAGATTCGGTGTACTCTCTAACTACAAAATAAATGTAGCCAAGACGGAGGCGTTCCCGATTCATCTGGACCATCAAGAACAGAGAACTTTGCGACAGCAATACTCCTTCAAATGGTCTACCAGAGGTATCCGGCACCTTGGGGTCTTCTTGTCTCACGACAAGGAGACGGTCCTCCATGAGAACTACCACACCTTGTTGAAGGCAGTTGACAAACACCTGAGAGCAAAGAAATATGACGAACTCTCCTGGATGGGTAGAATTGCAGCCCTGAAAATGATGCTGCTACCCAAGCTAACGTACATTATGTGATGTATTCCCCTCCCAGTCCCAGATAAACTTCTGAAAAATTTTCAGACCCTTTTTAATAGATATGTCTGGAACAACAAGAAACCCAGAGTCGCGGCCTCAATCTTACAGTCCCCCCTAGATCAGGGAGGGCTGGGATTGCCAAGCGTGAAGATGTACTATGAGGCGGCAATGATCTCTCATGTCTCAGCTTGGGGACGAGACCTCCCTCCCACGAGATGGAGGGACCTGGAACAGGCATCATTGCCTGCCTATATAGATCTATCTGATTTGCTGTGGTTCCCCCCGCATCTTGCTACCGTACACACCATCTCTAACTCAATTGTTAGAGGATGCCAAATGCTATGGTATAAATTACGACACCACACTCAGATCGCCCCCCATCCTTCTCCTATCCAACCTGTACTCCCCATACTTCAGACCCTCCCCAATATGAGACTGAACTGGTGGCGGCAGATCGGAATTTTGACAGTAGGTGACTTTTATGTAGAAGATCGGCTTCTAACGCAAGACGAGATGGTGGCAAACTTTGAGGTCCCGCGGCAATTGGAATTTGAACTTCTAAGATTAAGATCTCTACTAAAAGCCTGGGGGTTCCTGAGAGATGCCCCACGGCCTCTTACGGCTTGGGAAGCTCGATGGAAAACGGGCCTCCAGACCTATAAACCCCTCACGGCACACTATCGATGCCTACTGGTTCCCCCCACAATTCCTAAGACGAGACACATGCTCTCCTGGGAGGCAGAGCTACAAACGGTATACTCCCCTAAGAAATGGACATTGGCCATCGCCAAGACCAAGGCTGCCTTACATTGCACCACGATGTATGAGCTCTACTTTAAAATGCTCACTAGGTGGCATCTGGTCCCAACCAGACTGCAGACCTTCTATCCTAATCACCCCCCCTCCTGTTGGAGAAACTGTGGTGGCATTGGCACCCCACTACACACCTGGTGGACTTGTCCCAACCTAAAGGCACTCTGGGGTAAGACCAGTAAGATCTGTTGCTTGATGGGTCTTCCAGAGATAAAGGACCCCGGAATGGCTCTTCTACACTTGGGTCTAGAGAAAGTGCCTCCGCACCAGAGAACCCTTCTTATATACATACTCACCTCAGTTAAAATGGCAATTGCCAGGAACTGGAAAAAAGTGCACCCTCCAAAATGGCAGAGTGTATTGGAATACCTGAATTATGTCAAGTCCATGGAAGACTTTGTCTACAGAGTCCGGCGCAAGTCAGAAACTTTCTGTCTTGTCTGGGAACCCTGGGAAGCTTACCTACAGAGCCTCAGAGCTAAATCTTAGGATTCCCTGCCCCTTAGTGTCACTGGCCCCTGATACGGGTCCAGGACGGTCTGTCCACCCTTCCCCCCCCCCTCCACCCCCCCCTCCACTCAATGAGCCCCTCCCCCCCCCCTCCCCCCCCCCTCATCTAATATCCTCTCCCCCCTCAAAGGGGGTACTTTAGCCCACGATAGCGCAAGGATGACTGAATCTTGATTTCACTCCTTTGGAGCGGTGGCCCTTGTAGGCCCCTCGCATCCGCTCAACTGCTTATACAGGCAATACCCACATAACAACCGACTACTAGCGTAATTCCGCTTTTATAAAGCAGATCAAAAGGCGGAAAAAACGCCAAAACCTTAACCTACCAACTGACGACTCTCCTAACCTGTAAACGCTCCTACTCACTCCTCATTTCACCTCCCACTCAGGTATAGTTTGACCTTTAGATCTGTTAGAAATGGAGGTGAAAACCTGGTTATATTATGCAATATCTATGTCATTTCAATGTAATGCGAGATACCATTCTTGTGATTTCTGTGTTTACTTCATATTTGTAACGTTTGAAAGAGTTGTGATAACCTATGCATATAAAAAAAAAATATTTAATAAAAAAAAAACAAAAAAAAAAAAACAATTCAGCTTCAGTATTATTCTATGTGGAAATTTTATCTGAAAGTAAATATGCTTTTGTTTTTCTGTTTGTTTGTTTTTGTATAATTTATAAGGCTTTTATCCCATTTTCATCTAAAAAAATAGCAGTATAGGAATTTGCAATCTAACAATTTTAATCACTGCACATCCAGGACTCCAAATGTTTTTTTTTCCCCTTATTTTTTTATACACAGAATGCAGACAGATGAGAACAGCATTGCCTGTAGACACTGAATGCTGAAAATACTCCCACTGTATCAGCAGCACATACTGGAACATGAAGTTCAGAATAATAGGCATAACGTTTTTAATATGCTGCGTAGGTAGTGTCTGATGTTCTGTCTTTTTTAGGATAACACTTAATGATATTACCAGGCACTAACAGCAAGTAAGAGGGATGTAAAAGTACATTTAAAAATCACAATAGTGTATTTCAGATTCATTTAGAAGCATTTTTTTGCAAAAATGTTTTCTAGAATTATAACAGGCTTATTATAATATTTATTTTGCATGCAGCCTGCATGCGCATCTAATAACTGCACATGCTCAGTGATGTCACAAGCTGATATGCAAATTAAGTACAATATATATATATATATATATATATATATATATATATATATATATATATGCGTGTGTTACAGGAAAAAGTCAGAAATCCGGGTAAACCTGACATTACCTAAGCGGCTGTGGGTTAAAGCCCAATGTAATGTAATTCCCCCATCCACACTATTTTTTTTACCTCTGCTTGGGGGGGGGGGGAGTTCAAGGAAGGCGTCCCGCTGATCCTCTGGCATCCACCCAAGTAAACCTTAGAAATGAGGTTTTTGAGGGGGCTTTGCCCCCCCAGGCAGAGGCAAAAAAGATCATGAGGATGTGTGAATTACAGTGCATCGTATATATGTTTGATGCAGTGATTCAATGCACTTTTAGAAGATTTATCATGTTACATTGGGCTTTACCCACAGCCGTTTGGGTAATGTCAGGACTACCGGGATAATGCTAGGATTACCAAATTTCTTACTTTACGCACAATATATATATAAAATATCTGTTTTTCTGGTATTATAAAATATTACCTATTTTAGATGCATGGAGCCTAAAAGAACCTTCCACCTCTATAAAACTGTATAGTTCTACTGAGTAGAATCAATGTGGCTGTCTTCACTTCAGTAGACTGCGATAAATATAGTGAAAATGTTGACAATTTTAATCATGAATGATTTGTGTACCCAGTTCGGCTTCATAATGCAATAGCCAGAGAAGAGCTTGACATTAGTAAAACCTAACAGGCAGAAGCATATGTCTGAGAAGCTTTTCTGGCACATAATGTATAGAAGCTCTAAAAGTAATACAATAAAATTCCTATTTAAGTGCTTAGCTTTGGAAGAAGTACTGTACATCGAGATTTCCCTCAAGATAGCAAATCTGTTTATATTTTGCTATCTGAAATGATTCCAGTATAGGTACAAATCCCCAAATACTGAATTCCAAAAAATCCAAATTTGATCTGAAATACAACTTTTTAAATTAATATTTTTAAATTATCAGAAATTATTATTTTTCCCTGCCTGTAAGTAATAATAATAGAAATCTCTGCCTGTGTCTTTGGTTTGCTTTTTTGTGTCTAAAATGCAAACAATAGTCTCTATTTACAACAGCAAATATTACCTTTCTGATTAGAGTACTGTACTATCTTTCTGAGGGTACCGTACCATGTATACAAAAGTATTAAAAAATTATATAATACTATTATGCATATATAAGCAGTATTGTGGCACGTAAATATTGCCTAAATGATATAAGATATTGCTGTTTACTTTTGGTCCCATCTCCTCTCCAAACTGTCCCATTTTAAAGATGCAAATATTCCGAAATCCAAACATTTCTGGTCCCAAACAGTTTGGATAAAGAGTTTTCTAACTACACTGTACCCATTTGGGCAAGCTGTAAAATTATATAACACTGCGCTTTACGCCCTCTGAATGGTTTTATGCCACTTATACAACCACAAGACCCCTCGACCAGATGCATGCAACCTATATACCCACAAGATCAGAATTCGGGTCAAATGCATGTCTTCTGCACATTCATAATGCAGAGTATATGGCAATAACATTAGACCAAGACCCACACTCTGGCACACATACTTCATACCAGTTGCTTGGCCACATCAGACCAGATTCATGCCCCCTGCAAATCCTTTATGCCTGTTACATGCCCACAACATAAGACCTCAGAAGAGATACATGCCCCCAACACCGGCTTTAAATCAGCTGTATGACCACATTACATTAGACAATGCCTCCTTACATTGCTTGCCCCCTGCACCGCTTTGTCTCAATTAAAAGAACAGTATGCACCAATTTTCATATAACTGCATGTAATAGACTCTACAATAGAGAAGAATATTTGACATGTGCGTTTTGTTTAGAATCAAAATTCGGACGAATTCGACAAATTCGAAGATTCGATTCAAATTTCCGAATTACCCTAGCAATGAAACAAAACTAATCCGAATGCATTTGTAATAAATAAATCTGAATTAGTTCAACAACTCTAATACTAAAAACAACAACTAACAATTTTAATACCAACAATAACAACTCTAATACTAACAACAATAACAACTCTAATACTAACAACAATAACAACTCTAATACTAACAACAATAACAACTCTAATACTAACAATAACAACTCTAATACTAACAACAATAACAACTCTAATACTAACAACAACAACAACTCTAATACTAACAACAACAACAACTCTAATACTAACAACAACAACAACAACAACAATTCTAATACTAACAACAACAACAATTCTAATACTAACAACAACAACTAACAACAATTCTAATACTAACAACAACTGTAATACTAACAATAACTACTCTAATACTAACAACAACACACAACAATTCTAATACTAACAATAACAACTCTAATACTAACAACAATTCTAATACTAACAACAAAAACAACAACTAACACTAACAACCAAAACAACAACTAACAATAACTAACAATTTAATACTAACAATAACAACTCTAATACTAACAACAACTCCTCTAATACTAACAACAATTCTAATACTAACAACAACAACTCTAATACTTCCAATTTCAATAAACATTGAAGGATCATATCTAACCTATTGGACCACAGTTTGGGCAGCCCTGCTTTACAGCATTACAATACAGCTAACTTACATCTAAGTTTTTGTGCCCGCTAGTGTGGTATCAAAAAAATTAAATCTATAATCACAATGCAAATATAAAAAATAAATTTAGTGAGATTTAGTGAGATTGGACAGTGAAATAATTCAGTTTATGTAACTTGGAACCATCTGCATCAACATTACACATACCGAACTTCCGAATTTATGAATCGAATCCGAAACAAATACATCCAAATACAAATCGAATACGAAACAAATACATCCAAATTTATTCGAATCTGAATGAAGACAAAACAAATACATTCGAATGTATCCGAATTCAAATCGATCCGAAACGAAATTCGAAAAAATCTGAATCGGTCCGAAACAAATTTTTCCGCTGCGCACATGTCTAAAGAATATGCACAGATACCGATATAAAAATCAAATATAAACATTTTAAAGCATACTTAGAAGCTCCCAATTTATCACTGTTGATGAGGTAAGGCTGGGATACTCAGTGAAATCAGGAAGAGCAGACATCTCCATCCCCTGCATATGAAAGACCCATTATACAAACAGGAGATAGCAGGCATCTGCAGACATCAGTATACATCTAAAACTTTGGGGCTTGGCTAGGAATCTGAAAATCAGCACAATGTTATTTAAAAATAAGCAAAATTATTCATTTTAACAAGAACATTCCCAGATGGGCTATATAAATGGATCGTCTACAAAACATTTATGTAAAGAACAATCTAGTATACAATGTCACTTCAAATGCATTTCTTACACATATTAAGGCCATACAAACTTTCGGTGAAAAATTTGTTTTTAGTCTATGCACCATTTTAGTGGTCCTTCTTTGTAATATTAAAAGGGACATGAAACCCAAATTTTTTCCTTCATAATTTAGAAAGAGCATGCAATTTTAAACAACTTTCCCTTTTACTTCTATTATCTCATTTGCTTCTTTCTCTTGATATCCTTTGTTGAAAATACTTTTTAAATAGGCTCAGTAGCTGCTGATTGGTGGCTGCACATAGATGCCTCGTGTGATTGGCTCATCCATGTGGATTGCTATTTCTTCAACAAAGAATATCTAAAGAATAAAGCAAATTAGATAATAGAAGTAAATTGGAATAATTTTTAAAATTGTATTCTCTATCTGAATCATGAAAGAAACATTTTAGGTTTCATGTCCCTTTAAGTTATTCACAACCAGCTGTATCTCATCTGCCTGGGTGAAACATACACCACCTTTAACATTATGCTCACGCCCGTTGAGTTATTTAAGAGTCAGCACAACACTAATTGGCTAAAATGCAAGTCAATAGAAAATATATAAAAAGTCATGTGATCAGGGGGCTGTCTGCAGAGGCTTAGATACAAGGTAATCACAGAGGTAAAAGGTGTATTAATATAACTGTGTTGGTTATGCAAAACTGGGGAATGGGTAATAAAGGGATTATCTATCTTTTAAAACAATAAAATGCTATTGTAGACTGTCCCTTTAAGCAGCCTTTATGGTTGCAATGATTATGCAAAAAAAAGTATTTAATCATTGATTACCTTATATTATTATATTTTTAGATTTGTTATGGATCCCCTTGCTGGCTGTTCACTAAGCTGCTCCTATTGGGGGAGCAGTCCAGTGCACAAGGCGGCTTTCACCCTCTCCCCTTTTCCTCTGTTGCCTGCCCTGCTTCGCCATCAAATTGTTACTAGGGATGGACGAATTTGTCGAAAGTACAATTTGTTTGGTCGAACAAATAGTTCTGTGGACATACTAATGTCAATAAGGAGGAAAACAACTTAAAATCCGTTAAACTAATGTTATTTCTGATTTTTGAATGGTACTTTTGTTTTTAAATGTTCATAATTAGATAGAAAATCCACATTCAAACTTTCAAATGTAACATTTAATTTAACAAATACTATTCAAATATTACATTTGACTATTAGAAATACTATTACATTAGATGAACGTTAAAATATTGTACAAATTGAATGTGTAAAAATGTGTTTAATTTTTCAGAGGTTGCAAAACATTCGCCCATCCCTAGTAAACACAGGATCATTGTGTATAGTATAGCAATCCCCTCGTGTTTACTTTGATGTTAGCAGAGAGGTAATGCACACGTGCCAGACTTAGGGGCCTATCTATCAAGCTCCGAATGGCCCGTGTTTCTGGCGAGTCTTCAGACTCGCCAGAAACACCAGTTATGAAGCAGCGGTCTAAAGACCGCTGCTCCATAACCCTGTCCGCCTGCTCTGAGCAGGCGGACAGGAATCACCACAATTCAACCCGATCGAGTTGATTGACACCTCCCTGCTGGCGGCCGATTGGCTGCGAGTCTGCAGGGGGCGGCGTTGCACCAGCAGCTATTGCTCTCCGCATTCAGCGAGGTCTTGCGGACCTGATCCGCAAGACCTTTCATAAATAGAGGCCTTATTCTCTGCAAAGCCAGGCTCAGTGAGAAAGTTGAACATTCGCACCACTGATTTATACAGCAGCGCAATCAGTAACAAGGCCAGAGGGCGGCCAGTGGAGACACCCACACTATTTTTTACCCGTTACCTTGAAATTTTAAACATCATATATGCACAGCCTATATTAGATAAATAGTACATTTAGTAAAATTACATCTGAATTCCTACATTTACTGTTCCTTTTAAAAAGCACCTTCAAATGCTAGGGTTGCAAGGTGTCCAGTATTTAACCGAACAGTCAAGTATCTTAGCAGGCTGTCCAGTAAAAGCGATACAAAAATACAGGACACTTAAATGTCAAGTGTTTTTAAAGTCCCCTAAGTGTCAGCTAAATGTAAAGGGCCTCTATGCATTACAAATATAGGCAAAAAAAACATTTTCTATTATATGTTTTACAAACAGCTAAGGGGGTGTTAAATCATTGCTGTATGTGCATGCTCTCCTGGTAGTTAAACCACAACTGCAAATGTGTTTTACTGGCAACCAAGGGAATAATATGACTGCTTAGTTGTGAAAAATATACATGGTGGGATCAAGGGTGGAGCCTATGTTTGAGATTTTAGGGGGACATTGTGTGAGCCCACCTCCCTCCTGTGCCCAGTCAGCTATAGGTTGTCTGGTATTTCTATGGATCACAGCTGGCAACCCTATCTATAGCAAAGGTTTTACATTGCACTTGCAGCACAGCAGAAAAAATGTTGGGTGCTGCAAATCATGACCAAGTGTCAGCTATTCTAGATCACTGGTTTTCAAACCTGCCCTCAGGGTAGGGTTGCCACCCGTCCCTTAAAATACAGAATACTTATAAGTTACACATGCTGCAGGGTGTGCAGGGAGGAATATAAATAGTGCCGTCCAGAAACACAATACATGTTCCACCCTGCGGCATGTGTAACTCATAAGTGTCCAGGAAAACATGGCTGTGGTGGCAACCCTACCTCAGGGCTCCCCAACAGGGTAAATTTTAAGTATTACCTTGGATGAGAGTAGGTAAAATAATCATGTTTACTAATCAGCTGATTATTTCACCTGTGCTCAAGTTCAGATATCCTCAAAATCTGGCCTGTTAGGGAGGCCCGAGGACAGGTTTAAAAACCAGTGCTCTAGATAAACGTAAAACTAAACCCTCTCACAGGGGCCGGCTCAACCATGGGGACCAAGTGAGTCCAACGGATCCAGGCAGCACTTGTGACTGAGTCTTGCGGACTTCTTGCCGCTTGGATGAAGACTTCTCCCGGCTGAATGAGAATGGATGTCCGGTCTTCAAAAACTGTAGGTGGATCTTCGGGGGTTAGTGTTAGTTTTTTTTTTAAGGGTTTATTGGGTGGGTTTTATTTTTAGATTAGGGATTTTGGGCACCGTAAAAGAGCTAAATGCCCTTTTAAGGGCAATGCCCATACAAATGCCCTTTTCAGGGCAATGGGGAGCTTAAGTTTATTTAGATAGGATTTTATGTGGGGTGTTTGGTTGTGTGGGTGGTGGGTTTTACTGTTGGGGGGTTGTTTGTATTTTTTTTACAGGTAAAAGAGCCGATTTCTTTGGGGCAATGCCCAGCAAAAGGCCTTTTAAGGGCTATTGGCAGTTTAGTGTAGGCTAAGGTTTTTTTTATTTTAGGGGGGCTTTTTATATTTTGATAGGGCTATTAGATTAGGTGTAATTAGTTTAAATATTTGATCATTTCTTTTTTATTTTGTGTAATTTAGTGTTTATTATTTTTTGTAATTTAGATAAATGTATTTTTTTAATTTAATTTATTTATTTCTAGGGTAATGTTAGGTTTAACTGTAAGGCAGGTTAGGTTTTATTTTACAGGTAAATTTGTATTTATTTTTACTAGGTAGTCAACCTAGCTAAAATAAATACAAACTTACCTGTGAAATAAAAATAAAACCTAAGATAGCTACAATGTAACTATTAGTTATATTGTAGCTAGCTTAGGTTTTATTTTACAGGTAAGTATTTATTTATTTTTAAATAGGAATAATTTAGGTATTAATTGTAATTTTTATTTGGAATTATTTTAATTATGTTAAAGTTAGTAGGTGTTAGGGTTAGGGTTACGTTAGAGGGTTAGGGTTAGACTTAGGGTTAGGTTTAGGGGTTAATAACTTTAGTATAGTGGCGGCGACATTGGGGCAGCAGATTAGGGGTTAATAAGTGTAGTTAGCTGGTGGTGATTTTGGGGGCAGCAGATTAGGGGTTAATAATATTTAACTAGTGTTTACGCTGCGGGAGCTCGGCGGTTTAGGGGTTAATATGTTTATTATAGTGGCGGCGATGTCCGGAGCAGCAGATTAGGGGTTAATAATTTTATTTTAGTGTTTGCGATGCGGGAGGGCCTCGGTTTAGGGGTTAATAGGTAGTTTATGGCTGTTAGTGTACTTTGTAACACTTTAGTTATGAGTTTTATGGTACAGCTTTGTAACGTAAAACTCATAACTACTGACTTTCAGGTGGCGGTACAGATCTTGTAGTTATGGGCTGTACCAATCACTTTTTGCCAGGACAGGCAAACTCGTAATACCGGCGCTGTGGAAGTCCCATTGAAAAAGGACTTTTTGAAAGATGCAGTAATTACGTTGCGTTATGGCCAAAAAGGTGTGCGGTGCACCTATACCTGCAAAACTCGTAATACCAGCGGTAGTGAAAAAGAGCCATAACGCTGCTTTTCACTCATAACGCATAACTTGGAATCTAGCCGAATGTAAGTGTATGTTAGCTCTGCATGTTTAGCCAGCTGAAAGCAAGTTTTTTTCTTCCCTGACAAGCCTGTACTATCTTGTCTATTAACTGTAATTGCAGCAAGCGACTGTCAAACAAATGTGTAAGTGCATTTAAATTTCAAAGGGAGCATGACTGTTAATATTTTTGTTTTAATTATGCACACGTTTTAGATACAGGTGTAGGCAGTAGCATGCAATGCATTTTGGACTATACTGTTTCTTTAACATTAACTGTTCGAATAAAATAAACTCATAGTTGCACTTCCATGAAGCTATACATCTTTGTTTTAGCGTTATTTCACCTTATTTAAAAAGTTAAAAAAAAAATAACAACAAAATAGATTTGCAGCTTAAAAGGATAGATAGGTCAAAATTGAAATGTGCGTGGGAGGATTTCAATTTGAAATAGCATTTAAAAAAAAAAAATGTACTTCTATAAAGGCTTCTAGTAAAAGTTATTACTTTTTTCCTGCAGAATACGCACATATGCTGCGGGGTTTATCGCTTGTTTTACAAGTTGAAAGTGAACGCGATCGAAAAAAGTGTCACAAAACACATTAAAAATACATTACATAATACATTACATAGTACAGTTACAAAGTAAATTACAAAGTACTCTTAAATTATTGTAACAAACGTTATTAGGGCTCAAAGATATACGGTCTCAGGTGGTAAAAAAAAAGGCAGGCAAAGGGCTTTAACATAAATACATACCTGTAAATATCTATATGTATATGTATATATATATATATATATATATATATATATAACAACATTTTAAATTAGGGGGAGATAAAAGGTGAGTTTAAAATCCTCCACTATGCACAAAATATAGAAAAAATAACTCATTGTGTAATTCATTAGCAAATCTAGACAGGCCCAGAGGCTTGTTTTCCCACAGAAAACCTCTGAATTACACTGTTTCCAATGCAGAAAAGGATTCTGGGTAAGATATGCAAATTACCACAGTGATTCTAACCTTCTCCCAGCTGATGAGTGACAAAAACCACGAAACAGTCTGTTCTGGGATGGTTATGAATCACTGCACTAACCCTAGCTAAGTTTATAAGCTGTGTGAACAGCGATACTTTGGCGTAAAGGGAACCTGCTGAAAAGCAGACTGAAGTAAAAAGGTGTGTCATTGTGTACTTAATTTGCATATCTTACCCAGAATCCTTTGCTGCATTGGAAACAGTGTAATTCAGAGGTTTTCTGTGGGAAAACAAGCCTCTGGGCCTGTCTAGATTTTCTAATGAACTACACAATGAGTTATTTTTTCTAAATATATATATATATATTTATACAGTATATGTGTACATATGTATTTATATGTGTATATATGTATATTAACACATAAATACATATGTACAAATATATAGACATATATATAAGTGCACTGAAGAACTTTGCAGTTAAGTAGATAAAAACGTAAGAGCATATTTATGCAATATTCATATTTAATACAGTGTATTTACTGTAAATATTTCACATTCATAGTCTGCACATAGGGGAATATGTTCTATGTATTCATGGATATTCCTATATACAGTATATATATGTATATATCTATACCTATATATATATATATATTGAGCTTGTCAGGGTATTGAAAGAGCGAAAACTTTTTGCTTTCAACTCATAATACAAGCGTAATTCGATGTGCGCAAAAAACTTACTTCTAGCGCAGTTAACAATCGAGCGGTAGTGTTAAATAGTGATCCAATTTTAATCTGGCCCACTGTAGGGAAGGAAAGCAAATGAATGTGTTGGGGAAGTTAGAAAATGTGCTTTATCTTGTGTCTCACATTTCTAGTAGCAAGTGTACTTCACACTGTAGAAGATTTATAAAATTCAGCTACTATTATTATTATTTGTAGAGCGCCAACAGATTCTTCAGCTCTAACTTTGTTTTGAGACAAAATGTACATTAATTTTCTTCAATAAACAGTGATCAATGTTTGTAAAAATATACTTATGCTCAAACTAGGTGCTGAAAATCCTTAGGTGATATTAGGAGCAGCATCAACAACAGGGGCAGAGTGACCTATTGGGTACTCTAACACATTCAACAAAGAACCTTAAAGTGATTGTAAACCCAAGCGTATAACAAATGCTAGGATTTACCATCACTAAAAATAAACATTAGTTTCTCTCATCATTTCGTAAAAAACAGGGTCAAACTCACCCTATTTGTAAGGAAAGTAGATCGCTAACTCAGCAACTCCGGCCACCCACGGCACAGGGCTTTCTTCAATGAGGTGACGTTTCCATCTGTAGACCAATAGCTGTGTGTGTCAACTGACATCCTAGCACGGCTATTGGTCTAGAGGTGAAAACGTCACCTCAGTGGAGAAGGCACTGTGCCATGGGCGGCCGGAGGCACTGAGTTAGCAATCTACGTTCCTTACAAATAGGATGAGTTTAACATGGTTTTATACGAAATGATGAGAGAAACCAATGTTTATTTTTAGTGATGGTGAATCCTAGCATTTGTTATACACTTAGAGTACCATCAATTTAAAATTGTTACAGACATAATAAAAATAAAAGCAAGACAACCTTAGCAGCTTTTAAATAGAGATGTCCGCAAGACAAGATACTTCACAAAGGCAATAGAGTATTTATGAAAGGACTTACTTGGTTAGTAGACCAAACTCCATATTGCAGAAAAGGCTCACTCTTACAGTGGTCTCTCAGTGTAAGGATCACAATTCAAACATGAGTGGGCCAAAGCACAGGGGCTGAGCAGAGAAGCAGTATCAGGTACCGGAACAGCTGATCAAGGAAACAGTGGAGTCAGTAGCCAGGCCAGGGTCAGGTCCTAGAACTACAGCAGGTCAAACAGCAGAGTCAGGAGCCAGGCCAGGGTCAGGTACTGGAACAACAGCAGATCAAGGAACAGGTCACACAGCTGAGTCATTAGCCAGGTCAGGGTCAGGTACTGGAACTACAGCAAGTCAAACAGTGGAGTCAGTAGCCAGGTTAGGGTCAGGTACTGGAACAACAGCAGATCAAGGAGCAGGTCAAATGGCAGAGAGTAGCCAGGCCAGGGTCAGGTACTAGACCTATAGCAGGTCAAACAGCGGAGTCAGTAGTAAGGCTAGGGTCAGGTACTGGAACAACAGCAGATCAAGGAGCAGGTCAAACAGTGGAGTCAGTAGCCAGGTCAGGGTCAGGTACTAGATCTACAGCAGGTCAAACAGCGGAGTCAGTAGTAAGGCTAGGCTCAGGTACTGGAACAACAGCAGATAAAGGAGCAGGTCAAACAGCGGAGACAGTAGCCAGGGCAGGGTTTAATATTGGAATAGATAGAAGATCATGAAACACGCAAACAGTGGAGTCAGTAGCCATTGCAGGGTGAGGAAACAGAACATACAGCAAATTAAAGGAGCAGGCAAGTAGCAAAGTCAGAA
This sequence comes from Bombina bombina, assembly GCF_027579735.1. Taxonomy (NCBI): domain Eukaryota; kingdom Metazoa; phylum Chordata; class Amphibia; order Anura; family Bombinatoridae; genus Bombina; species Bombina bombina. The sequence goes on from NC_069502.1 coordinate 733,867,200, forward strand.
TCTAATGATAATGTGTGAACCGAGCGCTATATAAATATAGGCCTTAAGCTTACTAACAGAATAGCCTCCTAGTAGGCTAAAAAGTGAGATATGAAATATGGAGCGATAGTAAGCGCTAAGATAGCTTAAAAGGCTAAATACTCGAAGATGTTACAGATGATTTTATTACATAAACAATCAAGTTGAATCGCAGGTAAAATGTTAAAATACAATGTGGTAATAAAAAAAAGTTAGAATAAAATCCATGCATCCATGAAATTTCTAAGAGGTACAGAGGTTAAAAAAAAAAGTCAGAATCTAATCAGAGAACAAAAACAGGGGGTAGAAATGGCAGGTAACTGCTACAGAGAGCCAGAATAACCAAGCACCAACTAACAAAAACTGCAAGTTTATAAAGGGTGCTAATTAGGTAATGGTCTCCAGCTGGTCAGTCAGGTGTGCATTACACTGCACAGTCGCACTAATGTCTTTCCACATGCCATGTTCCTATCTATGTAAGATATACGTCTAATGATTGTTCTAATGATTGTTCCCTTTATAGTTTCCTGTGTTGTAGCTGCTGCTACTGGGCCTAGATACTTGCAGTGAGTGATTATCTATATGTGATTCATATTACATGTAATTATGCAGTACAGTCGGGGCTAGTATCATTTTTTTTTTGTTAGTCCACCTCCCTGCTATCTGAGAAATACAACCCATTGATTTGCAGTTTGTACATGTTCTCTGATATATATAATAATTCTTCCCCTCCTAACACGGTTATAATAATGTACTTTTTACCTCTGTGATTACCTTGTAGCTAAGCTTCTTCTGACAGCCCCCTGATCACATGACTTTTTATTTATTATCTATTGACTTGCATTTTAGCCAATTAGTGCAGTGTTGTGCTGACTGTTAAATAACTCCCTGGGCGTGAACACAATGTTATCTATATGACCCATATGAACTAGCAGTCTCCTGTTTTAAAAAGCTAATAAAAAAGCATGTGATTAGAGACAACATTATGATATTAATATACTTTATAACCTTTAAACCTCTAAATTTCTGACTGTTTCTAAGCCACTACAGACAGTCTCTTATCTCAGTGCATTTTATAAGCTTTTCACAGCAAGACACTGCTACTTCATGTGTGCCATATAGATAACATTGTGATCAATCCTGTGAACTTATTTATGAAGCGGCTGCAGCACTAATTGTCAAAAAGGCAAGTTTGTAAATAGCACTGAGACAAGGGGGCCGTCTGCAGAGGCTTAGATACAAGGTAATCACAGAGGTAAAACGTATATTAAAAAGACCTTGTTGGTTCTGCAAAATTGGGGAATGGGTTATAAAGGGATAATCAATCTTTTTAAACAACAAATATTTTTGGGTAGACTGTCCCTTTAACATATATTAAACATTCCGTGTTCCAATATATGTTAACACTAATAATTCCATTTGAATATGGAAGTGATGGCTATACTGAGGTAATCTAGGCTTTTATGCTCAATAGATCACTGATTGAGAAGAAAGGGTTGTCCGATTTCATCTTCATTCAAGAAGAACAGTGAGGGAAATTCTAGGTGACTGAAGTGTTTCTATTTGGTGAAGAAGGCCAGAGTAAGTGAACAAGTGTCATGGTGTTATAGCTGTTGCAGTATATATGTCTGTTAGAGGGATATGAAAGTCACAAACTCTCACAATGGAAATAGAGAGTACAATTTAAAAAAAAAAAAAATTCTGAATTCCTTCGCTTGCGCACTTACCCAACAGGAGTTATGAATATTTCACATTCCAATGTTCTTCACTTACATAACAATGTTATTTTTTTTTTCTTCAATGTTATTAACTCAGTGTCGGGTTAGCGCACATGAAGAATTGCTAATCTTAAAGTGAGTTTCTAAAATATTACATATAAAATATTAATAATAATTATTTAAATTATTATATATACTGTAAAATATATATAAATTCTATTGATTATTTAGATTTTTTTTCCATACATTTTATAATAAACATTTCAAAAATGCACTTTGAGATTAGCAATTCTTCATGTGTGCTAACCCGACACTGAGTTATAACTAAAACGCAAAACACAAATCATGTTAGGCATATTTTATATTTCTATGTTCTTGACATTTAATTTTTTAATTTAATATATATATATATATATATATATATATATATATATATATATATATATATATATATATATATATATATATATATATATATATATATAAAAACTAGTTTGGTGCAGGGGAGACCTCAAGGACTAAATTTGCTATATGCTGCCCAAATCTATCTATCAAAAACAGGAGACTCCTGAATTGAAACAGTGGAAACTGCAAAAACAAGAGAATGTGATAGAACTAAAGGGCGCCCTAAGCTACCTAAAAGTGTGACCTATAAGTAGGGTGACCATATTGCCGCTTTAAAAAGGGACACATATGAAATATACATGTCAGGGTTCTTATACAAAACATTACATGTATTTTTCATATGTGTCCCTTTTTAAAGCGGCAATATGGTCACCCTACAAATTATTATTTTTTTGGGATAAGGTGAGATAGTTCCAATTGTGAGTAATAAAGTATATAATATACTGATAAACATTGTACTGGGCTAATTTACACAAGAAAGCTGAATGGTAATAGCAAAGTATAAAAAAAGGCTTAAAATATTTTGGTATTATGATTTGCACAATATCCATAGACGTTGCCACAAAATAAAAATATATAATAGTATATATTAGTAATACTACCATAAATAGCCATAATCAAAAACATATCTAAAAAGACTAATCAATATGATATCAATAAATAACAATTTTTATAAAATACAATTAATAGTGTTAGAATACATACAGTATTGTTGTTATAAAATACAATTAATAGTGTTAGAATACATACAGTATTGTTGTTATAAAATACAATTAATAGTGTTAGAATACATACAGTATTGTTGTTATAAAATACAATTAATAGTGTTAGAATACATACAGTATTGTCGTTATAAAATACAATTAATAGTGTTAGAATACATACGGTATTGTCGTTATAAAATACAATTAATAGTGTTAGAATACATACAGTATTGTTGTTATAAAATACAATTAATAGTGTTAGAATACATACAGTATTGTTGTTATAAAATACAATTAATAGTGTTAGAATACATACAGTATTGTTGTTATAAAATACAATTAATAGTGTTAGAATACATACGGTATTGTCGTTATAAAATACAATTAATAGTGTTAGAATACATACAGTATTGTTGTTATAAAATACAATTAATAGTGTTAGAATACATACAGTATTGTTGTTATAAAATACAATTAATAGTGTTAGAATACATACGGTATTGTCGTTCTAAAATACAATTAATAGTGTTAGAATACATACAGTATTGTTGTTATAAAATACAATTAATAGTGTTAGAATACATACAGTATTGTTGTTATAAAATACAATCTGTAGAAATAAAATACATAAAATGATATTTCTTTAAAAGGTCTATAAAATACAATACATGCAGTAGGTTCAATGAATTAAATTAAACTTGATGCACAAAGAAGACCATATGTATGGTATATAGATGGGTACACAAAATAGTCCAAAGAGACAGGAAAAGCGTAACCCCGTAGGGTATCTACTTACACTACTTACCCCCAATCAATATGAGGTAAGTGTCGCGCAGTGTAGGGAGAGTCTTTCCAAAGCATCCAAGGGTGTAGATCATAGATGTAGAAACCAGCTGTAGTCTACGTTCATATGGCATTTAATATGTAAAATAGGGCAGCCAGTATAGTGCTCTTCGGAAAACCCAGAGGAGTCTTTGCTTCTTTATTCCTCCCAGACAGGTACAGAAATCTGTTTTATTCTATACAAAGACAGGCACAGTATGAACTGATCATTTTTACATTATTGGAGAGACTTCATGCAAGCCTGCTTGCTGCCACTTAAAAAGTGGTGGTTGTTCATTCGCAATCTCTTAAAACTCTCTCAGAGGTGGTGGAGTTAAAACACCATAAACTCATTTGTTTGGGGTGATTGGCAGACAAATGAGTTGGTGGTGTTTTTAACTCCACCACCTCTGAGAGAGATTTTTAAGAGATTGCGAATGAACAACCACCACTTGTTAAAAAATAAATAAAACATTTTGTAATAACCATAAACTATTCAGGTGACTTATAGCTTAGTGCGCCCTTTAGTTCTTTCACATTCTCTTGTTTTTGCATATAATATATATATATATATCAGGGTCGGCTCCAGAACAAATGAAATGGGGGGGGGGCATTTTTTTTCACGAGGGGGCACACATTTACAAAGCATGTATAAGAGTCAAAATAAGAGCAGACCTACATATTCTGCAGGAAAGTGTAGCTTCTGGCTGGCTTATCCCCCACTATTAACATTTGGAGAATATGTGCTAAATCACTAGGTAAAAGAATGAAGTCTAAATCCTTTGCAGTGCACTAAAACAGAGCCATTAAACTTGAGACCCCCAGTGCAATAGCTCCTTAAAAACAATTCACCCCTTAATCACCATGATCCAAAACCATTAAACTCATTCTCAAATCTCAATCATGTCCCCTAAACAGCCATGCACCCCAACCCCCCCCCCCCCCACTACAATTAACCCCTTTGTTTGCAATAGCAGTGAGGATACTAGGTTTTCAGGTACTGGTAATTTTGTAGATTAGATTTAGCTATACCTGTTTCGCAATAACTAACGGATATCAGGCTACTTAATAACAACCTATGTACTGTGAACCTATAAGAATATGATTGTATCATATAAATATAAGTCTATAAATGGCTACCGGCTTCTATCGATGCCTCAAAAGTGCACTGTGATCTTAGTGCACTTTTGAGTCGTCGATAGAAGCCGTTAGCCATTTATAGACGTATATTTATATGATACAATCATATTCTTATCATGGTCTATTGTTTAAGCAAATGAGTAACTCACGATAGGTAAAATGAATAGGGTTAAAGACAAGTCCAAAAAGTCTCTAATTAACTTCCAATTCCAAATAAGGGGTTAAGGCATGGTGCTCCTTGCAGATGTGTGATGCAACCTCACAGTTCAGCAGCTAACGCCGCCCCCAGCATGCAGCATTACATAACAATTCACTATTTTATTTATTATTTTTAAAGCGTATGATCATATCAATATTTTTTGAGGGGGCACAGCATTTCATTTGGCAGGGCATTGCCCCCCAATGCCCCCCCTTGGAGCCGACCCTGATATATATATATATATATATATATATATATACATATATTATAATGTTAATGTAAAATAGATATCTATATCTATATATCTATTGGAATATATATATAAGTATATATATATATATATATATATATATATACCCTTACACACAGTATCTCACAAAAGTGAGTACACCCCTAACATTTTTGTAAATATTTTATTATATCTTTTCATGTGACAATACTGAAGAAATGACACTTTGCTACAATGTAAAGTAGTGTAACAACCAAATAGAGGGGGCACTAAAGGTGCAGGGGTAAATCAGTGCAAAAATAAATCACTATGCGTAGATAATACAGAGCAATTCATATATCACAAGGACCAAACAAAATAAAAATAAAAAATATATATATGAAATAAAAAACCTTTGAATCCTTGAATAAAGGATAACACAGAGCTCAAAGTCTTTCTTTGAAATGTATGACCGGAGAAAATGGGATATACAATGTTCATATGTGGGCTGCCTCCTCCTCACCGACTGGTCCGGGTATAGCTGAAAAAGTACAAGAAGACAGAGGGGCGCCTCATGTGTGGTATAATCAGATGGTATGATACAAAACAAACAGGATGGAGCCAAATGGGTACTCACATACTATTGAAGCACACCTATGTGCTGGTAGAGACAAGCTGCAATTTCAGATAGGTGTGATAGCTCAACCTCCAGGCAAAACTGTGTAGCTGGTGAGAGATTAAAAAACACAAAAAGAAAGCACTACATGTGCAGACCATTAAAGGTATAACCGGCAATATCTCTTAGATTATACAGATGGGTACTCACATACTCCTGTAGCACACTTATGTGCTGGTAGAGGCAGGCTGTAACTTTAAGACAGGTGTAGCAGCTCACCCTAGATGTAGATTCTTGGTTGTGCAGGGGTGTAGGTCCCAGTGAGCAATCAGCAAAGGCAGAAGGTAGGAAAAGAACTCCACTCAGAGTGCATTTAGAATAAAATGTAGCTATTTATTAAAAACAAAGATAAAAAAACAACACAGCAGTTGTTTATGATGAGTGGATAAAAGGGTTTACAGTGGCACCCCTCAAATACAACGCGTTTCTCGGTTAGAACTGTTTCATCAGGCATATACCCCTGCACAACCAAGAATCTACATCTAGGGTGAGCTGCTACACCTGTCTTAAAGTTACAGCCTGCCTCTACCAGCACATAAGTGTGCTACAGGAGTATGTGAGTACCCATCTGTATAATCTAAGATATATTGCCGGTTATACCTTTAATGGTCTGCACATGCAGTGCTTTCTTTTTGTGTTTTTTAATCTCTCACCAGCTACACAGTTTTGCCTGGAGGGTGAGCTGTCACACCTATCTGAAATTGCAGCTTGTCTCTACCAGCACATAGGTGTGCTTCAATAGTATGTGAGTACCCATTTGGCTCCATCCTGTTTGTTTCGTATCATACCATCTGATTATACCACACATGAGGCGCCCCTCTGTCTTCTTGTACTTTTTCAATGTAAAGTAGTGAGTGTACAGCCTGTATAACAGTGTAAATTTGCTGTCCCCTCAAAATAACTCAACACACAGCCATTAATGTCTAAACCGTTGGCAACAAAAGTGAGTAAACTCCTAAGTGGAAATGTCCGAATTGGACCCATAGTTTCAATATTTTGTGTGGCAACCAATATTTTTCAGCACTGCCTTAACCCTCTTGGGCATGGAGTTCACTAGAGCCTTACAGGTTGCCACTGGAGTCCTTTTCCACTCCTCCATGATGACATCACAGAGCTGGTGGATGTTAGAGACCTTGCGCTCCCCCACCTTCCGTTTGAGGATGCCCCACAAATGCTCAATAGGGTTTAGGTCTGGAGACATGCTTGGCCAGTCCATCACCTTTACCCTCAGCTTATTTAGCAAGGCAGTGGAGGTGTGTTTGGGGTCGGTATCATGTTGGAATACTGCCCTGCGGCCCAGTCTCAGAAGGGAGGGGATTATGCTGTGCTTCAGTATGTCACAGTACATGTTGGCATTCATGGTTCCCTCAATGAACTGTAGCTCCCCAGTGCCGGCAGCACTCATGCAGGCCCAGACCATGACACTCCCACCACCATGCTTGACTGTAGGCAAGACACACTTGCCTTTGTACTCCTCAGTCACCTGGTTGCCGCCACACATGCTTGACACCAACTGAACTAAATAAGTTTATCTTGGTCTCATCGGACCACAGGGCATGGTTCCAGTAATCCATGTCCTTAGCAAACTGTTTTCGGGCTTTCTTGTTCATCATCTTTAGAAAAGGCTTCCTTCTGGGACTACAACCATGCAGAACAATTTGATGCAGTGTGTGGCGTATGGTCTGAGCACTGACAGACAGACCCCCCCCACCCCTTCAACCTCTGCAGCAATGCTGCAAGACTTTTGCACCCTTTTACCACATCATGCTTTTATAGAAAAGAGGTACATTTTAACAGACTATAACCAAGACAAAAAAGTAACTTTGTACAATTCGTCTGAATCATGATAGTTTAATTTTAGTTTCCATCTCCCTTTAAGTAAATAAACTCAAGCGCATGAAACACTTTCAACAAAGTTTGCAAACATTTATGAAACTGGATGTAGGATATCTACATATTCCAGCACTTAGCTCTGGTAAATTTAAAATGTGCAAGAGCATTTAAAGACTTGACTACTGGCAGAAAAGGAATATTCTTCTGAGCATGGGCAAAATACAAAAATAATCTACAGCATTGTGAGGTAGAATCATCTAGAATTATAGATGATATCTTTTCTCAAGAATTTTTAGGGACCAGGACTCCAAACTCAAGGCAGTCCACGTAGATCAGGACTCCAAACTCAAGGCAGTCCATGTAGATAGGCTCCTACTTGAGAAACCAGGACAGGTTCTCATGTAGTATTCCACTATTCCTTAAAGGGACAGTAAAGAGCATGCAATATCATCAATTTTGCTTAATTTTGACTTTACGGTCCTTTTAATTTCATAACACAGTTTCACTTTATTCCACTAATCCCAATTTATAGTGAAGTCATGGCATTTAATGAGATGAGGACTTTAAGCACCAACTTTAAGAACAGAATAATGAACTTTTTTAGTTATGTGGAAAAATATTCTGATAATTTTTTTAAATAGAAAATTATTTTGTAATATTAAAAATAAAAAAACAACTGATACCACATTTATATTACACTTATTGTATCAAATGTATTCTTTACTAATGTTAATTTTTAAAAATATTACACAGATTCTCTCATTAGCCATAATTCTTTTTGTGCGATAACTGATTCTGACTTTGCCAGGTTTTAGTTTTATTTTTTATCCAAAATTATTTTTATTGCAATCTAGTAAATTACCACTAGAGGGTAGAATTGTACCATTGATAATCTCAGCTATAAAAAAAAAACCCCATTTGTTTTGGTCATATTTTTTTTGATCATATATAATTCTTTATAAGTTTTGAAACACCAAAAATAATCACTATTTTAGCATTTAACAAATAACCACAATCTTTTTATGGGATCAATAACTTTTTAAATCACATTTGTTTTCTGTAGTTCATTAATATTAGGATAAATAATGTAATTCCTGTGTTATATCACTGTCTTTTAAATTTTTATTAAAAAAAGAATATAAGTTGTATATTCAGTATTATTTATTTATTATTACTAAATTATAATAATAATAATAATAATAATAATAATAATAATAATAATAAAGATAACAACAACACAATAGGAAATTATGGCTGCTCATTTTCATTCTTTGATTCCTCTTACAATTTAAAATACAGGTAATTTAGGTCTAAACACAGGTCATGGCAAATATGTCTATTTAAAGAACCTCTGTCTAGCCATGTAGCTGCACTGATCTAATGACTTCTACGCTCCAACACTTTTATTGTTGGCTCTATTGGTTCATTTGATTCCTGTTACACTTTGGAGTAGAAACAAGTATGGAAGATATTCTCTGCAGGTCCTAAATATCACTAAGGTCACAATATACTCTAATCAGTTACAAACTCCAGTTTTGGTGGCTGCCATTTTATAGTTTAATGTGACTCTAAGAACAGACTTTCAGTTATAGTTTACTGCTTGGGCACTGGTATCTAATATATATATATATATATATATATATATATATATATATATATATATATATATATATATACTTGTATAAATATATATTTGTTTAAAATCAAAATCAGTTTCTAAATCAGAATATAAAGCCTGTTTTTAATTTTTTTTATTCTAGTTTAAAAAAAAATAAAAAAAAAATATTTTGGTGCTTATGCACTAATATATACATAATGTTATAAACATATTTGTAAAAAAATAATAATAATTTCCTTAATTTCAATGTAAATCATATCCTGTTTTTAATTATTTTATTCCAAAAAAAAAGGAAATACACTTTTAGGTGCATATGCAAGTATGCAGTGAGTCTTACATATGCAATAAAATTCCTATTGACATAACTTCTAAAGTCAGTATAAATTCCAGATCATCATAAACACCTGAAATCAATATAAAAAGCAATAGTTAAGTTATGGTTAAAGGGACAGTATACTGTACAATTGGTTTCCAATTACTTTATGTCAGCTGCAGAATATAAAATGTATGGGGAATAACTCCTTTAGGTTATTTCTGTATATGAAATTGTTGGTTTTGTTCGTTGAAACCACAACCCATTCAAATGGGCTGAGCTTGTGGTGAAATCATGCCTTCTTATGTTATAACTTTCTATACACACAAATGCTTCTTTATCTATGCTTGTCTGTATAACAGAGCCCGATACTTAAAGGGACATGTAACCCAATTTTTTTTTTCATGATTTAGGTAGAACATACAATTTTAAACAAATTTCCAGTTTACTTCTATTATCAAATTTTCTTAATTCTCTTGGTATCATTTGTTGAAGGAGCAGCAATGCACTACTGGTTTCTAACTGAAAACATGGGTGAGCCAATGACAATCAGTATATATAAGCAGCCACCAATCAGCAGCTAGAATCTAGGTTCTTTGCTGCTCCTTGCTGCCAATATAAAGGTAAAGGATCTATTTGTAAACAATTTAATACACTCCAGCAGATAAAATGGATAATTTGGAATAAATTAAAGGGGAACAATACATTACACTGTCCCTGTAAAAGGGACATGAAACCAAGAAATGTACTTTTGTGATTCAGGCAGAGCATAGCATTTTTAAAAGGTTTCCAATTTACTTCTATTATCAAATTTGATTGTTCTCATGTAATTGTTTGTTGAAGAGATACCTAGGTAGACATCTGGAACTCTACATGACAGGAAATAGCACTGCTATCTAGTGCTCTTGCAAATGGATAACATTCTTGCAAACTGCTGCCATATAGGCCTCTAGTTATCAAGCCATCAACCTCAAATACGCTGGAATTCCGCAGCGTATTTGTGGCGAGGCTGATTTGCCTTAGTTATCAAGCCCTACACACCGGCAAAAGTAGAATATAGTGACGTAAGCTTCGATCCGCCAGACTCAGTCCGACACAGATCGATTCTTACGTCACTCCAGATGTTCTGAACGCAAGTTCGGCACATTCTCACTACTTTTGCTAGTTATCAAAAAACTAGAAGGTACGCTTGGCACTTTTCCGGCCCAGCGTACCTGGTTTTCAATCCGCCGCCCTGGAGGTGGCGGATCCCATAGGAATCAATGGGAGTCTGACCATAGCGAAAGTTCATGTTCGCTGCTGCCCGACATCCCATTGATTCCTATGGGAGCTGTCTGCACCTAACACCCTAACATGTACCCCGAGTCTAAACACCCCTAATCTGTCCCCCCCTACACCGCCGCAACTAAATAAAGTTATTACCCCCTAAACCGCCGCTCCTGGAGCCCACAGCCACTATAATAAATATGTTAACCCCTAAACCGCCTCTCCAAGACCCCACCGCCACTATAATAAATATGTTAACCCCTAAACCGCCGTTCCCGGACCCCGCCGCCACCTACATAATACCTATTAACCCCTATCCTGCCCCCCCTACAGCGTCGCCACTATAATAAATTTAATAACCCCTATCCTGCCCCCCTACACCGCCGCAACTATAATAAAATTATTAACCCCTAAACCTAAGTCTAACCCTAGCCCTAACACCCCCCTAACTTAAATATTAATTAAATACATCTAAATATTATAACTCTTATTAACTAAATTAATCCTATTTAAAACTAAATACTAACCTGTAAGATAAATTCTAATATAGCTACAATATAAAAAATAATTATATTGTAGCTATTTTAGGATTTATTTTTATTTTACAGGCAACTTTCAATTTATTTTAACTAGGTACAATAGCTATTAAATAGTTATTAACTATTTAATAGCTACCTAGTTAAAATAAAGAAAAATTTACACCTAACACTACACTATACTTAAATAAATTATTCCTATTTAAAACTAAATACTTACCTGTAAAATAAACCCTAAGATAGCTACAATGTAATTAATAATTACATTGTATCTATTTTAGGATTTATATTTATTTTACAGGTAGCTTTGTATTTATTTTAGCTAGTTAGAATAGTTATTAAATAGTTATTAACTATTTAATAACTACCTAGCTAAAAGAAATACAAAATTACCTGTAAAATAAATCCTAACCTAAGTTACAATTAAACCTAACACTACACTATCATTAAATTAATTAAATAAATTACCTACAAATAACTACAATTAAATACAATTAAATAAACTAACTAAAGTACAAAAAATAAAAAAAACTAAGTTACAAAAAATAAAAAAAATAAGTTACAAATATTTAAAAAATATTACAACAATTTTAAGCTACTTACACCTAATCTAAGCCCCCTAATAAAATAACAAAGCCCCCAAAATAAAAAAATGCCCTACCCTATTCTACATTAAAAAGTTAACAGCTCTATTACCTTACCAGCCCTTAAAAGGTACTTTTGCAGGGCATGCCCCAAAGAATTCAGCTCTTTTGCCTGTAAAAATAAAATACAACCCCCCCAACATTAAAACCCACCACACACATACCACTACTCTAACCCAAACCCCCCTTAAATAAACCTAACACTACCCCCTGAAGATCATCCTACCTTTAGCCGTCTTCAGCCAGCCGACCACTGATGGAACAGAAGAAGACATCCGGAGCGGCAGAAGTCATCATCCAAGGGGCGCTGAAGAAGTCTTCCATCCGATTGAAGTCAACATCCAGGCGGCGCTGAAGAAGTCTTCCATTCGATTGAAGTCATCATCCAGGCGGCGTCTTCAATCTTCATCCATCCGTAGCGGAGCCATCTTCAGACGAGCCGACGCGGAGTTCCGATCTGCCAATAGAATGCGAGATCAATCTGATTGGCTGATTGGATCAGCCAATCGGATTGAACTTCAACCTGATTGGCTGATTCAATCAGCAAATCAGATTTTCCTACCTTAATTCCGATTGGCTGATAGAATCCTATCAGCCAATCGGAATTCGAGGGACGCCATCTTGGATGACATCACTTAAAGGAACCGTCATTCGTCGGTGGAAGAAGATGGCTCCGCGTCGGCTCGTCTGAAGATGGCTCTGCTCCGGATGGATGAAGATTGAAGACGCCGTCTGGATGATGACTTCAATCGAATAGAAGACTTCTTCAGCGCCGCCTGGATGTTGACTTCTGCAGCTCCGGATGTCTTCTTCTGTTCCATCGGTGGTCGGCTGGCTGAAGACGGCTAAAGGTAGGATGATCTTCAGGGGGGTAGTGTTAGGTTTATTTAAGGGGGGTTTGGGTTAGAGTAGGGGTATGTGGGTGGTGGGTTTTAATGTTGGGGGGGTTGTATTTTATTTTTACAGGCAAAAGAGCTGAATTCTTTGGGGCATACCCCGCAAAAGGCCCTTTTAAGGGCTGGTAAGGTAATAGAGCTATTAACGTTTTAATGTAGAATAGGGTAGGGCATTTTTTTATTTTGGGGGCTTTGTTATTTTATTAGGGGGCTTAGATTAGGTGTAAGTAGCTTAAAATTGTTGTAATATTTTTTAAATGTTTGTTACTTATTTTTTTTATTTTTTGTAACTTAGTTTTTTTTATTTTTGGTACTTTAGTTAGTTTATTTAAATGTATTTAATTGTAGTTATTTGTAAGTAATTTATTTAATTAATTTAATGATAGTGTAGTGTTAGGTTTAATTGTAACTTAGGATAGGATTTATTTTACAGGTAATTTTGTATTTCTTTTAGCTAGGTAGTTATTAAATAGTTAATAACTATTTAATAACTATTCTAACTAGCTAAAATAAATACAAAGTTACCTGTAAAATAAATATAAATCCTAAAGTAGCTACAATGTAATTATTAATTACATTGTAGCTATCTTAGGGTTTTTTTTTTTACAGGTAAGTATTTAGTTTTAAATCGGAATAATTTATTTAATGATAGTGTAGTGTTAGGTGTAATTATAACTTAGGTTAGTTTTTATTTTACAGGTAAATTTTTCTTTATTTTAACTAGGTAGCTATTAAATAGTTAATAACTATTTAATAGCTATTGTACCTAGTTAAAATAAATTAAAATTTGCCTGTAAAATAAAAATAAATCCTAAAATAGATACAATATAATTATTATTTATATTGTAGCTATATTAGGGTTTATTTTACAGGTAAGTATTTAGTTTTAAATTATGATTAATTTAGTTAATAAGAGTTATAATATTTAGATGTATTTAATTAATATTTAAGTTAGGGGGGTGTTAGGGTTAGACTTAGGTTTAGGGGTTAATAATTTTATTATAGGTTGCGGCGGTATAGGGGGGCAGGATAGGGGTTAATAAATTTATTATAGATGGCGACGCTGTAGGGGGGGCAGATTAGGGTTTAATAAGTTTAATATAGGTGGCGGTGGGGTCCGGGAGTGGCGGTTTAGGGGTTAAACAATTTATTTAGTTGCGGCGGGGTCTGGGATCGGCAGGATAGGGGTTAATACATTTATTATAGGTGGCGGCGGTATAGGGGGGGCAGGATAGGGGTTACTAGGTATAATGTAGGTGGCGGTGGGCTCCGGGAGCAGCGGTTTAGGGGTTAATACATTTGTTATAGTTGCGGCGGGGTCTAGGAGCAGCGGTTTAGGGGTTAATAACTTTATTTTGTTGCGGGGGGCTCCGGGGGCGCCGGTATAGGGGGTAGAACAGTGTAGTTTAGTGTGGGTGCTTAGTGACAGACTAGCAATAAAGCTGGAACAAAAACAAAGAGCAGCGAGATCGGATGAGTGATAACTATCACAGTCTGCTGCTCATCACCCGTACTTGGTGCACGGCTTTTTGACAGCTTTATTGATAACTTTGGCGAGATTATTCAGGTCCGCGGCGGCGATGGTAGGCGAGCTTAGGCGGGCGTATTGGGGCCGGCGATGGCAGGTAAGTAGACACGTTGATAACTAGAGGCCATAGTGTTCTAGAAATAGGCTGGCTCCTGAGCATATGTCCTTGCTTTTCAACAAAAGATTCCAAAAGAATGAAGAAAAAGGAATAATAGAAGTAAATTAGAAAGTTGTTTAAAATCACTGCTCTATCTGAATCATGAAAGAAAATATTTGGGTTTCACAGAAGCTGATTCAGATTGGCTCTTCTGTTTTATTCATAAGCCCCATCAAAATATTGGCTTGGGAACATCTGAATTCTTGACCTTAAAGGGACATGAAACCCCAAAATGTTCTTTTTATGATTCAGATAGAGAATACAATTTTAAACAACTTTCTAAATTACTTCTATTATCTAATCTGTTTTATTCTCTTGGTATCATTTGTTGAAGGAGCAGAAATGCACTACTTGTTTCTAACTGAACACATGGGTGAGCCAATGACAATCAGTTTATATATGCAGCGACCAATCAAAACTAGAACCTAGGTTCTCTGCTGCACATGAACTTGCCTAGATAAACATTTCAGCAAAGGATAACAAGAGAAAGAAGCAAATTAAATAATAGAAGTAAATCGGAAAGTTGTTTGAAATTGTATTCTCTACCTGAATCATGAAAGAAAATTTTTGGGTTTCATGTCCCTTTATAAGCAACTTTCTAATTTACTCCTATTATCAAATTTACTTCATTCTCTTGGTATCTTTATTTGAAATGCAAGAATTTAAGTTTAGATGCCGGCCCATTTTTGGTGAACAACCTGGGTTGTTCTTGCTGATTGGTGGATAAATTCAACCACCAATAAAAAAAATGCTGTCGACAGTACTGAACCAAAAAAAAAAGCTTAGATGCCTTCTTTTTCAAATAAAGATAGCAAGAGAACAAAGAAAAATTGATAATAGGAGTAAATTAGAAAGTTGCTTGAAATTGCATGCTCTATCTGAATCACAAAAGAAAAAATTTGGGTTCAGTGTCCCTTTAAGGAACACTTTGAGATTGTAATATATAGGGCTAGATTACAAGTGGAGCACTAATTAATCGTGTACCCACAAATGTGATAAATAACGAGCCATTACAAGTTATTGTGGTAGCAACTAGCGTTCATAAAATTAACCAGAGATCAGATAAATGTGCCCCAATGCCCCCAAACTTAAACGGACATTAAACCCAAAACTTTCTTTCATGATTCAGATAGAGAATACAATTTTAAACAGCTTTCCAGTTTATGTCTATTATCAAATTTGCTTCATTTTCTTGGTATCATTTGTTGAAGGAGCGGCAATGCACTACTGGTTTCTAACTGAACACATGGGTGAGGCAATGACAGTCAGTATATATATGCAGCCACCAATCAGCAGCGAGAACCTAGGTTCTTTGCTGCTCCTGAGCTTACTTAGATAAACCTTTCAGCAAATGATAACAAGAGAAGGAAGCAAATTAAATAGAATTAAATTAGAAAGTTGTTTAAAATGGTATTCTCTATCTGAATCATCAAAGAAAAGGTTTGGGTTTCATGTCCCTTTAAGTGTTAGTTTTCTTTATTTAAATTAAAAAAATGTAGCATTTAAAAAAGAAAACTGCACTAGACAGTATTTTGGGGGTAGTGGGGTGTTAAAAAACAAATGGCACTGAAAAGTGCCTTTACATTGCGGTCTATGAGAACAGTATGTTCCCAGTAAATATATATGTATATGCTTATATACAGTACATATATATTTATGTGTTAAAATGTGTATAGGCTCAAATGGGAGCCTCATTCTGATGTTGTCAACTTGTAATACCGGTGCACATTAGCGTGCCCTGGTATTACTCAGTGGAAAGCGATATTTAGCACTCCACTTGTATGCTGGCCCATAATCTTTAATTATGCACAGTAGAAAACTTTAACCCCTTAATGACCACAGCACTTTTCCATTTTCTGTCCGTTTGGGACCAAGGCTATTTTTACATTTTTGCGGTGTTTGTGTTTAGCTGTAATTTTCATCTTACTCATTTACTGTACCCACACATATTATATACCGTTTTTCTCGCCATTAAATTGACTTTCTAAAGATACCATTATTTTCATCATATCTTATAATTTACTATAAAATTTTTTATAAAATATGAGGAAAAAATTGAAAAAAACACACTTTTTCTAACTTTGACCCCCAAAATCTGTTACACATCTACAACCACCAAAAAACACCCATGCTAAATAGTTTCTAAATTTTGTCCTGAGTTTAGAAATACCCAATGTTTACATCTTCTTTGCTTTTTTTGTAAGTTATAGGGCCATAAATACAAGTAGCACTTTGCTATTTCCAAACCATTATTTTTCAAAATTAGCGCTAGTTACATTAGAACACTAATATCTTTCAGGAATCTCTGAATATCCATTGACATGTATATATTTTTTTTTAGTAGACATCCCAAAGTATTCATCTAGGCCCATTTTGGTATATTTCATGCCACCATTTCACCGCCAAATGCGATTAAATACAAAAAATCGCTCACTTTTTTACAAATTTTTTCACAAACTTTTGGTTTCTCACTGAAATTATTTACAAACAGCTTGTGCAATTATGGCTTAAATGGTTGTAAATTCTTCTCTGGGATCCCCTTTGTTCAGAAATAGCAGATATATATGGCTTTGGCGTTGCTTTTTAGTAATTAGAAGGCTGCTAAATGCCACTGCGCACTACACTTGTATTATGCCCAGCAGTGAAGAGGTTAATTATGGAGCATGTAGGGAGCTTCTAGGGTTAATTTTAGCTTTAGTGTAGTGTAGTAGACAACCCCAAGTATTGATCTAGGCCCATTTTGGTATATTTCATGCCACCATTTCACCGCCAAATGCGATCAAATTAAAAAAAACGTTAAATTTTTCACAATTTTAGGTTTCTCACTGAAATCATTTACAAACAGCTTGTGCAATTATGGCACAAATGGTTGTAAATGCTTCTCTGGGATCCCCTTTGTTCAGAAATAGCAGACATATATGGCTTTGGTGTTGCTTTTTGGTAATTAGAAGGCCGCCAAATGCCGCTGCATTTCACACGTGTATTATGGCTAGCAGTGAAGGGGTTAATTATGTAGCTTGTAGGGAGCTTGCAGGGTTAATTTTAGCTTTAGTGTAGAGCTCAGCCTCCCACCTGAAACATGAGACCCCCTGATCCCTCCCAAACAGCTCTCTTCCCTCCCCCACCCCCCAATCGTCCCCGCCATCTTAAGTACTGGCAGAAACTCTGCCAGTACTAAAATAAAAGCTATATTTGGGCTTTTTTTGTGGTTTTTTTTAGCATATTTACATATGCTGCTGTGTAGGATCCCCCCTTAGCCCCCAGCCTTACTGATCCCCCACCAAAGAGCTCTCTAACCCTCCCCCTCTGCCTTAATGGGCGCCATCTTGGGTACTGGCAGCTGTCTGCCAGTACCCAGTTTAGTGAAAAATGTGCCTTTTTTTTAAAAAAAAAAACCCTTTTCTGTAGTGTAGCTTCCCCCCCCCCCAAGATCAACCCCCCACCCCTTCCACATCTCTTAGCTGTTTATTTACAGCTTTCAAAAACTTATTTTTTTTGTACTTTTGAAAGTTTATTTTTCTGTAGTGTAGCGGTTCCCTCCCGCTCCCACCCCGTGCACGCGCCCCGCCCGCCGCCCCCCGTGCACGCGCGCGCTCCCGTGTGCGCTCCCGCCCCTCCCGCCCCCGATCCCGCCCCCTCCACTCCACTGGGCACATCGATGGCCGCCCACCCGCCTCCCAGACTTGCTCCCACCCACCAACGATACCGGCCACCGATGTCCGGTGCAGAGAGGGCCACAGAGTGGCTCTCTCTGCATCGGATGGCCATAAAAGGTTATTGCAGGATGCCTCCATATCGAGGCATCACTGCAATAACCGGAAAGCAGCTGGAAGCGAGCAGGATCGCTTCCAGCTGCTTTCCAGACCAAGGACGTACGCCACACGTCCTCGGTCATTAACTGTCTTTTTTTTTAGGACGTGTGGCGTACGTCCTTGGTCCTTAAGGGGTTAAGGAAACTTTAATTTCCTGAAAACAGTGAGTTTTCCAATTCTGAGAATTGAAAGTGTACACTAAATACTTCATAAGCCTCTGCTACATAACTGTCCTTAATTGGCTTCAGTGGGGAGTCATAACCTAAGGAACTTCAAAACAATGCAAATTTTGCTAACAAAATGACAGAGGATAACTTTGTCCAACCCATTAACAAGTTTGCATTGGCTTCTCCAAATAAGGGAATATAATCATTGAAAACAATTGCAGCAAACATGTTGTTTGAAAAATCTAAAATGAAAGTTTCAGATAGATTTAGTGTTATTGCGTTATATTTTTATTATGCATGCACTGATTATGCAATGCTACTTAAAAAAATCACATACACCTAGTAATATAATAAGTTGTTTTGTCTCTTTATACGTTTATCAAACAAAAAGTAATAAACCTTCCCTAAAACATCTATTTTTATGCCAGATTTCATTAAGACAGGCACAGGCACAATAGTTTAACTATAGTTTATCTAAATCTCCTCATGTTGCCATAAATACATCATGTAAATATCACAAAAGATACTGAACCAATTTACCTTACATTTTAACAGTTTGTAGGTACTGACAGTCAGATTTAAACTGTCAAATTCATTGACCCATAATATAAATAGCATTTAACATGAAAGCGCTTGCTGATTGGTGGTTATATTTAGCCACCAATCAGCAAGTGCTACTCGGGCTCTGAACCAAAAATGGGCCGGTTTCTAAGCTTACATTCCTGCTTTTCAAATAAAGATATGAAAAGAACGAAGAAAAATTGATAATAGGAATAAATTAGAAAGTTGTTTAAAATTGCATGCTCTGAGGGGTGGAGCCGACCGGCAGGAGGGATGGTCACTTGAAAGAGAGCTCCGTGCATTCAGCAACCAAGAATGCTTTAATATCGCTGAAAATTATGTGAACTCTTTCTGCAAAGGGCTTAATTCTCTGGGAGAAGCACCGGATATGCATGAGAATCGTTAACAGGCTAGATGGCTACAGAGTGCGATATCACTAACTAGTGAAAGGCCGTGGAGAAAGACGGCGCAGCGCCATCTTGGATTCAGGAACTTCCAGCACGAAAACTGTTATAGACAAGGAGTACAGGCAAGAGACTCTTACTACTTACATATAAATGAGACATGAGTAGCGCAACATAGTGGAGCTCCTTACTTACACTTTCTGACACAGGACCGCAAATACAGTAATACTTAAGCTGACATGTGGGGAAGACACGCTGGACCCTACAAAATGTGACACAAGCTCCTTTACACTGATGCATCGATGTAGCATATCACTTAGCTAGTATACTACTCTACATAAAAGGTTTGATTGAGGCGTACATCAATGCTCATAACTGAAAGTGCTCCAGTGATCTGCTCATAGAGGCATGTAAGGTGAGACATCCCATTTTATTATTGCAAACAAGATACAAGCCCTTAATAAGAAGTCTCATATATATATATATATATATATATATATATATATATATATATATATATATATATATATACGTAACAATAGTTACACCAAAGAGGCTCATATCTGAATGAAGCAGTCTAGAATTCTTTATTGTATGTCCCTCTAGCAGAAAGGAAAACTTGCTATATATAATAGTATAACGCATATCACATAAACTGTGGTTCAGAATTGAACTGAGCAAAAACTGTGTAGTGTCTCAAGTTAAAGATGGCTTCCAGAAGGACTCCTAAGGTGGATAAACCACTTAAGGGCTCAAATACACCCAGGACCAAATTACAAAATTATTTTAAGAATGCAGACTCTGCATAAGGGGTTTTGAAAGAAGTACTTAGCAATGAAAATGAAGACACAGTTGAAGAAAATGAGGATCAAGCTCCGCTCACTAGAACAGACTTAAAACACTACCATCTAAAGAGGATTTCTCTTCCCTTATTAATCAAGTGAGCCAGCTCATTAAATCCATTAATGAGATTGGTAATAGGATTGAACTCCTGGAGGAAGACGCAGAACAAACCAATAAATACTTGGATCTCCACGCCAGGCAATCTTCACTTCATCAAAATTAAATACAACTATTGCAAGACCAAGTGGAAGATCTTGATAACAGAGGACGTCGACAAAATATAAGGCTGAGAGGTATCCCGGAAAAGGTGACAAGCGCTCAGCTTCTTCCATATCTGCAAAGGCTTTTTAATTATATCTCAGAAGGCACGGAGGAGATCGAATTCCCTATGGATAGATATCACAGGGCCCTCAGGCCTGTTTCCAAAGATCAAGCTCCACCTTGCGATATTATCACAAAGTTTTCCAGCTATAAGAATAAAGAAAATCTTTTATCAGCAGCCAGGAAGAAACATCCTATATCTTTTGAGGGGAGTTTGGTAGCCTTCTTTGTGGACCTTACTCCTATGACCCTGACCAAACGTAGAGAAGCCAAATTTCTCACTACTCATCTCCAGGATCTGAGAATCCAATATAGATGGGGGTTCCCATTTAGTTTAAGGGTTGCCAAAGGAAATGTTATGGCAATATACACATCTTCAGAAGATATTGATCAATTTTGCTCCTCATTGGGCATTCCGTGCCCCTCACTCCCCAAGCTTAGGGAGTCGACCGAAGACATCAGAGATCCACCGGAGGAAGGGCAAAGGCAATTTTGCCCGAGTTGGAATAAGGTCGCTAGGAAGAGGAAAAACAAAGAGCATAATGCTAGATCCGCAACACCTTGAGAAGTAACAGAACCCACTTGACCTTTCTCTCAATAGATTGTGGTATATCAATATTCAATAGGACTGGAAAGATAAGGTTAAGGGGCCTATCTATCAAGCTCCTTATGGAGCTTGAGGGCCGTATTTCTGGCGAGCCTGCAGGCTCGCCAGAAACACAAGTTATGGAGCAGCGGTCTAAAGACCGCTGCTCCATAACCCTGTCTGCCTGCTCTGATGAGGCGGACAGGAATCGCCAGAATTCAACCCGATCGAGTACGATCGGGTTGATTGACACCCCCCTGCTGGCGGCCAATGTCCGACAGCGATGGTCCGACAGCGATGTCTGTCGGACCTGAGCTGCACTGTCGCATCAGGTCCGGCAGACATATGATAAAAATAGAAAATCTTTTATCAGCAGCCAGGAAGAAACATCCTATATCTTTTGAGGGGAGTTCGGTAGCCTTCTTTGCGGATCTTAGTCCTATGACCCTGACCAAACGTAGAGAAGCCAATTTTCTCACTACTCATCTCCAGGATCTGAGAATCCAATATAGATGGGGGGCTCCCATTTAGTTTAAGGGTTGCCAAAGAAAATGTTATGGCAATATACAAATCTTCAGAAGATATTGATCAATTTTGCTCCTCATTGGGCATTCTGTGCCCCTCACTCCCCAAGCTTAGGGAGTCGACCGAAGACATCAGAGATCTGCCGGAGGAAGGGCAAAGGCAATTTCGCCTGAGTTGGAATAAGGTCGCTAGGAAGAGGAAAAACAAAGAGCCTAATGCTAGATCCGCAACACCTTGAGAAGTAACAGAACCCACTTGACCTTTCTCTCAATAGATTGTGGTATATCAATATTCAATAAGACTGGAAAGATAAGGTTAAGGGGCCTATCTATCAAGCTCCATACGGAGCTTGAGGGCCCGTGTTTCTGGCGAGCCTGCAGGCTCGCCAGAAGCACAAGTTATGGAGCAGCGGTCTAAAGACCGCTGCTCCATAACCCTGTCCCCCTGCTCTGATGAGGCGGACAGGAATCACTAGAATTCAACCCGATCTAGTACGATCGGGTTGATTGACACCCCCCTGCTGGCGGCCAATTGGCCGTGAGTCTGCAGGGGGCGGCGTTGCACCAGCAGCTCACAAGAGCTGCTGGTGCAATGCTGAATACGGAAAGCAAATTGCTCTCCGCATTCAGCGATGTCTGTCGAACCTGATCTGCACTGCCGGATCAGGTCCAACAGACATATGATAAATAGGCCTCATGGTCTGTATTTCCCTTAAATAAAAAGGAATGATATGCTGGTTTTAGATATATACCTATAGTTAGAAAAGTTATGGTTATCTCACCCAGAGATGGAAATAAAATAAAATTTATTCAAATTAGTTAAAATGTAGAGAGTAAATTAATTATGTATAATAGTTATACTTGTTCACCTAGTAGGATTAGATAAGAGCTGTTAGGTTGCTCGCAACGCTTAACGAGAGATACAACCCTCTCTCAAACGGGAGTTTCTCGTTTCTACTGTAATAGTTTACATGCATAAAATGCATCAACTGTTTTTTTAATGTTTGTTTGTTGCAATTTTTGTTGACTTTGTTTTTCTTGTTGCTTATGGTTACAGAAGTCCTACAGATGCAGTAAAAGTCCAGACTCTATTCCTCCTCTACTCCTCCATATTTCATATTTTCTTCCCTATCAGGTGGGTTAATGCAGCCTTACACACACAATTAGATTGTCATGAGTAGTCCTCAGCTAAAAATAATTACACAAAATTTTAAAGGGTTCAATTCACCAACCAAAAGAGCAGTGGTGTTATCTAGCTTCAAAAAAAGGGAGGGCAATATAATATTTATTCAGGAAACCCATTTCTCTAGGAACAACCCACCCCAATTTCATAATAAAGATTACCCAATAGGTTATTTTGCCTCCCACATGAAAAAACAAAATGGTATCGGAATTATATTTAGTAGGACAACACAGTTCCAGCTACACCAAAGAGTAGAAGATATGGAGGGGAGGTGGCTCACCTTGGTGGGCACTCTACATAATAGATTAACTACATTAGTAAATGTCTATGCTCCACACACAAAACAATTTAAATTGTACCAAGCCCTCACCAATAGAATACTAGAAGTTCAAAAAGGAGCTTTGATATTAGCGGGGGATTTAAATGTGGCACTAGAGCCAAAGTTAGACTGTTCTACAGGTAGGGGTTCAATCCCACTCACCACAATCAGTAAAATAAGTGAGAACCTACGCAAATTGTCTCTAATTGACATATGGCGAACAAAACACCAATTTTTTTCATTTTTCTCCTACCCACATCAAAATTATTCAAGTATTGATTACGTTTTTGTAGATCAACTTATTTATAGTTTAGTGGCTGACACGGATATTGAAGCAATAAGCTTGTCTGATCATGCTTCAGTTGATGCTAAATTAAATTGGACAACACTGGCGCCTTTTCCTTTTATGTGGAGATTGGACGAGACTCTGCTTAAGAAACCACCAATATTAGAAAAGGTCACGACTGCTTTACGGGAATATTTTAGTCTTAATACATGCAATCACTTTTCTCCCACAATAATATGGGAAGCTCACAAAGCAGTTTTACGGGGGGAATTTATTAAACAGAAAGCTATTCTAAAGAAGCAATACATAACACAATATGCAACAGCGACTAAACAACTACAATTAGTGGATTCACTACATAAACAAAATCCGTGTGACCCAAAACTTAGTAAACAACTCCAAATTGCTAGGGCAAATCTTAACCACGTTATTTATAAAGAAGCACAGGATAGAGCGTTTAGGAAACTATATTTCTTGGAATCTAATAAGGCAGGAATAATGTTGGCAAGGTTATTTCGGGAAAAAAGAACTAACACTTATATATATAAATTAAAAGACCCTACAGGGAACCCTATACAAGATTCCCGAGGTATAGTTGATCAATTTAGAACCTATTATGAAAAATTGTATAACCTTCCACAGCCTGAGATGTCGATGGATCCCGATATTATATCCACATATCTTAGTGAAATAGATCTCCTAACAATACCTTAAGAGATAGTAATTCCCCTTATACAAAGGGGATTTACGTGTGGGAACAGGTCAAGAGCTCTCAGACGGTATCCCAGCAGGGTAAGCCTATGTATCCCTGGAGGGCAGTGCCTGATACCTAATTGTATATCATAGAAATATTGAGAGAGAAAAAGAGGTATCTTGTGGCACACTCAGGTAGAGAGCTTTATTTGCAAATTTTACATCAACAAAGGCACTTGGGAAGTGATGAATTAAAAATTAACTTTTATTAGGATTATTAAAAATAAGAATATGAACTGGGGTTAATAGGAATTAAAATAGGGGATACTTGTGGTTACACAATAAGCAGTATAATCCAGATTAAGATGGGTTATCAACCCTAAAGCTCATAGGGAAAAACTAATTATCCATTGTATTAGACAGAGAAAACTCTGTCAAATTCTATAAGTATTTCCCTGTTTTGAATACAAACATATGTGGTCTCGTTTATGTCAAATACCCCTAACAAAAACCCATCTCATTGGTGAGTATTATAAAAGATTAATCCATAAGCGAATGTGTATTAAAAATACAGTGTCTTGGATCACACAGGGTTAGTGAATAATACCTTCCATAATTGGTGTGACTTATATGACGTGAGGGGGGCGGGGGTTAGTATGTCAGATATATCCTAGTCAAACCACCTGTATTAGGCTCATGTATAGAAAATAGCTGGAGGGGGTGCCTGAATAGTATCACCGCTTTTCCCCAAACAGACATGAACTGGTTAACTAAAATTAGAAAGAGAGTGGCAACTCAATTACAATAGCAGCCCCCCCATAGTAATCATACACAGCAAGTCGATTGTCCAAGAAGATATTAAAATATTATTATTAGAACATCTTCCAATAATAAAATGGTGTCCTGAGACACAGTGTGAGATTAATAAAAATTATGTGTTGCTTCTCTTTAGCATAAAGAGGGGACAACCCCCTAAGTATCTCTTATTAGCAATTATATCAGCTAGAAACCCGGTATTAGGTAACATAAAGTACCAGACTGGTTTCGGTGGTATCACAAAATATATGCCCACTCAAAGAGCCCCACCAGGTTTAAGCTTCTTCCACTAATAAAATGGTGTCCTGAGACACAGTGTGAGATTAATAAAAATTATGTGTTGCTTCTCTTTAGCATAAAGAGGTCTAAATGCCCACTATAGTATTACATTTGAGTTGATAACAGGGGACTCATTGATCGAGTTAGATTTCAATATCTCTGATGCCTTTAAAATGTCAATACAACTACATAAAGTTTTTCATAGACATCAAAACTAACACATGATAAATATGTATTCATAAATCTCATAAGCAAGTTGGCTGTGAAATCCGGGATCTACAGTTGCCTATCAAAACAATACGATTGCTGGAGACCCGTGAAACACAGTGACGGGTTTATTGACAAAGTTTGAGAGCGAAACATGATTGGTAGTCTTTTACACACACCCTCTTTTTACTTGTAAAGACATCTGTACTGAAATGGTAGTGATGTCACCCTAACATCGCGATTGGTTACTCGCGCCCATGTGACTCACACACACCCCTCATAGGATTGGTTCGTTAGGCTTTAAATCAAGAGGCATGAAGGTCGTTCGGCGCCTTTGACAAAGCAGTAGGCGAAACGCGCATCAGGCGTTCGCTCTGCTTCTCTATATATTTTATGTTTAAAAAAATGGAATAACTTACATTGTTGGCCGCATATCGGCACTTTAGCTTAAACCCGGTGGTTGTTTCAGTGACAAAACAAACTCTTTTTATGAGGAGTAACTTATAGTGGTATTATTATTATCTCCAGAAACCATAGTTAATATCGTTAGCTAAGGGAGCAGCCCTGTGGAATATCCACATCACTCTCCCCAGGATATACTAACGTTTGACTTCATATGCGCACCAACACTCTTAGATAACCGTAACCAGTTTTTTTTGGGCTAACTTATATACAAATTAGATAAGTCTTACTTAGGGGATAATACCCTGTTTTAGGATTATAAATTGACAGCCGGATATCGTCACTTTAGCTTAAACCTGGTGGGGCTCTTTGAGTGGGCATATATTTTGTGATACCACCGAAACCAGTCTGTTACTTTATGTTACCTAATACCGGGTGTCTAGCTGATATAATTGCTAATAACTTACATTGTTGGCCACATATCGGCACTTCAGCTTAAACCCGGTGTTTTGGTTCAGTGACAAAACAAACTCTTTATATGAGAAGTAACTTATAGTGGTATGGTTATTATCTCCAGGAACCATAGTTAATATCGCTATTTAAGGGAGCAGCCCTGTGGAATATCCACATCACTCTCCCCAGGATATACTAATGTTTGATTTCATATGCACACCAACACTCTTAGATAACCATAACCAGTTTTTGGGCTAACTTATATACAAATTAGATAAGTCTTACTTAGGGGATAACACCCTGTTTTAGGATTATAAATTGACAGCCGGATATCGGCACTTTAGCTTAAACCTGGTGGGGCTCTTTGAGTGGGCATATATTTTGTGATACCACCGAAACCAGTCTGGTACTTTATGTTACCTAATACAGGGTTTCTAGCTGATATAATTGCTAATAAGAGATACTTAGGGGGTTATCCCCTATTTATGCTAAAGTTAAGCAACACTTAATTTTTATTAATCTCACACTGTGTCTCAGGACACCATTTTATTATTGGAAGATGTTCTAATAATAATATTTTAATATCTTCTTGGACAATCGACTTGCTGTGTATGATTACTATGGGGGGGCTGCTATTGTAATTGAGTTGCCACTCTCTTTCTAATTTTAGTTAACCAGTTCATGTCTGTTTGGGGAAAAGCGGTGATACTATTCAGGCACCCCCTCCAGCTATTTTCCATACATGAGCCTAATACAGGTGGTTTGACTAGGATATATCTGACATACTAACCCCCCCCTCACGTCATATAAGTCACACCAATTATGGAAGGTATTATTCACTAACCCTGTGTGATCCGAGACACTGTATTTTTAATACACATTCGCTTATGGATTAATCTTTTATAATACTCACCAATGAGATGGGTTTTTTTTAGGGGTATTTGACATAAACGAGACCACATATGTTTGTATTCAAAACAGGGAAATACTTATAGAATTTGACAGAGTTTTCTCTGTCTATTACAATGGATAATTAGTTTTTCCCTATGAGCTTTAGGGTTGATAACCCATCTTAATCTGGATTATACTGCTTATTGTGTAACCACAAGTATCCCCTATTTTAATTCCTATTAACCACACTTCATATTCTTATTTTTAATAATCCTAATAAAAGTTAATTTTTAATTCATCACTTCCCAAGTGCCTTTGTTGATGTAAAATTTGCAAATAAAGTTCTCTACCTGAGTGTGCCACAAGATACCTCTTTTTCTCTCTCAATATTTCTCCTAACAATACCATCTGATGTTGCTAAAGCAATTGAGGATCCCATAACAATACAAGAAGTACTATCCGCTATTGATAAATTGCCATTACACAAAAGTCCAGGCCGGGGCGGGTTCTCTAATGCCTATTATAAGCAATTTAAGCACATACTGGCCCCACACCTCACTACTATGTTTCAAATGATTGATACCAATACTAACTGGTCCATGCAATTGTTGGAAGCTTACATCACAGTACTCCCAAAAACGGGAAAAGACCCAACACAAGTAGGAAATTACAGGCCCATTTCGTTATTGAATACGGATATAAACATTTTCTCGAAGATCCTATCCAAGCGAATAAATTCCATCCTTCCTAAACTAATTCATGTGGATCAGTTGGGGTTCGTGCCTAATCGGGAAGCACGCAATAACACCATAAGAACATTACATTAAATAGAACAGGTTAGGGGAACTGGGAAGCCCACAGTCCTGATATCTACAGATGCCGAAAAAGCTATTGATCGTCTGGACTGGGGGTTCCTCAGGGCGTGCCTCGATATATTTGGGTTTGGGAATCTAATGGTAAAAATAATTCTTAGTGTGGATGGAAACCCATCAGCTTGGGTCAAAGCTAACGGCATTTGTCTTATAACTTTCGGATAAATAATGGAACAAGACAGGGGTGCCCGTTGTTTCTGTTGCTTTTTGCGTTATCAATAGAAACTCCAGCAGCGCTCATTAGGGAGAACAGTAACATAAAAGGAGTTATAATAGGCCCAAATGAACATAAGCTCACACTTTATGCGGATGATGTTTTGGTTTCCATGACATCTCCAAATTTTTCGCTCCCACACCTTTTAACAGAGTTCACACGATTCAACAAATTATCAAATTTCCTGATAAATTCCAAAAAATCCGAAATCCTCAATATAAACATGGACATTGAACAGTTTGGCCTATTCAAATCAATATGCCCATATCAAATCCAACAACAAAAACTTAGATATTTAGGTGTTGATTTGACACCCTCACCCCTCCTACTTTACCAATATAATTACATTCCGATGCTGACTAAATTGAATAGTGATCTTCAAAAGTGGAAAGATAAACCACTGACTTGGTGGGGCCGTATACAGGCCATTAAGATGACTTCTCTTCCCCAGTTTTTGTACCTTCTATAAACAGTTCCAATCCATCTACCTAAAACATACTTAGCAAAGGTGCAATCGGTTATAAATTTATTCATATGGGGCCAAATCAACCTCGAGTAAATAAAATAACCATGTACATTGGGAGAGGGAGGATTGGGGGGTACCACATATAGAGAAATACTACAAGGCGGTTACCCTTCAGCGCATCTTAGACTGGCATAGGGAGGCAGGACATAAGGCATGGACAACTATAGACACACATATCTTGAGGAGTCCCTCTTTGGGGGCGTTATGTTGGATAAGCCCAATGTTGAGACCAAATATTGTGAAAACATCACATTTATACTCACACATATTCAACAGCTGGGATAGCCTGATAGATACGCATAACGGTATCTCCTCTAGAGTGTCCCCTTTGTCTCCTATATCATATAATGCCGAGTTCCTGGGAGGGTTAGAACCTTTTACACTTATTACCGGAGAACTGGGATACACAGTACAGTTCATAACACTGACTAGTAACAGCAAACTAAAACAGAGACAAGAGTTAGCAGACATAGCAGGGGGAAATTACTCCTTGTGGCTTAAATACGTGCAACTATATAACCTCATTAAAAATTCTCTGCACAAAGAAGACTTACTGCGAACCCCCACCCCATTTGAAATATTATGTATCACAAAATCACTCCCTACTGGCACTCTCTCACTAGCTAGGGGTTTGTTAGAGGGGACAACAAAGTCCACTCTACCCGCATACACAAGAAGCTGGTAACAAGAGCTTGACATAAACTTAGAAATTAAGGACTGGGAAAATATTTTTCTCAATACTCGTAAATCATCAGCATCACCAAAAATCCTGGAAATTAATCATAAAATATTAACAAGGTGGTACTTGACGCTGGCGTGTCTGAAATATATATATATCCAAATGCAGGGAGTGGCTGCTGGAGGGGATGCGGCAAGAGAGGAACTATGTTTCATATATGGTGGCAATGTGAGATACTTAGACCTTTCTGGTCACAATTAGAATCAAGCCTTCGCATAGTGTTGGGGGAGACTTTGTTCTAGATCCTAAAACATTAAATTATAAGCCCCACAAATTTTGTACAATTAGATGGAATATGTTATTGATTGGGCTGAATAGCGGCAGAACTCTAATTGCCAGAAAGTGGAAATCCACTCAACCCCCCACTAGAGCAGAATGGATTCAATATACCTCAACGCTTATGTCTCAGGAGGAATATGTCCATTTTAGAAAAGGGACTCTTAACAAATTTTATAACATTAAGTTCTACTGGGATTGACTATTGGGTGGTTTAGATAATATGATATCATAGTAATAATCTATCCTTTCTAATTTCCTTATTGTTCCTTTTCTCTTCAACTATTCAGTGGGTCTGGACTATGTCACAATGCAAAAGGTCTGATGTACAATTGATAGTAGGATTATGTTTAAGTTTTGTTGGACAAATCTATAATTTATGGACTGTGAAGTTATAATTTTTATATTTCATTCTGAAACAGTCAAATGAACTTGGTCATAATATGGTATCTTGCCTCCTTGGCACAGGAGAGTGGACAATTAATGTCATTTTGAAGGACTGATCAAGCAGAAAAGGACATTTATATACTAGGATACCAAACATATATAGCAATGTAATATGATGGTTGTTGAAAAAGTTTATTTGTATCTTCATGAAAACTTCAATAAAGATTATTTTAAAAAAAAATCATGAAAGAAAAAAATTGGGTTTCATATCCCTTTAACCCCTTAACGACCAAGGGTACGTCCTACAAAAACTCCTACAAAAACTGTCACTTAATGACCAAGGACGTACCCTGTACATCCTCAGGGGTTTCAAGAGGTGGAAGTGTGCGGGGTGGGGAGGGGCGCGTGCAACATTCGCAACTATGCATGACAAAATGTAAGGGAAGGAGGGAGAGGAAGGGGGGAATAAATGATGGGCAAAGGATCTGGGAGGGGGTAGAGTATTGAGAGGGGGGAAGTTACACTACAGAAAACAATTGTTTATTTAATATAAAAAAATAAAAAACATTCCAGTACCAGTACCCAAGATGGCGGCAAATAGGTAGAGAGGAGAGGGTTAGAGAGCGGTATAGGGGGGGATTAGGGAGGTTGGGGGCTAAATGCTGATCCAACACTGCAGAATCAATATAAAAAATAAAATAAAAAAAAAGCCTTTTATTTTAATACTGCCAGTACTTAAATGGACATGAAACCCACATTTTTTCTTTCATGGTTTAGAAAGAGAAATCAATTTTAAACATCTTTCTAATTTACTTCTATTATCTAATTTGTTTTATTATCTTGATATTCTTTGCTGAAAAGCATATCTAGATATGCTCAGTAGCTGCTGATTGGTTTCTGCACAGAGAAGCCTCGTGTGATTGGCTCACCCATGTGCATTGCTTTTTCTTCAACTAAGGATATCTAAAAAAATGAAGCAAAATAAATACTAGAAGTAAATTGTAATGTTGTTTAAATTTGTATTCTCTATCTGAATCATGAAAGAAAGATTTTGGGTTTAGTGGCCCTTTAAGATGGCGGTGACAGTTGTGAGGTGGGACAGGGAAAAGAGCTGTTTGAGGGGGTGTCAGGGAGAGATCAGGGGGTGGGATGTGTCAGGTGGGAGGCTGATCTCTACACTAAAGCTAAAATTAACCCTACAAGCTACCTAATTAACCCCTTAACTGCTGGGCATAATACAAGTGTGGTGCGCAGCGGCATTTAGCAGCCTTCTAATTACCAAAAAGCAACGCCAAAGTCATATGTGTCTGCTATTTCTGAATAAAGAGAATGCCAGAGAAGCATTTACAACCATTTGTGCCATAATGGCACAAGCTGTTTGTAAATCATCTCAGTGAGAAACCTAAAGTTTGTGTAAAAGTGAACAATTTTTTTTTATTTGATCACATTTGGCGGTGAAATGGTGACATGAAATATACCAAAATAGGCCTAGATCAATACTTTGGGTTGTTTCCTACACTACACTAAAGCTAAAACTAACCTTACAAGCTCTCTACACGCTACCTAATTAACCCCTTCACTGCTGAGCATAATACAAGTGTGTTGCGCAGCTGCATTTAGCGGCCTTCTAATTACCAAAAAGTAATGCCAAAGCCATATATGTCTGCTATTTCTGAACAAAGGGGATCCCAGAGAAGCATTTACAACCATTTGTGCCATAATTGCACAAGCTGTCTGTAAATAATTTCAGTGAGAAACCTAAAGTTAGTTAAAAAGTTAGTTAAAAAGGGGGGGGGGGCGGAGCCTGGACGCAACTAAGATGGTTGCATAATCCCGCAGCTCCGTAACACCGGCTCCACAATAGAGTCGCTGGGACCTGTGCAACCCGCCAATTAAGCCAACAAACAGCACAGATGAAGCGGTAAAGCAGCGGAGGCAAGGGGGAGAGGAGCGGCAGACAATTTAAATCGGTGTAAGAGCACATAAATAATAAGCGGTGTAAGAGCACAATAGACCTCAGGCGCCATCTTTGAAAACGGACCATAAGCCATGCGATAAGCCTAAGAAGTTTTGATAATCATACTCAGGAATTATAACCACTCAGAGACATTGTGGAACTGTAGAAGATAATCTACAAAAGGTTATACAGACTGCGCAAAGGTTAGGGTATATATGCTTTAAGATTTAAGGGGATATTTCTTCTAAATCCCCAGGGTAAAGGACAACAGAAAACAATTAAAATCTAAAGCGCCAGTACAGGCAAAATATATCCAAGAAAAAGAGAGCATGCAAAATTATTTATTCTTCAACAAATGTCACAAAAAGAACCTAAAAATAAAAATATGTATAACATGAAATGAAAATCTCCTAGGTATAAATTAAACCTTATACAAGAATTCAGACAATAAAATATGTGATTGGCCAATCTCTATTAAAATGTGAGTAATCTATAAAAGCATTTACACAAGGAAAATTACACATATTGTAGGTTACTAATGTAAGCAACTAGAACTGTATGTATCAGAATATCAAGCAATTTGTAACACAATATCTATCATCAAATTATCTACTGATAATCTAAGAGTATGTGCGCTAAGTGCATAAACCAAATAGCTTCCGTTTAATATGGCTAAATCAGCATATCAGTAAAATGTCCACAAAGGTGCAGATGAATATGAGTGATTTACTGGTATCCGTGATTCCTTTAGTGTAGCACAGTGTTTTTTAGTGCTCTAATGGATCCACTAGATTGTGAATCTAGATAGAAAAGAGATTTTACAATAAAACCAAAGACAACTACTTCAATAAATAACGAAGAAATCTTCCTACCCTTCATAACAGAGTATAGTGAAGATAGGATCAAAGTAGAAAAAATAATAAAAAACCATTGGAAAATTCTTAAATCTGATCCTCATTTAGGAGAAAAACTTCCAGATAAACCAAAATTTGTTTATAAAAAAGCAAATAATCTAAAAAGCAAACTTGCACCAACTTTTAAACATAAAAATAACAATACTATAAGAGGGATCTTAGGCGAAAAACTACAAGGGTTTTACCCATGCATATCATGCAAAGCATGTAAACATTCAATTAAAACAAAAAGCTTTAAATCAAACATAACAAAGAAAGATTATAAAATTAAGGAAACCATCAGGTGTATGGACACGAACGTTATCTATCTTATTACATGCAAAAAATGTGAAAAACAGTATGTAGGAGAGACAGAGAGAACACTAAGGGAAAGAATTAGGGAACACCTAAACTCCATAGAAAATTCGGAAAAGGAACGCAATAAAGATCTACCTATCGCAAAACATTTTAGGATGTGTTGCAATAACAATTTAAAATATTTTAACTTCACAGCGATAACTAAATTAAAAGAAAAAAAGAGGGGTGGTAATTTATCCGATGCACCCCTGCAAAAAGAAGCCAAATGGATATTTGAATTACAAACCCTAAAGCCTAAAGGGTTAAACTTAGATTTTAACCTGAACTGCTTCTTAAAAACCTAAATAAAATCAAAATATATTTAAAATTATATCAAAATTTAGTACCTTCTATAAAAATAGAAGCTGGAAATTCTAGAGAAAAGTTATATACAAATCAGTATAAACTGTATTACATTAGTGAAATTATCCCAATCCTCTTTTAAAAACTTTTTTTCAAATTTTATCATATATATTGTTTTCACCACCTTTTTTCCACAAATTTAGACCATTGTGTAGCATTTAGTCCTTACCAAGGACATCTCTGAATTCCAACCTAAATATCTCTACAATTGAGACTAGTTTTTCAAAAATAAACCTTTTTTTTTTTTTTTATCATCTTTGATCTTGTATCAACGTTTGTTGAAAATATCTCTTACAATCTTATATAATTAATCAAAATTTTAGTTTTCAGAGAGATACTTGTTTATGACTAATTCCAACCTCAATATTTTAAATGTTTAGTTTAACAAAATTAAGTTTTTTTTTTTTTCATCTTAGTTCTTTTATCAACGTTTGTTAATCTTATACAATCATTCAATTTTAAATCTCAGAGAAATACATGTTTATGACTACTTATTAGAACTTACCAAATATACAATATCTGAATATACATAAATTCAAGAAATATAATGTTTATAAATGTTTAACAAACATTTCTGAGCCAATTAGACACACATTGGCTGAAGCCAATTAGACACACATTGGCTGAAATTCCTAACCAATTGAAATGGAAGGAGGGCTATTTAAAGCCATAGGATTCAAAGGAGATCAAGCTTGACAAAGGCTGAAGTAATTTCAGCTGAAACACGTTGCGGATCTCCTAGTGTGCATCAAGAGGAAGAAAAGAAAGGATCAGCTGTAGAGCCGGCACCCCACAGCTCAAACCAGACACTCCCATAATACTAAGCTAATCAGCGCCCTAACCGGTATAGGCGAGAACTGAGCAAGAGACAGAAGTGTTTGTAGCTGGGGTTTACAGCGCGGCTTCAAGATCAGCAAAAACAGTTACACTGCTTCTCTTATTTTGGAGGCATTTTCTTCTAAAAGGTGACATCGGACAAAGAAGACAGCTCATTCCATTCTAAGAGCTGAACTTAAAAGGATCACTTAAACAGGTACCTGTAGTTTCTAGTGGATCCATTAGAGCACTAAAAAACACTGTGCTACACTAAAGGAATCACGGATACCAGTAAATCACTCATATTCATCTGCACCTTTGTGGACATTTTACTGATATGCTGACTTAGCCTTATTAAACGGAAGCTATTTGGTTTATGCACTTAGCGCACATACTCTTAGATTATCAGTAGATAATTTGATGATAGATATTGTGTTACAAATTGCTTGATATTCTGATACATACAGTTCTAGTTGCTTACATTAGTAACCTACCATATATGTGTAATTTTCCTTGTGTAAATGCTTTTATAGATTACTCACATTTTAATAGAGATTGGCCAATCACATATTTTATTGTCTGAATTCTTGTATAAGGTTTAATTTATACCTAGGAGATTTTCATTTCATGTTATACATATTTTTATTTTTAGGTTCTTTTTGTGACATTTGTTGAAGAATAAATTATTTTTTATATAAACACTAAATTGCATGCTCTCTTTTTCTTGGGTATATTTTGCCTGTACTGGCGCTTTAGATTTTAATTGTTTTCTGTGGAACTGTATAAGAACACGGGGAAATCAGTACTCCTCGGTTGTTCTCAGAAAACCCAGTATATATAGCCCTAAACGTTTCAGATCTTTATCTGTGAATATTGTACTCGAGCTACAGAGACACAGAGTCCAGCTGGCAATTCTAACAGTAATTCTAGAACAGAGTCAAAGCAGCTGCAACATATAGACCGCATATTTACACAGGCTGTCAGCAATTCTGGGCACCGCTAATATTGTTTTTAAAAAAAAAATCTTTAGAGCATGACATTAACCTAGGTGAAATAGACTGCTAGTTTTGCTCAGATACACATAACAGTCATCACCCTGAAGATAGTGAGCAGTAAGTGAAACTAAGAACACCTGCATCATTGAGAAAACTGCAATAAACCCCTTGTGTCATAACACACAGTCAAGTTACCTAAAGATGGCTGCCAAAAAAAAATGATTAAGCCTATTAAAATTACAAAGAATACTTCTGCAAAAGAATCTGCAGTCAGTAATTTTTTTCATGCGCAAGCTAGATCATCGCCATCATCAGATCTAGGACTCCCAGGCACCCCAGATAGGGAGTTCAGTTCGTCCAGCTCCATTTCACCCTCACAAGACTTAACCACACAATTACCAACTTCTTTATTGTCATCTCTCGCTTCCAAGCAAGATATCGCTGAAATAATCAGAACATGTATGAAAGAGGAGATGGCTGAACTTAAGCAAGAAATCCATACTCTGGGATTTCGTATTGAAGCATTGGAAGACAACTCAGACCTAATCAGAGAAGATGTTAGTGTTCTTCTAGTGTTCAATCTACCCAACACTCATCTCTTATTGACACCCTAAATTACAAAATTGGAGATTTAGAGAACCACAGCCGCAGGAAAAATCTAAGGCTAAGGGGAATCCCCGAATCCGTTCTCCCAAAAGATCTCCCAACTTTCCTGCCAGCCCTGTTCCAGCATCTTACTGGATCTCAATCTGCCGACACTATACAATGGGACAGGGCGCACAGGGCGTTGAGGCCTTGGCCACCAGAGACTGCCCCACCACAGGACATAATCATTAAATTTCGTCAATTCAGAGAGAAAGAAGAACTGCTCTAGAAAAAATCAACCTGTACGCTTCAGGGGCATCGTTTTACAGTTTTATACTGATCTCTCAACACGTACGCTCCAGAGACGGCGCAAACTCGGAATTTTGTACAGATGGGGATTCCCATTTCACTTATATGTCCTACATGAAAATCAGAAAATATCTTGCAGAACTATGGAACATGTCCCTAATTTTTGTAAAGCATTAGATATGGATCCTCCTAGCTGTACAGCACAGACATCAACACCAAACCGCACGGAAAAGAGATCGACCTCCCAACCTAAAGAAAAATGGCAACAAGTTCATCCCGCTACCAAAGACAAAACCCAAGCACAGCACACCTCTCCACCAAGGAAGAAGGCGGCCATGACTCAACCAGATGCACACTCCAAGCAGAGGTAACTTACGGAAACATGAGAACCTCCCTTGAATTGACTTACCACCTGGAGGACTATCCATAGGTATTTCTATCCTAATAAAGAGACTTGCTGCTTCTTTATCTCGACACTAAGTAAAGGAGGGTAAGATAATGGAGAATATACATCTTATACATTTTCTGTGGTTTTTTTTGGAAATGTTGCAGGGTCACCAGTGACTGAGAAGATGTTTTAATTAATTAATACTGATTAAGGAGCTGGTTACCACACCACGCCATCCGCCTGATCACGCTAATTGTGACTTCCCTTGACACCATAGTAACAATGCACTAGTTGTGTGCCCCTGAATGTTTTTTGGGAAGTGTGGTCGGTCTGATGGTTTGTTTTTTACTGTTGTTTATGTTATTGTCTATGTTACTGTTGATGTGTTATTTACAGTTGAAAATTTATGAGGTACATTCGTCAACTGTCCTAAGATCGGAGAGTTTTTTTTTATTATTAATGTATATATCCCACAATGTATTTAATAAATGCCTCTGAATGCTAGGGACAAACATTTATCCCTCATAACCCAAAATGTAAAAGGCTTCAATTCGCCACAAAAGAGATCAATTGCCCTTATGGATCTCCACAAGAAAAAGGGGGATATCCTCTTTCTTCAGGAGACGCACTTTCAAAAGTCAAAAGAACCCAAACACTTTGGCCCATTATTCACACAACATTTTCATAGCTCCTCTGAATTGAAAAAAAATGGAGTAAGCATTCTGATCAGTAAACATATCCCCTTTTCACCGATACAAACACACATAGACTCAGAGGGCAGATTTTTATGTGTCTTTGGTCTGCTTTTTGGAACCCCAACTACACTAATAAATATATACGCTCCCAACGCTAAGCAATTACCGTTCTTTAGAAAGCGCTTCAAGCTAATTTTACAATTTTCAAAAGGAATCATACTGTTAGGAGGTGATTTCAATATCCCTTTACAGCCAAATATAGATAGCTCAAATCCACACCCCAATACTTCACGAAGCACCATTAGACATTTGTGGGAAATAATGCGAGACCAAACTCTGTATGATATATGGAGACTTAAAAACCCTTTTAAAAGGGATTACACCTTTTTCTCTTCCCCACACAAATCCTATAGCAGAATTGATTATTTTCTGGTAAATCAGAAAGGCTTATCAGCTGTCTCCTCTTCCAAAATCACACAGACAACATGGTCAGACCACTCTGCAGTAATATTGCAACTCAAATGGCCCTCTGCACCAACAGGAACTTACCTTTGGAAATTAGAGGACAATTTGTTAACGGCCCCTGAGTTTATAACTAAGATAGAAAAGCTAATACCTGAATATTTTGAGTTTAACTCACTGCCAGAATCAAATCCCTTTGGTGTGGGAGGCCCATAAATGTTATATTAGAGGAGAGTTTATTAAAAGAAAAGCTTATGTCCCAAAACTCGCTAGACTCCATTACCAGGAATTAACTGATACCCTTTCCAAGATAGAATATGAACACAAAACTAACCCTGCAGATCAACAAATACAAGCTAAACTAGAAGAGGCTAGGCAAGCGGTTCAGGATCTTTTAGTCAAGGAAACTAATCGCATGGCATTAAACACCAGACAAAAGTTCTACTTTGAGAACAACAGGGCAGGGAAATTACTAGCCAGGGCGGTAAAACTTAAAAAACTAAAGCGCTTTGTACACGAATTAAAAACTCCCAACAATGAGAAAGTGTACTCCACCCCTAACATCCTCTCCCAGTTTCAGTCATATTACTCTAAGCTTAATATTAGAAAGCTAACTCCCCACATAACAATGCTAGCCCTGAGCGCAAGGCATATCTCCGGAACTCCCTAATACCAAAAATTTCTAAATCACAAGAACGTGAATTGGATACTCCGATCACCCCATCTGAAATTACAGCAGCTCTTAAACAGATGCCGTTAGGAAAAATCCCAGGCCCGGACGGTTTCACTGTCCAATACTACAAAAAGTTTCTTCCCATATTGTTACCCCATTTATGCTCAATTTTCAATCAAACCAACCGAGAGAACCCATTCCCACCTTTTATGTTAGAGGCTTACATATTGGTTTTGCCGAAACCAGGGAACACACCAGACATACCATCTAACTTTAGACCCATATCACTTTTGAATGTGGACATTAAAATATATGCAAAAATTTTGGCAAACAGAATTAACAAAATACTTCCCCAAATAATTCATCTTAAGCAAGTCGGCTTTGTCCCTTTCAGAGAAGCCCGAGACAATACCATCAAAGTCCTAAATTTAATAGAATACTCCCAAACTCACGAAATCCCCACAATGTTTCTGGCAATAGACGCGGAAAAGGCCTTTGATAGGCTAGATTAGCAATTTCTAAAAGATACTTTACTTCAGTTTGGCTTTAGCCAGACATTAATATTCTCCTTATACAACATGCCCAAAGCTTGCATTAGAGCAAATGACTCACTATCTGAAGCGATAATAATCCATAACGGCACAAGACAAGGATGCCCTCTATCACGGGCCTAGATATAGGACATAATTAATATAAAATATCCCTTTATGTGGACGATGTCCTATTCTCACTAACTAGCCCTGAAACGTCGCTACCTGCCCTTATGGAGGAAGTAACACGGTATAGCAGATACTTTAACTTTAAAATAAACACCTCCAAATCAGAATTTTTGGGAATAGCACTAACAAACCATGGGACCCAATGGATAAATACAGCCTATCAATTCACTCCACAACACTCCTCTTTAAAATATCTAGGAATACAACTGGCAAAAAATCAGGGCGCCCTTTTTACACTCAACTACCAGACCTTGCTTAAATCGACACAAGCAGAGTTAAATAACTGGCAACACAAACATCTATCCTGGCTAGGCAGAATTCACGCTTACAAGATGAGCATATTGCCCCGCTTTCTGTATCTGTTTCAGACAGTAACAATACAATTACCACCTAGCTATCTACCTACAATACAAAAGATTGCTAACACATTCATATGGGGACATAAAACACCCTGTATTTCAAAAAACACCCTCTACCGAAATAGGACTAACGGCAGCCTAGGTGTACCTAATCTTAAGTACTATGGGCAAGCAGCACAACTAATCAGAATAGTAGACTGGTGCAATAATATGCAAAATAAAGAGTGGGTAATTCTAGAGCATGATTTGGCAAACACACATAGCTTAGGGAGTGCCTGTTGGCTTTCCATAAAGCTACGGCAACTTCCTACCCCCACTCCCGCATTAATCCAAGACACTCTCTTAACATGGGATAAACTGACATCAACACAGAATGGAATATCGTCCATTCCCTCTCCACTTACTCCACTTTTACATAACCCAAAATTTCCAATACATTTAGAGGTTTCTACAGGAAAACCATATAACATTCATACATACCTACCTTGTAACACAGTGCAGGAAAATGGGAAACTTCTACCCAAATCATCACTGTTAGAAAAAAACATCTCCTCGTTTGACAGGTGGCTCGAATATTTACAGCTCTCACATTTTCTCACACAAAATAAGGATAAAGGCAATCTACTTAGAAACTTAACACCCTTCGAGACTCTGTGCTGGACACAAACACCCATGAGAGGAACCCTCTCCCTAATCTATAAAAATTTGATAACTATACATTCCAGTAACCTCCCGGCTTTTACTAAATCATGGGAAAGAGAACTTGACCTAATAGTCCCACTAAAGGATTGGAACACAATATTTAAACAAATGGGCAAATCCCCTTCCTCAATGTCCATAAAGAGACAAATATGAAAATTTTATGCCGATGGTATTTACATCCCAGCAGGTTAGCTAAAATTTATGCCCAAGTAGACCCCAAGTGTTGGAGAGGTTGCGGACATTGTGGGACCTTGGCCGACATCAGGTGGGATTGCGTAATTCTCAAACCTTATTGGAGGGAGGTACATAAAGAGATAGAGAAAGTGTTGTCCACTGATATCCAATTCGATCCCTTGATCTTGTTATTCAATAAGCCCCCCAAACTCAAATGCAAGTATAAATTGATGTTGCTTTACATTATGTTAAGTGGAGCCAAACAGCTAATACCTCGCTTCTGGAAACAACCACAAATTCCCACAATACAAAGCTTGAAACAAAATATATCCCGACTGCTAGTGCTTGAGAAATATCATTACCAAAGGTCTGGCCGATTGTATTTTTATCATACAATGCTTCTGTTCTGGGAAGAATACACTCATTTACAATAATTATTTAGAACACCTGTAGGTATAATAGATTGTATATAAGCATATACCCCCCCCCCCCCCCGGAAAATATTGTTTACCTTGATCTTAGGATTGCTTTGTTATGATTTGATTCATGATAATAAGTAGAGAAATGTACCCTCAACTATTGTACCTTTATATGTTCAACCTTTATTGGTTTATGTTATGTTATAGACTCACTTATGGTTATATTATATTATATACAAGGGAAAAGAGACAATGTAAGAGACAGTGAGAATGTAGTATGAAAGTCCTTTATTATTATAACCATGAAAGAGGTGACATTATGATAATAAATCTGTTGAGTACACTGTAGGCCGGTTTGAATAGGTAACTGGACTACTCGAAGAAATATAAAACTATCCCCTCTCACTATTTAAAGTCATACATGTAAGATGCGAAATGTAAAACAGTGTCTCTGTTTCTTTTTGTTTATTGTATTCCTTTATATTCATAAATAAAGCTCTTTTGAAAAAAAAAAAAAAGTTAGTTAAAAAGTTAAAAAATTTTTTATTTGATCGCATTTGGTGGTGAAATGGTGGCATGAAATATACCAAACTGGGCCTAGATCAATACTTTGGATTGTCTACTAAAAACACACACACACACATAAAGGAATGTTTTGAATAATGTTCAATTATAAGAACCCTGACATGTATTTTTCATATGTGTATAACTTGCAAAAAATGCAAAGAACATGTAAACATTGGGTATTTCTAAACGCAGGACAAAATTTAGAAACTATTTAGCATGGGTGTTTTTTGGTGGTTGTAGATGTGTAGCAGATTTTGGAGGTCAAATTTAGAAAAAGTGTGGGTTTTTTCAATTTTTTCATCATATTTTATATATTTTTTTATAGTAAATTATATAATATGATGAAAATAATGGTATCTTTAGAAAGTCCATTGTTTGGCAATAAAAGAAGAAGAAGAAAATTACAGCTAAACACAAACACTGCAAAAATGTAAAAA
Source organism: Bombina bombina (assembly GCF_027579735.1). Classification (NCBI taxonomy): domain Eukaryota; kingdom Metazoa; phylum Chordata; class Amphibia; order Anura; family Bombinatoridae; genus Bombina; species Bombina bombina. Next base: position 733,909,512 of record NC_069502.1, read on the forward strand.
TAGCCCTGGGTAAGAAAATTAAACATTGGTCTGGTCACTAAGGGGTTAAGGACCATTACATGCAGTAGAATTGCACAATCAGCAAGTGTATAATAAAAAGACAATACAAAAGCACTTACTCTAATTTTGAAATAAGAAATACATTTTTTTTATCTAATGACTTTCAAAATTTCCTTTAGTTTGCTATGGTAATTCTGACTTTAGTGTCCCTTTTCCTATAGCTGAACTACTATGCAGTCATAATCAGTGTTCCCTCTAAGGGCAGTTTTGTGAGTGGGCCAGCAGTGAAACAATGCAGACTGCAAGGTGTGGTTCCCTTATTAACTGCTTCACTGCTGGGTCGCTCACAAAACTGGCCTTAGAGTGAATACTGGTCACAATATTAATTATGAGTATTGATTGCACATTTTTTATCTAATCTGAATTAACAAATTATTGATAAATAGCATAGATCAGTAAAGTTGTAAAAATGTAGTACAGCAATAAAGGTCTGTGTTAATTTTTTTTTTTTTTAACTAGCTTTTAAATAAAATGCCCATTCGCAATAAGTTACAATATCTATAAAAAAAGAAAAGTATTATAATATGTAAGCTGTAAATGCAACATATGTTTGACTCCTACACCAATTTAATGTCGATTATATATTTAGCTGAGAATATAAATTATGAATTATTTTGTTTGCACACAGATGACTGTAGTTAACAATGCTTTGTTAAAAAAACACCCATACTGTATGCCACCCTCACAAATGTCTTTGCAAGTCAATTAGAAAGCAGCTGTGCCTCTTAGAAAAGCGCTAAGAGTTGGATTTATTTTGGTTTGCTTCATATTTTATTCTCTGCTGAATATATTTAAGGGACATTCAAGTGAAGAATAAAATGCTCTATTTTAATAAAAGATTTAATTGAACTATTATCCATTCTTTAAATGTGTTTAACTCCAGTAAATGGACAGAACGCATGTATAGTCAAAGTTGGGCATCTGGCATGCTACTCAAGTAAGAATAAAGCCAGTGAGCAAATTAGTTACAAACATAATTATCTATGCTCCAGTCACACGTTACATCTTTATGTGGAGTGACATAGGATGTTTCAGAAATGTGACTTTGACTAGGTATTAAACCCTTTTTGATATATATTCAATTGGTTGGTAACACAAATTGCTAATCAGCCAATCACATGGCAGCAACTCAATGCATTTAGGCATCTAGACGTGGTGAAGACAACTTGCTGAAGTTCAAACCGAGCATCAGAATGGGGAAGAAAGGGGATTTAAGTGACTTTGAACGTGGCATGGTTGTTGGTGCCAGACGGGCTGGGCTGATTATTTAAAAAACTGCTGATCTACTGGGATTTTCACAACCATCTCTAGGGTTTACAGAGAATGGTTGGAAAAAGAGAAAATATTCAGTTAGTGGCAGTTGTGTGGATGACAATGCCTTGTTGATGTTACAGGAGAATGGGCAGACTAGTTCGAGATGATAGAAAGGCAACAGTAACTCAAATAACCACTCGTTACAACCAAGGTATGCAGAATACCATCTCTGAATGCACAAAACGTCGAACCTTGAAGCAGATGGGGAACAGCAGCATAAGACCACAGTGGGTGCCACTCCTGTCAGCTAAGAACAGAAAACTGAGGCTACAATTCTCACAGGCTCGCCAAAATTGGACAATAGAAGATTGGAAAAAATGTTGCCTGGTCTGAGTCTTGATTTCAGCTGCGACATTAAGATGGTAGGGTCAGAATTTGTCGTAAACAACATGAAAGCATGGATCCATCCTGCCTTGTATCAACGATTCAGGCTGGTGGTGGTGGTGTAATGTTGTGGGGAATATTTTCTTGGCACACTTTGGGCCCCTTGGTACCAATTGAGCATTGTTTAAACACCACGGCATATCTGAGTATTGTTGCCAACCACGTCCATCCCTTTATGACTACAGTGCACCCATCTTCTGATAGATTTTTCACGCAGGATAATGCACCATGTCACAAAGCTCAAATCATCTCAAACTGGTTTCTTGAACATGACAATGAGTTCACTGTACTCCAATGGCCTCCACAGTCACCAGATCTCAATCCAATAAAGCACCTTTGAGATGTGGTAGAACGAGAGATTCGCACCATAAAGGTACAGCCGACAAATCTGCAGCAACTGCGTGATGCTATCATGTCAATATGGAACAAAATCTCTGAGGAATGTTTCCAAATTCCAACACCTTGTTGAATCTATGCCATGAAGAATTAAAGCAGTTCTGAAGGCAAAAGGGGGTCCAACCTAGTACTAGCAAGGTGTACCTAATAAAGTGGCCGGTGAGTGTGTGTGTATATATATATATATATATATATATATATATATAATATTTATTAAAAATTATGGTGGAGATAAAAGTCTGAGATTAAATTCCTCCATGTCTCAAAGGTAAATAAATATAAATTGCTGCATAGGAAATTAGCACATCTGGGCAAGTATCCCTGCTTGCTTTTACCCAGTAACACACTGTTACCAATGCACAAGAGGATTTTGGGTAAGATATGCAAATTAGATATCCAGCACCTCAGATTTTTTGCTTCATATTGTGTTAACACACAGTGATTCCTTAATAGGGAGAATGCAGAAATACAGAAATCACCACTAGACAGCCTGGTTCATTCATGTTAGAACTCTTCAGTAGCAGATAGATTTCTGATTGCTGCTTAGGTAATGCTCATTTCAGGGTTAAAATCAAACAGCTATACTACCCTATATATTAAAGCGGCTCTTTGCCCGCTGCCTATCCCCCCCTTCCCTATATATACTCATTATAAGGTCTAAAAGAGACCTTCCTAGAGACTACCATACTTTCATCATTTTCCTGAACATATGACCCACATGTGGTTTGCTCAGTAGTCCCCCAATAAGCTCTTATTATTATAAAAAGGAGGATTCAGAAGCTCATGTCACTTATTAATTTATTCACTAATCTCAATATCTTCTGTTCATGTATTCTGTATGCTTTTTGAGTTTAAAAGTGCAACACCTGTGACTATTTCTAACTTTTGTATTGTTTGAAAATCCTCAATAAAAAAAAACAATTTAAAAAAAAATAAAAAATCAAACGGCTAGATTATGAGTTGTGCGTTAGGCTGAAAAAGCAGTGTTAACAGGTTCTAATGCTGTTTTTTCACTACCGCTGCTATTACGAGTCTTGCAGGTTTAGGGGCACCGCACACTTCTTTGGCCTTACCGCAAAACGACTTACGTAAACTTCGTAAAGTCTTTTTTTCTATGGGACTTCCATAGCGCTGATATTACGAGTCCTGGGAGGCCAGAAAGTGAGAGGTACAACCTCTACCTCCAAGATCCCTAACGCATTTAAAAGTCAGTAGTTAAGAGTTTTATGGTACAACGCTGTAACATAAAACTCATAACTAAAGTGCTAAAAAGTACACTAACACCCATAAACTACCTATTAACCCCTAAACCGAGGCCCTCCTGCATCGCAAACACTAAAATAAAAATTTTAACCCCTAATCTGCCGCTCTGGACATCGCCGCAACTATAATAAACATATTAAACGAAGAGGATGCTCCGCGTCGGATGTCTTGAAGATGGACCCGCTCTGCGTCGGATGGATGAAGATAGAAGATGCAGTCTGGATGAAGACTTCTGCCCGTCTGGAGGACCACTTTGCCCGGCTTGGATGAAGACTTCTCCCGGCTTCGTTGAGGACTTCGGCCCGGTTAGATGAAGACTTCTGCCGCTTCCTTGAGGATGGATGTCCGGTCTTCAGAACAGTAAGTCGATCTTCAGGGGGTTAGTGTTAGGTTTTTTTAAGGGTGTATTGGGTGGGTTTTATTTTTTTAGATTAGGGTTTGGGCCGCAAAAGAGCTAACTGCCCTATTAAGGACAATGCCCATCCAAATGCCCTTTTCAGGGCAATGGGGAGCTTAGGTATTTTTAGTTAGTATTTTATTTGGGGGGTTGGTTGTGTGGGTGGTGGATTTTACTGTTGGGGGGTTGTTTGTATTTTTTTTTACAGTTAAAAGAGCTGATTACTTTAGGGCAATGCCCCGCAAAAGGCCCTTTAAAGGGCTATTGATAGTTTAGTTTAGGCTAGGGTTTTTTTATTTTGGGGGGGCTATTAGATTAGGTGTAATTAGTTTAAATATCTTGTAATTTGTTTATTATTTTCTGTAATTTAGTGGGGTTTTTTGTAGCTAATTTAATTTATTTAATTGTTGTTAATTTAGTAAATTTATGTAATTATAGTGTAGTGTTAGGTGTTATTGTAACTTAGGTTAGGTTTTATTTTACACGTACTTTTGTATTTATTTTAGCTAGGTAGTTATTAAATAGTTAATAACTGTTTAATAACTATTGTACCTAGTTAAAATAAATACAAACTTGCCTGTAAAATAAAAATAAACCCTAAGATAGCTACAATGTAACTATTAGTTATATTGTAGCTAGCTTAGGGTTTATTTTATAGGTAAGTATTTAGTTTTAAATAAGAATTATTATTAATAATATTATTTTTTATTTAGATTTATTGTAATTATATTTAAGTTAGGGGGTGTTAGGGTTAGGGTTAGACTTAGGTTTAGGGGTTAATACATTTAGTATAGTGGCGGTGACGTTGGGGGCGGCAGATTAGGGGTTAATAAATGTAGGTAGGTGGCGGTGATGTTAGGGACGGCAGATTAGCGGTTAATAATATTTAACTAATGTTTGCGAGGCGGGAGGGCGGCGTTTTAGGGGTTAATATGTTTATTATAGTGGCGGCGACGTTGGGGCAGCAGATTAGGGGTTAATAAGTGTAGGTAGGTTGCGGCGACATTGGGGGCGGCAGATTAGGGGTTAATAAATATAATGTAGGTGGCGGCGGTGTCCGGAGCAGCAGATTAGGAGTTAATAAGTATAATGCAGGTGTCGGTGATGTCTGGGGCAGCAGATTAGGGGTTAATAAGTGTAAGATTAGGGTTGTTTAGACTCAGGGTTCATGTTAGGGTGCTAGGTGTAAACATAACTTTTATTTGCCCATAGGAATCAATGGGGCTGCATTACTGAGATTTACGCTGCTTTTTTGCAGGTATTAGACTTTTTCTCAGCCGGCTCTCCCCGTTAATTCCTATATGGAAATTGTGCACGAGCACGTACGACCAGCTCACCACTGAGTTAAGCAGCGCTGGTATTGGAGTGCGGTAAGAAGCAAAATTTTGCTCAACGCTCACTTCTTGCCTTTTAACGCCAGCTTTGTAAAAACCTGTAATACCAGCGCTGCAGGTAAGTGAGCAGCGAGAGAAAACTGCTTGTTAGCACCGCATAGCCTCTAACGCAAAACTCGTAATCTGGCCGAAAATTCATTAAAATTATGGTGGAGATAAAAGTCTGAGATTAAAATCCTCCATGTCTCAAAAGTAAATTAATATACATTGTTGCATAGGAAATTAGCACATCTGGGCAAGTATCCCACTTGCTTTTACCCAGTAACACTCCATATACACTGTTACCAATGCACAAGAGGATTCTGGGTTAAAATATGAGACATGGAGGATTTTAATCTCAGACTTATCTCCATCATAATTTTAATGAATTTTGATTTTAACCCTGAAATGAGCTTTACCTAAGCAGCAATCAGAAATCTATCTGCTACTGAAGAGTTCTAACAAGAACGAAACAGGCTGTCTAGTGGTGATTTCTGTATTGCTGCATTCTCCCTATTAGGGAATCACTGTGTATTAACACAGTATGAAGCGAAAAAATCTGAGATGTTGGATATCTAATTTGCATATCTTACCCAGAACCCTCTTGTGCATTGGTAACAGTATATATGGAGTGTTACTGGGTAAAAGCAAGCAGTGATACTTGCCCAGATGTGCTAATTTCCTATGCAACAATTTATATTGATTTACTTTTGAGACATGGGGGATTTTAATCTCGGACTTTTATCTCCACCATAATTTTAATGAATTTTGATTTTAACCCTGAAATGAGCTTTACCTAAGCAGCAATCAGAAATCTATCTGCTACTAAAAAGTTCTATCAAGAATGAAATAGGCTGTCTAGTGGTGATTTCTGTATTGCTGCATTCTCCCTTTTAGGGAATCACTGTGTGTTAACACAGTATGAAGCAAAAAATCTGAGATGTTGGATATCTAATTTGCATATTTTACCCAGAATCCTCGTGCATTGGTAACAGTGTATATGGAGTGTTTCTGGGTAAAAGCAAGCGGGGCTGCTTGCCCAGATGTGCTTATATCCTATGCAACAATTTATATATATATATATATATATATATATATATATATATACATATATATATATATATATAGGTAGTCCTAAGTTTACGCCGGGTTAGGTTCCAGGAGGAATGGTTGTAAATTGAAACCCAGTTTATAATAAAAGTCAATGGGAAGTGAGGGGGTTAGGTTCTAGTCCGCTCTCAAAATTGTCATAAGTAACACATAATACATTATTTTTAAAGCTTTGAAATGAAGACTTTAAATGCTAAACAGCATTATAAACCTAATAATATAGATTGTATCATCATCAAACTAAGTTTAATGAACAAAAACATTTGCTAACAGCACCTATTTAAATAATCACACAACAGACTGCATCATCATCAAACTAAGTTTAATAAACAAAAATGTTTTTTTACTTGCATTTTTCTGCAATCAGTTCTCTGCATTGTTAGCATGTTCGATAATATTGGGTCTGCACCTATTCTATCCATTTCAATCTGCAGTGATTAATAAGCAGTTAGGCACCCTCACCTCAAGCAGCTGGACAGGAATATAATAGGGAAATGGCTGCTAAAACTTGCTGCTCAATAGCTAATGTCTGCTCTGGGTACACAGATCAATTTCAGGCTGTTAAGTTGCATAACTTTGCTGCAAAACAAGCGGACCGCTCCACCTACTGGCTATTTTAATTAGTGCACTTTGCTTTCCAAAGCTTTTCAATAGCAGTCACATGACTTAAAAAAAAGGTTGTTATTCTGAAATGGCGCAAATTGAACTGGCGTAAACCGAGGGCCATCTGTATATATGTAAAACAATGAAATAAATATAGGGAGAGAGTAACTTTCCCAGTTTGATAATTATCACTAGTGTGAAAAGAGAGCTGTTTAGTGTACTTTTAAACACTTTACGACAGCGGTGCAGACCCTATAATAATAATAATATAAAACACTATTAGGCATAAAGAAAAGAAATATACTAAAGTATATTTTATAAAGTTAGGGATTTCAGCACTCTTTTATTTCCACAGCAGTTCACCAGGGGGAGAAGTGCACCCACCACATATAATTAAGGAACGGCAGTCAAAACATTGCTATAATGCAGAGACATTTATTAAAGTCAGATAATAAATTATGGATAATTAAGTGATGCATCACTACATAATAAAACCGTACCTATGCAAGTGTTTCTATGGTTTAACAGATAGTGTAAGATGGGCATTTAGCCCTTAACATCAATACACTAAATATTGCAACATAAATGTAACCACATATACACTAAGTTGTTACAAGAATACGAGGACTTTTATGTTTGCAGATAATGTTACATAGTCCAGCCACACTACAAACTAAGTGGCAAGCTGTTATAGTTCAGCATTGGTAGCAGGTTAACCTCTCAAGTATGATCGCAAATATAGAGGTGGACGAGGTAAGAACGTCCTCTTATAACCTGCTTAATATTCAACTGCAAAGCCTCATAATGGAAATACAATGCAGGTTAGCAAACAAATGCAGTGATATGAAGCATCAAAAAATATATCCTGATGTACTGACTTCAACTGTTCAGCAAACTCAACTTTCATCATGCCATTTCAAGCCTCAAATGAGGAAACATCATTTGTGGTGTATGATACCTCTTTACCGAACTGACCCGGTCAGCATACACAGTGCTGTGTCTTTGACATGTTTCTGTGAACCTTTAAAGGGCCATAATACCCAAATGTTTAAACACTTGAAAGTGATGCAGTATAGCTATAAAAAGCTGACTAGAAAATATCACCTGAACATCTCTATGTAAAAAAGAAAAAGATATTTTACCTCAAAAGTTTCTCAGTAGCCACATCCCATTGTAAAGGACTTCAAAGCAGCATATCAGTATGTCTGTCCCGGGACAGCGGAAGGGGCGAGCTTACATGCACTCTCATCTTATTTCCCTATTCAGTTTAAAGGAAGTTTGCTATGAAATCTCATGAGAGTAAGTGAAATCTCATGAGATGACAGTAAAAGAGTTCATGACCTCAGCACTGCTGATGCTGATTGGCTGCTGTTCATTTCTTCATTTTTTTATTTTTTTTTACCTGCAGCTGGGAGCAGCTGAGTATAACTTTTTTACACAGAACTTACTCTGCTGAGCTGAAGAGATTGTGAGGTAAAATATCTTCCTTTTTTACATAGAGATGCTCAGGTGATATTTTCCTGTCAGCTTTTTACAGTTATACTGCATCAGTTTCAAGTGATTTAGCATATGAGTATTATGTCCCTTTAAGAAAAGCAGCTGCGGCTTTAGTAACACTTTGTAATAAGCCATGTCCAGTCTGTTACCAGTTTCCACCGGGTTAGAGTATCCTCAATTCACAGGACTTTCAAAGCTTTGGCAATTTCGACCAGCAGGTTGCTGAAACAGGTGTGCTCTGTCTTGCACAGTCGACGTACGTTTCGCCCCACAATGCTTTGCGATTATCCGGGGCCTCATCAGGACTGATTTTACAGGTACATCCACCTTCCTTATTAAGGCACATCACAGGGGCGTGACTTTTACTACAGATGATCCTTTTATGTGCTAAGGAAGTGTTTAGTACTTTTGAATATTTATATATACATTTTGAGCAAACAAAATTATATGAAAAAGCATACCAATGAGCGTCGTTCCTAGTATGGCAATTGCCTTCACCCCAAAATAGAACAGACTATCTATTTTTTTTTCCGCTTGTTTTTTATTTTACATGGACAGGTTGCAACAATTTAGTTAGAGAGGGAAACCAGCTAATTTTTATTTATTAAGAAATTGAAAATTATTAAATTCTTATTAGAAAGAATTATTATGAGCAGACTACTGACATTCCTACTTTTGAAATCATATTAGCTTAAAAAAGGAGCATATTCAATTATTTCATTTAAACCTTTAGGAGACACTGTTTGTAGGACATAGATCCATCTTGACTCCTTTCTAAGGAGACATTTATCTTCATCACCACCTCTACTGCTCATGATTCCTCTATCAATTCCTATTAATTTTAGGGAGGGTTTTTATCATGATAGAGAGCAAAGTGTCTAGGCACACTTGTGTCTCTGCGATAGATTATGTCATCTCTATGTTACTGAATTCTTTCTTTAAAAACTCTCTTTGTTTTTCCTATATAAAAATACAGACAGGAACAATGTAACATATATACTACTGCTATTGAATTACAATTTGCAAAAATTCTGATATTAAATTGTTTGCTATTGTTCGTTGCAAAAGTCTTGCTTTTTTGTATATAGGGGCAGTAAACGCAGTGACTGCAAGGGTAGCTTCCTTTAACTTCTTGCCTTAAACCTAGCCAGTTCAAAGAGGGAGACTTCACAAATCTACTTGTTACTAGTTTATCTCTCAAACTTGTAGATATTTTAGCGGTCAATAATGGATAATCCCCTACCCTTTTATTTTCTCATCTAAGATAAGAATATGCCAGTGTTTAGACAGTATTTATCTGATCCTTGTCCACTGACAGTTATAAGTGGTTACGAATCTGGTTTGGTTTTGAATTGATTGTGATCTCGATTGGTAGAGTAGTGTGTCTCTATCCTTCCTCCTAACTTTGTTAAGGGGAGATTGTATTCATTTTTTAGAATATCCTCTATTAATAAATCTTTCTTTCATAAGTTCAGCATGATATTAAAATTTTGTTTTAGAGGAACATAGTAAAAAGTCACGCCCCTGTGACGTCCCTTAATAAGGAAGGTGGATGTACCTGTAAAATCAGTCCTGACGAGGCCCCGGATAATCGCAAAGCATTGTGGGGCGAAACGTACGTCGACTGTGCAAGACAGAGCACACCTGTTTCAGCAACCTGCTGGTCGAAATTGCCAAAGCTTTGAAAGTCCTGTGAATTGAGGAAACTCTAACCCGGTGGAAACTGGTAACAGACTGGACAAGGCTTATTACAAAGTGTTACTAAAGCCGCAGCTGCTTTTCTTAAAGGTTCACGGAAACATGTCAAAGACACGGCACTGTGTATGCTGACCGGGTCAGTTCGGTAAAGAGGTATCATACACCACGAATGATGTTTCCTCATTTGAGGCTTGAAATGGCATGATGAAAGTTGAGTTTGCTGAACAGTTGAAGTCAGTACGTCAGGATATATTTTTTGATGCTTCATATCACTGCATTTGTTTGTTAACCTGCATTGTATTTCAATTATGAGGCTTTGCAGTTGAATATTAAGCAGGTTATAAGAGGACGTTCTTACCTCGTGCACCTCTATATTTGCGATCATACTTGAGAGGTTAACCTGCTACCAATGCTGAACTATATCAGCTTGCCACTTAGTTTGTAGTGTGACTGGACTATGTAACATTATCTGCAAACATAAAAGTCATCGTATTCTTGTAACAACTTAGTGTATATGTGGTTACATTTATGTTGCAATATTTAGTGTATTGATGTTAAGGGCTAAATGCCCATCTTACACTATCTGTTAAACCATAGAAACACTTGCATAGGTACGGTTTTATTATGTAGTGATGCATCACTTAATTATCCATCATTTATTATCTGACTTTAATAAATGTCTCAGCATTATAGCAATGTTTTGACTGCCGTTCCTTAATTATATGTGGTGGGTGCACTTCTCTCCCTGGTGAACTGCTGTGCAAATAAAAGAGTGCTGAAATCCCTAACTTTGTAAAATATACTTAAGTATATTTATTTTCTTTATGCCTAATAGTTTATATATATATACTGTATCTATATATATATATAAAAATATTTAATCTAAATATTTTAAAGGGACAAAAAGGTAGAAGTAGAAACTATAAAACGCATTTCTTCCTCTTTTTCTCAGTTTATTATTTTTAACTTTTTCAATTGGGTATTACAATATAATGTTATATCCCTCTTATTGTTAAAGTTCTGTATTGCTAAAAAAAATAAGAATAAAATTAAATTAACTTGGTTAAACTAAAAACCCTATACTATGGCTGTACTATAAGGGAGGGGAGCATCACAAATATAATCTAAAAATAGACTTTTGAGATTTTGAATGCATATACAATCAGAAATATTTCTCTATTACCATTCTGGTCATCTAAAAAGAATCAAATAAAAATAAGATTTTCAATATTTTAATAATACTATAATAATAATTACAGACTTTCTAACTGTCCCTGGTTGTGAGGGACAGTTCCAGATTCTGAGCTCTGTCCCGCTGAGACAACCATAAGTCCTGATTTGCAGGATTTCCTTTAACCACTCCCACAAACAGGGCCAACATGCCAATTAACCTATCAGATAAGCCTACGGACATCAAGGCACAACTACGATTCCGCTCATTAGCCACTCACTGCCTCATCTGGTGTGGCTAGAATTGTTGTCTGCAGATTCAAGCTCGGATTGGCTCCACCGAATAAGGACAGTAGTGGGTGGAGTTTGGCTACTGAAAAATAATTGCAGCAAACACTGTGTTAATATGGTTTAAACGTTTTTTAGACTTTGCTGATGTATTATTCTATATAAGATAGATATAGAGAATAATAAGAATTAAAAGGGGGTAAAAAGGTGAGACTTAGAGCTTCATTTATCAAGCAACGGATGCTGCTTCGCAGGCTCAAGCGAGCCTGAAACGAAAGTAAAGAAGCTCGGGTTGTAAATACTAATCGCGATGATTGACAGCCCCAGCTAAAGGCCGATTGACCGCCAGTGAGCACGGAGCGGCATTACACAAGCATTTCTGGTGAAATACTTGTGCAATAATAAATGCGGACAGAGTATGCTGTAAACCTGCGGCAATGTCCAGCAGTTGTGTTAGATCAACTGCCCTACCCTTAAGGTATATGTATGAATATTTTACATTCCAATATTCTTTACATAGAAGAAAATGTTCTTTCAAATCGATATTTCTATATATATTTGATAGATTTTTTTGTAAGATATACAGTATATCTATACCTATATATATATTTTTATTTATAAAATATGAGGAAAAAATGGAAAAAAACACACTTTTTCGAACTTTGACCCCCAAAATCTGTTACACATCTACAACCACCAAAAAACACCCATGCTAAATAGTTTCTAAATTTTGTCCTGAGTTTAAAAATACCCATTGTTTACATGTTCTTTGCAATAAATACAAGTAGGACTTTGCTATTTCCAAACCACTTTTTTTCAAAATTAGCGCTAGTTACATTGGAACACTGATATCTGTCTGGAATACCTGAATATCCCTTGACATGTATATATTTTTTTTAGTAGACATCCCAAAGTATTGATCTAGGCCCATTTTGGTATATTTCATGCCACCATTTCACCGCCAAATGCGATCAAATAAAAAAATCATTAACTTTTTCACAAATTTTAGGTTTCTCACTGAAATTATTTACAAACAGCTTGTGCAATTATGGCACAAATGGTTGTAAATGCTTCTCTGGGATCCCCTTTGTTCAGAAATAGCAGACATATATGGCTTTGGCATTGCTTTTTGGTAATTAGAAGGCCGCTTAATGCCGCTGCGCACCACACGTGTATTATGCCCAGCAGTGAAGGGGTTAATTAGGGAGCATGTAGGGTTAATTTTAGCTTTAGTGTAATGTAGTAGACAACCTAAAGTATTGATCTAGGCCCCTTTTGGTATATTTCATGCCACCATTTCACTGCCAAATGCGATCAAATAAAAAAAATTGTTCACTTTTTCACAAACTTTTTCACAAATTTTAGGTTTCTCACTGAAATTAATTACAAACAGCTTGTGCAAATATGGCACAAATGGTTGTAAATGCTTCTCTGGGATCCCCTTTGTTCAGAAATAGCAGACATATATGGCTTTGGTGTTGCTTTTTGGTAATTAGAAGGCCGCTAAATGCCGCTGCGCATCACACGTGTATTATGTCTAGCAGTGAAGGGGATAATTAGCGAGCATTTAGGCAGCTTGTAGAGTTAATTTTAGCTTTAGTGTAGAGATCAGCCTCCCACCTGACACATCCCACCCCCTGATCCCTCCCAAACAGCTCTCTTCCCTCCCCCACCCCACAATTGTCCCCGCCATCTTAAGTACTGGCAGAAAGTCTGCCAGTACTAAAATAAAACTTTTTGGTTTTAAAAAAAAAAACAACAACATAATTCTGCTGTGTAGGATCCCCCTTAGCCCCCAACCTCCCTGATCCCCCACCAAACTGCTATCTAGCCCTGCGCCATCTTGGGTACTGGCAGCTGTCTGCCAGTACCCAGTTTTTTTTTATTTTGTTCTTTTTATATATTTTATTAACAAATTACTCTATATTTTCTGTAGTGTAGCTGCCCCCCTCAACATCCAACCCCCCACCCTCTCCCAGATCGCTTAACTGAAAATTCCCATCCTCCCCAGTCCTCTCTCCCACCTTGTTAGTAACCTTTATTGTGCCATAGTGTAGGGTTCCCACCCATGCCCACCCCCGTGCACGCGATCCTGCCTCCCTCCTTCACCGATGGCCGCCCACACGCCTCCCTGCATCAGCTCCCACCCACCAACGATCACGGCAAGCCAATCAGAAGAGGCATATATGTGCAGCCACGATCAGCAGCTAGCTCGGAGCTCCTAAGCCTACCTAGATATGCTTTAAAAAAAAACAACCCAAAAGAATGAAGCAAATTAGATAAAAGAAGTACATGGGAAAGCTGTTGAAAAATGTACGCACTATCTAAATCATAAAAGAACAATTTTGGATTTCATGTCTGTGACGATTAAAGGGACTGTCTACTCCAGAACTGTTATTGTTTAAAAAGATAAAAAAGATAAAAGGTTTAAAAACCTAATGTTATTGTTTAAAAAGATAAAAAAGATAAAAGGTTTAAAAAGATAATCCCTTTATTAACCATTCCCCAGATTTGCATAAAAAACACTGTTATAGTAATACACTTTTTACCTGTGTGATTACCTTGTATCTAAAGCATCTGCAGACTGCCCCCTTATCTCAGTGCTGACTCTTAAATAACTCCACGGTAGTGAGCACAGTGTTATCTATATGGCACACATGAACTAGCTCTGTCTAACTGTGAAAAACTGTCAAAATGCACCGAGATAGGAGCCAGTTTTCAACCGTTTAGAAATCAGTTTGAGTCTACCTAGGTTTAGCTTGCAGAAAAGAATACCAAAAAACAAAGCAAGTGTTATGATAAAAGTAAATTGGAAAGTTGTTACAAAATTGCATGCCCTATATGAATCATGAAAGTTAATTTTGACTAGACTGTCCCTTTAAGCCTTTCCACCCAGCCGTCACTATGAGAAAAGTGTGGGCATGAAGGGGTTAATAGCACTCAGCCACTGGTTTTCTCTTACCTTTATCTCTACAAAGGATATAAAGGGATACCAAATTAACCCCCAAATCCTGCCTACAACACCCCAGTTTAACAATTGCTGCCACTACCAAGAATTTTGAATAAGGGTGTCATGGAAACCCAATAACTCACACCATTAACAATTAGGTAACGTGCCTTTAACCTTGTCACAACAGAGTGTGAATTCAGATATTAGAGCCCAAAGACATAATTAGATTTTCTATATGTTTAATAACAAAAGACAAATACAGGTTACACAGTGCCAAATTGTAAAAACATACAAAAATAACAAAAAACAAGATATGCAAAGATACAATTCTTTAAATTAAAATGGGACATAATAAACAAATACAATACCTATACGTATTACCAAGTTTCTTTAGGTATGTGTAGAATTTCTGTTATATCTCAGTCTCCCTTTGTCTTGTCAAGACCACCTTCCTTGTGTTAATTTATGATTAACTAAATTCCAAGCAAGTCTCTAAACAAAGGTGCCAGGAGAATGGGAAGGGGGGTCTTTAGACCACTGCATTCTTAACACACACAGATGTTACACAAAGAAAGAACAGTTCAGAGTAACCCTGGCAATGCTGAGACATTCCCCTCTGCTGGGTAGCTAATCCAGGTATTAAATACTGCTCATGAGGGTATCATGACAATATCCCTTTAACAATATGCACAGTAAACTGTCAACTTGCTGTCCAAAAATGATATATACATTTTTGGACAGCATGGATAAAAGATAGGGAGCAACGAGTAGTAGTAAATGGATCATACTCAGATTGGACAAAGGTAATCAGTGGAGTACCCCTGGGATCAGTGCTGGGCCCTATTCTTTTTAATATTTTTATAAATGACTTGGAGCTAGGATTAAATAGCGACATCTCTATTTTTGCAGATGATACTAAGTTAAGTAAGGTCATTAGGTCAGAGCAGGATGAACTTTCGTTACAAAGGGACCTGCAAAAATTAGAAGTATGGGCAGGTAAATGGAAAATGAGATTTAATATGGGAAAATGCAAGGTTCTACATTTTGGAAGTAAAAATAAGCAGGCAACGTATTATTTAAATGGGACAAGACTTAGCCAAACACAGGAGGAAAGGGATTTGGGAGTAGTAATAGATAACAAGCTAAAGATGGGTGCACAATGCAGGGCAGCAGCTTCAAAGGCTAATAATACTAGCATGCATTAAAAGAGGCATTGACTCAAGGGAGGAAAGCATCATTCTGTCACTATATAAAGCCCTGGTAAGACCTCACCTTGAGTATGGAGTGCAGTTCTGGGGACCGATCACAAAAAAAGATATTGCACAACTAGAAAAAGTTCAGAGAAGGGCCACAAAGCTAATAAGGGGATTGAAGAATTTAATCTCCTATGAGGAGAGGATAGCCTAACTGGGTCTGTTTTCTTTAGAAAAAAGGTGCTTAAGAGGTGACATGATTACTTTATATAAATATATTCAAGGCCCATATACAGAGATGGCAGAAGCGCTGTTTATTCCAAGAAAATTGTTTGTGACCAGAGGTCACAATTAAAGGTTGGAGGAAAGGAGATTTAATCTCCTGCAACGGAAACTTTTTTCACTGTAAGAGCAATAAAATTTTGGAACTCATTACCAAAGGAGGTAGTGAATTCCAATACCCTAGATACATTTAAAAATAATTTGGATACATTTCTGTCTATAAACAAAATTCATGGATATGATTGCTAGTATTAAATGGGTCTCCTTTTAGTCAGATTATTTAAGCTTAACTGGAGCTTTTTGTATATATTTTAGATTTGTATAGGTTGAACTCGATGGACTTTGGTCTTTTTTCAACCTCATCTACTATGTTACTATATTAAAAATATAAAAACATGTAATTGTCATAAAAAATGTCTTTTTAAGTTTTTTAAAAAAGGATAATTTTTCAGTTTGTCCAAGCAGTTCAAAACAATCTTTACCTTTAAATATCTAATTTGCTTTGGCATTTTTATTGTGCTTCTCCCCAAACTTCTGAAGTTAGCTATTCAGCAGATTGAACATGTTGATCGTAGAAGAATTTCACCGATATAATTAGTCATTTGATTAAAAATAAAATAAGATTTTGTACATCCCGTTATAGTGTTTAAATGAGTTAGCAGCTTTAAATAATGTTAAAAGCCTTGTTTGTTGATCATGCACAATATATCAGCCATCTGTCAGACCATTTTTTGACAGAAAGGTATATTTCATATGTCTGCAACTCTGCATGATGGCTTAGTCAGTATTAAAGGGACAGTCAAGTTAAAATGAAACTTTCATGATTCAGATAAACACACTTTTAACCAACTTCCAATTCACTTCCATTATCTAAATGTGCACAATCATTTTATATGCACACTTTCTGAGACACCAGCTTCTACTGAGCATGTGCAAGATTCACAGAATATACCTATATGCATTTTGTAATTGGCTGAGGGCTGTCACATGAGGTATTAGGAAGGAAAATGTAACTAGATGGCAGCACTATTTCCTGTAATGTAGGTTTCTCTACAGGAACAAAGCAAATTTGATTATATAAGTACATTGAAAGCTTTTTTTTTTTAAATTGTATTTTTGGGTGTCATACTTCTTTAAGGGAGCTTTCAATCTGTGAGTGCTTGGGGGAGCGGGAGGTAGATACAAAAACTAGACAATAGTCTGGTGGGTGTTCGAAGGGAATATTATATGGTGAAAAATCAAATGCTGGTACTCTCATAGCTAAACCTACTAATACATTCTCCTCAGCCTTCCAGTATCACATACTATAAACATGTATACATTTTATTATTCTCATGACAGTATATCCACCACCAGTGGGTTTTATTCTATGTAGAGTAAGTGAAAGCTTCTCAGAAGCATTCAGCTTTCTTCATAAATTTCCACAACCTATTCCCCCAGGCGTCAGTTCTGTTTAGATCCATTTGGAGTATGATATTGTGCTCTGCAACAGTCTTACATGGAAACAGAGAACTTTTAAATTGTAATATAAAATGTATGATTATGTGTATTAAAAAAAAAAACCTTTGCAATATACTTTCATTATTTATTTCCCCTTTTTCCCTTTCATTTAAAGGGACATGAAACCCTTTATTTTAAACAACTTTCCAATTTACTTCTATTATCAAATATGCTTCCCTCTCTTGATATCCTTTATTGAAAGAACAACAATTCATTACTTAAAGCTAGGAGGATACAACTGGTGAGCTAATGACAAAATGCACATATGTGCAGCTTCCAATCAGGAGATCCCTAACAGTAGTGCACTACCTAGGTATGCTTTCAGCAAAGGATACCATGAGAAAGATGCAAATTAGATAACAGAAGTGAAATGAAAAGTTGTTTCAAATTGCACACTCCACTTCATTGTTTCTCGGTAGCAGTTTTTACATCACCAGTTGCTGAAAAATGTCTTTATACTTACCTTGTGCCAGTCCTGTTTTCCGATCACAATTTAAATTCTTGATCAGTGCCCGATTGGCCCGCCGGAATACTGTAGTGCAACATCCTTGAACACCGAGGTCATGGAGCGAGCCTTGTGCACATGAATAGCGTATTTCTTCAAGGCCGCACCACTCCTAAGAAGGGCGTGGAGGCCCGTGTTGGAAGAAAAGTTCAAGGTAGGTAGGTGGAGGTTGGGGGTGGAGGCGGGGCCAGGGGGCTAGGTTCGGTCTTCAAACATTTACATGGCCATTCTAATTTCCCAGTCTGGCCCTTTTCTTAATACTTGTGGCAACCTATTTCTACTTACTAATTATTCTGGAATGGAAGTGTTTGGCGGTATTTAGTTACAGAAAAACAATACAGCAAAATAAAAGTGTTAATGCATTCAAAACATTTTTTCACTAAGGACCTGATATTCAAAACACCAACATGTTCTAACAAGGGGACGGACCCATGAAGTGTCAGTGAGTAGAGGTGTGTCTCCTATAGGATATAATGGGGAGCGCATCGCCAGCTAAACATCGCCACTTTCAGCAGGCGAGCGTATTTGAAGTGTACCTGCACAGCGCAGACAGTGCACTCACTGAAACCAAACAAGGTTTCTGTGTCGGAACACTTTAAATAATGCCTGTGTGACCTTACTCTAACTACATCTACACTAACTGCCTCACACTCTAAAGTCTCGCCACTGATAAGGTAGTGAGACAAACATGGCTGGCCTCCTACTCACAACCTGTACGTCAGAGATTGGAATATATCGCACTGCTGGTGATGTATCCCAATCAATGTACAGGTTACTCCCCCTGGAAAGCCCGGCTAACTACCTCAGAATGCCTACACCTACGTCATACTCTAAAGTTTACTCCCCTGTAACACCATGCTAACTCGCTAATACTGCCTACACCTACATAATGTGTTAGCTACCATCCCTTGAAACGCCCAGATAACTCCCACACTAAGCCTACACCTACATCATGTCTTCCCTATACTCTCCCTGGAACACCCGGCTAACTCCCTCAGAACACCTACACCTTATGTGTCTGCAATCTACCTGACTAATAAAGTATACAAAAAAAAAAACTCCCTATGATAACTTTAAGAGCTATGTCGCTACATTTATATACAATGTAAAAATTATATGTATTGTCATGTATAATGCATATTATTTTAAGTATTGTATATACTGTACTTTTGTATGTAGTTATTCTGGCTTTCTCATTTTATTATTTTAAAATTAAATATATCATTTAAAATATATATATATATTTTTTTAACATAATAAAATGAACAAGACAAAATAACTAGATATAAAATTATATATAATACTTAAAATAATATGCTTTATACATTACAATACATATCATTTTAACATTGTATATAAATTAAATGTTATAATAAACTATTAACCCCTTATGCACCCTCACCCCCAACACAAGCTACACTATTGACCCCTAATATGACATAACCTAATAACCTAACCACCCCTAACCTATTAAGCTCTACACCGCCACAACCCACCAACCAAAACTACCCCTACACTACTTAACTACTTTACCCCCATATCTAATATAAAAACCCCTAAGTTATGAAAAAATAGTAAACACTAAATTTAACAAATATAAAAAAAAAAACATTACAGAAAATAAAAACAATGCTACCAAAAATAAAAAAAACACAGTTATGCCTATTCTAAAACTAAAGCCCACCCTTAAAAAATGTATTGATATATTATATTTTCAACTAAATCTATATTTTGGGGTAGATTTATCAAATGTCAGACAGACATGATCCACTGTAATTTCAATTGTTAAGATCTGTACAGAACTATACATGTTCAGATTTTATGACCAGGCAATTTTTTGTGTGTATTTTACTGTAACTTATAACTTAGTAATATAATGCTCAAAAAGTGTGTTTATTTCATTCTAAAGAGACTAGTTCACAATGTATTACTGTGGGAGTTATCCTTTTCAGCCAATAAGAAATAGATACCTAGGTATTATCAGCACTTCCTGTTGGTCATACAAGTTTAAACTGCTTTTAATTTTTTCATGCAAATAATATATATTTAACTATTGCTCTTTCATAAACATTACAGAAAAAGTTAGCAATAAATAACTATCTAAAAAAAACTAAGCTCCTCATTGCCCTGAAAACCCCTGGTCTGGTCTTCAGGGGGTTAGTGTTAGGTTTTTTAAGGGTGTATTAGGTGGGTTTTATTTTTAGGTTAGGGTTTGGGCCTGCAAAAGAGCTAACTGCCCTTTTAAGGGCAATGCCCATCCAAATGCCCTTTTCAGGGCAATGGGGAGCTTAGGTTTTTTTAGTTAGTATTTTATTTGGGGGTTGGCTGTGTGGGTGGTGGGTTTTACTGTTGGGGAGGTTGTTTGTATTTTTTTTACAGGTAAAAGAGCTGATTACTTTGGGACAATGCCCCGCAAAAGGCCCTTTTAAGGGCTATTGGTAGTTTAGTTTAGGCTAGGGTTTTTTTTTTTTTTTTTGGGAGGGCTTTTTTATTTTGATTGGGCTATTAGATTAGGTGTAATTAGTTTAAATATCTGTAATTTGTTTATTATTTTCTGTAATTTAGTGTTTTATTTTTGTACTTTAGCTAATTTAAAGTGTCAGTAAACTTTAAAAATAATGTTATATAATTCTGCACATAGTGCAGAATTAGATAACATTATATTAGCCAAACATTTATAAAAGATAATATACCCTATTAATTTTTTTTTAAAAATGCTGTTTTACAGACCCGCTCTCTGTACTCTGCTGAGCGGGTCTGTTATATTTACTCAGCGCTTCGGGCCAGCTGTATAGTCACAGCCCGGCCCGTCCGCACCATAGCACTAAGTGCAGCTCTCTCCTGCTCTGTCAGACAACAGGAGCGAGCTGCACTTAGTGCTATGGCGCGGTCGGGCCGGGCTGTGACTATACAGCTGGCCTGATGCGCTGAGTAAATATAACAGACCCGCTCAGCAGAGTACAGAAAGTGGGTCTGTAAAACAGTGTTTTTAAAAAAAAAATAAATAGGGTATATTATGTTTTATAAATGTTTGGCTAATATAATGTTATATAATTCTGCACTAGGCGCGGGATTATATAACATTATTTTTAAGGTTTACTGTCCCTTTAATTTAATTTAGGTAATTGTATTTAATTTAGTTAATTTATTTATTTAATTATAGTGTAGTGTTAGGTGTTATTGTAACTTAGGTTAGGTTTTATTTTACAGGTACTTTTGTATTTATTTTAGCTAGGTAGTTATTAAATAGTTAATAACTATTTAATAACTATTCTACCTAGTTATAATAAATACAAACTTGCCTGTAAAATAAAAATAAACCCTAAGATAGCTACAATGTAACTATTAGTTATATTGTAGCTAGCTTAGGGTTTATTTTATAGGTAAGTATTTAGTTTTAAATAGGAATAATGTACAGGTGGCCCTCGTTTTACAATGGTTCAATTTACACCATTTCAGAATAACAACCTTTTTTTCCCCAGTCATGTGACTGCTATTGAAAAGCATTGAGAAGCAGTGCATTTATTAAAATAGCCAGTAGGTTGAGCTGTCCGCTTGTGTTGCAGCAAAGTCAAGCAAGCTGACATTAATCAGTTTAACCAGACCTGAGCTATCAAGCAGATTTCAAAGGAACAAGATCTTCCTGTCTATAAATCAGTCCATATTGGAATGCATAGAAAGAACTGTTTGCAGAAAAATGTAAGTGAAGTCTGTGTTGTGTGATTATTTTATTAGGTTTATAATGCTGTTTAGCAAATGTTTTTGTTCATTTAACTTAGTTTAATTATATATTCTTTGTTGTGTGATTATTTTATTAGGTTTATAATGCTGTTTAGCATTTAAAGTCTTCATTTCAAAGCTTTAAAAATAAATGTATTAGGTGTTACTTATGACAATTTTGAGAGGGGCCTAGAACCTATCTTCCTCACTTCCCATTGACTTACATTATAAACTGGGTTTCAATTTACAACGGTTTCGATTTACAACCATTCCTTCTGGAACCTAACCCCGGCGTAAACTGAGGGCTACCTGTAGTTAATTATAGACATTTTATTTAGATTTGTTTTAATTAAATTTCAATTAGGGGGTGTTAGGGTTAGACTTAGGTTTAGGGGTTAATACATTTAGTATAGTGGCAGCGACGTTGGGGGCGGCAGATTAGGGTTTAATAAATGTAGGTAGGTGGCGGCGATGTTAGGGACGGCAGATTAGGGGTTATTAAGTGTAGGTAGGTGGCGGCGACATTTGGGGCGGAAGATTAGGGGTTAATAAATATAATGTAGGTGTCAGCGATGTTGGGGCAGCAGATTAGGGGTTCATAAGTATAATGTAGGTGGCGGCGGTGTCCGGAGCGGCAGATTAGGGGTTAATAAATATAATGCAGGTGTTGGCAATGTCGGGGACGGCAGATTAGGGGTTAATAATTGTAGGTAGGTGGTGGTGGTGGCGGCGACATTGGGGGCGGAAGATTAGGGGTTAATAAATATAATGTAGGTGTCAGAGATGTTGGGCCAGCAGATTAGGGGTTCATAAGTATAATGTAGGTGGCGGCGGTGTCCGGAGCGGCAGATTAGGGGTTAATAAATGTAATGCAGGTGTTGGCAATGTTGGGGGTGGTAGATTAGGGGTTAATAAGTGTAAGATTAGGGGTGTTTAGACTCGGGGTTCATGTTAGGGTGTTAGGTGTAGACATAAAATGTGTTTCCCCATAGGAATCAATGGGGCTGCGTTACTGAGTTTTACGCTGCTTTTTTGCAGGTGTTAGACTTTTTCTCAGCCATCTCTCCCCGTTGATTCCTATGGGGAAATGGTGCACGAGCACGTATGTCCAGCTCACCGCTGACTTAAGCAGCACTGGTATTGGAGTGCGGTAATGAGCAAAATTTTGCTCAAAACTCACTTCTTGCCTTTTAACGACGGGTTTGTAAAAACACGTAATAGCAGCGCTGTAGGTAAGTGAGCGTGAGACAAAACTGCTAGTTAGCACCACATAGCCTCTAACGCAAAAATTGCAATCTAGCCGTTAGTTTGAATTTCACATGAGTAGTAGATTTTTTTTTCTGACAAATTTAAAATGTAATTTTATTTTCCTTCCTAATGCATCATGTGACAGCCATCAGCCAATCACAAAATACATATACATATATTCCGTGAATCTTGCACATGCTCAGTAGGCGCTGGTTGCTCAGAAAATGTTAATAAAAAAAGATTGTGCACATTAAGATAATGAATGTGAATTGGAAAAGTATTTAAAACGGTTTGTTCTGTCTGATTCATGAAAGTTAAATTTTGCCTTTAGCTGTCCTTTAAATCATTTTAGATAACAATATTTCAATCCCCCGTACACTACATGCCTAGTACACTACACCCTAGTAAAAATGTGGCAGACTAGTGAATACAATAAAGTAAAAGATCTTAGAAGCAGTGTGTATTGCAATAATATATATTTTCAGCATAAATAAGCAGTTTGTGTTGAATAAATCTATGCATTACGTTATATATGTGCTTTATTACACAGTAATTCCAACCTTACTATAGATTTACTGTTATAATAAAGTGGTGAAAACAAAAATACGCAGTTCTGGCTCCAAGACTGAAAACTAATTTTGCTGATCGCCAGGATTACACAGGTTGTGGCCCCTCTCTTGTATGAGCTACATGTTATGGCGCTGATGATATAAACTTATACCTGTAGCGTTATCTGCTACTGAAAAGGTTGACTGTTCTAATAATGGGCAGCGTCGCTTAGTCAATGAGCAGATGTAATGCAAGCTATGCATTTTATAATTGGTGATTAAAAAAAAAAGGTTTTGTACAGAGTATATCTAAGGTAATCCAATTTTAGCAATAAGCCTTAATATATCTGATTAGATGTTATTCCATGAACATTAATTCATTTTCCTTGAATAGTTGTCACTTTTTGCATTTAAGCATTTTAGTCATTGATGAATATCTTACTAATATCATTCAATTTCATATAGCCGCCTAACTCGTTTTAATACTTCTGTGCTGGTCAACTACATTTTCATATTAATAATGTTCACTTTTTCTACCATCTGGTGATATTTCATTTATTATATTTAATGAGCAGTTTAGAGATTTTGTTTCAATTCCTGTTTCGTTCTTACATTTAATTATTTTCCTATTAGACAATAAATAATTTGGAAAATATTTGCTATTTTTGCCATCCTAAATTTTTTTTTTTGCGAATGCTTAAATTGACATTAAACAGTTTAAGATTGTAATATAAAATGTTTATGTTTAGTAAAGAAAAACTTTGCAATATACAATTTATTGTTTATTTTGTCCCCTTTTCCTGCTATTGTACCTTTGGTTTTCTCCAACAATTCCACTAAGTTTCTTTAAAGTAATGAGAACCACAAGCTTAGGATAATGAAGGACTGATTTAAAACAGGCAGTAAAAAAAAAGTGCAAACTGTGTTTAAACCCAGTTAAAAGGACAGTTTACTCCAGAATTTCTAATGTTTAAAAAGATAGATAATCTCTTTATAACCCATTCCCCAGTTCTGCATAACCAACACGGTTATAGTAATATACTTTTTACCTCTGTGATTACCTTGTTTTATGCCTCTCCAGTTTGTCCCTTATTTCAGTTCTTGCATTGCTGTGCCGACTCATAAATAACTCCAAAGGAGAGAGCACGTACAATGTTATCTATATGGCACACATGAACTAGTGCTGTCTAGCTGTGAAAAACTGTTAAAATGCACTGAGATACGAGGGGACCTTTAAGGTTTAGCTTTCAATAAAGAATACAAAAAGAACAAAGCAAATTTAATGATAAAACATAATTTATGTAAGAACTTACCTGATAAATTAATTTCTTTTATATTGGCAAGAGTCCATGAGCTAGTGATGTATGGGATATACAATCCTACCAGGAGGGGCAAAGTTTCCCAAACCTCTAAATGCCTATAAATATACCCCTCACCACACCCACAATTCAGTTTAAAGAATAGCCAAGTAGTGGGGTGATAAAATAGGAGTAGAAAAGCATACAAAAAGGAGGAACTGAAAAAATAATTGTGCTTTTATACAAAAATCATAACCACCATAAAATGGTGGGCCTCATGGACTCTTGCTAATATGAAAGAAATGAATTTATCAGGTAAGTTCTTACATATATTATGTTTTCTTTCATGTAATTGGCAAGAGTCTATGAGCTAGTGACCTATGGGATAGAAATACCCAAGATGTGGGAGTCCACAGAAGAGTCACTAGAAAGGGAGGGATAACATTTCCACTGTGAAATTAAATCCACACAATAAATAAGTTTTCCTTGAAAACACTTAAATCAAAAGCAGTAGAATCAAACTGAAACAGCTGCCTGAAGAACTTTTTCTACCAAAGACTGCTTCAGAAGAAGCAAATACATAAAAATGTTAAAAACAATACAAGTATGCAAAGAAGACCAAATTACTTGCAAATTTGATCAACCTAAGCTTCATTCTAAAAAAGCTCAAGAAAAGGCGACTGAGCTTAGTAGAATGAGCTGAAAAACTCTGAGGCGGAGTCTGCCCTGCCTCAAAATAAGCCTTGTAAAACAAAAGCTTTAATCAGGATGCCAAAGAAATGACAGAGGCTTCCTAACCTAACATAAAATCAATAGGCGATACTCTCTTCACACCCCTCTGACAAACACTGTACTCTGAGAGGAATTGGACTTCAGAATGCTTAGAAGCGCTTATCATAGAAGAAATCATAAAAAACAAGCACAAACTTACTTCACCACCTCCATAGGAGGCAAAGTTTGTAAAACTGAATTGTTCGTGTGGTGAGGGGTGTATTTATAGGCAGGTTTGGGAAACTTTGCCCCTCCTGGTAGGATTGTATATCCCATACGTCACTAGCTCATGGACTCTTGCCAATTACATGAAAGAAAAGTAAATTGAAAAGTTGTTTAAAATTGCATGCCCTATCTGAATCATGAAAGTTTAATTTTTACTAGACTGTCCCTTTAAGGGCTAGATTATAAGTGGAGCACTATTTAACTCTTGCAGGTTAACTTCGCTAGACAAAGACTTTTTGCATGCATTGAGTTGCACTTGTATTATGAGCTGAAAGTAAAAAATTTAGCACTCAGGCAAAAACCTAATGCGAGCAAAAATTTGAACATCGAATACCATGACCGCGTTAATATATTTTCCCATAGACTTCAATAGAGCGTGCAAACTGCAAAAAAACCACCCATACTTGCGCGCTAACCCGACTGCGCTTATTCAAGTGTGCTAAACCCGACATTGGTCCAAACATTTTTGAAAAATCTTAATCTGCCCCCTACCAGCTGAGCTGGAATGAGGGCCGCACCTTCATGCGGACTTGGGGGCTGGCTTTGATCTCTTAAATGGCTTGGATTTATTCCAATTCGAGGAAGGCTTCCAATTGGAAACAGATTCCTTGGGGGAGGGATTAGGTTTCTGTTCCTTATTTTTTCGAAAGGAACGAAAACGGTTAGAAGCTTTAGATTTACCCTTAGGTCTTTTATCAAGAGGCAAAAAACTCCCTTCCCCCCAGTGACAGTTGAAATTATTGAATCCAACTGAGAACCAAATAACTTATTACCTTGGAAATAAAGAGATAGCAATCTGGACTTAGAAGTCATCTCAGCATTCCAAGATTTAAGCCACAAAGCTCTTCTAGCTAAAATAGCTAAAGACATAGATTTAACATCAATTTTGATGATATAAAAAATGGCATCACAAATAAAATTATTAGCATGTTGAATCAAGTTAACAATGCTAGACAAATCAGGATACAATACTTGTTGCGCTAAAGTTTCCAACCAAAAAGTTGAAGCAGCTGCAACATCAGCCAAAGAAATTGCAGGCCTGAGAAGATGACTTGAATATAAATAGGCTTTCCTTAGATAAGATTCAAGTTTCCTATCTAAAGGATCTTTAAAAGAAGTACTATCTTCCGTAGGAATAGTAGTACGTTTAGCAAGAGTAGAGATAGCACAAACTTACTTCACCACCTCCATAGGAGGCAAAGTTTGTAAAACTGAATTGTGGGTGTGGTGAGGGGTGTATTTATAGGCATTTTGAGGTTTGGGAAACTTTGCCCCTCCTGGTAGGATTGTATATCCCATACGTCACTAGCTCATGGACTCTTGCCAATTACATGAAAGAAATTAATATTTCATATTTTTCACATAGAATAATATGTTCGATTTATTCTTAAAAACATATTTCTATATGTATATATCTACTAGGAAAATAGCCTGCCCAGAGGGCAGTCTATGTTTAAAAACTACAAACCCTCAAGCTAAAATTACAAAAAATAAAAAAGTGAAAGTACAGAAAAAAATAAACAAAGCTATCCAAAATAAAAAATGTAAACCTAAACTAATACCCCTATAAAAATAAAAAATCCCTCCAAAATAAAAACACCCCCTAATCTAATACTAAACTACCAATATCCCTTAAAAGGGCCTTTTGTACGGCATTGCCCTAAGTTAAACAGCTCTTTTACTTAAAAAAATAAAAATTACCCCCTAACAGTAAAACCCCCCACCCAACCAACCCCTCCAAAATAAAAAACCTAAACCCTAAGCTATTCATTGCCCCTAAAGGGCCCTTTGTATGGGCATTACCCTTAAAAGGGCAATCTGCTCTTTTACAGCCTATTAAATCCCTAATCTAAAAAATTAAAAAAATAAATAAATAAATCCTAAAACTAAGCCCTAAATAGGTACTCACCGTTCCTGAAGTCCGGCGGAGAAGGTCTTCTTCCAGGCGGCTCCATCATCTTCTATCTTCATCCTGTGCAAAGGCAGCGTGGAGCGGAGGTGCGGAACGGTCTTCAACGATGCGCGGATCCAGAGTGGCGGTCCTCAGCGGTGGTTCTCAGCAGCGGTCTTAAGCGGCAGCGATCCTCAGCGGCGTGGAGGCTCCTCTTCATCCGATCTCTGGCGTACACTGAAAATTTAATGCAAGGTTCTGCATTCAGTTTGGGGTAACTTGCATTCCTATTGGCTGAAATTTTGAAATCAGCCAATAGGATGAGAACTACTTAAATCTTATTGGCTGATTTGAACAGCCAATAGTACTGTTCAAATCAGCCAATACGATTTCAGTAACTCTCATCCTATTGGCTGATTTCAAATTTCAGCCAATAGGAATGCAAGGTAACCCGATAATAATGGGGTACCTTGCATTAATCTTCAATGTGCGACAGAGGATCGCATGAAGTGGACCCTCCACGCTGCTTTGGACCACCGCCGCTGAGGATCCGTGCATCAAGAAAGCCCGTTCCGCGCCACCTTCGCAACAGATGAAGATAGAAGATGATGGAGCCGCCTGGAAGAAGACCTTCTCCGCCGGACTTCAGGAATGGTGAGTACCTATTTGGGGCTCAGTGTTAGGATTTTTTTTTATTTTTTATATTTTTAAGATAAGATTTTAGAGCTGAATGCCCTTTTAAGGGCAGTAAAAGAGCTGAATGCCCTTTTAAAATGCCCCTTTAGGGGCAATGGGTACTTTAGGTTTTTTAGTGTTAGTTTTTTTTATTTGGGGGGGGCTTGGTGGGTGGGGGTTTTTTACTGTTGGGGGACTTAGTATTTTTTTAAAAGTAAAAGAGTTGTTTAACTTAGGGCAATGCCCTACAAAAGGCCATTTTAAGGGCTATTGGTAGTTTAGTTTAGATTAGGGGGTGTTTTTATTTTGTTTTTATTTTATTTTCATAGGGATTAGGTTTAATTTTTTTTTATTTTTTAAATTTTTAATTTTTTTTGTAATGTTAGACTTTTTTTTGTAATGTTAGATTACTTTTTTTTTAATTTAATGTTAGGATTTTTTATTTTAGGTGTAATTTAGTAGTAATTGAGGTTAATTTAGGGGGTGCTAGGTTATGAATTAAATTAGTTATTTGCATTGTGGGGGTTGGCGGTTTATGAGTTAATAGCTTAATTAGGTTTATTGCGATGTGGGGGTTTGTCGGTTTAGGAGTTAATAGTATAATTAGTTGGCGTTGTAGGGTTTGGCAGTTTAGGGGTTAATATTGTAATTTATTTAGTTCGCGTTGTGGGAGTTTAGTGATTTAAGGGTTATTTTTTTTGTTAATACTTAGTACGGGCGGTTATGTTTATCTTTTTTCTTAATACTTCGTGTGGTTGGTTAGTTTTTTTTTAATACGTTGTGTGAGAGGTTAGTTATTTTGTATTAATACTTCCTGCGGGCATTTTTTTTTAAATTTCTTGCAGGTGGTTGCGTGATTTTTACTTATTTCATGCGGGCGGTTGCATGTTTTTTTTTAAGGCTTTGCTTGCTTACGCTGCATCCAGGTGGATTCTTTTGACTGCACGCGCAGCCAACATTCCTTTGAGGATGCGTGTGCAACTGGCGACGGCCACATTACAAACGCGATTATAGTATATAAATATATGTATAGATATATACAGATATTTATAGGAATATCTATATAAAAAACCTTGATTACATTCCCCTAAGTTAAGAACATTTGAATGTGAAATAGATATAGTTCATACACACACAGTTAAACACTTATTATTATGAGTGTAACTGTACTTTTACATGTATTTTAAAAAAAAAAAAATATTTGTGCCACTTTTTCTCTTGCTTAACAGTTAACCAGAGCTTTGAAATTGTACTAACCCGAAGTGAGTTAAATTTGATT
Source organism: Bombina bombina (assembly GCF_027579735.1). Taxonomy (NCBI): domain Eukaryota; kingdom Metazoa; phylum Chordata; class Amphibia; order Anura; family Bombinatoridae; genus Bombina; species Bombina bombina. The sequence continues at coordinate 733,939,150 of NC_069502.1, forward strand.
GCGCTCAAAGGGCCACAAAATACCCCATTCTGCTTGTGTGCTAATGTTAGTGCTCCACTCGTAATCTAGCTCTATATAGTTACTTTAACTATCCTGTATTCCTCTTTTATCTCCTGTCTTTAACTGTCCTCAGCAGAAAAGATAAACAAGGGGTCATTTTAGGTTCCAAAATGGCAGCACCCATCACTTTCTAGTAACTAAATCTTTACACTTATATCTCTAATATTTAAACTAATATATATATATATATATATATATATATATATATATATATATATATATATATTTAGAAATACATCTGCATATTGTTCTCAGGCTAATCTTTGTTTTGAATACATCATAGTAACTAGCATTTATTTACTATTTAACCCCTTCCCGTCCGGACTTATTTGTCTACATCGGAACAACGTTCTGATGTAAAAAGGGAAATCATGTGATCGCGTGATTTCAGTGATGGGATCATGTTTATGACTGTAGGCACACCCTCCAGCCCGCGATACCATTCAGTACAGCCAAACGGCTAGGACGTTCTATGCCATCCTAAGGGCTCTAAAGCCCAGTGCCGTTAGGACGGCATAGAACATCCTAAGGGTATGAAGGGGTTAAGATTCCTATAAAGATAAACAACAAGGGAAATTAAAACATTTCCTATCTGTGACCAGAACATTTCGGAATACATATAGAATGGGATAACACCCTCAAAAATGATAAATTGATTCTCCTTCATAACCATCTAGGAAAAATGTAGTAGGTGAGCTTTTATTTTAGCAGAATTTCAATATACTTAAGAACTAATTACATTATGACAAGGGATTTGTGTTCCGACATACTGTATAGGAACTCATAAATTGCCGCTCTCATATTTATTTCAATCCCATAAAAATAAAAGCAACACTAATCAATCAACTGTCTACATTGTGATTTCACTGCTTCATCAATGAAAATATATGTATATAACCCTATGAAGGAATATTATAGTTTCCTACAAATGTGATTCCAGTATTTTGTAGTTTGTATATTGCAGAAGATATTTTTTCCTCTGCCCCTATCCTATATATTTAATTTATTGCTTGTTAGACCTTTGGCTGATTAAAATATCAGGTGCTTCCAAGATATGTGGAAAACAGCACACTTTTCTTTTCTATGTGCGGCACGGAATACCAGACTTGCCAGGTCCAATCAAGCATCAAAAACAAAAAGATTCCAGCCTCCCAAATCAATAAAAAGACCTTTATTCTTCTACGTAGGGTCCCAGAACACACATACAACGTTTCAGGCCTGCACTAGGCCCTTAGTCATGTATGACAAGGAAAACCAGACATATATTAAATGGCGAAAAACTTTACATTCTTTTAGCAGGGAGATTCCTGTTATAAATGGCTAATGGTAATTTGAAACTTAAAGAGACAGTAAAGTCAAAATAACTTTCATAATTCAGAAAGAGCATGCAATTTTAAAGGGACAGTAACGTCATAATTAGACATTCATGATTTACACAGAGCACATGTTTTAAACAAATTTCCAATTTACTTCTATTATTTAATTTGCTTCCTTCTCTTGTTATTCATTGCTGAAGGGTTTTTCTAGGTGAGCTCAGGAGCAGCAAAGAACCTAGGTTCCAGCTGCTAATTGGTGGCTGCATATATGTATACCGATTGTCATTGGCTCACCCATGTGTTCAGTTAGAAACCAGTAGTGCATTGCTGCTCCTTCAAAAAATGATACCAAGAGAATGAAGCAAATTTGATAATAAAATTAAACTAGAAAGTTGTTTAAAATTATACGATCTACCTAAATCATAAAATAAACTTTTTGAGTTTGATGTCTCTTTAATTAACTTTCCGATTTACTTAAAATATCTAATTTTCTTCATTCTGTTGGAATCCTTTGATGAAAAGCATACCAAGGGTGCTGTTCATTCAACAAAGAATACCAAGAGAAGGATCAATTTTGATAATAGAAGAAAATAGGAAAGTTGTTTAAAATTGTATGTTTTGACTGAATCATGAAAAAAATAAAATGAGATTCATATTCCTTTAAACTGTGCTCCTGCTTTTAAAAAAACTTAAAGGGACATAAAAGTGCAATAAGAAAATGGTAGTTTGCACATGACTATCTGTAAAGCACATAGTTAAAGCCAGTGCCAAAGCAGAAATGCATTACTGGGACCTTAACTGCTTAACCATCTTGCACATATGTGCAGCCACCTAAACTTACCTAAGTATGCTTTTTCAACAAAAAATGCCAAAAGAAGTAGCTGGTACTTGGTCTGATGAAGAGGTGATTGATCCCCGAAACGTTACCTTTTTGTTTTTGATGTGCCAATAAAGCAATATATTTGCACAAATCCAGTGAGTGCATGCCTTTTTCAATTATATATATATACTAGTCCTAAAGCCCGTGTACACGGGCCATTTTTTGCAGTACAGCGGTTCCACCCCTTGCTCTCTCTCTCTCTCTCTATTCCCCCTCTCTTTTGCTCTCTCTCCCCCCTCTCTTTTGCTCTCTCTCTCCCCCCTCTCTTTTGCTATCTCTCTCCCCCCCTCTCTTTTGCTCTCTCTCCCCCCTCTCTTTTGCTCTCTCTCTCCCCACTCTCTTTTGCTCTCTCTCTCCACCCTCTCCCCCCTCTCTTTTGCTCTCTGTCTCCCCCCTATCTTTTGCTCTCTCTCCCCCTCTTTTGCTGTCTCTCTTCCCTCCTCTCGTTTGCTCTCTCTCTCCTCTCGTTTGCTCTCTCTCTCCTCTCTTTTGCTGTCTCTCTCCCTCTCTTTTGCTCTCTCTCCCCCTCTTTTGCTGTCTCTCTTCCCTCCTCTCGTTTGCTCTCTCTCTCCTCTCGTTTGCTCTCTCTCCCCTCTCTTTTACTGTCTCTCTCCCTCTCTTTTGCTGTCTCTCTCCCTCTCTTTTGCTCTCTCTCCCCCTCTCTTTTGCGCTCTCTCCCCCACTCTCTCTTGTGCCTTCTCCCCACTCTCTTTTGTGCCTTCACCCCTCTCTTTTGTGCTCTCTCCCCTCTCTTTTGCCCTCTCTCCTCCCTCACTTTTGCGCTCTCTCCCACCTCTCTTTTGCGCTCTCTCCACCTCTCTTTCGCGCTCTCTCCCCCCTCTCTTTTGCGCTCTCCCCCCCCCTCTCTTTTGCGCACTCTCCCCCCTCTCTTTTGCGCACTCTCCCCCTCTCTTTTGCGCACTCTCCCCCTCTCTTTTGCGCACTCTTCCCCCTCTCTTTTGTGCACTCTCCCCCCTCTCTTTTGTGCTCTCTTCCCCCTCTCTTTTGCCGTCTCTCTCCCCCCTCTCTTTTGCTGTGTCTTCCCCCCTCTCTTTTGCTGTCTCTCTCCCTCCACTCTTTTGCTGTCTCTCTCCCTCCTCTCTTTTGATGTCTCTCTCCCCCTCTCTTTTGATGTCTCTCTCCCTCCTCTCTTTTGCTGTCTCTCTCCCCCTCTCTTTTGCTGTCTCTCTCCCCCTCTCTCTTTTGCTGTCTCTCTCTCCCTCTCTCTATCCCCCCTCTTCTGCTCTCTCTATCCACCCTTTTCTGCTCTCTCTATCCCCCCTCTTTAGAGCTCTCTGTCTCTCGGCAACCGACCCCAGCATCTGGCCCCGTCCGGCCACGCCCATGTCACATCCGCCCGTCCACGTCACGCCCGATCACACCCACTCCACACCCGCCGGCTACGCCCACTCCACTACACGACGCTAGTTCAGTTGGAAGGCCAGGTGTGTTTGTCCTCGAGCGCAGTCTCTACTGCGCATGGCAGCTTCGGGACAAACACACTTGGCTTTTTATTATATATGATATATTTTTTTTTTCTCTTGCTTTCCTATGGGTTACTGATATATATATATATCCTAAACTTTTCTGTCATTTTTACATCTATTGGTACTTTAAAGTACTTACTTTTGAAGTTTGCTTTGTTTCCTTTGATAACAGATTCATTATGCAGTCCAAAGAAGACTCTCAATCTGTCCCTAGCCTCTCTCAACCAATAGAGACCACCCTTTTGTCTTCCAAAGACCTGTTTCCTTTGATAACAGATTCATTATGCAGTCCAAAGAAGACTCTCAATCTGTCCCTAGCCTCTCTCAACCAATAGAGACCACCCTTTTGTCTTCCAAAGACCTTTTTGATTACATTAACTTGCAGCTGCCTTAAAACAAAATAACCCCCCTCTTTCAGAGGCGGATCCTTATTCCTTCTCACTCTAAAGTGATCTCCCCTTCGACTGATTCTTCCGTGTCAGAATCAGAACCACCAAGACCTCGCAAGAGACACTGGAAAGCTCAATCTCGCTCAGCTCCTCATAAGGGCAAAGCTCTGGCCCGTAGGCCTTACTCCCCTCCGCTGGGCATTTCGTATAGGGGTGATAGAACCTCCTCCCCAGAGTTGAAACGGGGCAAAAGAACTCTCTACCCACAGGGTTTACAAGAGGGGCATCAGAGCTGAATTCATTTTTATATAGACGACTTGGAGTGGGAAGCTGAGAACCAATCTGACCAGGATGTTTTTCCCTCTGCTTCCCATTCCAATGTGCCTTTTCCCTCAGCATGTGGGACTTAATCTCACAAGATCCCTGGATTTCCCAATCGATTTGAGGTTTTTCGAACTTGAATTCAGATGTCCTCCCTTTAAGGACTCTTCCCACAAAACCCATTATTTGGTCCAATAAAGGCTTCGGCCTTGGTTCAAACAGATGTTCTCTCTCAGTCGTAAAGGTGGCATAGAACCGGTCCTCACCTCAGATATAGGCTTTATCAGCAACCTCTTTCTGGTAAAGAAAAAGACAGGTGGTTTTTGACCCGTCATCAATCTTTGGAATCTCAATTATTTTGTCACTTACCACCACTTTAAGATGGAGGGCATTCACATGTTGAGAGATCTCCTTTGAATTGGAGATTGGCTGGTCCACCTAGATCTGACCGATGCATATCTCACAGTGCCGGTAATCCCAGAGTCACCGAAAATTTTCTCAGATTCGTCTGGGCGTCCCAAACCTGGACGTTTACTTGCCTCCTGTTCGGCCTCAGTTCCGTCCCTTGGTGCTTTACCAAGCTCATAGATTATTTATACACCAAGGCTATAATAATCCAAATTTGTAATCCTTTCTTTTTCATATATACAGGGCCAGATTACAAGTGGAGCACTAATTAACACTCCTGCTTGAGCGCAAAAAGCCAGAGTTGCAATATTGAGTGTGCGTTCACGTATTCTCCCATAGAAGTTAATGGAGAAAAAAAAGTGGAAAAAAACTCTCATGTTCGATAACCCGGCATGAAAATATGAATATTCCATTGTTCTTCACAAAGCAGAAAATGTTCTATGTATTTATAAATAGATATTCCTATATACAGTCATGGCCAAAAATATTGGCACCCTTGCATTTCTGTCAGATAATGCATCACTTCGCCCACAAAATTGTTGCAATTACAAATGTTTAGGCATTCTCATGTATATTTCTTTTATTTGTATTGGTATGACACAAAAAAGTGGAAAAAAAGCAAAATCTGTCATTCCACACAAAGAATAAAGATAGTCCCTGTCAAGATACAAGAAAACAGGAGCGCAACTCCGTGCACCAAACAGTACACGGACGATCTAAGTGTAGATTAAAAACCTTTTAATGATTAAAACAAAAATACAAATATCCAAACATATGATTGAACACTCACATCAATGCCCTCAAACATATAAGGTATGTGTGCGCATCTATGTTGTTTAACGAGAGCGTCCCTCCACCGGTCTCGTCCTCTCACCCTCCTGTGATATTGGATAGCCAGCGGGTAAGTCCTCTCATTAGTATCAGGACCCTCTCTGTCTCGATCCGATAAGCGCTGCTCTGTGAAAAGCCGGCTCCAGTGCAAACGCTATCCTTGTCATCAGAGTACGTCCTACGTGTTGTCAAGTGGGTGTGGCCTAACGCGTTTCGCGAGGCTCCTCCTCGCTTCATCAGAGGCATTGCCCACATTGCTTGTCATAGCCTTTTTTATATCCTCCACACCTCTCTATCCTTTGCGGTGTATAGGACTTCGTATATTGCACAGCATGAGCTCCAGCCATCTTGCTCAATTATACACAAACTCTGTAATACTTCTATTAAATTTGGCTAGTTGCTCAGTAGTTATGAATGAAAATCTCCTATGCATATACATAAAAGGTACTACTCTAACAGTTCATTACAAATGAATACATGCATAAAACATATATAAATTATATCATTACACAACAATCTACCTTATATTAAAAAAAAACATAATTTCATATTACATAAAAACTTAGCGAAATCGAAAAATATAGAAAATTCATAACTAATCATACATATATAGTAAATAAATAAGTAGTCAGTAAAGCACATATTACCCTGCACACAATTAAAATAATTAAAAGGATGTACAAAATTCATAAAAAATCCATAAAAAATCTCTTCACTATTAATATACACCTTTGTAGGGATATTTAAAGAAATGATGATGGAATTCATAGGTACTATTACATCACTAGAGCACATATTACCCTGCACCGACTTAATCATACATGCAAGTAATATATTAAATATATTAAAAATATTTTAAAATATTTCCTCCAAATAAGAGGTACCGCAATGGGTATGAAATTTGCTCCCACCTTTGCAAATCTTTATATGGGTTGGTGGGAGGATCTATTTGTTTTCAGCATAAATAATCCATTTAAATGTAACATAATACAATGGTATTGTTTCATAGATGACGTTCTTATGATCTGGCACGGCTCTATTGAGGAATTGAACAAATTTGTGAATAATACCAACAAAAATCTCTTTAATCTAAAATTTACAATGGAATGGAGTAGAGATAAAGTGATTTTTTTGGATCTTGAAATTATACAGGAACAAGGTAGGGTTTACACAAATTTATATAGGAAACCCACTGATACAAATGGGTATCTCCATGCCAATAGTGGTCATCATGAAAAATGGAAAAAAAACATCCCCCTAGGCCAATTTCAAAGAGCAAGACGCAACTGCACTAAAGATAGTGATTATCAAGCAGCTGCAGGGGTAATTACAAATAGATTCCTAGCAAAGGGATATCAAAGTAACCATTTGATGAAAATTCAGGAAACCGTAGGTAATATGGATAGGGATAAACTCATTGGAGGTATAAATCAGAGGAAAACGAGTAGGGGCAATAGTAGAAAAAGAAAGATACAATTAGTAACAAAATTTAATCGAGCCTCAAGGGAAATTGAAAAAGCCATGAAGAAGCATTGGCCAATCATAATACAAGATCCAATTTTAAGGGACATTTTGAATGATAGGGGACAAGTTATTTTTAAGAGAAATCTGAATGTTAAAAATAGGATTAGCCCAAGCATGTTGAAATCTGGGAATCCCACAAATTGGTTAAAGAAAAATACGGAGGGATTTTTTAAGTGTAGCAGAAAAAATTGTAATTGCTGTGCACATATGGAAAAGAAGAACTATGCCTTTGGAAGGAAACAAGGGGAAACAACATTTAGGGTTAAAGGTTTAATGAATTGTAGAACGTGCTATGTTGTCTATCTTTTAAGGTATTAGTGTGACAAAATTTATGTAGGTCGCACAAAACGTCCCGTGAAGACAAGATTTAATGAACATCTGAGAAATATAGACAAGGGCCTGGACAATCATGGTGTGCCAGCAAATTTTCTTGAAGTACATAGCAGGGATAGCACAGGCCTGAGTATTTTAGCCATAGAACATGTTAAAAACCCCATTAGGGGAGGAGATAGATTACTCCTTCTAAGACAGCGCAAGACCTACTGGATCCATAAGCTGGAAGCTGTGGGTCCAGAGGGTATGAATCGCGATATAGATCTAGCAGCATTTTTAGATGTATGACAGAATAGTGTATATATAGACCTTCATTAAGTGCTTTTTCTGTGTGTCACATTCCCCCTCCTCTTTAGATACATTTAGGAAGGTGTAAGTTACCTGGGGAGTTCTTTAGGTCCCCTTATATAAATATGTACACAAAAGTGAGGAGGTTCTTGTGAATCCTCTGTATCTTTTTAAAAAAAAACTTTTAAAATATTTTTAATATATTTAATATATTACTTGCTTGTATGATTAAGTCGGTTCAGGGTAATATGTGCTCTAGTGAGTACATATGTAATAGTACCTATGAATTCCATCATCATTTTTTAAATGTCCCTACAAAGGTGTATATTAATAGTGAAGAGATTTTTTTATCGATTTTTTATGAATTTTGTACATCCTTTTAATTATATTAATTGTGTGTATGACTAATTGTGTGCTTTACTGACTATTTATGTATTTACTATATATGTATGATTAGTTATGAATTTTCTATATTTTTCGATTTCGCTAAGTTTTTATGTAATATGAAATTATGTTTTTTTTTACTATAAGGTAGATTGTTGTGTAATGATATAATTTATATATGTTTTATGCATGTATTCATTTGTAATGAACTGTTAGAGTAGTACCTTTTATGTATATGTATAGGAGATTTTCATTCATAACTACTGAGCAACTAGCCACATTTAATAGAAGTATTACAGAGTTTGTGTATAATTGAGCAAGATGACTGGAGCTCATGCTGTGCAATATACGAAGTCCTATACAACGCAAAGGATAGAGAGGTGTGGAAAATATAAAAAGGCTATGACAAGCAATGTGGGCATTGCCTCTGACGAAGCGAGGAGGAGCCTCGCGAAATGCGTTAGCCACGCCCACTTGACGACACGTAGGACGTACTCTGACGACAAGGATAGCGTTTGCACTGGAGCCGGCTTTTCACAGAGCAGCGCTTATCGGATCGAGACAGAGAGGGTCCTGATACTAATGAGAGGACTTACCCGCTGGCTATCCAATATCACAGGAGGGTGAGAGGAGGAGACCGGTGGAGGGACGCTCTCTTTAAACAACATAGGTGCGCACACATACCTCATATGTTTGAGGGCATCGATGTGAGTGTTCAATCATATGTTTGGATATTTGTATTTTTGTTTTAATCATTAAAAGGTTTTTAATCTACACTTAGATCGTCTGTGTACTGTTTGGTGCTTGGAGTTGCGCTCCTGTTTTCTTGTATCTTGACAGGGACTATCTTTATTCTTTGTATCCACGGAACATACACCAGTGGACTTAAAGGAGAAGCAGGACAGTGTGGAAAAGACTGTGGATTTTACACTCATGCATGGACTGCAGTTATTTATTTATATATTACCTTTTTGAACATATATTTGGTAAGAGCACATTCATTTACCTGCTACATTATAGTAGTTTAGTGTGTATGGTTTATAGGCTATATATTCTATTAGGATTGAGTTTTGTTTAATAGATACCTGTATTTTTATTTGTTTAGCTTGACTTGTTAATTATTTATATCTATTGGGTCTATTATTCATTTAGGGTGGCACTTTGGGAATTTGTTCTTTCACATTCCACAAAAAACTCCAAAAATAAACTGGGCAAAATTATTGGCACCCTCAATTTAATATTTGGTAGCACACCCCTTGGAAAAAATAACTAAATGAATTAATGGAATATATTCTTATATGAAATATTCATATTTTCATGTCGGGCAAATGCACTTAAAAATATGCAATGGAGTTTGTGCCCCACTTTTCACGCTCAATTGAAGTCTATGGGGGAATGAGTTAATGCGGCTGCAATATTCTAACTTTGACTTTTTGTGCGTGTTGGGTTAACGTGAGCAAAAACTTTTTACTTTCAACTATTAATACGAGCTTACTTCTAGTGGAGTAAGTGCTGTAGCGATAAATAGCGATCCACTTGTAACCTGTGTGTGTATAATAGTACTGGCAAGGCTAACAAGCAAGTAGCAAGCTTACAGAGCATTAAAGTGAAAGTCAGTCCTAGCGTTTTGCAAATGCTAGGATTTACTATTGAAACAAATAAAGGGGACTTTCATTTAAGAAGTTAAGATACTTCATGCAGAAAGCTCCTTTATTTGTTTCAACCGATCGCCCTTTTTCGCTGTAACACGCCCATGGGAGTCGGATTTACTGCACAGCTATTGGCTAAAAGGTGAAAACGTCACCTCTTAGCAAAAAATGTTTTAGCCGTGGGCTGCTGTAGCAGCTAAGAGCGGCGATCGATTGAATGAAATAAAGGAGCTTTCTGCAGGAAGTATCTTATACTTCATGAATGAAAGTCCCCTTTATTTGTTTCAATAGTAAATCCTAGCGTTTGTACAACGCTAGGATTGACTTTCACTTTAAGTGAAAGAAAATTGATATACATCCCCTAATGAAGTTAGAGCAATAGTTTTAACCGCATTAATGAATTTACAAACTGTATTATTGCATTAAATATTTTGTTGATTCATTAATGAGTCAACCAATTTATTGTATTTCTGACAAATTAAAAAATGTGTTTGTTTTGCTATTCATCCAAAAACTAATGCACATAGTTGATGGACACTCCCATTCTTTTTTTTTTGTTTTAAACTTTATTTATAACCAAGACAGAGAAATCTACAACATTAATGGTTACCAAAAGACAGAAAATAGATAACACAGTAATTATACACCGGTCCATACATAATTAAATACAAACAAGGTAAACCATAGCGGGGAGCCAGAAGGGCCCGTGCGTAATTAAATACCCTTCTTACAACCTTAAATAAAATGATTTTTTAAAAATGACTGAAAGTGTATGGTGTAACCAAATAAACCTTTGTAAGCTAGCTAGACTTTCTTCATCTTAGTTGCTTTCCCCCTTTTTCACCCCCCCCACATTATATAAGCAAAACAAAACAAATTAAAACACGACAAAACAAAACAAGACAAGACAAAACAAAACAAGACAAAAACAATAAAAAAACAAAAAACAAAAAAAAAACAAAAAAGTAAATAAATAAATTATCTCTTCCCGTCCCCTCGTCCCCATCCCTCCCATTCACTCCCATTCTAACACCTATCTGAGAGCAGTACCTATGTATATTACATTCACCATAAACCAATTCTCTGTTTACTGTTTTTTCTGAAACCGCTGTCTGTCAAAATACCTCTCCTTTTTTTTGTCAATAGAGAAATCGTAAAAGAAGGGACACTAAACCTAAAAAAAATCTTTCATGATTCAGATAGAGCATGCAATTTTAAGCAACTTTCTAATTTACTCCTATTATCAACTTGTCTTCGTTCTCTTGCTATCTTTATTTAAAAAGCAGGAATATGATACATAGGAGCCGGCCCATTTTTGGTTGAGAATCTGGGTTATGCTTGCTTATTGGAGGGTAAATGAAAGCATCAAATAAGCTAGTGCTATCCATGGTGCTGAACCTAAAATGGGCTGGCTGCTAAGATTTACATTCCTGCTTTTAAAATAAAGACAGCAAGAGAACGGAAAAAAAATGATAATAGGAGTAAATTAGAAAGTTGCTTAAAATTTAATGATCTATCTGGATCATGAAATAAAAATTTGGGTTCAGTGTCCCTTTAAAGCACAACATTAAAATACAATAATCAAAAGTCTTATTAGGAAAAATAATTGTATAAAATGTAAGAAAAAACTGGTCTGAGAACAGATATATGACAGATTTTGCTTTCCAGTTAAACAGGGAACATATACCATTATCAACCCAGATAATGAATGATAGTTAATGACTGAGTTTCAATAAAGGGTTCAGCTGATGTTATGCTGAGTCAGTAAGGTGAAACAAAGACAGAACTAAAGAGGAGAAAGATTCATAGCCTTCTTCAATGAGACATACGATGAAACACAAGTGATTAAATATCACGTGCCATAATACGAGTGTAGCGCAAATGTTTGTGCGTGAGCGATAAGGAGTTTATCGCGTGTGTTTGCGCGTGTCGGGTTTACTGCTGGTATTACATGTTGAGCGCAATCGTGATTTATGCTAGATTGATTACTGCGTCTTTAGAGCTCTTACACTTATAATAACACCATCTAATAAAACCAATAAAAAAAAATTCACACAAAAGTTATAAGGGCTCAAAGATATAAGATTTCAGGTGTTAGAAATAAAAAGGCAGGCAAAGGGCTTTAAAATAGAGATAAAAACATATACATGACGAGGTACCAGGGCTTGTCCCATTTGGCCAGATGCTGTAACTAACCCTTCCATTTTTGCTTTTAATCTTAGCTGAGAGCTTGTAAGTGAGTGCTGGACTTTCTCTGTGTATTGTATTAATTTTTATGTAATTTTCCCTATGGACCTTGCACCCAGACCTGTCTGGGGTTACCTGCCTGTGACTCTGGGGACAGCACAGCTTCCTGTGAGTGCCAGTGAGCACAGAGGGCTGAGCATTTTGCAGGGTCATGGGATGTGTACCCAGTCCAGTCTGAGAGTGCAGTCCCCTTCCATGTTTTGTATATGTCTAGGGTGATTACATAAGCCTGTGCACCCTTCACTTGTTCCCAGTTTGTTGAATTGAGAGCTTGCATTGTGTGGCTGTTTTAGGGGCCCAGGAAGGACGTGGTACCTGGGGACCTTGACGTGGTACCTGGGCTTGTCCCATTTGGCCAAATGCGATAACTAATCCTTCCATTTTTGCTTTTAATCTTAGTTGACAGCTTGTAAGTGAGTGCTGGACTTTCTCTGTGTGTTTTATATATATATATTTATGAATACATACAACATATTCTTGTATGTGAAGAAAATTGGAAAGTGAAATATTCATATTTTCATGTTGGGTTGGCAAACATAAGAATTTGCAATCAGGTTTGCGCTCGAGTAGGGTGTTAGTTTTTTTTCTCCATTCATCTCTATGGCGGAATACGTGGACGCGCATGTGATATTCTAAACGGCTTTTTGCGCTTGTCTGGTTAGCACACAATCAAAAACAGTTTATTTTCATAATATGAGTGCAACCCGACAAGTGCAATAAACGTACTTTTAGCACAGTTAAACATATCTAAGAGCATTTATTTGCAGAAAATGACAACTGGTTAAAAAAACAAAAAAGATGCAGTGTTTTCAGACCTCGAACAATGCATAGAAAACAAGTTCATATGCATTTTTAAACAAAACAATACTAATGTTGTTTTTTTTTTAGTCTTCAAAGCTTTATTAGGAATGAAATTGAAACTACAAATGAGTTCCCAAACGCAGTGGGAAGTATATATCAGGTCATAAAAGAGTCATAGTACATAAAACCAAAATTGTCTCAGGTAGCTTTCTCACTATACAGGTTGATACAGTGGGAAGCATAAGTGAACTGAATGTAAGGAGGGATGATAGACATGTTATCAGAGAGTGCAAAAGGAGAAAGAAAGGGAGAAGAGAGAAAGAGGGAGGGAGGAGAAGAAGGGAGGTAGCAGGAGAAACAGAGAAAGAAAGAAGGAAAGAAAGGAAGAAAAGAAAGAAAGAGAGAAACAGGGAAAGAAAGAAAGAAAGAAAGAAAGAAAGAAAGGCTCTTGTATAAGAAAAATGTGCAGGTTGAATGGGCTTGGAGGATCTATCTACAGATCTGTCCTAGGGTACTAATTAGGTCTAAATAATTTCATCCAGTCTTCCCAGATCGACTCAAAAAGGTCAATCTTATCTAGTATAAAGAACACATTTCTTTCCATGGAATTGATATAGGCCAAGATATCCAGGACTGAGGCCCAGCTCTGGGATTCTGCTGCTTCAAGGCTCTAGTGATCGCAAGTCTGGTGGCTGAGAAGAGGTATACACACATGTAGCTCTGGTACTTGGGGAGGGAATGTAAACCTATATGTAATAGGGCTGTTTCTGGGGACTTCGGGACATGGATTCTTAATCTGGCTAATAGGATGTACACCATGTTCCACAGGGGTTTGAGTTTGGGGCAGGCCCACCATATGTGGAGGGAATCTCCTGGTTGTCCACATAGTCTCCAGCACTGGGGAGTGGGAATTAAGTTAAGTTTAAAAAGTCTCATGGGTGTGAAGTACCAGTGAGAAAGCAATTTATAGTATGATTCAAAGAGGGTCGTGCATTCTATGGCTTTTGCTGTGAGATCAAAGGCCCTAGTCCAAAGGAGCTGAGGAAAACATAAGTGTAAGATGTCTTCCCATTTTTTAATATGAGAGGCCTTATCCTCCGGGGTCGCCCCCTCCACAAACAGGTAGAAATGGGATAATGGTTTGCAGATTTTTCCGCCTTTTTTCCACAAAGTTTCCCAAACGGTCAATTGGCGGAGAGGTGAAGGGGTAAACCCCCAGGATCTTAATATACTCTTAAACCGAGTGTATTCAAAGCATAGCTTGGGAGAAGCAACCTGTGTACCAGTAATTTGGGTCAAGGATAGGTATGCACATGGAGAATGGGGCGTCATTAGGGCAGAGACCAGGGAAAAGCCCAAATTAGACCAAGCATTAGGGTGAGAGTCGGGGAGACCTAAGAGAAGACCAGAGAGGGAGTGAATGGGCGAGGGGCCACCCCCGAGTAGTGTCTCAATTTATCCCAGGAATATAAACATTCCCTTATTATATTATTCTCAATGTAGAGATTGCATCTGCAATGTGGGGGGATCCAAATTAAATCACGTAAGTAAATATGATTAGGCAGAGATGCCTGCTCAAGGGAACTCCATCTGCTCGTCAGTTTCTTGTTACCCCAGTGCGAGATATGTGTAAGCATAGCTGCTTCGTGGTAACGGATGACAGATGGAGAGGCAATACCCCAAAAGATTTTGGATATTGAAGTAATTTATGGGCGACTCTAGCTGGTTTACCTTGCCAGATATATTTGGTGAAGCCACTTTGACACTGCAACAGCAAACATCTCGGGAATCTAATAGGCAGACACCTAAATAGGTAAGTTAGTTTTGGTAAAAATGACATCTTAAGGGCTGTGACCCTACCTAGTCAAGAAATTGACATATAGTCCCATTTAGTCGTTAAGGATCTTAGTTCAGTCAGGAGGGGAATATAGTTGTCTCGAATCAATTGAGCTTTGTCAGGTGAAATGACAATACTAATGTTTTAACTTAGCAAGGATTTAGAAATCAACATTTTTTTGGAGGACCCAAATTTCCAATTACAGCTTTCCTGCATCTTGGCATTCTCTCCACCAGTCTTTCACATTTCCCTTTATGCCATTCCTGGTGCACAAATTCAAGCAGCTCAGCTATTTTGATGCCTTGTGACCATCTTTCTTCCTCTTCATCACATTCAAGAGGTTTTCAATGTGGTTCAGGTCTAGAGATTGGGCTGGCCATGACAGGGTCTTGATCTAGTGGTCCTCCATCCACACCTTGATTGACCTGGCTGTGTGACATGGAGCATTGTCCTGCTGAAAAAAAATCCTCAGAGTTTGGGAGCATTGTCAAAGCAGAAGGAAGCAAGTTTTCTTCCAGGAGAACATTGTATGTGGCTTGATTCATGCACCCTTCACAAAGATAAATCTGCCCAAAACGTGGTCATCCAATGGTTAGACAGAGACCTGGAGAGGCCTACTAGCCACAGTGTCTCACACCCACTGTGAAATTTGGTGGAGGATTGGTGATGATCTAGGGGAGCTTCAGCAATCCTGGAATCAGGCAGATTTATGTTTGTGAAAGATGCACGAATCAAGCCACATGCAAGGTTAACCTGGAAGAAAACTTGCTTCCTTCTGCTCTGATGATGTTACCCAACTCTGAGGATTGTTTTTTCTAGCAGGACGATGCTCCATGCCACACAGCCAGGTCAACCAAGATGTAGATGGAGGACCACCAGATCAAGACCTTGTCATGGCCAGCACAATCTACAGACCTGAAGCCCACTGAAAACCTCTTGAATGTGATTGAGAGGAAGATGGATGGTCACAAGCCATCAAACAAAGTCAAGCTTCTTGAATTATTGTACCAGGAGTGGCTTTAACTGACCCAACAGCAATGTGAATTACTAGTGGAGAGCATGCCAAGACCCATGAAAGCTGTGATTGAAAATTAGGGTTATTCCACCAAAACATAAATTATGCTTACCAGATAATTTCCTTGCCTTCTATATGAGGAGAGTCCATGGCTTCATTCCTTACATGTGAGAATACTGAACCTGGCCACCAGGAGGAGGCAAAGACACCCCAGCCAAAGGCTTAAATACCTCCCCCACTTCCCTCATCCCCCAGTCATTCTGCCGAGGGAACAAGGAACAGTAGGAAAAATATCAGGGTATAGATGGTGCCAGAAGAACAAACAAATATTTTGGTCCGTCCAAAGGAAGACTACGGGCGGGGGCCGTGGGCTCTCCTCGTATAGAAGGAAAGGAAATTATCTGGTAAGCATAATTTATGTTTTTCTTCTTAATATGAGGAGAGTCCACAGCTTAATTCCTTACTTGTGGTAAACATATACCCAAGCTCTAGAGGACACTGACTGAAAATGGGATTGCATAAAGAGAGGTGGACCCTTTCCTGAGGGCACCACATCCTGCAAAACCCCCAAAAGCTGCTTCAGCCGAAGCAAAAACGTCAAACTTGTAAAATTTTGAAAATGTATGTAAGGAGGACCAGGTAGCCGCCCTACAAATATGATCCATAGATGCCTCATTTTTGAAGGCCCAAGAGGAAGCCACAGCTCTAGTTGAATGAGCCTTAATCCTCTGAGGAGGTTTATGTCCCACTGTCTCATAAGCTAAGTGAATAATGCTCCTCGATCAAAAAAGACAAGGAAGTGGATGAAGCTTTCTGCCCCTTACGCTTCCCAGAGTAGTCAACAAACAAAGAAGAAGTCTGCCTAAATTCCTTTGTAGCCTGGAGATAGAACTTCAAGGCCCAAACCCCATCCAAGTTATGAAGTAACCACTCCTTTGAAGAAGAAGGATTAGGACAGAAGGAAGGAACCACAATCTCCTGATTGATGTTACGATCTGAAACAACCTTAGGAAGAAAACCCCACCCAGTACGAAGAACAGCCTTATCAGCATGGAATACTAGTTAAGGGGGCTCACATTGCAAGGCAGCCATCTCAGATACTCTGCGCGCCGAGGCAATAGCCAGTAGAAAAAGAACCTTCCAAGACAGTAATTTAATGTCAACTACATGCATAGGCTCAAACGGAGTTTTCTGCAAAACCTTAAGCACCATATTTAAACTCCAAGGAGGAGCGCTAGATCTAAACAGATGCCTGATTCTAGTCAGAGCCTGAACAAAAGACTGGATATCTGGAAGCTCAGTGAGCTTCTTGTGCAGTAAAACAGATAGGGCCAAAATTTGTCACTTAAGGAAGCTAGCAGAAAGGCCCTTCTCCAGAGCATCCTGGAGAAAGGAAAGAATTCTGGAAACCCTGGCCTTATGCCAAGGGAATCCACGCTCTTTACACCAGAATAACTAGGTACTCCACACCTTATATTAGATACAGCGAGTAACCGGCTTACAAGCTTGAATGAGAGTGTTATGAGAGTGAGAGCTCTCTTGGCTAGGAATAAGCGTTCAATCTCCATGCATTCAGCCTCAGAGAATCTAGATTTTGGTGAACAAAAGGACCTTGTACCAGCAGATCTCTGCGACAAGGTAACCTCCATGGAGGAGATAAGGACATCCCCACCAGATCCGCAAACCACATCCTCTGCGGCCATGATGGAGCAATTAGAATCACTGATGCTTGCTCCTGTTTGATGCGGCCACTACACGAGGGAAAAGTGGTAACGGCAGAAAAATGTAGATAAGATTGAACCTCCAAGGCACTGCTAATGCATCTATTAACTCCACCTGAGGATCCCTGGACCGCGACCCATATCTGGGTAGCTTGGAATTGAGCCGGGACGCCATGAGATCTATCTCCAGCGTCCCCCATCTGTTGCAGATCTCCGCAAACACCTCGGGATGGAGAGACCATTCCCCAGAAGAAAGGATTGTCTGCTGAGAAAATCCGCTTCCCAGTTGTCAACACCCGGAATGTGGATCGCTGACAGCCTCTGCCCATTCCAGAATCCGAGATACTTCCCTCATTGCTAAGGAGCTCCTCGTTCCCCCCTGATGGTTGATGTAAGCGACCGAGGTTATGTTGTCTGATTGGAATCTGATAAACTGGGATGAACCCAGAAGAGTCTAAGCCTTCAGAGCATTGAAGATCTTGTTGCGTTATCATAAGTGTATAAAATGAAACAATCTTACCGGAATCTATGCCGTGGAACAGAAACACAGCCTTTCAAGTTTGACAGTCTTGTAGCATCGCTCCTCACATGGACTTGAGTGAAAAAGCAGGCAATGAAACTTGTCAACACTGATTGCTTAAGGAGCTGTTAATATGAGTCTGAATGGGTTCACAGAAAGACTCTCCCTGCATCTCCACATTCTAACATTCGTCAATGCTCTCACTGAGAGGCTGACAAGACTACTTAAAACTCCAGTCCCATTCTGAAGGGTAGATACCCTCCATAAGGAACTACTCCGCATCTTCTGACACTTGTCTGTGAACCTCCTGTGACAAAAGGCAAAGAATGACTGGGGGATGAGGGAAGTGGGGGAGGTATTTAAGCCTTTGGCTGGGGTGTCTTTGCCTCCTCCTGGTGGCCAGGTTCTGTATTCCCACAAGTAAGGAATGAAGCTGTGGACTCTCCTCATATTAAGAAGGAAATATTGATTTCTGAATTCTAGCTAAGTTAAAATATTATTATTGTGTTGTTTAGAAATGAATATGAACTTGTTTTTCTTACATTACTCAAGATCTGCTGTTTTGCTATTTTGACCAGTTGTCATTTTCTGGAAATAAATGCTCTATATGACAATATTTTTTATTTGGAATTTGGGAGTAATGTTGTCAGTAGTTTATAGAATAATAAAAAAAAAATGTTCATTTTACTCAAACACATACCTATCAATAGTAAACCAAAGAAAATGTTTTTGCAGTGGTCTCTTAATTTTTTCCAGAGCTGTATACATGTGTGTGTGTATATATATATATATATATATATATATATATATATACACTGTATACATATATTTATATATATATATATATATATATATTTATTGTCAGCAAGAGTATGACAGGTATACACCTAAATAAACCTTACAATTACACATAGCAGCTGAAAACATCTATAACCTCGTATGCCAGAGATACCCATAAGTCCTGTTATGCAGTTCACAAGATATCTCAGTGTCAGCGTCTTAAAAGATAGTATCATTTACTTACAGGTTTATGAGGCAATAAATGTCTCCAGCATACAGATGGAAGCCACACTGTTTACTCAGCAAATTTGTATGAGGGATGAATTTGCTGTAGCTGCAGCCAAGATTTTTTTTTAAATATGATATACTTTTTGGAACACTATAAAGCAAAACTATTTTTGATGAAATTATACCATTCCAAGTTTACAGCTGTATTAAGTTATATCAGTAATGTATAAAATGTTTCTTCAATAGTTTGTAAGCAAAACCTATTGTACTCAGAAAAGAGGGATGAAATACAAAAATAAATGTTTACGTAATTGGACATTTTAATTACTAATATTATTATTAATAATATTTTTTTGAAATAATGTATTTGTATAATGTGTTTCTTTTAAAGGAATCAAAGATCCCTAGGGAGATTAAACTAAAAACTCTGAAACAGAGGTGGTTCTACACCATAGCATTTGGGGTGCAAAACATTAATCTTAAAGCTGAACTTAAGGGGTACGGGGATTTCTAGTGGGGGACCCTATATTTCAC
The DNA here is from genome assembly GCF_027579735.1 of Bombina bombina. Taxonomy (NCBI): domain Eukaryota; kingdom Metazoa; phylum Chordata; class Amphibia; order Anura; family Bombinatoridae; genus Bombina; species Bombina bombina. The sequence goes on from NC_069502.1 coordinate 733,958,703, forward strand.
TACCTATTCCTACCATTTTATTTTATTTATTTATTTATTTATTTATTTATCTGAAAGGGACATGGAAGTCAAAATGAATCTTTCATGGTTCAGATAGAGCATACAATTCTTTGAAAAATGTAAATGTACTTCTATTATCATATTTACATTGCTCTCTTGATATCCATTGTTGAAAACTTACCTAGGTAGGCTCAGGAGCAGCAATGTACTACTGGAAGCTAGATGGTGATTGGTGGCTACACACATATGCCCTTGTCATTTGTTTACTAGGGAGTGGAGCGCAAATATTTGCATGCAGGTTAAATTGCGCTGGTATTACAATTTGAAAGTAAATGTGATCGCTTGAGCGCAATTCAAGTTAAGGTTAGTCGGGTTAGCACGTCCTCAGAGCTGTGGTTAACTGTTTCGCAAAACAAAAAAAGTCTCACAAAACACATCAGAAATACATTAGACAATACAGTTACATAATAACACTTTCTAATAAACATTATTTGAAAAAAAAAAAAAAACGCTGTTTACGCACATCGGGTTAGTACGAGCGAGATAATGTTTTACTTTTAACTTGTAATACGAGTGTAACCTGATGCATAGAAAAAGTTTACTTCTAGCACAATTAGCGTTTAAGCAAAAGTGCCAAATAGTGCTTCACTCGTAATTTGGCCCTAGATGTGTTCAGCTAGGTCCCAGTAGTGCTTTGCTGCTCTGAAGCTGACTTTAACTATGCGTTTAACCCTTTTAGAATGTTGCGCTTGTTTTCATCAGATAAGTATTTCTGAAAGTTCAGACAGTATTGTCAGCGTGTTTTTTTAGTGATCAAAATCTGAAAATGTTTCTGTTGTTAATACCTCTGAAGCTCAAAATCTTTACCTCTCGAAAACAACATAAAATAGTTATCTGTGTCATAACATGAAATGCACATGAATAACAACTAACAAAATAAAAATAAATGTGATTTAAGAGATTACATCACAGGTCAAAGAGTCTGTCAGTTAATTCATCCTTATAACAAGGTGTAGTGATGTGTGCAATTAACCTGTTGTGCCCCAAACCATAGAGTTATGTGTATATGTCTGTCTAAGGGATTTAAACACAGGCATTATTGGTGTAGAGCAAATAGAAAAAGCAGTCTGCCAGGAACAAACAACAGCTCAGTGGCTTTTTCTATGGCTTGGATACCACCTGAGAGCAGCCTCTTTTAGCTCAGTTGTGCTTTTCACAGAGAAGAACTTTCCTGAAGTATATCAGTCTGATCTTGCCTAACAAGGTCAGTCCAGCCCCTTAACAAGGGAAATGGCAACCCCAGAAAACCACCCAAAAATTGTAACTCACATTTGATGGGGACTCCAGCTCCTCTTGATTTGTCTTTGGGCAATTTTCACAGCAGTGGACTTCGGCGGATTCATCCGTCGCCCCCGCTCAGCAACTTCTTTTCTTCGGCTCTCTTCAGGGTAACGGATTTGAAGTGTTCCCCATTCCTCCCAGTAGGTAGCACCCCCAAACAAGTGGTAACCCTAGGTTCCTCATTAAATTGCCAACAACATACTAAAAGATGGACTTGATCTCTTGCACCCTACTCGATCGACACCCCTTTTAAATAGCAGTGGACGGGCTCAACTCCAGTCCGACACTTCCGACAGTTCCAGGAGTCTGGATAGGCAAAGGAGGAACTGCCGGTTCTCCGGCGGTCCGGCACTGAGTTCCAGGAGGCCAGATAGGCCCAGAAGGTTTTGCCAGTGCTCCGACGGTCAGCCGCCGGCGTTTTAGCGCATCTCTATGACACATTATTTAAACTATTTTAACATTTATGATAACTTTAGCGACATAGCTTCATAGTTATTATAAGGAGGTTTATTATTTATAGTATAGTTTATTATAGTTAGTTATTTTTTGACAGTAGGCAGTTAGATAGACGTTACAGGGGAGCGTTGTTTAGACATGACATCAGTGTAGGTGGTATTAGGGACTTAGCTGGGTGTTCTGGGGGTGTGTAGGTTAGGCATCACATAGGTGTAGGTGGTCAGGGGGAGTTAGCTGGGCGGTGCAGGGGGAGTGTAGGTTAGCTGAGACGTAAGTGTAGGCGGTTGGTGGGAGGTAGCGAAGCGGAGCAGGGGGAGTGTAGCTTAGGTGTGATGTAGTTATAGGCGTTCAGGGGGAGTTAGTGAGAAGTGTTAGTGGGAGTAGCCTGCACTATGCTTAGGACACATCGACACAACATTGATATGTTCAAAGCAGCGAAGTGCAGGTTACGAGGAGGATAGCAGCCATGTTTGTCTCGCCAGCTATCAGCTGCAGAGACAACATTGCCTGAGCTAGTTAGTGTAAGTGTTGAAAAACTTAGGTCCCCACAGCATTATTTGAAGTGTGCCTACACCGAAACTATTTTTAGTTTCAGTGAGCGCACTGTTTGAGACGTGTAGGCACACTTCATCCCTCCGCAGTAATATGTCGATGAGCGGTGATGACGTCATGCTTCCATTGACTTCTATGGGAGAGACATCGCTGCTCGCCAGCATCGCTCGGATACGCCCTTTTTTAATATTCTGACGTATTGTCGGGCTGCAATAACAAGGAGGCACTTAAAGCAGTTTCCCGACGGTCCGACGATATTTGAACATCGGGGCCAGAAAGAGAAGCAGTCTGCCAGGAACAAACAACAGCTCAGTGGCCTGTATTATTGTGGTAGTGGCCATGCATGACTATCTATCTGCCAATCATCAAAATCATTATACTGAACAGCAGCTATATTATGACTGTTGCTTACTACTGAGTTACCTTTAGAGGGGCCCAAAACAAATTGCACCAGGACACTTTGTTGAATAGGTCTGTTACTGTTTACAATCCTAACTTCCTGCCCCTTGTTGTGAGCATTTTTTCAACTAAGAAAAGATGGACAGTAAAGTCAATCAAATTTCATACCACCAGCTACTTAGTCTCATAATAAAGTGCATTCTGCTGCTCTGCTATTGAGTCTAACTATGGATATTGTACATTTTAGAAAATTAAAAACCTTGTTCAGTAAATAAATAGTTGTCCTGTGTTATGCTCTACTCATTCAATAATTGCAGAGTTATTCATGACACAGGGGCGTAACTAAAGGGGTTGCCACTTCTACAAAGCCTATCCTTTTAGGGGGGTCCTGCAGTTATTGCTCACTCTAAACTGTGCAGCTTGAGCAGGTCAAGGGTCTGGTCACATTCCAGCTATTACAACTTTCCTGTGTGGTTACATCTGCAAACAGAGGTGAGTGAGGCTAGACAGGCAATACATGCAATGTTTTTTTAACCCTTTCTTCTCTCTCTCTCTTTAAGTTGCTCTATAGCATTGATGACTAACCTTGGAACCCTGAGGTTTCTGAACTACATTTCCCATGAGGCTCAACTAGACTGCAGAGTGCCTAAGTATCATGGGAAATGTTGTTTCAAAACATCTGGGGTGCCAAGGTTAGCCATCATTGCGCTATAGCTTTTACCATCTATAGCTGATGTTTTGTAATGGGTGTATATGTGCATCTGTCTGAGTGTATGTGTATATACAGTGTATGTATATATATATATATATATATATATATATATATACACACACATATATATTAGCTCTCATTAGCTATGCTTCGGAAGGGGTGCTGTTGAAATGAGGGGGGCCCTGCCACAGAGTTTGCCCTGGGGCCCAGTGAGTTCTAGATACGCCTCTTTCATGATATTTATTTCCACTCTTTAACCAAATCTATATTATTTCTCATTACACTAGAAAAATCTATAATTCTGAAGGGAAGGATAAAAACACAACACATGGAATTGTGACACCCTTAAAAAATTTCAGCATGGATAGCTTCATAAAGGAATTATCAATATGTTTAGCCCATCTATAAATACTATATATGCTATCTATATTTTCCTGGGCTATACAATTTCAACAATAAGCTAATTTTGTAGCTGGGGCTTATGATGATAGTTAATAAGAAAAAATAATTAGGAATTATGGGATTTCACTGTCTATATGTATCTTTTTCTTATTCTGTAAGACAGAACAATATATTTTACTCAATGTTATCTTATGAGGAAGCTTTATCAAGCATACAGATATTTTTAGACATTTTGATTTATCTGCTGCATTGAATGACATGAAGTGTAATGATCTCACTTGAGATAAAACAAATCCAGTGCTAAGATGTACACTTGGAAACAGAAGTTTAAGGAGATACTAGACAAGATGACATGATAATAATATTCCATCTCAAAGCTTGAAGAAGAATTTAACCCCTCAGATGATAACAGGGACCTTCTGTGCATCTCATAGAAATGTTTTACGCTCCTTAGCTGTGAAAGTGGTTGACTTGTAAAACTGGGTCGGACTTAAATGTCTTGTTGCTTGGCAACCAATCTCCACGGCACTTCGTCTAAAGCTATTCAATCAACGTAAGAGGGGAGAGGAGGTTAGGTAATAATGTAAGATTTGTAATAGAAATAAATGAAGTTTAGCACTGGCTGTATTTTATAAAGACTATAAAGCACATGAAACAAAAGAGCACATTCCTGCACATAGTTAGTACAGTGGTATTCAGGCTTTTTTGCTTTGTGAAAATAATCTGATAAACCATAAATAATAGCTATGTGGCATTACATGCAATTGGATCTAAACATATATATATATATATATATATATATATATATATATATATATATATATATATATATATATATAGTCAATAATTACAACACTGAGCTTTTGTATATATGATTTTAAAAAATGAGACATCAATTCTGTTTAACAAGGGACAAACTGAGTAAAAGGACATATTTACAGTACATTTTATCAAATTTTAGGATAAGGAAGGGAAAAGACAGAGAAGTTGATACCACTTGCTCTGACTTTATTTTTTGCTGCACCTCTAAGTTGAATCCCTCAAATCTTCATTAAAGGTGAAGGTCTGGATTAATACAGAGGATGTAGAAATACTGCTTTTAACTCAGCTCTGCTCATTCATCTAGCTTACTGCTGGCAGAAACCACGTGTCCTCTACAGAAAGCCTAGCACCCCTGTTATAGACATTATAGCTTCTTGGTTAGGGGTAAATCACAATCCTTTAGAAAAAAAAAGTATCAAATTATTTATATACAAAAATAGACTTTAAAGGGACATTAAACACCTAATAAATGCTAGATAGAATGATGCATTCAAAGAAAATATTAGTCTGAGAATAACACGTAGATGTATTTTTCTGTCTATAAAACAAAGGGAACTGTCATGTTGTAACTTAGGTTACCTTCTCTGCTGTGGCCAATTAGGAACAGTTATAAATAAGTCACTAGAGTGTGCAACCAATGACTGTGTGGAATATAACAGTATTCTGTACTTCCATTTCTAAAGGAAACTGAAAAACTCACAATTTCAGAATGGAATTACAGGAAAAGGGGACAGAATAAATAATAAAAGTATATTGCAGAATTTTATTTATATATATATATATATATATATATATATATATATATATATATATATATATATAAATATTTATAAATTATAACAAATATATCCAATTTATCATTTTATATTACCATCTCAAACTGTTTAATGTCCCTTTAAATTGCTTGGCAGGAGACTCAGGAGCACTATACAGGTATACCCCACTTATACAGCGGTTTAGGGACTGGAGCCTCGCTGTAAAGTGAAAACCGCCTTAAAGTGGTTTTAGCTTTCTTTTCACTTGCCAGTGTGTTTAAAAACGTGAAAACATGTTTGAACTAACATATATAAGGGGTGCAATAGCGCTAAGTTAAGTTTAACACTAGCACAGCACAGTATTCAATTAGTATTCAATAAATACTGTACCTGTAAAATAGTGACAATTACTGTAGAACAATTTGCCAGACTACAACAATAAGACAGAGTGAACTGTGCATAACAAAATAGTGCCAGTCACTTTTCCTGCAATCTCACAAACACAATATGGCAGACACAATACTTTATGCATAAAATGGAGGTAGCCATTTGCTGTGCAAAAACTTTACATTCTATTTAGGTTTAAAAAAAAAAAAAAAAGTTTCCTTTCTCAATCCATTAAAAGGCCCCTAGTTTAAACTTGTTAAGATGCCCAAATTATAGATGTGATATCACCAGAAAATAAAGTTTTATTTTACTTGGCTTGGATACAGAAGCAAAAAAAAACTATAACAAACAGGCTTTTCTAAGGTATTTTACTTAAAGGGATATGAAACCCAATTTGTTTCCTTTCATGATTCAGATAGAGGGGCCTATCTATCAAGCTTTGAAAGGAGCTTGATGGCCCGTGTTTCTGGCGAGTCTTTCAGACTCGCCAGAAACAGCAGTTATGAAGCAGCGGTCACGAAGACTGCTGCTCCATAACCTGTCCGCCTGCTCTGAGCAGGCAGACAGACATCGCCGGAAATCAACCCGATCGAGTACAATCGGGTTGATTGACACCTCCCTGCTGACCGCCCATTGGCCGCGAGTCTGCAGGGGGCGGCGTTGCAAAAGCAGCTCTTGTGAGCTGCTGGTGCAATGCTGAATACGGAGAGCGTATTGCTCTCCGCATTCAGCGAGGTCTGGCGGACCTGATCCGCACTGTCGGATCAGGTCCGCCAGACCTTGATAAATAGAGGCCAGAGCCTGCAATTTTAAGCAACTTTCTAATTTACTCCTATTATCAATTTTTCTTCATTCTCCTGGTATCTCTAGCTTAGGGGCTGGCCCATTTTTGGTTCAGCACGTGGGTAACACTTGCTGATTGGTGGATAAATGTAGCCATGAATCAGCAATCTCTACCCAGGGCGCATTATGTTAATAATTTCTGTCTAAATATTATTGAAACAAGGTTTTATTAATACTTAAAGAGACATGAAACCCCCAAAAATTATTTCATTATTCAGATAGGGAATACAATTTTAAACGACATTCCAATTTACTTCTATTATCTAATTTGTTTCATTCTTTAGATATCTTCTGTTAAAGAAATAGCAATGCACATGGGTGAGCCAATCACACGAGGCATCTATGTGCAGCCACCAATCAGCAGCTACAAGCCCATTTAAATATGATTTTTAACAAAATATATCAAGAGAACGAAGCTGATTATATAATAGAAGTACATTTGAAAGTTGTTTAACCCCATGGCGACCGAGGACGTGTCAGGAACTTCCTACAAAAAATACAGTTAAGGACCAAGGGCATGCCTGACACATCCTCTGGGGTTCACAATCGCTTCCAGATGCTTTCAGGGTATTGCAGTGATGCCTCGATGTTGAGGCATCATGCAATACCTATTTTTAGGCAATCAATGCAGAGAGAGGGCCACTCTGGCCAGTGATGGTGCCGATCATTGGTGGCGTGGGAGGGATTGGAGGGAGGCGGGTGGGTGGCCTATCGCTGGCGGTGGCGAGAGGAGGACGGGAGGGTGTGTGAAAGGGGCGTGAGGGGACCACTACACTACAGAAAGTCTGCACTTTAGTGCAATATGAAGGAGGGAGAGGGGGATATTTTACATTTATTGCCATATAAATTGATCTGGGAGGGAAATTAGGGGGGGCAGCTACACTACAGAAAAACAAACAAATATATGGCAAAATAGGTACTGTCAGACAACTGCCAGTACCTAACATGGCGGATAATAGGTAGAGGGGGGAGGGTTAGAGAGCTATTTGGGGGGGGGGGGGCAGGGAGGTTGGGAGGTAAGGGGGGATAGTACCCCTCAGAAAATATATATTATATTTTTTTTAACCCTTTTTTTTATACTGGCAGACTTTCTGCCAGTACTTAAGATGGGGGTGATTTTTGGAAGTTGGAGGAGGGAAGAGAGTTGTTTGAGGGGGTCAGGGAGGGATCAGAGGGTGGGATGTGTCAGGAGGGAGGCTAATCTCTACACTAAAGCTAAAATTAAACCTACGAGCTGTCTAATTAACCCCTTCACTGCTGGGCATAATACAAGTGTGGTGAGCAGCGGCATTTAGCGGCCTTCTAATTACGAAAAAGCAAGGCCAAAGCCATATATGTATGCTATTTCTGAACAAAGGGGATCCCAGAGAAGCATTTACAAACATTTGTGCCATAATTGCACCAGCTATTTGTAAATAATTTCAGTGAGAAACCTAGTTTGTGAAAACATTTGTGAAAAAGTGAACTTTTTTTTTCATTTGATCGCATTTGGTGGTGAAATGGTGGCATGAAATATACCAAAATGGGCCTAGATCAATACTTTGGGTTATCTACTACACTAAAACTAAAATTAAACCTACAAGCTCCCTAAATAGCCCCTTCACTGCTGGGCATAATACACGTGTGGTGTGCAGCGGCATTAAGCGGCCTTCTAATTACCAAAAAGCAATGCCAAAGCCATATATGTCTGCTATTTCTGAACAAAGGGGATCCCAGAGAAGCATTTACAACAATTTGTGCCATAATTGCACAAGCTGTTTGTAAATAATTTCAGTGAGAAACCTAAAGTTTGTGAAAAAGTTTGTGAAATAGTTAACAATTTTTTTTGATCGCATTTGGCGATGAAATGGTGGCATCAAATATACTAAAATGGGCTTAGATCAATAGTTTGGGTTGTCAACTAAAAAAAATATATGCATGTCAAGGGATATTCAGGGATTCCTGACAGATATCAGTGTTACAATGTAACTATCGCTTATTTTGAAAAAATGGTTTTGAAATAGCAAAGTGCTACTTGTACTTATTGCCCTATAACTTGCAAAAAAAGCAAAGAACATGTAAACATTATTTCTAAACTCAAGACAAAATGTAGAAACTATTTAGCATGGGTGTTTTTTGGTGGTTGTAGATGTGTAACAGGTTTTGGGGGTCAAAGTTTGAAAAAGTGTGTTTTTTTCCATTTTTTCCTCATATTTTATCATTTTTTATAGTAAATTATAAGATATAATAACAAAAACGAGAAGCGCAAGACACCAGGTCTCTGTGCAGCGTTAAAAACACCTTTAATAAGCTCCTAACATAAGGTAATACACTCACAAGATAAAAACATATATGTGCATTCAGTGCATTTATGTGCACAAACATATATCACCGTATATCTTGTTCTTATCCGGTTCCCAAAGGATCTCCAGAGTAGTCTGATATAGTCCACAGATGTATTACAGGTTGTGGTGTTGTAAAAAGTCCAAAATACAACAAATAATAAAACAAATTGACTTACTTAAAAATTTCCAGAGGAGAGGTAACCCTCGGCTTCACCACGCCCTGTATATTCAACTAGTTAGGTACGGAAACCTCACTGGCACCTAATTCCTCCTAAAGTAGATATTCCGCCTGACAGCTGAAAACAGCTGATTGTAACTCGACGCGTATTTCGTTCCGTTAAGGAAGGAACTTTATCAAGAGACTCTTTTTGGAGACCAATCCACTTTATCCTATGTGACTTTGCGGATATCTGCAGATCACCATAAAAGGACAGTAACCTTTCTAAATATATTTTTAGTTTTTATCTGTACAATATTTTGTGCAATTATTTTTTAATACTTATATATATGTTTATATGTTCACTATTTTTTTTGTATAATATTGTAGTGCTCTTTTAAAGTAACATAGCTGCTATATATGAACTCAAGTATTTATATCTATATATACTATACCATTAGATAGATTGTTTCTCACTTCAGATAGATAGCGCTGAGTATTTGTTTTGTTTTTAAATGATAAGATATGATGAAAATAATAGTATCTTTAGAAAGTCCATTTAATGGCGAGAAAAAAAAACCCGTATATAATATGTGTGGGTACAGTAAATGAATAAGAGGAAAATTACACAAGCACCGCAGAAATGTAAAAATAGCCCTGGTCCCAAATGGTAAGAAAATTGAAAAGTGCTGTGGTCACCAAGGGGTTAAAATGTCATGCTCTGTCTGAATCATAAAATATTTTTTTTAAAAAATGTTTCATGCAGATGGACATGTTCGCAAGACGTTTAGAAGCTGTGAATGCAACGTGATAAATTTGACTTTTAGTAATAATAGCAGTGTACTCCTCCATGGACCTTTTTTTGCGGGTGCAGCACCCAATATTACATTAACATTAGCTAATATTAAAAATGTTACATTTTAATTGCACAAATTATCATTAAATACATGTTAAATTATGCCATTAATTTGTGCTTTGCTTAGCAGAAAATTATGTATTAGAAAATATTATACTGCCCCCACCAGGCTGCTTCATAATGTCACCCGGCTGGCAACATTTTCTGTGAAGAACACGGGAAAGGGTATGTGTAGAGTTAATTATTTCACATTGGTTTGTATAATTTGACAATTAACTTTGTAAATGTTTCAACACAATCATAAATAAATATTTGGATGATTCAATTTTAGTTATGTACAAGTATCATAGTTTAAAAGTGTGATTTGAGCTGTATTTGGAAGTTGTTTTTTTTATGAAATCAAGAAATAATTGTGTTTATAACCATGTAAACTGGTACATATCTGGCAATATGTTTCTTTTCTAAGCAGACCAAACATTTTTAGAAAATAACTTTTTGTTTTTAATAATTCTCAAATGTAGGAAAAAAGTAATTTTACAATATGCACAAAAGGTACGGCTTTGTATCATTTTATATTGTACATGAGTCGTTATTTCATAAATGTTTTAACCAAAGTCCTTATGGTTCAACACAAGGGGATACATTTTCAAGCAAAGAATGCGGCTTATTCCGTGGGACTGCCAGATTGCCGGAAACAGGATTTAAGAAGCAACGGTCTTAAGACCGCTGCTCCTTAACTCATCCGCCATCAGACTGCAATTATCCCGAGCCGATACAATTTTCACTAGAAATGCTTGTGCAATGTTAAATGCCAAGCATTCACATATTAGGACAAAGTCTCAGCACCATATAGATCAACTTTTAACAAATATATTTTTCTCACTGGGAAAGGATACTTTTACTTCTCTTCCGCAGCTATAACTGACTGCTTAATTTCATTTCATAATATCTTTTACTCATATTAGCAGTAATCCTGTCAGCTCACAAACACATTGCATATGTCACAAACTTTGAGAGAGCGTGTCCAAATAAAGTATCTGGTCTTACCAGTTAGCTGCACTGTAGGAATTGTACCTCTATCCCACTTGTTCGGACCTCAAGAGCAGTCAGGAAGGCAGTCCGTTTGACTTTGCACTAAGTGCCGCAAATCCCCTGCCGCTTTCGACTTCTTTCCGCTCCCTTCCTCAACCATGGGCAACAGCTGATGATGTCATCATTTGATCCATATACTCTGTCTCCCTCTCTCTCTCACAGTGTGCTGGGCTGTCAGTATTCCACGACAATATCCACTTCCAGGGTCTGACTCCACATTCAATGCCTGTGCTCACTTTTTCCCAATAGGTAAATAGCAAAAACAACAAGCGTTGTGGTTTATTTAGCTCATAGCAGCTTACAGCAAACTAATGTAAAATCACTTCATATCATCAAAAACACAGCATAGTATTTCAAGAGTAGTGTTCCTGCTTACGCGTTTCAGCATTTGCCGTAATCATAGCATAAAGGAACTCTACCTGTGAACTAAATTTAATGCTCTCACCAATATCTAATTGGTTAATTAAAACCTAGAAAACTCTCTAACTACCCTATCACTGACTAGATAGATGCTGGGTTACAACCTCCTTACAGCCTTTTCCACCTGTTGTATGTGAATTACTTAGTTAACCACTGTTTACCTCTTATGTATCTTATACTTTGTTAAATACTTTCTACTATATACATTATCCAAATAAAACAATCACATCTAAATCGTATCCAAACCATATAGCTCGATTTTCTTAAAGTTAACGTTCAACTATGCAGTTAACATTAAACTAAGCAGTTTAATTGTTTTACTCCTATATTTTATATTCAAATTACAATGTTGCATTTTTTATTTATACATTTCAATTCCTTTATCCACAAATTATAATTAGCTACATCTGTATATATCGTTAAATCTGGTCTACAATCAGCATGTTATACATAATTCACATATAAACAGTACAGGCTATTATATACTATAATTTTACTGCTATTCCCAAACTTGCAAGTGCCATTTGCATTACAAGCATTAAATGTATTTAAAGGGGAACACATCTCCTTTTTACCACACACAGAGCCACAGATTTACTTAAAATAAACATATTAATCCACCAAATCCCATACCTAGTATCTGATGTTATTTTATACATTTTATATCACTTCTTATTACACATATTCCAAATGATATAATAGATTCTTACCAACAGAATCCGTACTCATATAGCTAGTCAACATGCAAATTGCGCCTATTTAAAGGAGAAACACACATTTTACTTTCTCACACAAAGCAGCACATCATATTAGCACAATCTCATAATCTCAATTTATGATATCAGATGACTCATATGTACATAATCCTAAAGGACAATCCAGGATCCATATGCATAATACACTTTTTGAGTATAAAGATTAACCTTCTCAAGGTTTATGTACTCAATTGTGGGTATGTGCAACACATCCAATTACTTGGTAAAATTGTGTTCTTATTCCCAAAAGTTTATTACATCATACTCAGAATTGAGTCCAAGAGGCAATCTGGTCTTCATTTTATGAATCCAGAATACATCTTTTAATTCTAATTTCGAGTCCCTATCTTGTCCCCCTTTATCCTTATGCACCTTTTCCACTATTGTCCATTTTAAAGATGCTAAATTTTTGTGATGTTGATGCTTAAAATGTTGCACTAACGGTGTTGTTAAAATACAATTTTTGATGTTAGTGACATGTTCTCTGATCCTTTCTCGGACCTCCCATGTCGTTAGACCTATATATTGTAAATCACACGAAGTGCCCGTTAAAAGGTATACTACATATGTTTCTCTACAGTTTAGGCACACTTCATGATAAAACCTTTCTCCTGTCACTGAGCTCTTGAAGGAATCTCCTTCTTGAAGAAACTCACAAGCCAGCCTTACATGTTGAGTTGCTACGATAAGTTCCCTTAAATGTTAGCCATGAGCTCTGTGTACTTACACTCTTTCTCAACTTTGTGGGGGCTATGTGGTTGCCTATAGACATAGCCTTTTTAAAGGAGAATCTACAGCATTTTCTTGATATTTTTTATCAATTTCTCATCAGCCTGTAATAACGGCAAATGTTTTTGTATGATAGAGCATATCTGATGATATTGATTACTATACTTAGTAACGAAAGTTACTCTATCGCCTATCTTCTCTTGTCTCTTTTTGTCCTTAAATAATTCCTCCCTTCTTATTTTCGCCACTGAGGTTTTGGCTTTCTCAATTATTTTCCTTGTATAACCTCTATCTTCCAATTTCTTACGCCTAGATTTAGAGTTCTGCGTTAGCCGTCAAAACCAGCGTTAAGGGGTCCTAACGCTGCTTTTTACCGCCCACTGGTATTTAGAGTCAGCCAGGAAAGGGTCTAACGCTAACTTTCCAGCCGCGACTTTTCCATACCGCAGATCCCCTTACGCCAATTGCATATCCTATCTTTTCAATGGGATCTTCCTAACGCCGGTATTTAGAGTCTTGGCTGAAGTGAGCGGTAGACCCTCTACCGACAAGACTCCAGCCACAGAAAAAAGTCAGGAGTTAAGAGCTTTATGGGCTAACGCCGGTTTATAAAGCTCTTAACTACTGTGCTCTAAAGTACACTAACACCCATAAACTACCTATGTACCCCTAAACTGAGGCCCCCCCACATCGCCGCCACTAAAATACATTTTTTAACCCCTAATCTGCCGACCGGACCTCGCCGCCACTATAATAAATTTTATTAACCCCTAATCTGCCTTCCCTAGCATCTGCGACACCTAACTTCAAGTATTAACCCCTAATCTGCCGACCGGACCTCGCCGCTACTCTAATAAATGTATTAACCCCTAAAGATAAGTCTAACCCTAACCCTAAGTTAAATATAATTTTATTCTAACAAAATAAATTAAATCTTAATAAAAAAAAAATCCTATTTAAAGCTAAATACTTACCTGTAAAATAAACCCTAATATAGCTACAATATAACTAATAATTACATTGTAGCTATTTTAGGATTTATATTTATTTTCCAGGCAACTTTGTATTTATTTTAACCAGGTACAATAGCTATTAAATAGTTATTTACTATTTAATAGCTACCTAGTTAAAATAATTACAAAATTACCTGTAAAATAAATCCTAACCTAAGTTACAATTAAACCTAACACTACACTACCAATAAATTAATTAACTAAACTACCTACAATTAAATCAAATAAACTAAATTACAAAAAACCCCCACTAAATTACAAAAAATAAAAAAAGATTACAAGAATTTTAAACTAATTACACCTACTCTAAGCCCCCTTAAAAAAATAACAAAGCCCCCCAAAATAAAAAAATGCCCTACCCTAATCTAAAATAAAAAGTTAACAGCTCTTATACCTTACCAGCCGTTAAAAAGGCTTTTTGCGGGGCATGCCCCAAAGAAATCGGCTCTTTTGCCTGTAAAAAAAACATACAATACACCCCCCAACATTACAACCCACCACCCACATACCTCTAATCTAACCCACCCAAACCCCCCTTAAAAAACCTAACACTAAGCCCCTGAAGATCTTCCTGCCTTGTCTTCACCCAGCCGGGTACCATCCGATCCTTCCAGAAGAGGGTCCGAAGTCTTCATCCTATCCGGCCAGAAGAAGTCCTCCAGAGGGTCGGAAGTCTTCATCCAGGCGGCAACTTCTATCTTCTTCCATCCAGAGCGGACCAGGTCCATCTTGAAGCAGCCGGTGCGGATCCATCCTCTTCTAACGACGTCCTAACACCGAATGAAGGTTCCTTTAAGGGACGTCACCCAAGATGGCTTCCCTTGAATTCCGATTGGCTGATAGGATTCTATCAGCCAATCAGAATTAAGGTAGGAAAAAAATCTGATTTGCTGATTGAATCAGCCAATCAGATTCAAGTTCAATCGGATTGGCTGATCCAATCAGCCAATCAGATTGAGCTTGAATTCTATTGGCTGATCGGAACAGCCAATAGAATACGAGCTCAATCTAACTTTGTTATTTTTTAAGAGGGTTTAGAGTAGGTGTAATTAGTTTAAAATTCTTGTAATCTTTTTTCATTTTTTATAATTTAGTGTTTTTTTTTTGTAATTTAGTTTAGTTGATTTAATTGTAGGTAATTGTAGGTAGTTTAGTTAATTAATTTATTGATAGTGTAGTGTTAGGTTTAATTGTAACTTAGGTTAGGATTTATTTTACAGGTAATTTTGTAATTATTTTAACTAGGTAGCTATTAAATAGTAAATAACTATTTAATAGCTATTATACCTGGTTAAAATAAATACAAAGTTGCCTGGAAAATAAATATAAATCCTAAAATAGCTACAATGTAATTATTAGTTATATTGTAGCTATATTAGGGTTTATTTTACAGGTAAGTATTTAGCTTTAAATAGGATTAATTTTTTTAATAAGATTTAATTTATTTCGTTAGAATAAAATTATATTTAACTTAGGGGGATGTTAGGGTTAGACTTAGCTTTAGGGGTTAATACATTTATTAGAGTAGCGGTGAGGTCCGGTCGGCAGATTAGGGGTTAATACTTGAAGTTAGGTGTCGCAGATGTTAGGGAGGGCAGATTAGGGGTTAATAACATTTATTATAGGGTTTGCGAGGGGGGAGTGAGGCGGTTTAGGGGTTAATACATTTATTATAGTGGCGGCGAGGTCCGGTCGGCAGATTAGGGGTTAATAAGAGTAGATAAGGTAGCGGCAACGTTGGGGGGGCAGATTAGGGGTTAATAAATATAATATAGGGGTCGGCGATGTTGTGGCCAGCAGATTAGGGGTACATAGGTATAATGTAGGTTGCGGCGGTGTCCGGAGCGGCAGGAGTCAGCGATAGCGGGGGTGGCAGATTAGGGGTTAATAAGTGTAAGGTTAGGGGTGTTTAGACTCGGGTACATGTTAGAGTGTTAGGTGCAGACTTAGAAACTGTTTCCCCATAGGAAACAATGGGGCTGCGTTAGGAGCTGAACGCTGTTTTTTTGCAGGTGTTAGGTTTTTTTTCAGCCCAAACTGCCCTATTGTTTCCTATGGGGGAATCGTGCACAAGCACGTTTTTCAAGCTAGCCGCTACGGTAAGCAACGCTGGTATTGAGAGTTGAAGTGGCGGTAAATATGCCTGTACGCTCCCTTTTAAGAGCCTAACGCAGCCCTTCAGAGAACTCTCAATACCAGCGTTATTTAAAAGGTGCGGGGTTAAAAAAAACACGCGTAGCTAACGCACCCCTTTGGCCGCAAAACTCTAAATCTAGCCGTTAGTTAGCATTTCTGCATGTTTGTCATATAGTGCTTCAGTCTTACAATTTCTTTTTAGTCTTATGTACTGCCCTTTTGCTACAGAACCAAATACACGTCTAGGATAATTGCTATGGGCATGCAAAAGTGTGTTCCCTGAGATTGGTTTGGTATAAACTTCTGTTTGTATATGCCCCTCTACAGTTCCATACAATTTCACATCCAAATAATGTATTTCTTTGTAATCAAATTCAGACGTGAATTTGATACCTACCTCATTTGTATTGAGTAGTGCCACAAAATCAAGTGCACTACTTTCATCTTCTTTCCAAATACAGATAAGGTCATCTATAAACCTACGGTAATAGATTATATTTTCCATAGATGTGGGACAGCTCCCACCACCCCATGAAGAGGTTGGAATAAGAGGGGGAAAATTTTGCCCCCATAGCTGTCCCACATCTCTGAAGGTAAAAAGCCCCCTCAAAACTAGTGGTTAATGGCTCTGAAAAGGGCCTTTGGGTCTCACAATTTTTTACAAAAATTAAAACTAGCTATTTTGGCGCAACTTATACACAACACTACCATAGTTCAGGCCCCGCTAAAAAAGGAGGGGTCCATTAATTATTTAAAAAATCAATCCCATTTACCCTCATTCAGAAAACGACTGACACAGAAGGCAGATTCCTAGGACTAGTGGGCCTCCTTTTTGGTAGACCCATTACACTGATAAATGTATATGCCCCTAATACCAACCAAAGGCATTTGTTTTACAAAATGTTTAATTGCCTTTAAGACATTTCCAAGGGTCCCTTGTTCCTACGTGGAGATTTCAATATACCCATACAAGCTACAATGGACAGTACAAATCCCCATATCAGACACTGTAACAGAACAGCAACACTATTATGGAAAAACTTAAAGATACACAAGCTATACGACACCTGGCAATTTATACATCCAAATAAGAAAGATTTTACCTTTTTCTCCAATCCGAATAAGACATATAGTAGGATAGACTATATATTTACTGATCAAATGGGACTTACTAACATTACCAACTGTGAGATTTCCCCCACTGCATGGTCTGACCATAGCGGAGTGAAAATAAAATTCCAATGGTCAGACGAATCTTTAGGCCCTTATATTTGGAAATTGGATGATACCCTCTTAACTAATACACAAACAATTGAAAAACTATAAAACATATTAGCTGAATATTTTCAGATTAACAACCCCTCCACAGATAATAACTTTGCCATATGGGAGGCACACAAATGCCTATTAAGAAGAGAACTTATAAAATTAAAAGCACAGTTGAGAAAATCTCAAAGAGAAACGTTTCTTGAACTGACTACTAAATTCTCAGACTTAGACTACATACACAAACAGACCCCCCTAGACCAAGATATCCTGACGCAACTCACCTAGGCTAGGAAACCGCTAGATGATTTTCTACAAATAGAATATCAAACACTCCACAGGAAAAAAATATCATCTTTCATTACGAAAGTAACAGAGCAGGGAAACTATTAGCTAGGATCAAATCCCATATATATGAACTACATACAGCCATGGAAGACCAGCCATCTGTAAAAACAACCCCTGATATCCTCCAAGCTTTTCACACATACTATTCAAAATTATACAACTTACACCTCAACACACTAACATAACACACCAGGAACCTTCAAAAATAGAAACCTACCTACAAAACTGTTCTCTTCCAACACTGAACACAGACCAATTATCAGACCTTAATTC
This sequence comes from Bombina bombina, assembly GCF_027579735.1. Classification (NCBI taxonomy): domain Eukaryota; kingdom Metazoa; phylum Chordata; class Amphibia; order Anura; family Bombinatoridae; genus Bombina; species Bombina bombina. The sequence goes on from NC_069502.1 coordinate 733,976,741, forward strand.
CCCAATTTCTCCCCAGGAAATAATAAATACCATGAAAACTCTTAATCAAGGAAAAAATCCAGGCCCAGATGGTTTTTTGGGTGGGTTTTATTTTTAGATTAGGACTTTGTTATTTTAATGGGCACAAAAGAGCTGAATGTCCTTTAATGGGCAATGCCCATACAAATGCCCTTTTAAGGGTAATGGGTAGCTTAGGTTTTTTTTAGTGTTAAGTTTTATTATTTGGGGGGGGGGTTTGGTGGGTTGGGGGTTTACTGTTAGGGGTAATTTTTATTTTTAGGTAAAAGAGCTGATCACTTTAGGGCAATGCCCTACAAAAGGCCCTTTTGAGGGCTATTGGTAGTTTAGTCTTAGATTAGGGGGTGTTTTTATTTTTCGGGGGGGCAAACTTATAAGGGTATTAGATTAGGTTTAATTTTTTATTTTTGATAATTTGGTTTATTTATTTATGTAATTTTAGACTTTATTTTTCATAATTTTAGATTTAATTATTGTAATTTAATCCTAGGTTTTATTTTTAAATTCATGTTAGGATTATTTATTTTAATTATAAACTAGGATTTTTAATTTTAATTGTAATTTAGGATTTTTTATTTTAATTGTAATTTAGGATTTTTTTAAAGTTATGTAATGGGGGTTAATTTAGGGAGTGTTAGGTTAGTATTTGCGTTGTAGGGGGTGGCGGATTAGGGGTTGATAGTTTTAATAACTAGATTGTGTTGTGGTGGTGGTGGCGGATAAGGGGTTAATCGTTTTAATAACTAGATTGCATTGTGGGGGGTGGCGGATTAGGGGATAATAGTTTAAATAGCTAGATTGCATTGTGGGGGATGGCAGGTTAGGGCTTAATAGTTTAAATAGCTACATTGCGATGTGGGGGCATGGCGGATTAGGGGTTAATATATTTATTATAAATTGCGATGTGGGGGGATGGCGGATAGAGGGGTTTTGACGTGTCGGGTTAGATTTCAATGGGGAAAAGGTCTCAAAGAGCACCTTTTTTCTGTTTTACACCTAGTTGAGCTGGGTGTAATTTTTGTTAATGTATCGGCAGCCTCCCACAGTGTATTAACGGTTTAGATTAGCGGCTTCTGATACTTTGTATGGGACATGATAATGTTTTCAACAGACGGAGTCCGGTTGCCGAAATGGAGTACCGACCGTTGGAAGCAGTTGGTAAACGATATTGCTTCCGACAGCTTATTTAACGGATTGCGAGTGCACACAAACTTAATTACGGCTCAGTGGAAACAAGCCCTTAGTGTTTCTTTTCAGAGACCAGAGAACACTAAAATTCCCCTAGTAGTGATTGCCATTTTGATTCACCCTTGTTTGCTGTCTCTGTCATTCATACAATGATAATTATATCCTTTGTGTTTCACTCAAATGGTTGTTTACTACACATATTGTCAGTTTCTTTAGCTTATCCTACTATGTTTTGCATATTAGAATAAACTGCACAAGCATAAAAATGTTTGTGAATATATAATCATGCCCACATTGGAGACAATGTTGTGACCTGGCAGACTGGAGATTGATTCATGTAAAGTTGATGGTCTTGTTATTGTGTAAGAATTCAGATTGATTGTGTTGAATATGTAATTCCTCCATCCACACTGAATTAATCTGGGCAAATCCTAACACCTGCCACCCTGTACTTCAGTGGAAATCATAAATAATGTTTCTGTAGAACTAGAGATGAAAAGGTGAAAAACAGGAGTACTGATCAATTAGGAATCTGTACAGCAATGTAAAAAAAATGATGTGCTTGGACGTCAGCTTTTTAAACACGTAGAAGGATTTCTGTTCGTATTGATTTCTAGACTCAGAGAAGATAGGGATATGCAACATAATAAATAAATAAATAAATAAATGCAACAAAATAAATGTGTAATCTTTTTTTCAAACATATTGTATTAAAGGGAAATTATCACCATGAAAAGGTTTGAATGTATACAAATACAACATTATCAAAAGACCATTAAAGGGACACTGAACCCAAAATTTTTCTTTTGTGATTCAGATAGAGCATGCAATTTTAAGCAACTTTCTAATTTACTCCTATTATCAATGTTTCTTCTTTCTCTTGCTATCTTTATATGAAAAAGAAGGCATCTACGCTTTTTTTCTTGGTTCAGTACTCTGGACAGCAGTTTTTGATTGGTGGATGAATGTATCCACCAATCAGCAAGGACAACCTAGGTTGTTCACCAAAAATGGGCCGGCATCTAAACTTATATTCTTGCATTTCAAATAAAGATACCAAGAGAATAAAGAACATTTGATAATAGGAATAAATTAGAAAGTTGCTTAAAATGTCATGCTCTATCTGAATCACAAAAGAAAAAAATTGGGTACAGTGTCCCTTTAAATACAGCCAATCAAGAAAAGCTTTATTTTGGCTTGTCTTTTTTTTATAAACAATATAAGCTATTTTATTGGCATGCTAGAGGCCCCATTTACTACAGCGCAGACAGACAATGCTCTCAGGGATCAAAGCTGCATCTGCAGAATTTAATATTGCATAAGTAATTGCTTGTGCATCCCCACCCCCTGTCTTGGGCAACCAATAGTGCAAGAGTTTGCAAGAGTAGAGCTTATCAATCATCCTGGATGTTTTAAGGCCACCAACTCTGAGCTGGAGGAAAGATTATGAAGGTGTGCACTGACAACTGCTGCTTCCTAACACGTTTCTAATCTTTCAAAATGTACTTAATTAAATTACAAAATCCAGAACAAGCAGGGCTGTATTTACTTCAAAAGTTCCCCAACACATGATTAAAATTAACTTGTACCCATTAATTTCATAACTAAAATGTGTACTTATAATTGTCAGTGCACTAATCTCTATTTGTTGAATAAAAACCTATAGCAGTAATGGGATAGTAAACACCTTGAGATTTTTATATATATTGTTTATATGAATAATATAACAACTTTACAAAATATTTGTATTATTTATTTTGCCCACTTTTCATTTAATTTAGCTCTGAAAACTGAGCAATTTCTAATACTCATAGTTTAAAATACACCATGCAGACTTCTCAAGGCTAACCCTTTTACATATATGTGCCGAATTGGATTTATAAGATAGCAATTGGAAAACAATACATTTTATACTAACTTTATGACTGTGACTAGCTGAGTTAATCATAATTTGAAATAGGCTTTTGTGAATTGTGGAGGTGTTTTCTATAGTATGTAAGTGTATCTGGCTTTGATTTGGCTTTGTAAACCTTTAGGAATATCACAAATAATTTCTTCCCAAAAGAGTTTAATCTTATTAAATTCTCACCTGGGCCCTGATATTCAAAGCATCGAGAGACCGATGAGAAACTGCTTTTATAGCCTCGTCGACCTTGATATTTTCTAAAAAAAGGGGGTGAACTTGCGATGTGCCAACGAGTGATGATGTGTCTCCCATAGGATATAATGGGAAGCGCTACATCAGCTTAACATTGCCGACATCGCCACTTGGCGGCACTTTCTGTGAGTGGGGGAGGGGCTGTATTTGAAGTGTTCCTACACAGCACAGACAGTGCGCTCAATGAAACCAAACATGGTTTCTGTATAGGAACATTTCAAATAATGTCTGTGTGACCTAACTCTAACTATACCTACACTACATGTCGCACACTGTAAAGTCTCGCCACTGAAAATGTCACGAGACCTACATGGCTGACACCCTACTTGCAACCTATACTTCAGAGATTGGAATATATTGCACTGCTGGCGATGTATCCCAAACAAAGTATAGGTTACTCCCCCTGGAATGCCCGGCTAAGTCCCACAGAACACCTACCCCTACATCACGACTTAGCTGCACTCCCATGAAAATCCCTGCTAACTCCCTCATACCACCTACACCTCTGTCATGTCTTCCCTATACTCCCCCTGGAACGCCTGGCTAACTGCCACAGAACACCTACAATCTACCTTACTAATAAAGTATAAAAAACTCCCTATTATAACTATAGGAGGAGCTATGTTGCTACTTTTATATCAACTGTTAAAATGATGAATATTATTTTAAGTATTGTATCTAATTTAAAATGATAGTTATTTTCGATTGTCCATTTTATTATTCTAAACATAAATATATAATTTAAAATAAAAATAATAAAATGAACAATAAAAAATAACTACATTTTAAATTAGATACAATACTTAAAATAATATGCATTATACATGACAACGTGTATCATTTTAACATTATATATAAATTAAATAGTAAAACAAACTATTAACCCCTTACCCTCACCCCAAGATGCAATGTTAGCTCCTAATCTGTCATGACCTAAAGAACTAACCACCCCCTAACTTATTAACCCCTACACCACCACAACACCCCAACGCAATAAGCCCCCTAACCTAAAGCCAGAGTGAGAAGTCAGAAGAGCTGGGTCAGGATCAAAAGCGGGTAGTCAGATGAGCCGAAATCACGAACAATTTGATCAATGATTTCAGGAACAGCCAGAGATCAGGAACCATAAGGGACATCAAACAAACCAGGTCAGAAACGGAGTCAGGAGCACAGGAACTCACAGAGAAGTCAGAGACCACGCAAGGGCAAAGGCAGACTGAACTGAGGTAGTTAAATAGTGATGACATCATCATTCTGGGACTGCAACCTGTATCAATGCGTTACACACTCTGCTTCAGGCAAGGAGAAAATACAGGTGCGTCTGAAATGGCAGGCATGACCGAAAGCTGCAAACAACAAACGAAGTCAGGGTGAAACCCTGACAATCCTGAAGTGTGCCCACAGGCCAAAATATTTAAATTAGATGACTGTAGAGTCATTCACTGGCTGTTCATGATGGGTAGTAATCAGTAAGGTAATCTGCTAATCATTCTGAAGTCATCACCCAGATTTTGTTTTTACCTTAGCTGATGACTTTACAAGTCAGATTATGTCTGATGATGTGCTTCAACTCTAGAGGGCGCTATTAAATGATCACCTGGTAAGTTGTGAATTACATATAGATTCCAACCATGCAAATCTAATATAAATCATATAGTGAATATACAACAGACCATATATAAATGTAAATATAAAATACTAATGATTGTCCAACTAGGAACGGTAAAATAAAAAATAAAAATACAAAATTTAAAATTAGAAACGTATTGAAAAACAATGATATGTATCAAAATACACAATTGAACAAGCACAAGCCGGTTATAGCAAAGTCTTATCTGATAGAAATGTCCCAGGTGTTCTATATTAATCCAAGGACTCCATATAGATCCCTTCCCTGGATCACGAAATTGTTGTAGGTGGCTGCTCCTTGTATAAAAACTCTGCTTGCTCCAGTAACCTTCTGTGAAAAAGAATCACAAACAATGGCGCCTCCTAGAATAACACTGATGATAAATAAGAGATGGATATATGCTATCAAAACATACTCACAAATATGGCAGCACCCAATTGTGCTAAGTAGGGCGTTCTGGGAACTCTTAGTGTCCCTGATCCAAAGAGCAGGGAATCCTCTGAACCACTCCTATTGTTGTGAGCTGGATTAATAAATCTCAGACTTCCAAAAAATCTCAAAAAAAATTAAGATTTTATTAAACAAATTCATTTAAAAACATAAGGGCATTGCATATACCTAATATGTATTAAAACCAATAGCTCAACGCGTTTCACAGCTCTCCTGGCTGTTTCCTCAGGCTTAGTTTAGTCTTATGGAAGTACTGGCTTTTAAATACAGAAATATCTAATCACAATATTATATATTTCTGTATTTAAAAGCCAGTTCTTCCATAAGACTAACACAACCCCCGCTTGACTCACTGCTGCAAGTACAATTCACTTGACAAGCTTCCCCAAACCTTATGTCTCCCTCAACCTGTAGACTGGAAGCTTGTTAGAGCAGGGTCCTCTTCCTCTTGTACTAGGTTTGTTTTACATCACAAATTTTGCATCACAAATATTTGTCATTGTATTCCCCTTTCTCTGTACACAGCGCTGGTAAGATATATTACTTACAGTGAAGAAACGCTAAAGAAACATGCAAGGGACTACAGGGTTAATGTTCTAATCCGAACAACCACACCAGTAGGCACCACATGAGCATACTAAATATTTGCAATAGAGAAAATTTGTGTTATTAGAAGATAAGTGTAAATGGCTTCCTCTGGCAGGGGGCAAATACTTCACAGCAAGCGCTATTCTGCCTTTTGCTTAAATTTTATTAAAATGTCACACAGTTAGAAATTCAACTTTAATCACTGCAGTGTCCAGCAAGCTAATTTTGTGGAATTGGTTGACTGTCATTAACATAGACAGTGAAATAATAAATAGAAACCCTAGGAAATGGGAAGTGAAATCTATTGCATAGAACTTGATATTCGGTAATGTGAGTGCTGGTCACAGAGAAGTCACAGAGAGATACTAAACAATGTAATCTAATGAAGTGGAATTTATTGTTGTGGTGAGTGGTCATGTTATTGGTTCAAGGTAATTTAACATCTAGTGTTCTGAAGTACTCTTCAAGTCAGCTTCTTGAATTCTATTGCTCTTTGGCATGCATATTTATCAAAAGCAAATATTAGCACTAATACATAAAACATTAGTTTGATTTCATACAAAGATATGGCCTCCGTTACAAGATTATATGTAGTGTATATTATAAAAGAAAACAAACAATGGAAGTTGCTACTCACATTTTCCCAAAGACAGAATCCAGCCTAGATCTGAGAAATGATTTACATCTTTTTGGCAGATTTCTGTAAAAAAAAATTGTGTTTATTGATGCAGTTTCAGGTTTCATGGTGGTTGATGCATTTTCATGTTGGTGGTTGTTCATTAGGGATTGGCAAACCTTTTGCAACATTTGAAAAATGAAGAAAATTTTAACTCATTTGTTTGTTCATTTTGAGTTTCAAATGTTTGTACAATATTCTAACTGTTTAATGTAATTGTATTTCTAATGCTTTCTTTAAATGTAATATTCAATAAGAATTTTTCTAATAATTCTATTTGAATTATGCAATATTCAAACTCGAACAATTTGAATCTATATATATGTAATAGTATTTCGAATGCTCTCTTTAAAGGAACAGTCTAGTCCAAAATAAACTTTCATGATTCAGATAGGGCATGTAATTTTAAACAACTTTCCAATTTACTTTTATCACCAATTTCGCTTTGTACTCTTGGTATTCTTAGTTGAAAGCTAAACCGAGGTGGTTCATATGCTAAATTCTTAGCCGCCTCTTATATGAATGTATTTTGACAGTTTTTTACTACTAGAGGGTGTTAGTTTATGTGTGTCATATAGATAACACTGTGCTCACGCACGTGGAGTTACCTAGGAGTCAACACTGATTGGCTAAAACATAATTTATGCTTACCTGATAAATTTATTTATTTCCAGATATGGTGAGTCCACAGAATCATCAATTACTAGTGGGAATATCTCTCCTGACCAGCAGGTGGCGGCAAAGAGCACCACATCAAAAACTGTTAAATACCACTCCCCTTACCCACAATCCACAGTCATTCGACAAAAAGGAAAGGAGAAAGGAAGTAATATAAGGTGCAGAGGTGCCTGATGTTTATAGAAAAATAAACTGTCTTAAATAAAGGGTGGGCCATAGACTCACCATATCCGGAAATAAATAAATTTATCAGGTAAGCATAAATTATGTTTTCTTTCCTAAGATATGGTGAGTCCACGGAATAATAAATTACTAGTGGGAATCAATACCCAAGCTAGAGGACACAGATGATAAGGTAGGGACAAGACAGGTAACATAAACAGAAGGCACCACTGCTTGAAGAACCTTTCTCCCAAAAGAAGCCTCAGCTGAAGCAAAAGTATCAAATTTGTAAAATATTGAAAAAGTGTGTAAGGATGACCAAGTAGCAGCCCTACAAATCTGTTCCATAGAAGCTCCATTATTAAAAGCCCAAGAAGAAATAGCCCTGGTAGAAAGAGCCGTGATTCTCTCAAGAGGCTGCCATCCAGCAGTCTCATAAGCCAAGTGAAAAATACTCCTCAACAAAAAAAAGAAAGAGAAGAAGCCATAGCTTTCTGATCCTTTCTCTTCCCAGAATAAACAACAAATAAGGAAGAAGACTGACGAAAATCCTTAGTCGTCTGTAAATAAAACTGTAAAGCACGTACCACATCTAGGTTGTGCAACAAACGTTCCTTATGAGAAGATCAGGACACAAGGAAGGAACAACAATGTCTTGATTAATATTCCCATCCGAAACCACCTTAGGAAGAAAAACTAAGGCAGTACGCAGAACTACATAATCAGAATTAAAAATAATGAAAAGAGATTCATACTGCTAAGCTGAAAGCTCTGAAATTCTTCGAGCAGAAGAAATAGCAACCAAAAACAAAACTTTCCAGGATAAACACTTAATATCCAAAGAATGCATAGGTTTAAAAGGAGCATGTTGAAAAACTCTAAGAACCAAATTGAGACTCTACGGAGGAGTAGCAAATTTAAACCTAGGCCTGACTCTAACCAGAACCTGGCAAAAAGACTTAACATCTGGCATATCTGCCAGACGTTTATGCAACAAAATAGATAAAGCAGAAATTTGACCCCTCAAGGTACTAACAGATAAACCCTTCTCCAAACCCTCTTGGAGAAAAGACAAAATCCTAGGAATTTAAACTCTATTCCAAGAAAAACCTCTGGAATCACACCAATACAAATATATACGCCAAATCTTATAGTAAATCTTTCTAGACACAGGCTTACGAGCCTGAATCATAGCTTCAATAACTGATTCAGAAAAACCACGCTTAGATAATATCAAGCGTTCAATCTCCGAGCAGACAGCTTTAGAGAAAGAGATCTGGATGAAGGAAGGACCACTGAAGTAGAAGGCCCTTCCATAACGGAAGGCTCCAAGGTTGAAGAGATGACATTTCCACCAGATCCGCATACCAGATTCTGTGAGGCCATGCTGGGACAATGAGAATCACCAGTGCCCTCTCCTGTCTGATTCGAGCAATGACCCGTGGAAGAAGAGTGAACAGAGGAAAAACATACGCTAGACTGAAGTTCCAAGGAACGGCCAGAGCATCTAACAGTACAGCCTGAGGATCTTGAGTACGTGACCCATACCTTTAGAAGCTTGGCATTCTGACGAGATGCCATGAGATCCAGCTCCGGGTGCCCCCACTTGAGAATCAAGTTAAAAAATACCTCCGGATGGAGTACCCACTCCCCTGGATCAAAAGTCTGTCGGCTTAGAAAATCCGCTTCCCAATTGTCCCCCCTTGAAATGTAGATTGCAGACAGACAACAATTGTGGGACTATGCCCACTGAATAATCCTGATACCTCTGTCATGGCCAAGGCATGCAGAGTCCCCCCCTGATGATTGATGTAAGCCACGGACGTTATATTGTCCGACTGAAATCTGATAAACTGGACTGAAGCTAACTGAGGCCAGGCCAGAAGAGCATTGAAGATTGCCCTCAGCTCTAGAATATTTATAGGAAGAACCGACTCCTCCCGAGTCCAAAGACCCTGAGCCTTTAATAAACCCCAGACAGCTCCCCATCCCAAGACTGGCATCCATGGTCACAATCACCCAGGTAGGTCTGCGGAAGCAGGTTCCCAGAGAAGATCCTGGGACAACCACCACAGAAGAGAGTTTCTTATCTCCTGATCAAAAACAATACGTGGAGACAGATCCGCATAATCACCTTTCCATTGTCTGAGCATGCACAACTGCAGAGGCCTGAGATGGAACCAAGCAAATGGAATGATGTCTCTAACTGACACCATCAGACCAATAACCTCCAAACACTGAGCTACTGATGGCCAGGGAAATGCCTGAAGAATAAGACAAGGATTGAACATTTTTGATTTTCTGGCCTCTGTCAGAAAAAACTTCATTTCTAGGGAGTCTATTATTGTTCCCAAAAATACCACCTGCACCTGTCCCAAAAATACTACCTGTAGCCGGAATCAAGGAACTTTTTCCAAATTCAACTTCCAACTCTGGGAGCGCAGAAAAGACAACAATATCTCCGTGAGGTAGCTTGCTTGTTGAAGAGATGGGGCCTGAACCAGAAAAATCATCCAGATACGGTGCCACTGCAACACCCTGTAACCAAAGAACCGACAAAAATGCTCCCATAACCTTCGACAAAATCCTGGGAGCCGTAGCAAGACCAAATGGAAAGGCCACAAACTGAAAATGTTTGTCTAGAAATGCAAATCTTAAAAACTTGTGATAAACATTGTGGATAGGAAAATGCAGATACGCATCCTTTAAATCCACTGTGGTCATGAACTGACCCTCCTGAACTAAAGGAAGAATGGAACGAACATTCTCCATCTTCAAAGACGGAACTCTGAGAAACTTGTTCACACTCTTGAAATCTAGAATAGGACGGAATGTTCCCTCTCTTTTGGGACCAGACCCTGCTCCTGAAAAGGAACAGGAACTATTACTCCCATATCGGAAAGAAATATAAGAATATAATATAATATAGCACTTACCATAAAAGTAACTGCCCTGCAGCAGGCAGCTCACAAAGTTTAAGAGGCACCCTCCTCCTATGGACCTGTGAAAAATGAAAAGACTGTGCAAACTTAAAGGGACACTGAACACAATTTTTTTTATTTCATGATTCAGATAGAGCATGAAATTTTAAGCAACTTTCTAATTTACTCCTATTATCAATTTTTCTTTGTTCTTTTGCTATCTTTATTTTAAAAGCAGGAATGTAAATCTTAGCAGCCAGTCCATTTTAGGTTCAGCACCATGGATAGTGCTTGCTTATTGGAGGCTGACATTTAACCACCAATAAGCAAGAATAACCCAGGTGCTCAAACAAAAATGGGCCGGCTCCTATGCATCACATTCCTGCTTTTGAAATAAAGATAGCAAGAGAACGAAGAAAATTGATAATAGGAGTGAGTTAGAAAGTTGCTTAAAATTGCATGCTCTATCTGAATCATGAAAGAAAAAATTTGGGTTTTGTGTCCCTTTAAACAGGGCAGCAATAAATCAATTGGGAGACACAGAGAGGATTATACCCCCCAAGTTCCCAAATGCTTAAAAGCCACCAATGCTCTACTGAAGAGACTGAAATGGATTTCAGCTAAACCCTTAGCAAAGATCAGAACATCTTGTCCTGCTTTGAAAATAACAAACTCTTGATTGTAGAATCTTACAGACACCTAACTGTACCACCTCCTTGCAACTACTACAGGCAAAGAGAATGACTGGGGATTGCAGATAAGGGGAGTGGTATTTAACAGTTTTTGCTGTGGTGCTCTTTGCCGCCTCCTGCTGGTCAGGAGAGATATTCCCACTAGTAATTGATGATTCCGTGGACTCACCATATCTTAGGAAAGAAATGAAAGTCTGTCAAAAGAACTGAAATAAGGGGAGAGTCTGCAGAGGCTTAGATACAAGGTAATCAAAGAGGTAAAAAAAGTGTATTAATATAACTGTGTTGGTTATGCAAATTTAGGGAATGGGTAATAAAGGGATTATCTATCTTTAAAACAATACAAATTCTGGTGTAGGCTGTCCCTTTGGCCTCTATTTATCAAGCTGTCTACTTACCTGCATTTGCTGGCCCCAATACGCTCGCCTAAGCTCGCCTAACATCGCCGCCGCGGACCTGAATACGTTCGCCAAATTTATCAAGAAAGCTGTAAAAAAACCGGGCACCAAGTACGGTGCGATGAGCAGCGGACTGTTGTTAACTAACAGTCATCGATCTCGGCTTATTTGTAGCTTTCTTGCTATACTGTCACTAAGCACCCACACTATACTATACTGTTTTACCCCCTATACCGCCGCTCCTGGAGCCCCCCGCAACTAAATAAAGTTATTAACCCCTAAACCGCCGCTCCCGGACCCTGCCGCAACTATAATAAATATATTTACCCCTAAACCGCCGCTCCCGGACCCCGCCACAACTATAATAAATATATTAACCCCTAAACCGCTGCTCTCGGACCCCGCCGCAACTATAATAAATATATTAACCCCTAATCTGCCGCCCCCTATACCGCCGCCACCTACATAAAGTTATTAACCCCTATCCTGCCGCTCCCGGACCCCGCCGCAACTAAATAAATTGTTTAACCCGTAAACCGCTGCTCCCAGAGCCCACCGCCACCTACATTATACATATTAACCCCTATCCTGCCCCCCCTACACCACCACCACCACTATAATAAACATATTAACCCCTAAACCTAAGTCTAACCCTAACACCCCCTAACTTAAATATAATTTAAATAAATCTAAATAAATATTACTATTATTAACTAAATTATTCCTATTTAAAACTAAATACTTACCTATAAAATAAACCCTAAGATAGCTACAATATAATTAATAATTACATTGTAGCTATTTTAGGATTTATTTTTATTTTACAGGCAAGTTTGTATTTATTTTAACTAGGTAGAATAGTTTTTAAATAGTTATTAACTATTTAATAACTACCTAGTTAAAATAAATACAAATTTACCTGTAAAATAAATCCTAACCTAAGTTACAATTACACCTAACACTACACTATGATTAAAATAATTACATAAATTAACTACAATTAAATAAAACTAATTACAATTAAATAAAATGAACTAAAGTACAAAAAAAAACCAAACACTAAATTACAGAAAATAAAAAAAATTACAAAAATTTTAAACAAATTACACCTAATCTAAGCCCTCTAATAAAATAAAAAAGCCCCCCAAAATAATAAAATTCCCTACACTATACTAAATTACAAATAGCCCTTAAAAGGGTTTTTTGAGGGGCATTGCCCCAAAATAATCAGCTCTTTTACCTGTAAAAAAATAAATACAACCCCCCAACATTAAAACTCACCACCCACACACCCAAAACTACACTAAAACCCACCCAAACCCCCCTTAAAAAAAACTAACACTAACCCCCTGAAGATCACCCTACCTTGAGCCGTCTTCACCCAGCCGGGCACAAGTAGACCTCCAAAGCGGCAGAAGTCTTCATCCTATCCGGGCAGAAGAGGACATCCAGACCGGCAGAAGTCTTCATCCTATCCGGGCAGAAGAGGACATCCAGACCGGCAGGTGGCATCTTCTATCTTCTTCCATCCGGAGCCAATCAGAATTAAGGTAGTTCAGCCAGTAGGATTGAGCTCGCATTCTATTGGCTGATAGATTTTTCCTACCTTAATTCCGATTGGCTGATAGAATCCTATCAGCCAATCGGAATTCAAGGGACGCCATCTTGGATGACGTCATTGAAAGGAACCTTCATTCAGTGTTAGGACGTCGATGTAAGAGGATGCTCCGCGTCGGATGGATTGAAGATGGACCCGCTCCGCTCCGGATGGAAGAAGATAGAAGATGCCGCCTGGATGAAGACTTCTGCCGGTCTGGATGTCCTCTTCTGCCCGGATAGGATGAAGACTTCTGCCGGGACTGGATGTCCTCTTCTGCCCGGATAGGATGAAGACTTCTGCCGGTCTGGAGGTCAACTTGTGCCCGGCTGGGTGAAGACGGCTCAAGGTAGGGTGATCTTCAGGGGGTTAGTGTTAGGTTTTTTTAAGGGGGGTTTGGGTGGGTTTTAGAGTAGGGTTGGGTGTGAGGGTGGTGGGTTTTAATGTTGGGGGGGTTGTATTTCTTTTTTTACAGGTAAAAGAGCTGATTACTTTGGGGCAATGCCCCGCAAAAAGCCCTTTTAAGGGCTATTTGTAATTTTACTATAGGATAGGGAATTTTATTATTTTTTATTATTATTTTTTTATTAGGGGGCTTAGATTAGGTGTAATTAGTTTAAAATTCTTGTAATTTTTTTATTTTCTGTAATTTAGTGTTTTGTTTTTTTGTACTTTAGTTAATTTTATTTAATTGTAATTAGTTTAATTTAATTGTAGTTAATTTATGTAATTATTTTAATGATAGTGTTAGGTGTAATTGTAACTTAGGTTAGGATTTATTTTACAGGTAATTTTGTATTTATTTTACCTAGGTAGTTATTAAATAGTTAATAACTATTTAATAACTATTGTACCTAGTTAAAATAAATTGAAAGTTGCCTGTAAAATAAAAATAAATCCTAAAATAGCTACAATGTAATTATTAATTATATTGTAGCTATCTTATGGTTTATTTTATAGGTAAGTATTTAGTTTTAAATAGGAATTATTTTTTTAATTGTAGTTATTTTATTTTGATTAATTTAAATGATATTTAAGTTAGGGGGTGTTAGGGTTAGGGTTAGACTTAGGTTTAGGGGTTAAGGACTTTATTATAGTGGCGGCGGTGTGGGGGGGCAGATTAGGGGTTAATAAATATAATGTAGGTGGCAGTGGGCTCCTGGAGCGGCGGTTTAGGGGTTAAACAATTTATTTAGTTGCGGCGGGGTATGGGATCGGCAGGATAGGGGTTAATAACTTTATGTAGGTGGCGGCGGTATAGGGGGTGGCAGATTAGGGGTTAATAGGTATAATGTAGGTGGCGGCGGGTCCGGGAGTGGCGGTTTAGGGGTTAATATATTTATTATAGTTGTGGCTGGATCCGGGAGCGGCGGTTTATGGGTTAATAAGTATAATGTAGGTGGCAGCAGATTAGGGGTGTTTAGACTCGGGGTACATGTTAGGGTGTTAGGTGTAGACTTTTTCCATAGAAATCAATGGGATATCTGGCAGCAGCGAACATGAACTTTCGCTGCTGTCAGACTCCCATTGATTCTTATGGCATCCGCCGCCTCCAGGGCGGTGGATTGAACACCAGGTACGCTGGGCCGGAAAAGTGGCGAGTGTACCTGGTAGGTATTTGATAACTACTAAAAGTAGTCAGATTGTGCCGAACTTGCGTTCGGAACATCTGGAGTGACGTAACCATCAATCTGTGTCGGACTGAGTCCGCCGGATCGTATGTTACGTCACTAAATTCTACTTTTGCCGGTCTGTAGGGTTTGATAACTATGGCAAATCAGGCTCGCCACAAATACGCTGCGGAATTCCAGCGTATTTGCGGTTGACAGCTTGATAAATAGAGGACTTTAAGTGTAATATTCAAATTATGCAATATTCAAAATAGAAACATTCAAATTTATATATGTTTATCTATTATGTATCACTTTAATAAATTACCTACCACATAAACTATTTAACTTCTGAAAAGTATTTGTTAAATCGAATGTTACATTTGAAATTTTGAATTTGGATATTCAATATAATTATGAACATTCGAAAACGAACGTAACATTCAACATTTGATTGTCCAAAACAAATGTCCACAGGACTATTCATTCTACCAAACGAATTACACTTTCCGCACATTCGCCCATCCCTACTGTTCATCCATTCAGAACCATGAGCATTGCTGCACATGGCAAAAGTGTCAAATAGACATGTGCATTCAGCAGTTTCTTTAGCTGATGAATGAGGAAGAAGGCGGCCACTAGTGGCATTCGGCTCCTTTTGGAGCCGGATTTCTTCTTGCGAAAGTGCAAATGCAAATCTGTGTGTGTTGCATTTTCACAAAAAAACTGCAAAATGTTTAGTGTTAAATGACTTTGTTACGACCCATCAGAACTTTCATACAAAACCTTGCATAGCAGGTTAGAGGTTCATTTGCAAAGTTTTTCCAGCCATCCAATATTTTTTAGAAGGGCTGCAATTTGCATTATTAAAACTCTGACATATAGCCAAGCAAAAAGATGTGCAACAACATAAAATACCAACACCAAAAACAGTGTGGTGGCTTGTTACCCCCATGAAATAAATAAATTTATCAGGTAAGCATAAATCATGTTTGTGGAGAGTCCACAAGTAATAAAAAGATAGGGTGGGTTAAGAAAAACATAATTTATGTAAGAACTTACCTGATAAATTAATTTCTTTCATATTGGCAAGAGTCCATGAGCTAGTGACATATGGGATATACAATCCTACCAGGAGGGGCAAAGTTTCCCAAACCTCAAAATGCCTATAAATACAACCCTCACCACACCCACAATTCAGTTTAACGAATAGCCAAGCAGTGGGGTGATAAAGAAAGGAGTAGAAAGCATCAACAAAGGAAATTTGGAAATAATTGTGCTTTATACAAAAATCATAACCACCATAAAAAGGGTGGGCCTCATGGACTCTTGCCAATATGAAAGAAATGAATTTATCAGGTAAGTTCTTACATAAATTATGTTTTCTTTCATGTAATTGGCAAGAGTCCATGAGCTAGTGACATATGGGATATCAATACCCAAGATGTGGATCTCCACTCAAGAGTCACTAGAGAGGGAGGGAATAAAATAAAAACAGCCATATACCGCTGAAAAAATTAATTCACAACCCAAAAAAATAAGTTTATTTTCATTTTTGAAAGAAAAAACAAATCAAAAGCAGAAGAATCAAACTGAAACAGCTGCCTGAAGAAATTTTCTACCAAAAACTGCTTCCGAAGAAGCAAATACATAAAAACTGTAGAATTTAGTAAATGTATGCAAAGAGGACCAAGTCGCTGCTTTGCAAATCTGATCAACTGAAGCTTCATTCTTAAAAGCCCACAAAGTGGAGACTGAGCTAGTAGAATGAGCTATAATTCTCTGAGGCGGGGCTTGACCAGACTTCAAATAAGCTTGATGAATCAAAAGCTTTAACCAAGAGGCCAAGGAAATAGCAGAGGCCTTCTGACCTTTCCTAGGACCAGAAAATATAACAAATAGACTAAAAGTCTTCCTGAAATCTTTAGTAGTTTCAACATAATATTTCAAAGCTCTCACCACATCCAAAGAATGTAAGGATCTTTCCAAAGGATTCTTAGGATTAGGACACAAGGAAGGGACAACAATTTCTCTACTAATGTTGTTAGAATTCACAACCTTAAGGAAAAATTCAAATGAAGTCCGCAAAACCGCCTTATCCTGATGAAAAATCAGAAAAGGAGATTCACAAGAAAGAGCAGATAGCTCAGAAAATCTTCTAGCAGAAGAGATAGCCAAAAGGAACAACACTTTCCAAGAAAGTAGTTTAATGTCCAAAAAATGCATAGGCTCAAATGGAGGAGCCTGTAAAGCCTTCAGAACCAAATTAAGACTCCAAGGAGGAGAAATTGATTTAAAGACAGGCTTAATACGAACTAAAGCCTGTACAAAACAGTGTATATCAGGAAGTATAGCAATCTTTCTGTGAAATAAAACAGAAAGAGCGGAGATTTGTCCTTTCAAGGAACTTGCAGACAAAACCGTTTCCAAACCATCCTGAAGAAACTGTAAAATTCTAGGAATTCTAAAAGAATGCCAGGAGAATTTATGAGAAGAACACCATGAAATGTAAGTCTTCCAAACTCTATAATAAATCTTCCTAGAGACTGATTTACGAGCTTGTAACATAGTATCAATCACTGAGTCAGAGAAACCTCTATGACTTAGTACTTAGCGTTCAATTTCCATACCTTCAAATTTAATGATTTGAGATCCTGATGGAAAAACGGACCTTGAGATAGTAGGTCTGGCCGTAACGGAAGTGGCCAAGGCGGGCAACTGGACATCCGAAACCAGATCCGCATACCAAAACCTGTGTGGCCATGCTAGCGCTACCAGCAACACAAATGATTGTTCCATGATGATTTTGGAAATCACTCTTGGAAGGAGAACTAGAGGCGGGAAGATGTAGGCAGAATGATAACACAAAGGAAGTGTCAGCGCATCCACTGCTTCCGCCTGAACACCCCTGGACCTGGACAGGTATCTGGGAAGTTTCTTGTTTAGATGAGAGGCCATGAGATGTATCTCTGGAAGACCCCACATCTGAAGAATCTGAGAAAAAACATCTGGATGGAGAGACCACTCCCCTTGATGTAAAGTCTGGCGGCTGAGATAATCCGCTTCCCAATTGTCTACACCTGGGATATGCACCGCAGAGATTAGACAGGAGCTGGATTCCGCCCAAACAAGTATTCGAGATACTTCTTTCATAGCTTGGGGACTGTGAGTCCCACCCTGATGATTGACATATGCCACTGTTGTGATAATGTCTGTCTGAAAACAAATGAACGGTTCTCTCTTTAACAGAGGCCAAATCTGAAGAGCTCTGAGAATTGCACGGAGTTCTAAAATATTTATTGGAAATCTCACCTCTTGAGATTTCCAAACCCCTTGTGCGAAAAACCCCTTGTGTGAAAAAGTTCAGAAACCCTTCTAGCAGAGAAAATAGTCAAAAGAAACAATGTCTACCTTATGCAGAGCCTGCAAAACTTAACACCAGATTCAGGTTCCAAGGTGGAGAAATTGGTTTAATGACAAGCTTAATATGAACCAGATCCTGAGCAAAAACATGAATATCAGGAAGATTAGGAATCCTTTTTTGAAAAAAAACCTGAAAGAGTACAAATCTTACCTTTCAAAGAACTAGAGAACCTTTACCCAAACCATCTTGCAAAAATTGCAAAATTCTAGGAATCATGAAAGAATGCCAGGAAAACTCAAGACACCAAGAAATAAAAGTTTTCCAAACTTTATAATAAAATTGCCTGGTAACTGTCTTCTGAGCCTTAATCAGGGTCTCAATCACAGAATCTGAGAAACCCCTATGCCTAAGGGGTTCTCCATTTCATTAAGTTTAGAGATTTCAGATCCTGATGGAAAAACAGATCTTGGTAAAGAATATCTGGCCTTAGAAGAATAGAAGGTCAACTGGACATCTGAACCAGATCCGCATACCAGACTCTGCAAAACCAGGCTGGAGCAATTAGATTCACTTGCGTGATCTTAGAAACTACTCTGGCAAGTAGCACCAGAGGAGGAAACCCATAGGCAAGCTGAAAGGAACATGGGGCTACCAGAGCACGCACAAACTCTGCCCTTGACCTTGCAAAGTAACTGGGAAGTTTGTTGTTCAACCAAGGGGTCATCAGATCTATCTCCGGGAGACACCAAAGATCTCTGGATGAAGAGACCATTCCCCTGGATTAAGGAACTGATGACTGAAAAAAATCTGCTTCCCAATTGAATACTACTGTGATGTGTACTGCTGAAATTAGACAGCAATTGGCCTCTGCCCAAGAAAAAATTAAAAAAAACTTCCCTCAAGAGATGGCAAGTCCCTCCTTGATGGTTGATATAAGCCACTGCTGTGACATTGGCTGATTGGAACCAGAGAAAAGATTTTTCCCTTCAGTAAGGGCCAAGCTTGAAGAGCTCTGAAAATTGCATGAAGTTTAAAAATGTTTATAGGCAACCATGTCTCCCAAGGAGCCCAAACTCCCTGCACTATCAAAGACCCCCAAACAGCTCCCCATCCTGAAATACTTACATCTGTAGTGATCACAGACCAAGTAGGGCAAATGTTTTGTTTTGAAATCTAGAAAAATCCTCTGAGATCTCTGCACCACTGCCGTAGCATACAGAGCTGAAGTGGGCTCATATGAAAAAGAGCAAATGGAAAAGCATCCGATACTGTAATCATAAGACCTAGAACCTCCATACAAAGAGTAACAATGGAAAAATGAAGGGACTGAAAATTTTGACAGGCTGAAACCAACTTCAGCCTTCTTTTATCCCTTAGAGAAAGCCTTTATGAAGACTGAATCTATCTGTAACCCATGAAAAGTAACCTTTGTCTAAGGAACTAAAGAACTCTTTAGCAAATTGATCCTCCAAACATGATGATGAAGAAACAACAACAGTCTCTTGATGTGAGATTATGCTAAATGTAAAGATTTAGATAAAACCAAGATATCGTCCAGGTAAGGAAACACCTGTGCTCTGATGACAGTCAAAAGAGCCCGCAGAACCTTTGTGAAAATTCTTGGAGATGTAGCCAGACTAAACGGTAGAGCAACAAACTGAAAATGCTTGTCTAGAAAGGCAAACCTCAGAAACGGAAAGTGATACTTGTGAATTGGAACATGGAGGTAAGCAGCCTTTAAATCTATTTTGGACAAAAAAACATAATTTATGTAAGAACTTACCTGATAAATTCATTTATTTCATATTGGCAAGAGTTCATGAGCTAGTGACATATGGGATATACAATCCTACCAGGAGGGGCAAAGTTTCCCAAACCTCAAAATGCCTATAAATACACCCCTCACCACACCCACAATTCAGTTTAACGAATAGCCAAGCAGTGGGGTGATAAAGAAAGGAGTAGAAAGCATCAACAAAGGAAACTTGGAAATAATTGTGCTTTATACAAAAAATCATAACCACTATAAAAAGGGTGGGCCTCATGGACTCTTGCCAATATGAAAGAAATGAATTTATCAGGTAAGTTCTTACATAAATTATGTTTTCTTTCATGTAATTGGCAAGAGTCCATGAGCTAGTGACATATGGGATATCAATACCCAAGATGTGGAGTCTTCCACTCAAGAGTCACTAGAGAGGGAGGGAATAAAATAAAAACAGCCATATACCACTGAAAAAATTAATCCACAACCCAAAAAAATAGTTTATTTTCATTCTTGAAAGAAAAAAACTTAAATCAAAAGCAGAAGAATCAAACTGAAACAGCTGCCTGAAGAACTTTTCTACCAAAAACTGCTTCCGAAGAAGCAAATACATAAAAACGGTAGAATTTAGTAAATGTATGCAAAGAGGACCAAGTCGCTGCTTTGCAAATCTGATCAACTGAAGCTTCATTCTTAAAAGCCCACGAAGTGGAGACTGATCTAGTAGAATGAGTTATAATTCTCTGAGGCGGGGCTTGACCCGACTCCAAACAAGCTTGATGAATCAAAAAGCTTTAACCACGAGGCCAAGGAAATAGCAGAGGCCTTCTGACCTTTCCTAGGATCAGAAAATATAATAAATAGACTAGAAGTCTTCTTGAAATCTTTAGTAGCTTCAACATAATATTTCAAAGCTCTCACCACATCCAAAGAATGTAAGGATCTTTCCAAAGGATTCTTAGGATTAGGACACAAGGAAGGGACAACAATTTCTCTACTAATGTTGTTAGAATTCACAACCTGAGGTAAAAATTCAAAAGAAGTCCGCAAAACCGCCTTATCCTGATGAAAAATCAGAAAGATTCACAAGAAAGAGCAGATAGCTCAGAAACTCTTCTAGCAGAAGAGATAGCCAAAAGAACAACACTTTCCAAGAAAGTAGTTAAATGTCCAAAGAATGCATAGGCTCAACTGGAGAAGCCTGTAAAGCCTTCAGAACCAAATTAAGACTCCAAGGAGGAGAAATTGATTTAATGACAGGCTTAATACGAACTAAAGCCTGTACAAAACAGTGTATATCAGGAAGTATAGCAATCTTTCTGTGAAATAAAACAGAAAGAGCGGAGATTTGTCCTTTCAAGGAACTTGCAGACAAAACCTTATCCAAACCATCCTGAAGAAACTGAAAAATTCTAGGAATTCTAAAAGAATGCCAGGAGAATTTATGAGAAGAACACCATAAAATGTAAGTCTTCCAAACTCTATAATAAATCTTCCTAGAGACTGATTTACGAGCTTGAAACATAGAATCAATCACTGAGTCAGAGAAACCTCTATGACTTAGTACTAAGCGTTCAATTTCCATACCTTCAAATTTAATGATTTGAGATCCTGATGGAAAAAAGGACCTTGAGATAGTAGGTCTGGCCGTAAAGGAAGTGGCCAAGGCGGGCAACTGGACATCCGAACCAGTTCCGCATACCAAAACCTGTGTAGCCATGCTGGCGCTACCAGCAACACAAATGATTGTTCCAAGATGATTTTGGAAATCACTCTTGGAAGGAGAACTAGAGGCGGGAAGATATAAGCAGGATGAAAACACCAAGAAAGTATCAGCGCATCCACTGCTTTCGCCTGAACGTCCCTGGACGTAACCATACATATTATATTAATTATTTAAACCATAAGATTGTCAGAGGGGTTATACCTGTATTATATCAGACTCTATAAAAGCGATATAGTGTTATTAGGAATAAGATGAACATGATATTCATCAAGAATTATTGACAATATAGAATGATACGATTTAATATCACAAACCTTAAAAACCGATAAAGAATACAATGGTACTAATATACATTAAAAATACAATCGAGGAAATCTGACTTGTAATTTGATCATTATTAACATATAAAGCATCCACATAGACGAAAATTATGTAATCATCATTCCTAAATCTTGCTAAGATGTTTAACTTATAATATAAATTTCTAGTATTCAAACTGGAATCGATGATTGGTCCACAGCAATGTCAATTATACAGGTAACATTAATTCAATAGAAACGACATTTGGAACAGATGATTGGTCCACAGTAATGTCGATCAACTAATCTATACGACGATATTCATCCAATTAGAGTGGAGCGAGGGCGGGACTTCCGGTTTTGCAGGGTTTAAATCCCCAAAAACTCGGCGGCTCGCTGCCTTTGATAAAGCCCTATCGGGCGAAACGCGTCAGGGGAGAGTGTTGATTCTTTCACACTCGATTTTTGTGTCTTTTTAAACTGCCCAGTACCATTTATCCATGTACCGCTAAAATTGTACTCTCATATTATACTTCGTAGTGGGTGACTTGGGTGTATATGGGAATATGGTACATACAAGTACCCTAGTATGATAATTATACTATTTGCCCTCGATAACTAATCAAGGGTTTTGACCTGAATGAATGTCTGAATGATCAGTCTAGTTGATAAGTTTGTATCAGCGCACCGGGCAACAAGCACCGGACTTATCCACTACAAGGCTTTATAATATAATATAGACACTCAATATAGAAACTGGGTTGTGCCAGATAAGATATTTAACTTTTTATATAGCCGAACACTAAGTGGATAGTAGAAAACTTAAAATCACAGTTTATATCCTAATCAGACTGTGAATAACATAATCTTAGCTGCATGTTAGCTGCATGAGTGCTGCAAAGCTGATTGGAATGAAAAATAACTTATAAGAATAAAAACTCACAGCCTGGGTTGTGCCAGACTTAGCTATATCTTTATATATTGAAATGTGCGTGATGATGTGCATTGATGTGTGCCTGAATGGATACTATGATTAATTAATAATGAAAACGTATACCGGCTGACTGGGTTATTACTATCCAGACTGATCCACTAAACAGACTTTGTAATTTTTATATATATTCAACTTATCTAGTCTGGGTTGTGCCAGACTTAGTTACATTTGATTTATATAGCTGTTTACACATAGTGGAGCCGGAATAGCAGCACCTAAATTCATTGTGACTGTCCAGACAGGACTACTAACTCTGACACCGCACAGACATAGCTAGACTGAATTATTATCGATATGATCTGGTAGTAGCTGCAGGCCATTACCGCAGTGTACAAAAGTTATAACATGTACTGAATAGCAGCAAAGTGTGCCTGATCCAGTGATACTGAAGTATTTGAACAGAGGGAGTAACAGACGATTACTCGTTATAGCTACACTCATACACTGAACTGTGTGAGCTGCTTGGCAGTGGTGTGCACCTGAAGAAACATTATGATTAACAAGCAATGGTAAATCTATATCGGCAAACTGGGTTAGTAGTACCCAGATCGATCCACTAAACAGGCTCCCTAATTTACAAATATTTAACCTATTCAGTCTGGGTTGTGCCGGACCTAGTTATATTAGAAATATTTAGCCCTGCACACACAAGGGATGCCGGAATAATAGCACTCCAACTCATTGTGACTATCCAGACAGGATTACAAACTCTGATACCGTACAGACATAGCTAGACTGAATAATCATTCATATATCAGTAATCCAGCGATTAATAAATAAAGGGGACACGTTTTACCTATTCTCTGATTACACATACCCAACTCACACTTGTAATCACTGTTTGATATAATTATACTGTAACAGTGTTTAGCGGACGTTATTTTGTTTCTTTTTGGATCATTCATGACTGAGAATATAGACAGGCCTAATTCCTATAATTGATGATCCAATAAATGTTGATACTACTGGTATATGGTACTGGAGTGTATTTTAATAGTGTTTGTACTCTAACCAACAATTTGGTTTTTTAATGGTTATAATAAAAGTTATATTTTAAAAAATCCCAGCGGGACCACCCACCCTTTAGTTTAGGGCCCAGAGTGCTATAAGTGCATACTTTTGGAATTGTGGTATTCTCTATATCATCTTTCCATTCGGTTGGATTAATTTTATGCACAAGCACCATTTCCTCTATAGAGATATACAATTATTACACATTAAACAGATGAATATATAGTTAAATAAGGTAAAGAGGAAAAGCCCGAGGAGTGCCATTATTCAATATTGTGTGTGTTAAGTCTCAAGTTACTGGTTTCCCAGAATTCAGAATAGTAGAGCACACAAACTACTCCACTTACAAACATGGAATCTATGTTTGATGCAGATAGACAAACCAGACAAGCCAAGAGAAATGCAGATCTCAATGAGATCTTTGATGGAGATAACACCACAGGGAATGTCACTATAGCTACCACACTAGATGGGGCCCTTAAAGATATCCATAGAACCATGTACCGCCAAGACAAAGTATGGTGGAATCGTCACTTTTTTGAAAAGTACATTGAAAGAAAACTTATACCTAGAGGGCTGAGAATTCAGCTGTTCCCAGCTTTTGAGTTTAAAAACCCAGCCTTAACCACCGAATGGGAAGAGGCCCTATCAGAATGCTCTGCCAAATTAATGGGCATACTGGTAAAACATGATAAGTCTGAGTATGATTTACTAGAAACTAAAATTAAAGAACAAAATGAGGCTCTTAAAAAATTCCAACAACATAAAGACTTTAATCAACTATACAAGTCTTACCAACAAGAACTAGATAAATATGAATTAGAACTCAAAAGTGTAAAACAGGGGAAACTCAATAGAGATATCAGTGACTTTAATAACAATAGAGTCTATAAATGGCGTAAAATTGGATTCTATAGAAACAGTAATAGGCATCCCAAGGTTAACATAATTGAAAGTGACATATCTGACACTGATGGGGAGGAAGGAAGTTCTAGTAATTTACAACCCAGTAATGATGACCCCCCCAACCCTACATCTATGACTACATCTAGAGCCACAAGCAGGAATAAAAGAAAGAATTTTTTAGATGTAGGAGAACAGGGAGGAGGACACTCAGAGGCAGGGGGCGCACACAAAAAACCGGCCAGAGCACGAACGAGATCACACAAAGACAATCAAGGGCCCTGGCGACCCCCGAGGAGGGAACACAGTCCCTTCTCACAGATTCGTCTGAATCATTAAGAGTAATAAATCTATCTAATATACCACTAAAAGCTGAACACATGTCTGTACTTTCAAAAGGACTTTCTTTCTGCCCCTCGACAAATGTTGATAAATTTTAAACGATAAAAGATATTCATTTGTTCATTAGAAAATTGCTCCTAAAAAAACATTTCTCTCAAAATTCTAATCCAGATGGCTGGTCAGAAGAGGAACTGAACAGCCTGAGAGATTTAGAGAACTTACTGACAGAATCTGAACCCAGGCCTCCCATTAAATGGAGAGATAAAATTAACAACAAATCGACTTTTGTACCAAAATTTATCAATGCCCCACAGATTGAAGTATTTAAAAATCTGGTGTGTCGAGATATTACCTCTTTACCTATCCTACCCTCACAACAGAACATAACTTATAAAGAACATCTGGCCATTCAAGAGATGAGAGAATGGGACCAAGTTGTAATAAGAGGATCAGATAAGGGAGGGAATATTGTGATATGGCCGCTGGAATTATACTTAACAGAAGCTTCAAAGCAATTGAAGGATAAATCATGTTACACCAAACTCCTATTTAATCCAATGGAAGGATATATGAAAATCTATTCCAATCTCATAAATAGAGCTTACAATGATGGAGTAATTACAATTAAAGAAAATAAATTTTTGACGGTAGTCAACCCCAAAATTGCCACGTTCTATATGCTACCCAAGGTACATAAGAATGCAGAAACACCCCCAGGACGCCCGATAGTATCAGGAATTGGATGCCTAACAGAGAAAGCCAGTGAATATATCGACCACAGGTTACGAGCTTATGTAGAAGAATTACCGTCATACGTTCAAGACACCATGCAAGTCTTACAAAGACTAGAACATCTGGTACTGAATGAAACAACATGGTTAGTAACAACTGACGTAGAGTCTCTCTATACCTCCATAAATCACAGACAAGGCATTCAAGCTGTTCAATATTTTCTGGAGAAAAATTCTGAGGAGGGTATAGAACATGACCACTTCATTCTGAAACTGTTGGAAATGGTACTGAATTACAATTTCTTTACGTTTGACGGCCAATTCTTTCTACAAACCCGAGGAACAGCTATGGGCACGACATGTGCACCCACATATGCCAATTTGTTCCTCGGGTGGTGGGAAACTGAATTCGTATTTACTGATGAAAATCAGAAATTTATAGATCTAATACCATTATGGATTAGATTTATAGATGACATTTTCTTTATCTGGGAGGGCACACATTCAGAATTATTACAGTTCCTTACACATCTGAATAACAACCAATTGAATATCAAACTAACACACGAAGAGAGCTTAGTACAGATTAACTTTCTGGACATTACTATCCGCAAGAACCCTGACGGAGCCATAAGTACTGATTTATTCAGGAAACCTACTGCCACCAACAGCCTGTTACACAGGAGCAGTGCACATGCACCAGGCACCATGAAAAGTCTACCTACCGGGGAATTCTTGAGGCTCCGCAGAAATTGTTCAGAAACTCAAACATTTGAAGCAAGGGCACTGGATCTTGAAACAAGATTATTAAAGAGAGGATACAGTAAAAGATCGATCAAAAGAGCAAAACAGAAAGCACGATTAACACCTAGAAACAACTTACTGTATAAAAGACAAAATAAAATCAGCTCTCAAACTCCCAGACTGATTTTAACTCACAACTCTCAAACTCCTCAAATTATGAGCATAATTAAAAAGCATTGGAATGTTCTTCTAACAGACCCTTTACTCAAAACAACATTGGGAACAACTCCGTCATTTGGATTTAGGAGAACTAAGAACATTAAAGACATTGTGACAAGTAGTCACTTTCAAAGGAAAAAAACTATTTCCTCCTTCAATCCAGGAGCCCACAAATGTGGGAACTGTAGCACCTGCAGCTTCATGAAAAATACTACTGAAATTGAGGACAGATTTGGAAAGAAACACAAAATTAAGAGATATATCAGTTGCAACACTGAGAGTGTTATATATGTGCTTCAATGCACGTGCCATCTGTACTATGTAGGTATGACTACTAGAAAATTGAGAATTAGACTTCTTGAACATCTCAGAAACATTAAAAATGCTGCTAAAGACAAAGAAGATCTAAAAACCTTAACTAGTGTAGCTGCACACTTCCTAAAATATCACAATTCTAACCAAAAAGACCTACTCTGTTGGGGCATTGAGAAAGTAAGTTTGGGATTTCGAGGAGGAGATCTGGAAACGGCACTATTAAAGCCTGAAAGCCGCTGGATTTACCTATTAAACTCAGTTCAACCCTGGGGTCTTAATGAACAAAATAACCTCTATGTCTATTTATGAAAATAAATGAACAAAACTTCACCTCAGTAGTGATCTATATTTAAAAGTCTATTCGAATAATATCTGAAGATAGCAAAATGAGGAGTTACTATCTAATACTTGATTAAAATCATTAATAAATGGATATAAAGGTGTAGAAGTATCTAGAAATATGACAAAGAGTGATCAATCCCAATTCCAGATCTTAGAGTAGGAACTCTAAGATATGATTAAAAGGTTAAATCAATAAGAAAAATACACACATAGAATTCCTTTACACTGGTTCTAAAAATAAGGAAGGTAACTAATAAGTTATAACAACAATAATTGAATTTTATTACTATGTACAAGATAACATAAATTTACGATACCACAATAATGGTTATTAGGAATTTATATAAGGTTAATAATAATGGCACCATATAAGTTGGTGCACTAGACAATGAGATAAAACTACATAGATCACAATTCCCCCTCCATTAAAGGGATATTGAATAGGTTAGGGAATGTATGCCACCTCCTGAATATTCACCTGATCACAACACCATCACGATTAATTTTGGGGTGTCCTGCACATTTAAATTAAAATAAACACAATTTTTCTTTATTTATTATTTTTTCACTATATCATTATTAGCACTTATTAAAAATTGTCAAGTATATGATGCATATGAGAGCATTTATCAATATAATTCTTATAAAGGGACATAGGATCACTAATTGGGAAACAATATATCTGAACTCTCCTTCTCTTCCTTCTACCCCCCACTTTCCCCCCCCCCTCCTCATTTTCCTTTTACTCTCTAAATACTGTTAAAACAGACTACACAATATTAGATGCACTGGCACAGACACTACAGCAAGTTACCAAAAATTTCACAGATACCAGGGGCACTGTAAATAAACTATCCCCCACCCCTCCCCTTTTTCAGTCCTTTCCTTATCACGTAGAATTATAGTCACAGTGTATAAATAAATAGATATACTTTTCAGAGAGGACCTAACCATACATAATATTATATTAATTATTTAAACCATAAGATTGTCAGAGGGGTTATACCTGTATTATATCAGACTCTATAAAAGCGATATAGTGTTATTAGGAATAAGATGAACATGATATTCATCAAGAATTATTGACAATATAGAATGATACGATTTAATATCACAAACCTTAAAAACCGATAAAGAATACAATGGTACTAATATACATTAAAAATACAATCGAGGAAATCTGACTTGTAATTTGATCATTATTAACATATAAAGCATCCACATAGACGAAAATTATGTAATCATCATTCCTAAATCTTGCTAAGATGTTTAACTTATAATATAAATTTCTAGTATTCAAACTGGAATCGATGATTGGTCCACAGCAATGTCAATTATACAGGTAACATTAATTCAATAGAAACGACATTTGGAACAGATGATTGGTCCACAGTAATGTCGATCAACTAATCTATACGACGATATTCATCCAATTAGAGTGGAGCGAGGGCGGGACTTCCGGTTTTGCAGGGTTTAAATCCCCAAAAACTCGGCGGCTCGCTGCCTTTGATAAAGCCCTATCGGGCGAAACGCGTCAGGGGAGAGTGTTGATTCTTTCACACTCGATTTTTGTGTCTTTTTAAACTGCCCAGTACCATTTATCCATGTACCGCTAAAATTGTACTCTCATATTATACTTCGTAGTGGGTGACTTGGGTGTATATGGGAATATGGTACATACAAGTACCCTAGTATGATAATTATACTATTTGCCCTCGATAACTAATCAAGGGTTTTGACCTGAATGAATGTCTGAATGATCAGTCTAGTTGATAAGTTTGTATCAGCGCACCGGGCAACAAGCACCGGACTTATCCACTACAAGGCTTTATAATATAATATAGACACTCAATATAGAAACTGGGTTGTGCCAGATAAGATATTTAACTTTTTATATAGCCGAACACTAAGTGGATAGTAGAAAACTTAAAATCACAGTTTATATCCTAATCAGACTGTGAATAACATAATCTTAGCTGCATGTTAGCTGCATGAGTGCTGCAAAGCTGATTGGAATGAAAAATAACTTATAAGAATAAAAACTCACAGCCTGGGTTGTGCCAGACTTAGCTATATCTTTATATATTGAAATGTGCGTGATGATGTGCATTGATGTGTGCCTGAATGGATACTATGATTAATTAATAATGAAAACGTATACCGGCTGACTGGGTTATTACTATCCAGACTGATCCACTAAACAGACTTTGTAATTTTTATATATATTCAACTTATCTAGTCTGGGTTGTGCCAGACTTAGTTACATTTGATTTATATAGCTGTTTACACATAGTGGAGCCGGAATAGGAGCGCCTAAATTCATTGTGACTGTCCAGACAGGACTACTAACTCTGACACCGCACAGACATAGCTAGACTGAATTATTATCGATATGATCTGGTAGTAGCTGCAGGCCATTACCGCAGTGTACAAAAGTTATAACATGTACTGAATAGCAGCAAAGTGTGCCTGATCCAGTGATACTGAAGTATTTGAACAGAGGGAGTAACAGACGATTACTCGTTATAGCTACACTCATACACTGAACTGTGTGAGCTGCTTGGCAGTGGTGTGCACCTGAAGAAACATTATGATTAACAAGCAATGGTAAATCTATATCGGCAAACTGGGTTAGTAGTACCCAGATCGATCCACTAAACAGGCTCCCTAATTTACAAATATTTAACCTATTCAGTCTGGGTTGTGCCGGACCTAGTTATATTAGAAATATTTAGCCCTGCACACACAAGGGATGCCGGAATAATAGCACTCCAACTCATTGTGACTATCCAGACAGGATTACAAACTCTGATACCGTACAGACATAGCTAGACTGAATAATCATTCATATATCAGTAATCCAGCGATTAATAAATAAAGGGGACACGTTTTACCTATTCTCTGATTACACATACCCAACTCACACTTGTAATCACTGTTTGATATAATTATACTGTAACAGTGTTTAGCGGACGTTATTTTGTTTCTTTTTGGATCATTCATGACTGAGAATATAGACAGGCCTAATTCCTATAATTGATGATCCAATAAATGTTGATACTACTGGTATATGGTACTGGAGTGTATTTTAATAGTGTTTGTACTCTAACCAACAATTTGGTTTTTTAATGGTTATAATAAAAGTTATATTTTAAAAAATCCCAGCGGGACCACCCACCCTTTAGTTTAGGGCCCAGAGTGCTATAAGTGCATACTTTTGGAATTGTGGTATTCTCTATATCATCTTTCCATTCGGTTGGATTAATTTTATGCACAAGCACCATTTCCTCTATAGAGATATACAATTATTACACATTAAACAGATGAATATATAGTTAAATAAGGTAAAGAGGAAAAGCCCGAGGAGTGCCATTATTCAATATTGTGTGTGTTAAGTCCCTGGACCTGGATAGGTATGTGGGAAGTTTCTTGTTTAGATGAGAGGCCATGAGATCTATCTCTGGAAGACCCCATATCTGAACAATCTGAGAAAAAACATCTGGATGGAGAGACCACTCCCCTGGATGTAAAGTCTGGCGGCTGAGATAATCCGCTTCCCAAATGTCTACATCTGGGATATGCACCGCAGAGATTAGACAGGAGCTGGATTCCGCCCAAACAAGTATTCAAGATACTTCTTCATAGCTTGGGGACTGTGAGTCCCACCCCGATGATTGACATATGCCACTGTTGTGAAAATGTCTGTCTGAAAACAAATGAACGGTTCTCTCTTTAACAGAGGCCAAAACTGAAGAGCTCTGAGAATTGCACAGAGTTCTAAAATATTTATTGGAAATCTCGCCTCTTGAAATTTCCAAACCCCTTGTGCTGTCAGAGATCCCCAAACAGCTCTCCAACCTGAAAGACTCGCATCTGTTGTGATCACAGTCCAGGTTGGCCGAACAAAAGAAGCCCCTTGAACTAAACGATTGTGATCTATCCACCATGTCAGAGAGTGACGTACATTGGGATTTAAGGATATTATTGTGATATCTTTGTATAATCCCTGCACCATTGATTCAGCATACAAAGCTGAAGAGGTCTCATGTGAAAAAGAGCAAAGGGGATCGCGTCCGATGCTGCAGTCATGAGACCTAAAACTTCCATGCACATAGCCACTGAAGGGAATGACTGAGACAGAAGGTGCCGGCAGGCTGCAACCAATTTTAAACATCTCTTGTCTGTTAGAGACAGAGTCATGGACACTGAATCTATCTGGAAGCCTAAAAAGGTGACCCCTGTCTGAGGAATCAAGAAACTTTTTGGTAAATTGATCCTCCAACCATGTTTCCGAAGAAACAACATTAGTTGATTCGTGTGAGATTCTGCAGTACGTAAAGACTGAGCTAGTACCAAGATAACGTCCAAATAAGGAAACACCGCAATACCCTGTTCTCTGATTACAGAGAGTAGGACACCCAGAACCTTTGAAAAGATTCTTGGAGCGGTTGCTAGGCCAAATGGAAGAGCAACAAATTGGTAATGCTTGTTTAGAAAAGAGAATCTCAGAAACTGATAATGTTCTGGATGAATCGGAATATGAAGGTATGCATCCTGCAAGTCTATTGTGGACATATAATGTCCTCGCTGAACAAAAGGCAGAATAGTCCTTATAGACACCATCTTGAAAGTTGGTACTCTTACATAACGATTCAAAATTTTCAGATCCAAAACTGGTCTGAATAAATTTTCCTTCTTTGGGACAATGAATAGATTTGAATAAAACCCCTGAAGACTCCAGGTCTGAAATATACTTCAGGAAAGCCTGAGCTTTTACTGGATTTACTGGGATACGTGAGAGAATTTTTTTTCTCACAGGAGGTCTTACTCTGAATCCTATTCGATACCCTAATCCATTGATTTTGAACAGAATTTATCCAAATATCCTTGAAAAACCTTAATCTGCCCCCTACCAGCTGAGCTGGAATGAGGACCGCACCTTCATGCGGACTTAGGGGCTGACTTTGGTTTCCTAAAAGGCTTGGATTTATTCCAATTTGAGGAAGGCTTCCAATTGGAGGCAGATTCCTTGGGGGGAGGATTGAGTTTTTGTTCCTTATTCTGACGAAAGGAACGAAAACGGTTAGAAGCCTTAGATTTACCCTTAGGTTTTTTTATCCTGAGGCAGAAAAAACTCCCTTTCCCCCAGTAACAGTTGAAATAATAGAATCCAACTGAGAACCAAATAAATTATTACCTTGGAAAGAAAGAGATAGTAATCTAGATTTAGATGTCATATCAGCATTCCAAGATTTAAGCCACAAAGCTCTTCTAGCTAATATAGCTAAAGACATGGATCTAACATCACAAATAAAATGATTAGCATGTTGCAGTAAGCGAATAATGCTAGATATGTCAGAATCCAATTCTTTTTGCGCTAAATTCTCCAACCAGAAAGTTGATGCCACCGCAACATCAGCCAAAGAAATTGCAGGTCTGAGAAGATGACCTGAATATAAATAGGCCTTCCTTAGATAAGATTCAAGCTTCTTATCTAAAGGATCCTTAAAGGAAGTACTATCTTCCATAGGAATAGTGGTACGTTTAGCAAGAGTAGAAATAGCCCCATCAACTTTGGGGATTTTTTTCCCCAAAACTCTATAGGTTTTGCTGGTAAAGAATACAATTTTTAAACCTTGAAGAAGGAATAAAAAGAAGTACCTGTCTTATTCCATTCCTTAGAAATCATATCAGAAATAGCCTCAGGAATAGGAAAAACCCCTGGAGAAACCACAGGAGGTTTAAAAACAGCATTAAAACGTTTATTAGACTGAACGTCAAGAGGACTGGTTACCTCAATATCCAAAGTAATTAACACTTCATTTAATAAAGAACGCATGTACTCAATTTTAAATAAAAAAGTAGATTTGTCAGTGTCAATGTCTGAGGAGGATCTACTGAATCAGATAGATTTTTATCAGAAGAGGATAAATTATCATATTGTTGGTCATTTGAAATTTCATCAACTAAATGAGAAGTTTTAAAAAGACCTATTACATTTATTTGAAGGTGACAATGCAGACAAAGCCTTCAGAATAGAATCAGAAATAAATTCTTTAAAATTTACAGGTATATTATGCACATTAGAAGTTGAAGGAACTGCAACTGGCAATGTACTATTACTGATGGACACATTATCTGTATGTAAAAGTTTATCAAAAACAACTATTACAAATGACATTCGGCGATATAATTTCTCCAATTTTATAACTAATGACTTAGCTTTGGTAGAACCGATGTCAGGCAGTAATGTTCCAGCAGAAGCTTCTGAGGCAGGATCAAAGTGAGACATCTTGCAAAATGTAAGAGAAAAAACAACATATAAAGCAAAATTATCTATTCCTTATATGACAGTTTCAGGAATGGGAAAAAATGCAAATAGCATAGCCCTCTGATATTGAAAAAATCAAGAGGCAAACATCAATGGGGTATTGAAATAATGAAAAAGTTTGGCACCAAGTATGACGCACAACGTAACTAAACTTTTTTGGCACAAAAAAATAACCGGAAATGACACACTCGCGTCACTAATGACGCAACCGTGTGAAAGGTCTCGGCGTCAAGTATGACGCCGGAAATGACGAACTTGCATCATAGACGTACTCTTTCGCGCAAAAAAAATCTTTGCGCCAAAAATGACGCAATAAAGTTTTAGCATTTGTCACACACGCGGGCCTAATACCGTCCGCAATTTGTAAGAAGTAGTCAATTGAAAAAAAGACTAAACCCCAGGTAAGAAATAAATTTCATTTTTAAAAGATGTTTATATTCCCCAAATATGAAACTGACAGTCTGCAGAAGGAAATACATGAACCTGACTCATGGCAAATATAAGTACAATACATATATTTAGAACTTTATATAAATGCATAAAGTGCCAAACCATAGCTGAGGTGTCTTAAGTAATAAAAAACATACTTACCAAAAGACACCCATCCACATATAGCAGATAGCCAAACCAGTACTAAAACAGTTATTAGTAGAGGTAATGGTAAATTGAAAGTATATTGTCGATCTGAAAAGGGAGGTAGGAGATGAATCTCTATGATCGATAACAGAGAACCCATGAAATAGACCCCCGTTAGGGAAATCATTGTATTCAATAAGTGATACTCCCTTCACGTCCCTCTGACATTCGCTGTACTCTGAGAGGAATCGGGCTTCAACAATGCTGAGAAGCGCATATCAACGTAGAAATCTTAGCACAAACTTACTTCACCACCTCCATAGGAGGCAAAGTTTGTAAAACTGAATTGTGGGTGTGTTGAGGGGTGTATTTATAGGCATTTTGAGGTTTGGGAAACTTTGCCCCTCCTGGTAGGATTGTATATCCCATATGTCACTAGCTCATGGACTCTTGCCAATTACATGAAAGAAACTGCATTTGTATAGTCTCCATTGTGAAAGTTGGAAATCTGACAAACTTGTTCAGAGCCTTTAGATCCAAAACTGGTTTAAAAAGTCCCTCCTTGGCAAACATTAAAAGATTTGAAGAAAACCACCTTCCTTGTTCCAGTAGAGGAACAGGAACTATCAGTCCCATGGATTTTAGATCCAGAGCTGATTGAAGAAAAGTCTGAACTTTTAAATCATTCTTCGGATCATTTAAGAAAATAAACCTTCCTTTAGGAGGGCTTGCCCTAAAACCTATCCAATAAACTTCAGAAATAATAATAGGAGCCCAATAATCTGAAACATTCCGAAACATGCCTCCTTAAGGAGACTTAACCTGCCCCCTACAAGAGAAACTGGAATGGGGGGGTGCAACTTCATGTGGACTTGGGAGCAGAAGTGGACTTCTTGGCCTGTATAGACCTAATCGTAGGGAAGAAAAGCTCCCCTACCACCAGTAACAGCGGAAATAAGAGAATCTAAATCATCCCCAAACAAATTTTTTCCTTGAAAATAAATATTCAATTCTATATTTAGAGACTGCATCAGCAGACCATGACTTTCACCATAAGGCCCATCTAGAAAGGACAGACAAAGACATGCAATTAGCATTAATCCTAATAATATCCAAAATAATGTCCCCAATAAAGGAATTAGAACATTTAAGTAAATCTAAAAGGTTAAGAAAATGTTCAATGTCAGAATCCTCATAAATCTGATCAGAAAGACTATCCAACCAAATAGAAGCAGCAATAGAAACATCAGCAATAGCAAAAGCTGGTCTGAAAAGAAAACCTGCCTTCTATGAAAGGATTCAAGTTTCCTATCCAAATGGTCTTTGAAAGAAGTACCATCCTCCAGAGGGATAGTAGTACATTTAGCCAAAGTAGAAATAGCACCATCCACCTTAGGGAGAGATTCCAAAAGCTCAATATTAGAAACTGGAAGAGGATCCATTGTAGAAGGATTAAATGAACTACTAGGTTTAGACCATTCTTTAGAAATGATTCCAGCCACAGCATCAGCCACTGGGTAAACCTCAGAAGAGTCATTATCAGGGTTATAATAAGAATCTAAACAACTGACAGATCTCTTTTCAGAAACAGGAAATTCCTTCATTTCTAAAGTAAGCAAAAGCTCTTTTAATAAATAACGAGTGTGAGTAATCTTTAATAAAAAGGAGGAACAAACTGACTCAGAATCAGTGGTAGGCCCATAATCAGATATACCTCAGAAGCTTAATTAGCCTCATGAAACACAGGAATATTGCTACTAGTAGAAGGCATATCTTGTACTGACATTTTACGCTTACCTTAAGGCGGAATGACTGCGAACATTTCAGACACTGTAACCTTAATAAACTCTTTCATGCCATGAGCAATTTAAACTGAACCTTTCTGTAAGGAACAAACAGAAGCAGCAATAATACCTTTGGAAGCAAGTGCAGCATTAGATTGGTCTGAATGCATCAAGATATTAAGACAGGTATCATATAAATAAGAAGGAGGGGATACCTCATCTAATTTACAATAAATACACTTAATATATTGGTAGAAAGGTTCAGAAATTTCAGCTTCCAAAGTAGGATTAGAGACATATTTAGAAGATTCCATAGAGAATGACATCCTAGTAATATTAAAAGGACATTAAACCCCCAAAAAATCTTTCATGATTTAGATAGTAAATACAATTTTTAACAACATTCTAATTTACTTTTGGGGCCCAATTTATCAAGCTCCGTATGGAGCTTGATGCCGGCGGAAACAGAAGTTATGAAGCAGCGGTCTAAAGACCGCTGCTCCATTACTTGTCCTGCTCTGAGGCTGTGGACAGAAATCAACCCGATCAAATACGATTGGGTTGATTGACACCCCTTGGCCGCGAATCTGCAGGGGGCGGCATTGCACCAGCAGTTCACAAGAACTGCTGGTGCAATGATAAATGCTGACAGTGTATGCTGTCGGCATTTATCTATGTGCAGCGGACATGATACGCTACATAGTATCATGTCCGCTCGCACTATGATAAATCTACCCCCTATTATCTAATTTGCTTCATTCTTTAGAAATCCCTTGTTGAAGAAATAGCAATCCACATTGGTGAGCCAATCACACAAGGCATCTATGTGCATCCATCAATCAGCAGCTACTGAGCCTATCTAGATATGCTTTTCAGCAAATATAAGACAATGAAGCAAATTATATAACATAAGTAAATTAGAAAGTTATTTGAAATTGCATGCTCTTTATAATTCATGTAAGAAAAAATATGGGTTTCATGTCCCTTTAAACCCCAACAAACAAGTTAGCTCTAAGGGATCGAGAATACATTACCCTCTCCTGGGACAACAGCTATAGCTGCAAGCGCACCAAACAAAAGTCACTTTAAATTTAATTCAAATTCTCGCACACAACCCTGCGCAATCACACACGCATCGACCCGCGTACCTGCACGCACATGAAAAATAAAGGTACTTTAATAATATAAAAAATAAGATTCCCAGGAGGTTAAAAAAATGTCCCAAAAAAGAAAGCCCCTTATAATTGGGAAGAAAACAACTGATCTGACCTCAAGATATACATACATATATATATATATATATATATATATATATATATATATATATATATATACCAGGTTTTGGTTTAAACAAGTGTTTACAAAGCTTAAAAAATAAAAATCACTTACATATAACATATCAACAGAGGACACAATATAGAAGTTTGCCCAATAGGAGGAAGCAAAAGACAAGTCCCTTCGACATCCTTGGTAGGGTAGTAATTTAAAATTTAATGGGAAGGAAAAAATAAGGCATACCCTAAACTTATTAAAGGGACAGTTTAGGCCAAAATAAACTTTCATGATTCAGATAGAGCATGTAATTTTAAACACTTTTCCAATTTACTTTTATCACCAATTTTGCTTTGTTCTCTTGGTATTCTTAGTTGAAAGCTTAACCTAGGAGGTTCATATGCAAATTTCTTAGACCTTGAAGGCCACCTCTTTTCAGAATGCGTTTTAACAGTTTTTCACCACTAGAGGGTGTTAGTTCACGTATTTCATATATATAACACTGTGCTTGTGCACATGAAGTTATCTGGGAGCAGGCACTGATTGGCTAGACTGCAAGTCTGTCAAAAGAACTGAAATAAAGGGGCAGTTTGCAGAGGCTTAGATACAAGATAATCACAGAGGTTAAAAGTATATTATTATAACTGTGTTGGTTATGCAAAACTGGGGAATGGGTAATAAAGGGATTATCTATCTTTTAAAAAAATAAAAATTCTGGTGTAGACTGTCCCTTTAAATTTCCCTCTTGACAAACACAGCACTCTGAGGAAAAATGGGCCTCAACTAAGTCTGAGAACCTCTCAATGAAGAAATCATCTGCACATCTCTATTCTTAACCTTTCTCCAGCATAGGCAAAGATAAGACTAAATACCATAGAGGTGGGAGGGGTTATATAGAGCTCTTAGGATTTGGAAATCTTTGCTTCCTCCTAGTGGCGGGGAAGGTAATTCCAAAAAGTGATGGATCGTGGACTTTTACCACCTTTATGAAAGAAAATACCATTAGCTGGTAACCGACCATTGTTATTGATAGATTTTGTCCCTAAAAGCCATATAATTGCTTAGCATTTAACCTGATCCCTCACCCTACAGCTGTAATTGCAGTGCAATTCGAATTTCTTTAGAAGCTTTTCTGCAATATATCCCTTTAAACATTATTACTGCTTTATTGATAACATTGAAAATGCATGTGATGTGGGACCTATATAGCAATAAGCAACATGCACATGAATCCTTCAATTAAGCATGCTCTGAGCACCAGCAGCTGGGTAAAGTCACTATCATTTAGGGAACACAAATTGGAAAGAGAGAAATATTAGTGTCCTCTGCAATTTAAGTCAGAGGAAATGGGAAGAATCTAACAACAGAAACATGGGTAATGAACAAAATAATGGAAACGGATGGATAGAAAATGAAGGGCATTAGATAAATTAGGATGGGCCCAACAGAATTTACAAATATATTTTGTATATTTTATTTTTTTATGAGAGAGAGAAATTGTATGAATGAAATGAATTACATAGTTTAATATGCAGAGTGGTTGATCTTATAGATAAAGCAGAAGCTGCTTGCAGTGTTTAAAATGCAGAACAGTTAATGTTACAGAGAGGGATGAAGCTGTTTGCAGAATTTTAAAGAGAGAGAGACTGTAAACTGTTCAGATCAGCGTTATAAAAACTTTGTCATTGAATATGTCAGACGCCTGGAAAAAATGGGCCTAAGGCAGTCGTATGTAGATTTTTCTCAGACTCAGAAACCCATAGTAGAGTTATGTAATAATATTGGTAAAGTAGAGGGAGAAAACAAGGTGAGGGTACAAGTATTATTTACGAAAGCTACCTAGTCACAAACATGCTCATGCCATAGATCAGTGATTGCAAACGTCTGAAAACATGGAGGCCATAGGTCAATCATTTTCAAGCCTTATGGGAAGCATATACATTTATGACTATTAAACACCCAAATAATAATATTCTTCCTAAAAATTCCCAATGGCAAAGAGAATATAGGTAAGGTTGTAAGGTAGCACAAAAAAAGTGGAAAAGGAAGCGCTAAAAGCTAAATCCTCAAAGAGCATAAAAATATATTGACCAAATGTTTTGGTGGTGGAAGGGGTGTTATTCAATAAAACTGTTGCTTTAAATATCAAAAACAATGCTTTATTGCGGAAGCCAAATGGCATAAGTACACAATTGTATAAAACAAGCTACTTGCATAAAAACATATAAAATCACGTAAAAACATACATAGCTAGAATGTATTTAGTGTAGATGTTGGTATATTGCAGATAAAATAATGAGTAGTACAGATTAACCTGTATATAGAATATATATATATATATATATATATATATATATATATATATATATATATATATATGAGTTGTGCATAAAATTAAAACAGTATATATGAACTAATAGTAGCGTGCACGCTCTATATAAAAGTCAGAGCAATGTTCTGTATATAATTCCAAAGAAAAGGGGTATAGAGCAGTATGCTGGGGTTTCTTCCTCACCGTAGCTCTTTTATAGCGTTTTATTTCTATATATCCTCCATAGGCTGCTTGCCAATCCAGAGGCACGATTTGTAATCCAATACGTATTCAGATCTAATCCGTGTGTGCTTGCTGTCTGGTGACTTTTTGCAGACAAAACCGGTGTGTAAATCTTTACAGAACAGCTTCTGTGATCATCTCAAGTACTCCTGACCATCAGTGGTCACGTAGTAACGCATTTCGGCCCTCCAATTGGGCTTTGTCAAACCATGACACTTCTGTGTGACTGTCTGTCTTTTATACCTTTATCCAGGTGTATTCAATTGCTTAATTTAGTGGTTTTATTAGTTGACCACCTGATTGCACTTCTGTGTGGCTGTCTGTCTCTTTTTTTAATTTTATCCAGGTGTATTCTATTACTTAATTGAGATATGGTTTAAAACAATGGCACCACTAGGGGGCAAACTCCCTATTACAGGGAGTGCAGAATTATTAGGCAAATTAGTATTTTGACCACATCATCCTCTTTATGCATGTTGTCTTACTCCAAGCTGTATAGGCTCGAAAGCCTACTACCAGTTAAGCATATTAGGTGATGTGCATCTCTGTAATGAGAAGGGGTGTGGTCTAATAACATCAACACCCTATATCAGGTGTGCATAATTATTAGGCAACTTCCTTTCCTTTGGCAAAATGGGTCAAAAGAAGGACTTGACAGGCTCAGAAAAGTCAAAAATAGTGAGATATCTTGCAGAGGGATGCAGCACTCTTAAAATTGCAAAGCTTCTGAAGCGTGATCATCGAACAATCAAGCGTTTCATTCAAAATAGTCAACAGGGTCGCAAGAAGCGTGTGGAAAAACCAAGGCACAAAATAACTGCCCATGAACTGAGAAAAGTCAAGCGTGCAGCTGCCAAGATGCCACTTGCCACCAGTTTGGCCATATTTCAGAGCTGCAACATCACTGGAGTGGTACAAAGAAAAAAGAGAAGTGTGTGTATGCGCTAAACAGCTATGGGGATGAAGAATAATCTGCAAATATATAATAGTATATTAAAGATATGTATTATAAAATCACTTGGTGTGGCATACAAATTTAGTATAGGTGTTACAAAGAATAACTTAGCAACTATAATAAATCAAATATCAAAGCAACTGAAATAAATCAAATATCAAAGCAATATGTATATCAGAATAAAATTTATTTATCTCATTTAAAATAACATGAAAATATCTAAATATTGTCTATTGATAATATGACCGGTCATATATAATTACAAACACTATGCTAAAAATATGTAAAATATGCTAAAAATAGCTAAAAGTAGCTGAATATTGATTGAGGCAACTAGGTCTAAAAAGATATTGGGATGGTTGCCCTATATAAAAGTGTAAATCCACCTATGGAATACTGGCTCGTATGAGATTAGGTCACAGTAAAAGTTCCGTTTGGGAATAGGTAGGTATAAAAGTTCTGCCTAGGGATGAAATAATGTTAACGCTCCGTTATAGGAATAAATGGGTGTTAAAACACCGTATGGAGATATTTGTAGTTCCGTTAGATGTTCCAAATAATAAAACAGGGGTTATTAGCAGTTTCTGTGATAATAAGATGATATCTTCTTTTAGGAATAACCTCTGACAACCACGCTGCAGGGCCGCTACACCTCTATGGTGCCTACCTGCTCCTTTCTCGAGCTGAATCCTCCGTCAAGGTACGGCACAGGTGTCCGGCGCGGCTCACAACAGCTGGTGACGTCAGGAACGCTGGATGCGTGTCGAATGTAGGTCCGGTCAGGAAGAGAAACTCTGCGCAGAGTATTATTAGAAGTGGATCAAGTAGTCCCAACGAATCCTTTGCAATCCTTGTAGATAATAATGTATTATCACTTTGTGATTAATCATCTAGGTCCATCAACGCGTTTCACCACATGGCTTTATCAAGATGGTTTAAGCTAGTTCTGAGATCCTTTATAAATGTATAGTTCATCTGTGATTGGTCATGGTTTAATTGTTGAATTGTTGATTCCTTAAGGACATTCCTTACTTAAGGTGGATTTACTTAAAGGTGGATTTACTTAAGGTGGATTACCTAGGTTCTTATTTTGTATTATATAGAGCTATTTCCTTCTATCATTCTCATTTGATACAGTTTGTCTAGAAATACTATTGTATATATACAATTTCTTATAGTGTGAAAATATAAAGTCTTTACATTAAAAATTCATTCTTTTTACTCAATTAATATGTGTACAATCTTTATAGATATATTCTATAAAACATCTAAATGGGGTTAATATAATGTAAACATAGTGGTATTTATATATGTACAATTTATAATAGAATCCTAAAAATAATATACAAAGTTTTATATTACAAATGCATGCATAATGTAGGCTCGTCGTTTATGCATATATTATATAGAGCATCTAAAATTGGGACTAATGTAATTAGAGCTTACATCTATATTTATTAGAACTTTTGCTGTTTCTATCAGTATTAACATAAAGCATGTATGAGTTAAAAATTATACAACTTTATTGTTGTTAAACCGTTATTAACCCTAGATGTCAGTACTTAATAGTAGGTTTTATGAAATAAAAGGTCCCATAAATGTCTTTAATTTCAGAATATGTATGACCTGTTTGGTTCATAAGTTTCTTAATATTATATGTATGTGTATATTATGTAATACTTGTGGATCCCAATTATATTTACTAAAATGCCATATATGTTAAATGAACTGTGACTATAAAAATAAGATAATCAATACAAAGAATCATAAAAAGAATCTTAAAATCTATAGTAGGATATATATGGAAGGTTTTTTTTCTATGTTTTAATGTTCGAAATACAGTTCCATTAAGGGTATCGTTTGGCTTATGTACATGTGTATACAATTTTGAGTATTGGATTGGTGGGGAGTTGCAAGATTAACAGTCTAGAATAAATAGATTTAAATCTAGCTCAGAATTTAGTCCTTGTGGGAATAGTGTTTTTAATTCAAAAATAAGTTCTGCTTCTTTTCTAAGGAGTAGTTGATCAAAATTCCCTCCTCTCCATGGTTTTGCGATCTTGCAAATACCCCAATACTTAAGGTCGTTGGTGTTGTTATGGTGTACTGTCCTGAAGTGTTCATAAAGCCTAGTTTCTTGATCACCTTTTTTTATAAGATTGAGGTGTTCCCTAATTCTTGTGCGTAAAACTCTGGAGGTCTCTCCCAAATATTGTTTGCCACATGTGCACTGAATCAGGTATATGATGCCTTTATCACTGCATCTAATGGTCTCTTTGATATTGTATTTCTTACCTGTATTGAAGGATTTGTAATCTTTACATTTTGTGCTATGTTGGCAAGCTTTACAGCTATAGCAGGGATAATATCCCCTTAATTTTCTTCCCGTCAAATCTTTCTCTTTTATCTTATGGTTTACTTTCTTAAAATCACTAGGTGCAAGGATATTTTTAATGTTAGTTGCTTTCCTGTAAACAATACTAGGGTAATCAGAGATACTGTTTCCCAAAA
The DNA here is from genome assembly GCF_027579735.1 of Bombina bombina. Taxonomy (NCBI): domain Eukaryota; kingdom Metazoa; phylum Chordata; class Amphibia; order Anura; family Bombinatoridae; genus Bombina; species Bombina bombina. Next base: position 734,020,245 of record NC_069502.1, read on the forward strand.
TTGGATCAGATTTAATCAGATGCCAGTGTTTGTTTAAAATCCTAGTTAGATGTTTATGATGGTAATTATAATTAGTTATTAATGGTACTTTTAAGATTTCTTTGGTCTGGTTCTCAGCTTTTGGCTTTTTTGAGAGTATATTCTGTCTGTCCATATTTCTGACTTTATTAATCTCGTCTTTCAGAATATCATGATCGTATCCATTTTCTAAGAATCTGTCCTCTAGGATCTTAACCTGTGTATCATAATCAGAAAGTTTGGAGCAATTTCGTCTAATTCTAAGGAATTGACCCTTAGGGATGTTGTCTATCCACCTTTTCAAGTGACAACTATGTGTGGGGATATAGTTATTGGCATCCGTTGTTTTGAAATGATTTTTAGTTGTTAATTCTCCGTGTTCTATAAAGATGTCCAAATCTAAAAACTTAATTTGTTGTCTACTTATTGTATAAGTGAATTTCAAGTTTAGATCGCTGTGATTCATATCTTGAAAGAAGGTTATCAGGCTATCCTCACTCCCCTTCCATACTATTAAAATATCGTCAATATATCTTTTGAACAGCACGAGGTTTGCTCCCAACTCATGCTCTTGGGTAAAGTGGTGTTCCCATTTACCCATAAATAAGTTAGCATAGCTGGGAGCAAACCTCGTGCCCATTGCTGTACCCTGTGTTTGAAGATATATATCATCGTTAAAAGCGAAAACATTGTTTTCCAGTATAAATTCAATACATGTCAATATAAATTGTTTATGTTTCAATTGTACGCTGCTCTCACTTTTTAGGAACCAGTCTATGGCTGCAATGCCCTTATCGTGTTTGATACTGGTGTACAGCGAACTTACGTCGCTGGTTGCCAAAATGTAATCATCTTGCCAATTCAAATTTTGTAATAGATTTAGGACATCTGTAGTGTCTTTAAGATATGATGGCAATTTTTGAACATAACTTTGCAGTTGTGTGTCTACATATAAAGAAAGGTTGGAACAGATAGATGAAATGCCTGAGATTATGGGGCGTCCCGGTGGGTTAACTAAATTTTTATGAATCTTGGGTAAGAAATAGAACATGGCCATTTTGGGATGTTTCTGATAAATGAAGTTAAATTCTTTCGTACTGATTATATTATTTTCTTTGGCCTTATTTAGAAGAACTAATAGTTTGGTATTGATTTTATTCATGGGATTTAGTTTAAGTTTTTTGTAAGTGTCTATATCGTTCAACAAACGGTTAGCTTCTCCAATATAATTTTCAGTATCCATGATAACTAAACCCCCACCCTTATCCGCCGGTTTGATTGTGATATTTTTATCTTTTTGTAATTGTGTTAAAACCTCCCTTTCTTTTTTAGTCATATTATATTTAACACTACTTTTATATTCTGTATTTAGTTTATCTATTTCAGATAGAATTGATCTTTCAAAAACTTCGATATTACTCCCTTTACTGTGGTAGGGGTAAAATTTGGATTTAGGTTTCAATTGGGTATGTGTAATTTTACTCGATACCTCTGCTGTTTGTCTAAACAGCACTGGAGTGCCCAAAAGCACAAAGTGTGCAATACTTAGAGACATGGCCAAGGTAAGAAAGGCTGAAAGACGACCACCACTGAACAAGACACACAAGCTGAAACGTCAAGACTGGGCCAAGAAATATCTCAAGACTGATTTTTCTAAGGTTTTATGGACTGATGAAATGAGAGTGAGTCTTGATGGGCCAGATGGATGGGCCCGTGGCTGGATTGGTAAAGGGCAGAGAGCTCCAGTCCGACTCAGATGCCAGCAAGGTGGAGGTGGAGTACTGGTTTGGGCTGGTATAATCAAAGATGAGCTTGTGGGGCCTTTTCGGGTTGAGGATGGAGTCAAGCTCAACTCCCAGTCCTACTGCCAGTTTCTGGAAGACACCTTCTTCAAGCAGTGGTACAGGAAGAAGTCTGCATCCTTCAAGAAAAACATGATTTTCATTCAGGACAATGCTCCATCACACGCGTCCAAGTACTCCACAGCGTGGCTGGCAAGAAAGGGTATAAAAGAAGAAAATCTAATGACATGGCCTCCTTGTTCATCTGATCTGAACCCCATTGAGAACCTGTGGTCCATCATCAAATGTGAGATTTACAAGGAGGGAAAACAGTACACCTCTCTGAACAGTGTCTGGGAGGCTGTGGTTGCTGCTGCACGCATTGTTGATGGTGAACAGATCAAAACACTGACAGAATCCATGGATGGCAGGCTTTTGAGTGTCCTTGCAAAGAAAGGTGGCTATATTGGTCACTGATTTGTTTTTGTTTTGTTTTTGAATGTCAGAAATGTATATTTGTGAATGTTGAGATGTTATATTGGTTTCACTGGTAAAAATAAATAATTGAAATGGGTATATATTTGTTTTTTGTTAAGTTGCCTAATAATTATGCACAGTAATAGTCACCTGCACACACAGATATCCCCCTAAAATAGCTATAACTAAAAACAAACTAAAAACTACTTCCAAAACTATTCAGCTTTGATATTAATGAGTTTTTTGGGTTCATTGAGAACATGGTTGTTGTTCAATAATAAAATGAATCCTCAAAAATACAACTTGCCTAATAATTCTTCACTCCCTGTATTGTGAGTTACCAGAAGGTGGTTGAATGTGGATATCATAAGTGATACTGTAACATAAGGTAACAATGATATTTATCGCTACAGCCCGTGTGTTAGTAACTGACAGGAAGTATAGCAAGTTAATTGTATATGGATCTTCAACTGCAGATCTAGATGGAATGTTTCACTCAGCACCTGCTTATCATATGTAGAAGAGAAGCGTATGGCTTGGAGTGATTTATTATATCTTGAAAAGAACAGAGTGACACAGGTTAAAACCTGGAGCAGTCTCTTACAGCATCAGCTGTTAGAGAAAACAGGAACCCAAGGGGTTAATTAATTCAGGTAGGAGTTTAAATAACAAGGAACCATTCAGTCACTGTTTCACTCTTACCGGAGAGTGGTCTTTAGCTATCCGTTGTAACAGCTGATCTGTCAGATTAGGACAGAAGAGAAATCCTCAGGCAGCATGTGAACGGTTAGAACTGAGGAGCTGCGCTGATAGTAATTAGTGATCCGGTGAAGCAGGTAGTTTCAGGAGTGAAGAAAGATTTGCACAAGCAATATAAAAGTTCAAAACGATATTCAGAATTTAATCCTGTTGTAACAAAAGGGTAATCCAAAGAGCACAATATGCAGTGTTAGCTCAGCTACTAAACTCATTAACTAAGCACCTGTCTGCCCTCAGGAAAAGGTTTAAGTAAGGTAAAAAGGTGCGGCTTCATAGTTAAGGTGGAATTACAGAATATCAAATGTTAGACAGTTAAGGTGGAGAGATGAGTTCTGACATGACCCCCCCCTTCAGGCAAGCCTTCCCAAGGCTTGCAGCCTGGGGCGATCAGGGTTCCTCCTGTGGAACTGAGCAACAAGTCTTGGAGCATTCATGTGAGATGATGGTTCCCAGGTATCCTCATCTGGTGGATAACCCTTCCATCGGACAAGGTACTGGAGTTCACCTTTAGTAATCCGAGAATCAAGTAATTCTTTCACTTCGTATTCTTCTGCATCCAGAATCGGTGGCTTGGGTGGTAAAATATGTGTGCCGGAGGAGGAAGCTGGTTTGATCAGAGAAACGTGGAAAGTGGAGTGGATGAGGGAGAGGGAGGTAATTGAAGTGCTACTGCATTTTGATTGATGATCCGTATAATCTGAAACGGGCCTATGAACAGACTGGCTAATTTTTTGCTTGGGATTTGCAATCTCAAATTTTTGGTCGAAAGCCATACCCAGTCACCGACTATGTATTGAGGTGGTGGTCTTCTTCTCAGATCATAATATTTTTTCTGGGCGTTTTGAGCAGATTGCAAATGTTTTTGGAGTAATTGCAAATTTTGTGTCATCCTATCAGCTATATCATCAATTTTGGGACTTGGAGAACTGGTGATTGTGAGAAAGGACATTTTTGGATGGAACCCATAGTTGGCGTAGAAGGGAGTCATTCGAGATGAAGAGTTGAATGTGTTGTTGTATGCAAACTCAGTGGTTGATAAATAATTCATCCAGTCTTCTTGGTGGAATGCACAATAGGATCTAATGTACTGTTCTAGCCATTGATTCAGACGCTCTGTTTGGCCGTTCGTCTGTGGGTGATAAGCTGTGGTGTACCTATGGTTTATTTGTAGTTTCTGACATAGATTCCTCCAAAACTTGGAGGTAAACTGAGTCCCCCTGTCGGTGGTCAGAATGGTTGGTATGCCATGAAGTTTCAGAACATTATCTATAAATAACTGGGCTGTTTCTGCGGAGGTTGGAAGTTTCCGATATGGGATGAAATGGGCCATTTTTGTCATCAAATCAACAACTACCAATATCGTGTTCATTCCAAGTGAGAGAGGCAATTCGACTATAAAATCCATGCCCAGATGGGTCCATGGTTTATCAGGAACTTGTATAGGCATCTTCTTTCTGATTTAGATGTGGTACAAATTGTACAATCTTGTATGTATTCCTTGATACTCATGTTCATCTTAGGCCACCAATAGTTCCTTGCTATCAAATCCTTTGTCCTGGAAATTCCTGGATGGCCAGAAAGAGGAGAGTCGTGGTGTTCCTTGATTAACTCCTGTCTTAGAGTCTGGGGTACATAAATCTTGTCTTTGATGTATCCTATACCATCTGAAGCGGTATGGAGTTGTGATGGAGTATCCAAGTCTTGGACCAAAGCCTCTTTGAGTTTAGAGGCAAAAGTTGAGGTGATACCAATGTATCTATCATGTGGTATGATTTCCTTTGGATTGTGGTCATTTACTGGCTTTGGGTCCTTCCGGGATAAGGCATCAGCCTTACCATTCCTTGAAGCGGGTCTGTATATGATCTGAAAATGGAATCTGCTGAAATATAGACTCCAGCGAACCTGTCTGGCAGAGAGTGTCTTGTTCCTTTGGAGAAATTCCAGATTTTTATGATCTGTATATACTATGATGGGTAATTGTGTTCCTTCTAAAAGATGTCTCCAATGCTCAAATGATCTTTTAATGGATAACAACTCTTTCTCTCCTATTGGGTAGTTGATCTCCGGAGGAGACATAACTTTAGAATAAAATGCTACTGGATGAAGAGGATGATTCAAGTCTTCTCTCTGGGATAAAACTGAACCTAAAGCGTAATCTGAAGAATCCACTTCTAAAAAGTATTGCAACTCCGGATTTGGATGTCGGAGTATCGGAGCAGAGGTGAACACAGTTTTCAATGTGAGAAAGGCTTGAGCCGCTGATGGATTCCACAAAAAGGGTGTTGTGCAGCCCGTGAGGGCAGTTAGGGGTTTAGCGATAGCGGAATAACCTTTGATAAATTTCCTATAATAGTTACTAAACCCGAGGAAGCGTTGAAGCTCCTTGCGGTTAGAAGGTGTTGGCCAATCTTTTACCGCTTCCACCTTGTTATCCTGCATCTGTATTCCCTCTGGGGATATATCATATCCCAAAAAGGAGATCTTTTCTGTATGGAAAAGGCATTTTTCTGCCTTGGCATATAATCGATGTATTTGTAATCTTGATAATACCCATGGACGTGTTTAATGTGATCCTCCAAGTTTTGGGAGTATATTAAAATGTCATCGAGATAAACTATCACACATACGTCAAGAAGATCCCTGAAAACATCATTGACAAAATGCTGGAACGTTGCCGGAGCGTTACACAGACCAAAAGGCATTACCAAATACTCATATAACCCATATCTCGTTCTAAAAGCTGTCAACCACTCATCTCCCTCTCTTATGCGTATGAGGTTGTAAGCCCCCCTGAGATCGAGCTTTGTGTAGATCTTAGCTTGATGTAAACGCTCTATAAGTTTGGGGATTAGGGGGAGAGGGTAACGATTCTTCACAGTAATTTTATTAAGCTCCCTATAGTCAATAATTGGCCTTAAAGTCTGATCTTTGTTCGTCACAAAGAACATGCCGGCTCCGGCAGGAGAGACAGAAGGTCTGATAAACCCCTTCTTCAAATTATCATCAAGATAGGACTTTAAATGACTTAATTCGGGCTGGCTCAATGGGTATAGATGTCCATATGGGACGCTAGATCCCGGTATTAAATCAATGGGACAATCGTAACTCCGATGCGGAGGTAAGCTCTCAGCCTCTCTTTTGCTGAAGACTTCTGCGTATTCAGCATAAATCCTAGGGATAACTGTAGTTTCTTCTGCACAATGTAGAGTATGTATGTCATTATAACACAACTTACGGCAATGTGTGGAATCTAATGTGAGTTTTAATGTTTTCCACTCTATGTTAGGCTCGTGTAGTCTTATCCACTGCATACCTAAAACTACGGGAAAGAGTGGGGAAGGAAGTACATCAAATCGTAAATACTCATGATGATTGTCCTGAGTAATGACTAATAGAGGGATTGTGTGATGGGTGATAGGACCGCTTGATATGTAAGACCCATCAACTACTTTGATAGACACAGGAACAGACTTTTTTTCAAGTGGGATTTTATTAACATTCACATACTCCAAATCAATATAAGCCCCATAAGCCCCAGTGTCAATTATAGCCTCTGTAGTCGAACGCTTACGGTCCCACTGCAAAGAGAGAGAGATGGTACAGTAAACTGGGTTATATTGAATATGAGGCATAGTATTGGTCATAATGTACTTACTCTTTTTATTTCTCTGCAGTACAGGGCAGTCTTTAACAGTGTGTGCTGGATTAGCACAATACAGACACAGTGCCTGGGCCTTCCTTCTTTGCTTTTCCTCCAAAGATAAAGGACCCCTTAACATGCCTATCTCCATCGGTTCTTGAGGGGCAGCAGCACTGCTGAGGGATTGGTTAGGTGCAGAGGTTCTTTTATACGTAGGTTCTGAGGAGTGGCGTTCGCTCTTTCTCTCCCGTAGTCTCCGGTCTATTTGAATGGACAGTCTCATCAACCCTTCCAGGCTGTCAGGAAGTTCCACTCGAGCTAACTCATCTTTTACTTGATCAGAGAGACCTAACCTAAACTGATTTTTTAGGGCTATGTGATTCCATTGGGAATCTGTAGCAAACTGCTTAAAATCAGTGATATATATTTCAACTGATCTGTTGCCCTGTTTCAAAGCCCTCATCTTTGTTTCTGCAGTTAACTGCGAGTTGGTGTCCAGATATTACTCATCCATGGCAATCAGAAAATCATTTAAGGAGTTGATGATAGGGTTGTTGTTTTCATAAAATGAATCTGCCCAAATTCTTGGCTCCCCTCTGAGGTAAGATATTACCGTGAGCACCTTTATGTTATCCTGCTGGTAGGTCTTTGGCTTTAAAGTGAACATAAGTAGACAGGCATTCCTGAACTGTCTATACATACGTCTGTCCCCTGAAAATAAATCAGGAGGGGATATCTGTGGTTCTGGGCATGCATCAGGTGGTACCACTTTAGCAGATAGGGAGTCCTTGATGACCTTCCTTAACGTTTCATTTTCAACTTGAAGATTACTTAGAGCCTGACCGAGTTGGTCTACCCTCTGAGATAAGCCATAAACAACTTGAGGTAGATCCGCTGGATCCATTATTTTGGCTTAGTTAATCTGTTAGTAACTGACAGGAAGTATAGCAAGTTAATTGTATATGGATCTTCAACTGCAGATCTAGATGGAATGTTTCACTCAGCACCTGCTTATCATATGTAGAAGAGAAGCGTCTGTTAGTAACTGACAGGAAGTATAGCAAGTTAATTGTATATGGATCTTCAACTGCAGATCTAGATGGAATGTTTCACTCAGCACCTGCTTATCATATGTAGAAGAGAAGCGTATGGCTTGGAGTGATTTATTATATCTTGAAAAGAACAGAGTGACACAGGTTAAAACCTGGAGCAGTCTCTTACAGCATCAGCTGTTAGAGAAAACAGGAACCCAAGGGGTTAATTAATTCAGGTAGGAGTTTAAATAACAAGGAACCATTCAGTCACTGTTTCACTCTTACCGGAGAGTGGTCTTTAGCTATCCGTTGTAACAGCTGATCTGTCAGATTAGGACAGAAGAGAAATCCTCAGGCAGCATGTGAACGGTTAGAACTGAGGAGCTGCGCTGATAGTAATTAGTGATCCGGTGAAGCAGGTAGTTTCAGGAGTGAAGAAAGATTTGCACAAGCAATATAAAAGTTCAAAACGATATTCAGAATTAAATCCTGTTGTAACAAAAGGGTAATCCAAAGAGCACAATATGCAGTGTTAGCTCAGCTACTAAACTCATTAACTAAGCACCTGTCTGCCCTCAGGAAAAGGTTTAAGTAAGGTAAAAAGGTGCGGCTTCATAGTTAAGGTGGAATTACAGAATATCAGATGTCAGACAGTTAAGGTGGAGAGATGAGTTCTGACACCGTGCCAATTAAGGTCAACCACTTCACAGAGCAATCCTTTACATAAACTGTACATATTACCTTCTCCAATAACTGATCTACTGAAGCAATCATCACTATGGAACATAGTTCAGATCTTTGAACCATCTAGTTTAGAATAATTGTGATATAAATACACACTCCTGCTTGTTATTCTGACCCTTGTCTATAAAGAGGCTATCATACCTCAGAGGCCTATGTAATAATTAAGACCAAGGGTTATTATTGTAAAACTACTCCATCCATGGTTTTAATTTTTCACCCAATTTTATAATATAGTAATAAAAGTTATGTTTTAATTTATTTGTTCGCTATTTCTGCCTAGTAGTCTGGGCAGTGAGTGCTATAATCGCATACTGTAGTGGGAATTCTCTGTCCATTCCCACGTTCTTTTGTCGCATTCTATTACTTAATCTAGTAGTTTTTATTAGTTGACCATCTGTAATTCATTTGAACCACTTAATTGCTGTAAAACCCATCATTGCAAAACTGCTTCATTTGTAAAAACAGCCTTGGAATTAATTTGTATATCTATATTTCAATCTGCAGATGTTTTTCATGAATGCAGATTATGAGATATATGCGATATGCAGTTGTTATTGAGTTGTGTAATACTTTCAAGTTACTAATAAATATTAGAAATGAGTGTTAAGAAAGCTATGTTACAAAAAGTTGTCAGTGGCAACAAAAACGCTAAAAAAAGATAAAATGCTAACGGTGAGTACATTTATTTGGGTTAGTGTTTTTTTTTTAGATAATGGGCACTAAAGAGCTGATTTCCCTTTTAAGGGCAATGCCCATACAAATGCCCCTTTAGGGGCAATGGGTAGCTTAGGTTTTTCTAGAGTTAGTTTTTTCTTATTTTGGGGGTTGGGTGGGTGGGTTGGTTTTACTGTTAGGGGTTACGTTGTCATTTTTAATGCAAATTTAGTGTGTCGCAATGTGGGGGCCAGTGCTTTAGGGGTTACTAGGTTTAGTATTTGCGATGGGGGGGGGGGGTGGCGGATTAGGGCTTAATAGGTTTATTGTAGGGTTGGCGATGTGGGGGATCGGCGGTTTAGGGGTTATTAGGTTTATTTAGTGTTGACGATGTCGGGGGCGGCGGATTAGGGGTATTTAGAGTAGGGGTTTTTGTTAGGGTGTTAGATTTATACATAACTTTCTTGTCTCCATAGACATCAATGGGGAATGCATTAAAGCGAGTGCCATTCCGCAATCGAAGGTATTTCTCCATTGATGACTATGGGGGAAAACGAGCACGTCATGTCAGGACTTGGCTTTTTTGCGGTATGGAGCTTATCGCACCATATCGCACAACACAAGAAGGTTTTTTGTTAACTTGTAATGGCAGCGCTATGGAAAGTGCGGTATCGCTACATTGTTAGCGTTATTTACGAACTGGGTTTAGCGCATAACTTGTAATTTAGGTGCATGAGTATTGTGTATAGAATAATTTAAAAAATAAATATGACATAAAATAGTAGCAGGACTGAGGAAAGGAGAAAGACAGATGCCCTCACTGCAGTTAATGTCGTTTTAGTCTACTACATCCAAAAATGCACTACAATTTTATTTGTTGCTGTAGTTTTTATAGGGACATTCCTGTTATGAAAAGAAACACTTTGGGCTAGATTACAAAATTGAGACTTTACGGGTGCACCCCTAATTTTACTAGTTGTGAGTAAATGTGATTACGCCATTGCTATTACGGTTTGCACTTTGGTTAATAATGCTTCTGAAAAGCTGGTGTTTATCAAAGAGCAAACCTAAAAAGTTGCACAAAACACATCACAAATACATTGGACAGTACAGTAACACTCATATTATAACTGTAAGAATGATAGATTTTATTGCATTAAAAAGTTAGAGGGGTCAAATTTATGAAATGTCAGGTGTTAGAAAGAAATATCCTGAAAGTTCTTTAACATAGAGATCCATGAAGACACATTTATTAATATTGCTATCTCTTAAAAGATATATCTATAATAATAACTTTGAACCTGTTATCTCACACTCAGTACCACTCTACTCTTATCTGCCAAGGAACAACTGATACAAATTCAGAACTATAAATTGTCCTACAATTTGCAATACTAACAGGACTATCATACAGTTGTTCCTTTCCCTTATTTATTTACTGATCTCTCTGAGAAACCTACGAACCAGCCAAGTTACAAGTCCAAATTGTTAGTCCTTTTCAAAGTGTATTTTATTTTTTTATTAAAATGTCATACATGTAGAAGTTTGCAAATAAACAATTTTTCCACAATATCCAATATGAAAGAAACCAAAAGTCTTCTAGCAAAGAAAAATGACATTAAAATGGACTAACAATAAAGAACACGTCTAACATTTCGTGTAATAAGGAGAACATTGGATAGCCCCATTAAAAAGAGCAAATTAAGCGGAATGAAAGGCTACAAAACAAATTAAAATAATATAAAATGAATATATGAGAACTTAAGGTGGGTCATTACTAAGCATGGGCATTCGGTAGCTTCGTTTGCTGCCGAATGCGGAAGTAGTTAGCCGCTCGTGGACTTTGGATATGTTAATTGCCGGATTTATGCTTGTGAAAGAGCACCACACTAAGATCTGGATTTGCACAGAATTTAGTGTGGTGATCTTTCACAAGAATCAATCTGGCACTGAAAATAGTCAAAGTCCACTTGCTGCCACCTACTTAGGGAGACAAACATATCTCTATGGTTTTGGACAATGTTCCTTCTAATTCTTTTGAGCACTGTGTGTAAAAAAAATTGCCTGTGCAATTTTTGGATAAGTGACTAAAAATTTTGTAATAAAGGTATAAACACACTAACTTACATGTACACAGTCTCACATGCACACTCATGAAGAGATAGAGAACAGAGTATCATAGACAGAGAGGATGAGAACAAAAGGTGAGAGAAAAGAGGAAGAGAGAGAACAGAATAAGAGAGAGATTGTGGAGAACAGAATAAGAGAGAGAGAGAGGGATGAGAGAACAAAGGAAAAGAGAGGGGAGAGAGAAGAAGAGAGAAAGGGGAGAGAAGAAAAGAGAGAGAGAGTGAGAGGGATGGAGAACAGCAGAAGAGAGAGAAAGGGGAGAAAACAGAAAAATCATAATTTATGCTTACCTGATAAATTAATTTCTTTCATGGTGGTGAGAGTCCATGATCTATTACTCCTGGGAATTACTCTTTTCTACCACTATAAGGAGGCAAAGATTCCCAAACACCCAACAGCACTATAAAACCTCTCCCACCTCACACATGCCTGAGTCTAAAGTATAGCCAAGAAAAGTGAGGTAAGATAAAGGAATACAAGCCATAAAAGTTGCAAGAAAAAAAAAAAAGCTGAAGTAAACACTGACCCCAAAAAAACATAAGCGTGGGGTCTCGTGGACTCTCACCACCATGAATTTTTTTTATCAGGTAAGCATAAATTATGTTTTCTTTTATACAGGTGGTGAGAGTCCACAATCCATTTCTCCTGGGAACTAATAACCAAACGGTGGAGTCGACAAGTAATAATATAAAGGGAAGGATTTAAAAACATATTTTTTCACTGAGAAATTAAATCCACAACCCCAATACAAATTTTCTATTTTTTTTTTTTTTTAAATACATCAAACAGTCAAAAAATAAAACTGAGACAACTGCCTGAAGAACCTTTCTACTAAAGGCTGCTTCAGAAGAAGGAAAAACGTAAAAGTATTTGAAAAGACCAAGTAGCTACCAACTGAAGCCTTATTCTTGAAATCACAAGAACTGGCATCTGACCAAGTAGGAGGCTGATCTGCCTCTAAGTAAGCCTTGTGAATCAAAAGTTCCAACCAAGAGGCCAAAGAAACTGAACAAACTTTCTGACCTTTTCTAGGATCAGAAAAGTGAATGAACAAACTAGAAGTTTGTCTAAAGTCCTATGTAGCATCAATGTAATATTTCAATACCCTAACAACGTCCAAAGTTGACAGACCTTGTGATAGATTCTCTGAGTTACAGGCATACAAGCCTGAATTAAGGTTTCAATCACAGAATCAAAGAAACTCCTATGTCTAAGGACTAAACATTACATTTCCATGACATCAAGTTTAGAGACATGAGATCCAGATGGAAAAAACAGACCTTGGGACAGAAGGTATGACTGCAGAGGCCAAGGAGGACAACTGGACATTTGAATCATAACTGCAAACCAAATCTTGCAAGGTCAAGCAGGAGTGGAAATCACTCTGGGGAGAAGTACCAGAGGAAGAAACAGATAAGCAAGCTTAAATGACTAAGGAATGCTAGAGCATCCACTAACTCTTTTTGAGAATCCTTGGACCTTGCAAAGTACCTGGGAAGTTTGTTGTTCAAACAAGAGGCCATCATATCTATCTCTGGTAGACCCCAAAGATCCACAATCTGATTGAACACATCTTGGTGGAGTGAACACTCACGTGGATGTAGAGATTGACGACTGAGAAAGTCAGCTTCTCAGTTGGTCACCCATGGATTATGAATCGCAGAAACTGGAAAAGAATTGATTTTTGCCCATGAGAGAATTTGAGACATTTCTCTCATGGCCAGGTAACTGTGAGTTACCCCTGATGACTGACATAAGCCACTGCTCTGACATTGTCTGTCTGAAAACAGAGATGAGATTCTCTTATCAACAGAGGCTAAGCTTGAAGAGCCCTGCCATTTTCACTGAGTTCTAGAACATTTATAGGTAACCTCGCCTTCCAAGGATCCCAAACTCCTTGTGCTCTCAGAGACACCAAAACAGCTCCCCAACCCGAGAGACTTGCATCTGTAGTGATCACAGTCCAGGTAGGATGAGAAAAATAATCCCCCTAAATAAAAACTTGTATTAGGATCCAAAAATCTATTTAAACAGCTGAGTATAATCTCTGCACCATTGACAAAGTATACAAAACTGAAGAGGTCTCATGTGAAATGTGCAAACGGAATTGCAATTGAAGCTGCAATCATAAGAACTAGAACATCCTTACAAACAACCGTGGGGAAAGAGAGAGACTGAAGGTTTCCGACAAGCTGACACCAATTTTACCCTTCTCTACTCTGTTAGTGAAAGACTCATGGAGACTGAATCTATTTGAATTCCCCCAAAAGTTACCTTTGATTGTGGAATCAAATAACTTTTTGGAAAATTGATCATTCAACCATGTCAAAACGATACTTCAATGTACTAATAAAAAAGCAATTGCTTTACTCACATAAAGAAAAAATGCAAATCACACAGTAAAAAATACAGTTAAAATAACACACAATTAATACATAATAAGAATACAATGAATTACACAGTTGATACACAATTGATACAAACTCAATGTCTACACTCAGTCCGTTATCCGGATAACGCGTTTCAAATTTATTCCAATTCTTTCTCAAGAAACAATTTGAAATGCATTGCTCAGTGTGTTTTTTGCTCAGTACGATTGAATTTTGAGGCTCTGAGGCTTCCGTAGGGAAGCAAGACCGTTGGAGTCCCAGTGAACTGTTTGTCAGTTTTACGCTACAGGTGTGACTGGTCCCATGGGAATTCAGTCAAAAGTCTCTTCAGTAATGGCTGGTGTTCTGAACCCAACAACATTTGCGGTGGTGAGCAGTGAAGGGGGAAAGTGCCGCCTTTGGAGAGATTGTGACGACTAATCCAATCTTATGTGTAAGTATGGATATACCGTCTTTCTCTGTGAAAAGTGATATCTACCTAAGGAGTTGCCGTTGTCTATCTCACTCATTGGTCTGACGATCCACAGGGAGATCCCATAAGAAGCTTCAGCTACCTCTTGATTTGAGAGTTGCCACTAACCTGGGCGCTTTTGTAATAAGGATAACGGAGTGTAGACATCGAGTTTGTATTAATTGTATATCAACTATGTATCAACTGTGTAATTAATTGTATTCTTATTATGTATTAATTGTGTGTTATTTTAACTGTATGTTTTACTGTGTGATTTGCATTTTTTCTTTATGTGAGTAAAGCAATTGCTACTTTATTGGCACATTGAAGTATCATTGATTTCCAACCTTTTCATACTTGTTTTATATATTTATATATATTTTTATATATATTTGAGACAGAATAATTATACATTTTTATATATATATTTTTTAGAGAATTACACTTTCCCCTATTTCAATCAACTTAAGCACACCAAGGTGTTGCGCAAATAAGTATTTTTTATTTTTCTGTTTGCATTCCTTTGAGGTGTGGGAGTCCCTCTGCTCTTATTTGCTTGTTGTTTGATCCATTGTGCGCTGGTCTTTAAACTTGTTTGCCGGGCATTTCAATGGACTTTATGGTAGAATTGCCTAAATCCCAAGGGTATGATACACTGATAGTGATAGTAGACCATTTTACTAAAATGGCACATTTTATACCTACCAAATGAATTCCTTCATCAAAGCAGACTGCTACTCTATTCATTCAAGGTATATTCAAGATAAATTGCATACCTGAATCTATAGTTACAGATAGAGGCACAAAATTAACCTCTAAGTTTTGGATGTCCTTTTGGGACATATTCAAAGATCATTATCCACTGCCTTCCATCCACAAACCAATGGTCAAACTGAATGTACAAATCAAACTTTGGAACAGTATCTGTGATGTTTTATATTTCATCTACAGGATGATTGGAATCAATATATAACTCTCGCTGAGTTTGCCTATAACAAACAAATTCACAGTTCTACAGAAACTCCCTTTTTTGCTCCCTTTTTTGCTAATTATGGTTACCATCCTGCAATGTTGCCTGGATCACCTATTTCAACTTCAGTTCCTGAGGCAGATAAACTAATTAAAGACCTAAGAACAAATTTTTCAGTTATCAAAAGAACTTTGGTCAAAGCACAAAAAAGATTGAAATATTTTGCTGATCAACATCAAAATCCTACTCCTGATTATAAAATAGGAGACAAAGTATGGCATTCTACTGCCCACCTGAAACTACAATGTCCTTCTAAGAAACTGGGTCCTAGATATATTGGGCCTTTTGAGATAATTAAAATAATATCCCCTACTGCAGTAAAATCATGTCTACCAAATGATTACTCAATATACCCTGTATTTCATTCATCCTTATTAAAGTCTATGGTTCCTGATCCCTTTGCATCAAGAACGCCTCCTAGACCAGATCCTGTGATTATAGATGGCGAGGAGGAGTATGAAGTACAGGAGATTCTTGATTCCAGAAGGAGGAGGAGGCGCCTTTAATATCTAATCCACTGGCAAGGTTATGGACCAGAAGAGAGATCTTGGGTTCATGCAGAGGATGTCTATGCCCCTCTATGTGTTTGAAGGTTTCAAAAAAGTCATCCAGAGAAGTTTAGTCCTGATTGCCCCCAGAGGGTGCACCTAAAGGAGGGGGGCACTGTAATGCACTTACCTGTACTAATGCTACCAAGGGTACTACTGCTGGTCCTCCATTGGTGTCCAGACTTAGCAGTGGAAAGCCAGCTGTACCTCCATGTGCTGCTGTTGGAATCCTCCATATTGGTGCAACATTATTTATTTTCCCTACAAACTGCAGCAACTGTGATGAGTACCTAGACTACTGCTGAGGTTGCACAAGCACTCCACCTAGTGGCAGCAATGCAGTATTGGACAAACAGTATTGCACAGGCGATGTGAGAGATTTAAAGCCAACACCACACCCCTTACCAGCTGTCCCTCATTTAGCAACCCTATAAAGCACTGCTGTTCATTGAACTCAGTGCTCAGTTATTAAAGAGCTTTCCTTGAGTTAAGTCCTGTTTATGAATCTTGGTTAACTGAACTTACTGCCTTGTTTACCGTTTATGAACTATTGCTGCCTGCCCTGACCTCTTGCTTGTTATACAGTTTATGAACCTTTGCTGCCTGTCCTGACCTCGGAATGTTTGACCTTGCTTTACTCCGCTACTGGGCTCCTATTCTTCATAAATCCTGACAAAGGGATTTTGCACACCAAATCCCGATGCACACATAGCCAATTATGAACGTGCACTTACCCGACAAGCGTAAACCAGCCGAAGCGCAAAAGTAACTATAATAAAACTAAAGGGACATACACTAACCCAACAAGCATTAACCAGAGGCTAACATGTGAAATGCAAACTAAGCTTTCCAAAACAGCAAGGGCCGTATATGTTAGCAAATATATATATATATATATATATATATATATATTTATAGAAGGTAGAGTATGAGCACTTTCACAAACAGATAGTCAAAAGCCAGGGTGCTAAGAAGCAAGCAGATAGTAAATGTAGAACAAAGCACTCGCTGGTCTTGAAAAGTGTCCAAACTTAATTTATTCTTAGTGATGTTTCGGGGTATTCACCCCTTCATCAGTGCCTATAACATAACTATAGAGTGTCTAAATGCTAATAAATTATACTTACCAATAGACAGTCATCTACTAGCAAACAAGCAGCAGACAGCCAAACCAGTGCTGAAATATATTAGCAGAGTTTAAGGAGTATTGTAGATCCATAAAGGGAGGCAAAAGACAAGTGCCTGCGACCAACTATGGAAGGTTTATGAAAAATTTCCCATGAGGTGAAAAAAGAATCACAAACCATACCCCACATACATCACTCTGACAAGCACTGTACTCTGAGGGGAAACCAGGCCTCAATATAGACTGAAAACCCCTCTCTCTGAAGAATCAAATGCACATCTTTATTGTTCAACCACCTCCAGCGGAGGCAAAGTAAAGACTGAGGTATGTGTCAAGGTTGACAGGGTTTTTTAGGGCTCTTGGGGTTTTGGAATTTTGCCTCCTAGTGGTAGATTAGAGTAATTCCCAAGAGTAATGGATCATGGACTCTCATCACGTGTATGAAAGAAAGATAGAGAACAGTGGAAAAGAGAGAGACCTGCAACTATCTGATGTGACCTGTAATATTGATCATCTGCCAGGTCTTACTTTTATCTAGCAGACTTTTGCCTGTTTTCGTTTTAACTGTAATTCCTAATACATTCAAGCAGTCTAATTGTTTTTGGTAAGGATAAATGCTGACTAGAACTTCCTTTGCTGCACACAGTGACAAGAACTGCTTCTCTCCGGGATGCTAGTAAAAATCATGGCCACTTAATTTTTTGTTTTTTAAACAAATAAATAGTGTTATATATGTAAAACTTAAGGGAGGCAAAAGAGAATTCCCTGCAATGAATTATAAAAGGTTTATGAAAAATTTCCCATGAGGTGAAAAAAGAATCACAAACCATACCCCTCGCACATGCCTCTGACAAGCACTGTACTCTGAGGGAAAACTAGGCCTCAATATAGACTGAAAACCCTACTCTCTGAAGAATTAAATGCACATCTTTATTCTTGAATCACCTCCAGCGGAGGCAATGTAAAGACTGCGGTATGTGTTAAGTTGGAATGGGTTTTATAGGGCTCTTGGGGTTTGGGAATATTTTACTCCTACTAGTGGTAGATAAGAGTAAATCCCAAGAGTAATGGATCATGAAGTCTCATCACATGTATGAAAGAAAAAGAGAGAACGGAAGAGGGGAGAAAGCAGAGGGAAAAGAGCGGGGGAGAGACCAGAGGAAAAAGAGAGCGGTGGAGAGAGCAGAAGAAGAGAGAGAGGGTTAGAGAGCAGAGGAAGAAAGAGAGTGAAGAGTGGGGGAGAAAACAGATGAAGAGAGAGGGGAGAGAACAGATGAAGAGAGAGTGGAGGGAACACTGGAAGAAAGAGGGGAAGAGAACAGAGGAAGAGAGAGAGGGGGGAGAATAGAGGAAAAGAGATAGAGGGGAAAAGAATAGAGAAAAATAGAGCAAGCAGAGAACAAAAGAAAAAAGCAAGACGAAAGTGAGAACAAAAAAAGAGGGGGGAGAGAACAGAGGAGGAAAGACAGAGAGGGGGAAAGAAAAGAGGAAGGATGAGAGAGGGGGAGAGAACAGAGGAGGAAAGACAGAGAGGGGGGAAGAAAAGAGGAAGGATGAGAGAGGGGGAGAGAACAGAGGAAGAGAGAGGGGGAGAGAACAGAGGAAGAAAGAGGGGGAGAGAACAGAGGGGGAGAGAACAGAGGAAGAAAGAGGGGGGAGAGAACAGAGGAAGAAAGACAGATAGAAAGAGAGAACAGAAGGAGAGAGTGGGAGACAACAGAGGAAAAGAGAGAGAGGGAGAAGAAAACACAGGAAAACAGAGAGAGGGGAGAGAACAGAATGAGAAAGAAAGGGCAAAGAGAACAGAAGAAGAGTGAGAGATGATGGAGAGAACAGAAGAAGAGAGAGAGAGAGAGAGAGAGGAGGATGAGAACAGAAGAGAGTGGGATGAAGACATAAAAAGAGTGGAGGAAAGAACAGAAGAGAGAGGAAGGAGAGAACAGAGGAAGAGAAAGAGGAGAAAACAGAGGAAGAGTGAAAGGGTGGAGAACAGAGCAAGAGAGAGAGGGGGAAGGAAGAGAGAGTGGGGGTGGAGAACAGAGGATAAGAGAGTAGAGAGAGAGAGAGAGAGAGCAGATGGAGAGAGAACAGAAGAAGAGAGAGAGGGGGAGAAAAGAGGAAGAGAGAGGAGAACAGAGGATGAGAGAGAGGGCGGGAAAACAGAGGATGATAGAGAGGATGAGAACAGAGGAAGAGAGATAGGTGGAGAACAAAGGAAGAAAGAGGGGGCAAACCGAAAGAGAGAGGGGGGGAACAGAGTAAGAGATAGGGGGGAAACAGAGAGCGGGGGAGGATAGAGGAAGAGAGAGGGAAGAGCAGAGGAAGAGAAGGACAGCAGAGAGAAAGAGATAGGTACATGCTTTTTCACTTGGTGGTATCTTTTATCAAACGACAGATTTATGTGGTGTGCGCTCTCTCTGAAAATGGCGTGCGTACACACACCTTAGAGCACTGGTTTTCAAACCTGTCCTCAGGCCTCTCTAACAGGCCACATTTTGAGGATATCTGAACTAGAGCACAGGTGAAATAATCAGCTGATTAGTAAACCTAGTTAATTTACCTGCTCTCATCCAAGGTAATCCAGAAAACCTAGACTGTTGGGGTGGCTTGAGGGCAGGTTTTAAAACCAGTGCCTTAGAGGGAACAATCTTTTGGGAGCATAACAGATTAAGCTCACATGTCCTTTATTAATATTACTACACATTACTACACAGGTGAATAAGGGCGGTTGACCAAGGGGCCCCACAAATGCTAACAGTGGCCCTGCTTTGATGTTTGTGCATGCTTCATTAATAAATATAATTGTTTGACAAACAATAATTACCTACAGCCTTTTCTGGTAAAGTTTGAACACTGTTTAGGTGAATGGATATGAGGGTATATGTAACTGACATAAAAAAAAATATATTTTTTCATTTCATAAAAGCTGTATTTATTTGTTTAACAACAGTAAATCATCACTTTTGCATTGCAAAATAGTCAAACAGAAAACGTAATTCATAACAAAATTTGAAAGTATTTAAATAGATATAAACTTTGCACTTGCTTTGATGTTTTCTGGTCTTAAATATAAAGATGTAGAAATAAAATGCACTTTGCATGACTGATTTAGGATTATGTACATGTCACAGATTTAAACCCTAAACATTGTAGATAACCATATAAAAGCTTTTCACGACATTTGCAAGTAAAATTGCTATCAATGCTAAAAGCAGAATGTCATTCTTATATGTATTTCGGTAAAGGAGTTTAGTGCATTTCTCTTATATGTCTCAGATTAGATGATTTCTGTAAACTTTATTCCTGATTTCCCAGAGCTCACGCAAATCAACCCTGACACCGCCACCATCTGATGACCCGTAATATTGATCATCTGCCCTTGTCTTACTTTTGTCTAGCAGACTTTTGCCTGTTTTCTTTCTAACTGTCATTCCTAATACATTCAAGCAGTCTAATTGTTTTCGGTAAAGATAAATGCTGACTAGGACTTCCTTTGCTGCCCACTGTGACAAGAACTGCTTCTCTCCGGGATGATAGTAACAATCATGGCACGCTAAACGTGTTTTTAAAACAAATAAATAATGTTATATATGTAAAGCTAGGGTGATCTGGCGCTGTACTATATTTTAAAATGATATATTTTGCTCAAAACCAAGGTTGTATATATGGTGCAAAAAAATAGTATGATGTGTGTTTAACCAAGGAGTAGGTTAAGCGCAAAATAATTTAAAGGGACACTGAACCCAAATTTTTTTCTTTCGTGATTCAGATAGAGCATGCAATTTTAAGCAACTTTCTAATTTACTCCTATTATCAATTTTTCTTCGTTCTCTCGCTATCTTTATTTGAAAAATAAGGTATCTAAGCTTCTTTTTTGTTCAGACCTCTGGACAGCACTTTTTTATTGGTGGATGAATTTATCCACCAATCAGCAAGAACAACCCAGGTTGTTCATCAAAAATGGGCCGGCATCTAAACTTACATTCTTGCATTTAAAATAAAGATATCAAGAGAATGAAAAAAATTTTATAATAGGAGTAAATTAGAAAGTTGCTTAAAATTTCATGCTCTATCTGAATCACGAAATAATTTTTTTGGGTTCATTGTCCCTTTAAACAACAGTTGGCTAGATAACAAGTGTAGCGCAAAATTTTTGCTCTCCCGCAAATGGGCAAATTTGCCCGTTTGCGGGAGCGCAATAATTAACCAGCCATTAAAAGCGGCTGGTTATTACTACCGTGAGCTTGCCGTAGCAATAAGTGCTCTGACAATTAACTAGAGCTTAGATCTTCTAAAAGATTTTCTAAAAGTGCCATAAATGCCCTCAAGCTAAAGGGCATTGTAGTGTGTAATTAAAAAAATGTAGAATTAAAAACAACTGCACTCAGCAGTTTATGGGGTCTAAAGTTGGTGGGAGTGGGGTGTTAGAAAAAAAACGGCACTGAAAAGTGCCTTTACATTGGAGTCTATGGGGACTGTGTGTTTCCTTAGGCCTAGATTTGGAGTTTGGCGGTAGCCGTGAAAACCAGCGTTAGAGGCTCCTAACGCTGGTTTTAGGCTAACTCCGGTATTTGGAGTCACTCAAAAAAGGGTCTAACGCTCACTTTTCAGCCGTGACTTTTCCATACCGCAGATCCCCTTACGTAAATTGCGTATCCTATCTTTTCAATGGGATTTTTCTAACTCCGGTATTTAGAGTCGTGGCTGAAGTGAGCGTTAGAAATCTAACGACAAAACTCCAGCCGCAGAAAAAAGTCAGTAGTTTAGAGCTTTCTGGGCTAACGCCGGTTCATAAAGCTCTTAACTACTGTACTCTAAAGTACACTAACACCCATAAACTACCTATGTACCCCTAAACCGAGGTCCCCCCACATCGCCGCCACTCGATTAAATTTTTTTAACCCCTAATCTGCCGACCGCCACCTACGTTATACTTATGTACCCCTAATCTGCTGCCCCTAACACCGCCGACCCCTGTATTATATTTATTAACCCCTAATCTGCCCCCCACAACGTCGCCGCCAGCTACCTACAATAATTAACCCCTAATCTGCCGACCGCAAAGCGCCGCCACCTACATTATAGCTATGTACCCCTAATCTGCTGCCCCTAACACCGCCGACCCCTATATTATATTTATTAACCCCTAATCTGCCCCCCTCAACGTTGCCTCCTCCTGCCTACACTTATTAACCCCTAATCTGCCAAGCGGACCGCACCGCTACTATAATAACGTTATTAACCCCTAATCCGCCTCACTAACCCTATAATAAATAGTATTAACCCCTAATCTGCCCTCCCTAACATCGCCGACACCTAACTTCAATTATTAACCCCTAATCTGCCGACCGGAGCTCACCGCTATTCTAAAAAATGTATTAACCCCTAAAGCTAAGTCTAACCCTAACACTAACACCCCCCTAAATTAAATATAATTTTAATCTAACAAATTAATTAACTCTTATTAAATAAATTATTCCTATTTAAAGATAAATACTTACCTGTAAAATAAATCCTAATATAGCTACAATATAAATTATAATTACATTGTAGCTATTTTAGGATTAATATTTATTTTACAGGCAACTTTGTAATTATTTTAACCATGTACAATAGCTATTAAATAGTTAAGAACTATTTAATAGCTACCTAGTTAAAATAATTACAAAATTACCTGTAAAATAAATCCTAACCTAAGTTACAATTAAACCTAACACTATACTATCATTAAATTAATTAAATAAAATACCTACAATTACCTACAATTAAACCTAACACTACACTATCAATACATTAATTAAATACAATATCTACAAATAACTACAATGAAATAAACTAACTAAAGTACAAAAAATAAAAAAGAACTAAGTTACAAAAAATAAAAAAATATTTACAAACATAAGAAAAATATTACAACAATTTTAAACTAATTACACCTACTCTAAGCCCCCTAATAAAATAACAAAGACCCCCAAAATAAAAAATGCCCTACCCTATTCTAAATTAATAAAGTTCAAAGCTCTTTTACCTTACCAGCCCTGAACAGGGCCCTTTGCGGTGCATGCCCCAAGAAGTTCAGCTCTTTTGCCTGTAAAAAAAAAACATACAATACCCCCCCCAACATTACAACCCACCACCCACATACCCCTAATCTAACCCAAACCCCCCTTAAATAAACCTAACACTAAGCCCTTGAAGATCATCCTACCTTGTCTTCACCTCACCAGGTATCACCGATCCGTCCTGGCTCCAAAATCTTCATCCAACCCAAGCGGGGGCTGGCGATCCATCATCCGGTGGCTGAAGAGGTCCAGAAGAGGCTCCAAAGTCTTCATCCTATCCGGGAAGAAGAGGCGATCCGGACCGGCAACCATCTTGATCCAAGCGGCATCTTCTATCTTCATCCGATGACGACCGGCTCCATCCTGAAGACCTCCACCGCGGACCCATCTTCATCCGGCGACGTCCAACTGAAGAATGACGGTTCCTTTAAGGGATGTCATCCAAGATGGCATCCCTCGAATTCCGATTGGCTGATAGGATTCTATCAGCCAATCGGAATTAAAGTAGGAATATTCTGATTGGCTGATGGAATCAGCCAATCAGAATCAAGTTCAATCCGATTGGCTGATCCAATCAGCCAATCAGATTGAGCTCGCATTCTATTGGTTGTTCCGATCAGCCAATAGAATGCGAGCTCAATCTGATTGGCTGATTGGATCAGCCAATCGGATTGAACTTGATTCTGATTGGCTGATTCCATCAGCCAATCAGAATATTCCTACCTTAATTCCGATTGGCTGATAGAATCCTATCAGCCAATCGGAATTCGAGGGACGCCATCTTGGATGACGTCCCTTAAAGGAACCGTCATTCTTCAGTTGGACGTCGCCGGATGAAGATGGATCCGCGGTGGAGGTCTTCAGGATGGAGCCGGTCGTCATCGGATGAAGATAGAAGATGCCGCTTGGATCAAGATGGTTGCCGGTCTGGATCGCCTCTTCTTCCTGGATAGGATGAAGACTTTGGAGCCTCTTCTGGACCTCTTCAGCCACCGGATGATGGATCGCCAGCCCCCGCTTGGGTTGGATGAAGATTTTGGAGCCAGGACGGATCGGTGATACCTGGTGAGGTGAAGACAAGGTAGGATGATCTTCAGGGGCTTAGTGTTAGGTTTATTTAAGGGGGGTTTGGGTTAGATTAGGGGTATGTGGGTGGTGGGTTGTAATGTTGGGGGGGGTATTGTATGTTTTTTTTTTACAGGCAAAAGAGCTGAACTTCTTGGGGCATGCCCCGCAAAGGGCCCTATTCAGGGCTGGTAAGGTAAAAGAGCTTTGAACTTTATTAATTTAGAATAGGGTAGGGCATTTTTTATTTTGGGGGTCTTTGTTATTTTATTAGGGGGCTTAGAGTAGGTGTAATTAGTTTAAAATTGTTGTAATATTTTTCTTATGTTTGTAGATATTTTTTTATTTTTTGTAACTTAGTTCTTTTTTATTTTTTTGTACTTTAGTTAGTTTATTTCATTGTAGTTATTTGTAGATATTGTATTTAATTAATTTATTGATAGTGTAGTGTTAGGTTTAATTGTAGGTAATTGTAGGTATTTTATTTAATTAATTTAATGATAGTATAGTGTTAGGTTTATTTGTAACTTAGGTTAGGATTTATTTTACAGGTAATGTTGTAATTATTTTAACTAGGTAACTATTAAATAGTTCTTAACTATTTAATAGCTATTGTACCTGGTTAAAATAAATACAAAGTTACCTGTAAAATAAATATTAATCCTAAAATAGCTACAATGTATTTATAATTTATATTGTAGCTATATTAGGATTTATTTTACAGGTAAGTATTTAGCTTTAAATAGGAATAATTTATTTAATAAGAGTTAATTAATTTCGTTAGATTAAAATTATATTTAATTTAGGGGGGTGTTAGTGTTAGGGTTAGACTTAGATTTAGGGGTTAATACATTTATTAGAATAGCGGTGAGCTCCGGCAGATTAGGGGTTAATAATTGAAGTTAGGTGTCGGAGATGTTAGAGAGGGCAGATTAGGGGTTAATACTATTTATTATAGGGTTAGTGAGGCGGATTAGGGGTTAATAACTTTATTATAGTAGCGGTGCGGTCCGGTCGGCAGATTAGGGGTTAATAAGTGTAGGCAGGTGGAGGCGACGTTGTGGGGAGCAGATTAGGGGTTAATAAATATAATATAGGGGTCGGCGGTGTTAGGGGCAGCAGATTAGGGGTACATAGGGATAATGTAAGTAGCGGCGGTTTACGGAGCGGCAGATTAGGGGTTAAAAAAAATATGCAGGGGTCAGCGATAGCGGGGGCGGCAGAATAGGGGTTAATAAGTGTAAGGTTAGGGGTGTTTAGACTCGGGGTACATGTTAGAGTGTTAGGTGCAGACGTAGGAAGTGTTTACGCATAGCAAACAATGGGGCTGCGTTAAGAGCAGGTGTTAGGTTTTTTTTCAGCTCAAACAGCCCCATTGTTTCCTATGGGGGAATCGTGCACGGGCACGTTTTTGAGGCTGGCCACGTCCGTAAGCAACTCTGGTATCGAGAGTTGAAGTTGCGTTAAAAATGCTCTACGCTCCTTTTTTGGAGCCTAACGCAGCCTTTATGTGGACTCTCAACACCAGAGTTATTTTTATGGTGCGGCCAGAAAAAAGCCGGTGTTAGCTACGCGGGTCCTTACCGACAAAACTCCAAATCTAGGCCTTAGACTGCAATGTAAATATATATGTATAGGATTTCATACATACATAGATAAGTGTTAATATGTGTATATACACATATTAACTATTAACACATAAATATATATGTAAATAATCATATGCAAATATATATAAAAATGCTGCCCATTGCTGTGCTATTACCTCCTTTGCTGCGCGAGGTTACAAGGCTCTAATAGGAGCCTATGGAAGTGCGCTTTTGTGAGACAAAATAGTTACACAAAACAGAGGGTATTGGGGCACGTCCACTTGCAAATAAAGAAAACATTACAATATGGGGGCGCAAAACGCGTCAGGATTGCTATCCTTGTACATCTGCATTAAGATGCAGCTTTTACCTATATTTCAATAAAGATATTTGCTTTTTAATCTTTGCCCCCGAGTGCTCAGATC
The DNA here is from genome assembly GCF_027579735.1 of Bombina bombina. Lineage (NCBI taxonomy): Eukaryota > Metazoa > Chordata > Amphibia > Anura > Bombinatoridae > Bombina > Bombina bombina. The sequence continues at coordinate 734,046,168 of NC_069502.1, forward strand.
ATCGCTTTTTTTAAAACATTACAATACTTTACCTTTATGGACTGAATGATTCCTGTTTGTTTTTCTGCTATAGTGGCAGAGAGTGCATTGAATACAAGATAATTATATAAACAAAAGAAAGAGAGGGGAAAGCGATGTACACAAGAAAAACCCTTAACCATTTAATATGCTTCTTATTCCATGTAATTATGATTGGATTTTTTTACACTAACCTTGTTTGAAATAAAATACAATGGGCCAGATTACAAGTGGAGCGCTATTTAACACTCACATTCCAGTGTTAACTGTACTAGAAGTAAGCTTTTTGCTCTTGTCAGGTTGCACTCATATAAAGAGTTGAAAGTAAACTGTTTTCGTTCTCGTGCTAACTAGACGAACGTAAAAAGCCTAACTTTGAATATAGCGTGTGCATTCACGTATTCTCCCATAGAAATCAATAAAGAAAAAAAGTGGAAAAAAACTAACATCCTACTCTGACTCAAACCCATTCGTATATTCTCATGTGCGCTAACCCAACATGAAAATATGAATATTTCACATTCCAATGTCCTTCACATAGCAGAATATGTTCTATTTATTCATATATGATTATGTATAGGTATCGATATATATATATATAAGTTTATAAATACTTAGAACATATTCTGCTATGTGCAGAACATTGGAATATTAAATATTTACAATAAATACACAGTATAACACTTTATTTAAAATTAATATTGCATAAATATGCTTTAACATTTATTCAACTACTTTATTGCAAAGAGCCCCAATGCACCTATATATGTATATAAATGCATTTATCTGTTTATATGTGTATATGTCTTTAAATACATATATACACATATAAATACATAAATATATATATATTTTTTTTTCTCTCTAACAACTGAGACCTCATATCTTTGAGCCTTTATAACTTTTGTGTGAAATATTTTTTTTAAATACTTTTTATTAGATGGCGTTATTATGAGTGTAACTATACTTTGTATTGTATTTGTGATGTGTTTTGTGACACTTTTTTGTTTTGTGAAACAGTTAACCAGAGCTCAGAGGACATGGTAAACATTCTACTGTAAATCGCGATTGCGCTCAACTTGTAATACGAGCGTTAAACCCGATGAGCGCAAAAAAAAACCTGATAAAGCTCTTATTGCTCACACATAACTGTTAGCAATCCACTCGTATTCTGGCCCATAATATGAGGCATATGTAAGAGGTAACACTTGTATGGAAAAATCCACTCCTTACTCTCACACTAAAAGATCTGGGTTACTTTGTCACAATCACCATGACAGAGAGGTGCTTTAAAGTCCAACAGATGTTTAAGTGATACTAAAAGAATGTCTGTGTATAATAAAAACTGTATTTAAGTCCACAATAAAAGACACTCTCAGTCCCAGTTTAGAAAAGCTATATTTTGCACATACGGATAATCAGAGTGTTTTTAGTCTCTTATAGTTTTCACTTCCAGTATTTTAACTGCATATTTTGTATGCAGGTTTCCAAACCAGAAGTGATGTATTGTAAAGCCAAGAAATGGATACAGCAGTATTTCTTATTAATCAGATATAAAACAGTCTGTTTAATTGTTATAATAAAAAAGCACTAAGCAGTGAGTTATAGTTAATAGGAGTCACTGAAATATGTATTATATATCATTTCAAAAAGATTTTACCTTTTACTATTATTTTTTTTTAACTTAATTTGTGCAGGGGCCTTTACTTCCTGTTACAGCCCCACAAGGGGGCTGTGATCTTTACAAGAAGGAGCTTTCCTGTTTAAGTGGTTGCTAGAAGACTAATGCACTAGCTCCAGTTGTTTTTTTGCCCATGCTCAATAGTGGACTTTTTCTCAAAAAATCATGTGACTGTAGAACTTAAAGTGACAGTAAACACCTTGTAATTACAAGACATTTATGTTCTGTTGCTATAAATAATATAGTAGCCCAGTCTTAAATTGAATGTAAACTTTGATGAAATAGTGCCTGTTTTTTTAAAATACTATTAAAAACGGGCACTTTCATTCATCAAAGTTTACATTGCCACGGATTTTACAAATACTTACCTTTTTCTCCTGAAACGCAGGATCTCCGATCCCCCCGCCTGCTTCTTCCTGCTGTACTTACACAGCAATGACGAAACCGGTTACCTCCAATCACGGAGTGGCCTCACCAGATGGATGCTCCAGGAGGAAGCCGGTTTTGTCATTGCTGACAAAGTACAGAGGACCTGCAAGCGGGTGATCGGCGATCCAGCATTTCAGGAGAAGAAGGTAAGTATTTGTAAAATCTGCTACAATGTAAACTTTGATGAATGAAAGTGCCCCTGTTTTTAATAGTATTTTTAAAAAACGGGCCCTATTTCATCAAAGTTTACATTTACTTTAACATTTTTAAACCAAATCAACATCCTTTTTACTGCAATTATTTTTAATAGCCAAAAAACACCCAACATTTGCCTTATTTGGAGGAACCATTCTGGGCTTTAATACACAGACAAACAGCTAGTCTGAGTTATAATATTAGTATAAAGTGCATTGTTTTGCTGTTGTTATCTGATAAAGCCAATTAGGGACAGATATATAGCAGCGTTAGCCATGAGTCAGCAGGGGGGGAGTTCAAGTTCTGGAAATTAGAAATTGCTCAATTTTCAGAGCTATTTCACAAAATATAAAAAATATTGCAAAGTTGTTTCATTATGCATAACTAAAGATTTTATATACAAATCTCAATGTGTTTACTGTCCCTTATCTCCCTGCAGACAGTGGCTACACTGAGAATTTCTAAATGCACATTTAAAAAGAAAACAAGTGAGTTGTTTGCTGTTTTTTTAAAACAATCTGTTTTATGTTTACTTTGATTTAATATATATGTATATATATATATATACATACAAAGAGAGAAGCGCTCTACCAGGAACGAACAACAGCTCAGTGGCTTGTTCTATGGCGATTTACCACCCGGAAGCAGCCTCTTTTAGACCAGTGTGCTTTTCACAGAAGAAAACTTTCCTGAAGTATATCAGTCTGATCCCGCCAAGTAAGGTCAGTCCAGCCCCGAAATACCAGGCAATTCTCCTCTGAACAAGGAACATGACAACCCCAGACGATCGTTTCGGCCTCCTATGGGCCTCGTCAGTGAGGTGCAGCCACATCCCTCTAAGCACACTGGGCAAGGAGTCCACGTCTGGTTTCCCCCATCACCCATAGGGAGACTTCCCCAGGGTCATAATAATTTGCATACAAAGAGAGAAGCGCTCTACCAGGAACGAACAACAGCTCAGTGGCTTGTTCTATGGCGATTTACCACCCGGAAGCAGCCTCTTTTAGACCAGTGTGCTTTTCACAGAAGAAAACTTTCCTGAAGTATATCAGTCTGATCCCGCCAAGTAAGGTCAGTCCAGCCCCGAAATACCAGGCAATTCTCCTCTGAACAAGGAACATGACAACCCCAGACGATCGTTTCGGCCTCCTATGGGCCTCGTCAGTGAGGTGCAGCCACATCCCTCTAAGCACACTGGGCAAGGAGTCCACGTCTGGTTTCCCCCATCACCCATAGGGAGACTTCCCCAGGGTCATAATAATTTGCATACAAAGAGAGAAGCGCTCTACCAGGAACGAACAACAGCTCAGTGGCTTGTTCTATGGCGATTTACCACCCGGAAGCAGCCTCTTTTAGACCAGTGTGCTTTTCACAGAAGAAAACTTTCCTGAAGTATATCAGTCTGATCCCGCCAAGTAAGGTCAGTCCAGCCCCGAAATACCAGGCAATTCTCCTCTGAACAAGGAACATGACAACCCCAGACGATGTATATATATTACTAAACAGTACAGTTTCATATCCCTGTAATATAGGTGCTACAAAAAGGTCAGTGGGTTTCTGACTGTAATGGTTTAATGTCAGAGGATGGCCAGCAAAATGCAAAATTGAATGGCAAAAAACATAATTTATGTAAGAACTTACCTGATAAATTCATTTCTTTCATATTAGCAAGAGTCCATGAGCTAGTGACGTATGGGATATACATTCCTACCAGGAGGGGCAAAGTTTCCCAAACCTCAAAATGCCTACAAATACACCCCTCGCCACACCCACAAATCAGTTTAACGAATAGCCAAGAAGTGGGGTGATAAGAAAAAAGTGCGAAAGCATAAAAAACAAGGAATTGGAATAATTGTGCTTTATACAAAAAAATCATAACCACCACAAAAAAGGGTGGGCCTCATGGACTCTTGCTAATATGAAAAAAATGAATTTATCAGGTAAGTTCTTACATAAATTATGTTTTCTTTCATGTAATTAGCAAGAGTCCATGAGCTAGTGACGTATGGGATAATGACTACCCAAGATGTGGATCTTCCACGCAAGAGTCACTAGAGAGGGAGGGATAAAATAAAGACAGCCAATTCCGCTGAAAAATAATCCACACCCAAAATAAAGATTAAATCTTATAATGAAGAAAACTGAAATTATAAGCAGAAGAATCAAACTGAAACAGCTGCCTGAAGTATTTTTCTACCAAAAACAGCTTCAGAAGAAGAAAACACATCAAAATGGTAGAATTTAGTAAAAGTGTGCAAAGAAGACCAAGTTGCTGCTTTGCAAATCTGATCAACCGAAGCTTCATTCCTAAACGCCCAGGAAGTAGAAACTGACCTAGTAGAATGAGCTGTAATCCTTTGAGGCGGAGTTTTACCCGACTCGACATAAGCATGATGAATTAAAGATTTCAACCAAGATGCCAAAGAAATGGCAGAGGCCTTCTGACCTTTCCTAGAACCGGAAAAGATAACAAATAGACTAGAAGTCTTTCGGAAATTCTTAGTGGCTTCAACATAATATTTCAAAGCTCTAACTACATCCAAAGAATGCAATGATTTCTCCTTAGAATTCTTAGGATTAGGACATAATGAAGGAACCACAATTTCTCTACTAATGTTGTTGGAATTCACAACCTTAGGTAAAAATTCAAAAGAAGTTCGCAACACCGCCTTATCCTGGTGAAAAATCAGAAAAGGAGACTCACAAGAAAGAGCAGATAATTCAGAAACTCTTCTGGCAGAAGAGATGGCAAAAAGGAACAAAACTTTCCAAGAAAGTAATTTAATGTCCAATGAATGCATAGGTTCAAACGGAGGAGCTTGAAGAGCCCCCAGAACCAAATTCAAACTCCAAGGAGGAGAAATTGACTTAATAACAGGTTTTATACGAACCAAAGCTTGTACAAAACAATGAATATCAGGAAGATTAGCAATTTTTCTGTGAAAAAGAACAGAAAGAGCAGAGATTTGTCCTTTCAAGGAACTTGCAGACAAACCTTTATCCAAACCATCCTGAAGAAACTGTAAAATTCTCGGAATTCTAAAAGAATGCCAGGAAAAATGATGAGAAAGACACCAAGAAATATGTCTTCCAGACTCTATAATATATCTCCCTAGATACAGATTTACGAGCCTGTAACATAGTATTAATCACAGAGTCAGAGAAACCTCTTTGACTAAGAATCAAGCGTTCAATCTCCATACCTTTAAATTTAAGGATTTGAGATCCTGATGGAAAAAAGGACCTTGCGACAGAAGGTCTGGTCTTAACGGAAGAGTCCACGGTTGGCAAGAGGCCATCCGGACAAGATCCGCATACCAAAACCTGTGAGGCCATGCTGGAGCTACCAGCAGAACAAACGAGCATTCCTTCAGAATCTTGGAGATCACTCTTGGAAGAAGAACTAGAGGCAGAAAGATATAAGCAGGATGATACTTCCAAGGAAGTGACAATGCATCCACTGCTTCCGCTTGAGGATCCCTGGATCTGGACAGATACCTGGGAAGTTTCTTGTTTAGATGAGAGGCCATCAGATCTATTTCTGGAAGTCCCCACATTTGGACAATCTGAAGAAATACCTCTGGGTGAAGAGACCATTCGCCCGGATGCAACGTTTGGCGACTGAGATAATCCGCTTCCCAATTGTCTATACCTGGGATATGAACCGCAGAAATTAGACAGGAGCTGGATTCCGCCCAAACCAGAATTCGAGATACTTCTTTCATAGCCAGAGGGCTGTGAGTCCCTCCTTGATGATTGATGTATGCCACAGATGTGACATTGTCTGTCTGAAAACAAATGAACGATTCTCTCTTTAGAAGAGGCCAAGACTGAAGAGCTCTGAAAATTGCACAGAGTTCCAAAATATTGATCGGTAATCTCACCTCCTGAGATTCCCAAACCCCTTGTGCCGTCAGAGACCCCCACACAGCTCCCCAACCTGTAAGACTTGCATCTGTTGAGATTACAGTCCAGGTCGGAAGAACAAAAGAAGCCCCCTGAACTAAACGATGGTGATCTGTCCACCACGTCAGAGAGTGTCGTACAATCGGTTTTAAAGATATTAATTGAGATATCTTTGTGTAATCCCTGCACCACTGGTTCAGCATACAGAGCTGAAGAGGTCGCATGTGAAAACGAGCAAAGGGGATCGCGTCCGATGCAGCAGTCATAAGACCTAGAATTTCCATGCATAAGGCTACCGAAGGGAATGATTGTGACTGAAGGTTTCGACAAGCTGATATCAATTTTAGACGTCTCTTGTCTGTCAAAGATAGAGTCATGGACACTGAATCTATCTGGAAACCCAAAAAGGTTACCCTTGTCTGAGGAATCAATGAACTTTTCGGTAAATTGATCCTCCAACCATGATCTTGAAGAAACAACACAAGTCGATTCGTATGAGATTCTGCTAAATGTGAAGACTGAGCAAGTACCAAGATATTTTCCAAATAAGGAAATACCACAATACCCTGTTCTCTGATTACAGACAGAAGGACACCGAGAACCTTTGTAAAAATTCTTGGAGCTGTTGCTAGGCCAAACGGCAGAGCCACAAACTGGTAATGCTTGTCTAGGAACGAGAATCTCAGAAACTGATAGTGATCTGGATGAATCGGAATATGCAGATATGCATCCTGTAAATCTATTGTAGACATATAATGCCCTTGCTAAACAAAAGGCAGGATAGTCCTTACAGTTACCATTTTGAATGTTGGTATCCTTACATAACGATTCAATATTTTTAGATCCAGAACTGGTCTGAAGGAATTCTCCTTCTTTGGTACAATGAAGAGATTTGAATAAAACCCCATCCCCTGTTCCAGAACTGGAACTGGCATAATTACTCCAGCCAACTCTAGATCTGAAACACATTTCAGAAATGCTTGAGCCTTCGCTGGATTTACTGGGACATGGGAAAGAAAAAATCTCTTTGCAGGAGGCCTTATCTTGAAGCCAATTCTGTACCCTTCTGAAACAATATTCTGAATGCAAAGATTGTGAATGGAATTGATCCAAATTCCTTTGAAAAAACGTAATCTGCCCCCTACCAGCTGAGCTGGAATGAGGGCCGCACCTTCATGTGGATTTAGGAGCTGGCTTTGATTTTCTAAAAGGCTTGGATTTATTCCAGACTGGAGATGATTTCCAAACTGATACCGCTCCTGAGGATGAAGGATCAAGCTTTTGTTCCTTGTTGTGACGAAAGGAACGAAAACGATTATTAGACCTAAATTTACCTTTAGATTTTTTATCCTGTGGTAAAAAAGTTCCTTTCCCTCCAGTAACAGTTGAGATAATAGAATCCAACTGAGAACCAAATAATTTATTACCCTGGAAAGAAAGGGAAAGCAGAGTAGACTTAGAAGACATATCAGCATTCCAAGTTTTAAGCCATAAAGCTCTTCTAGCTAAAATAGCTAGAGACATATACCTGACAACAACTCTAATGATATCAAAGATGGCATCACAAATAAAATTATTAGCATGTTGAAGAAGAATAATAATGCTATGAGAATTATGATCTGTTACTTGTTGCGCTAAAGCTTCCAACCAAAAAGTTGAAGCTGCAGCAACATCCGCCAAAGATATAGCAGGTCTAAGAAGATTACCTGAACACAAGTAAGCTTTTCTTAGAAAGGATTCAATTTTCCTATCTAAAGGATCCTTAAAGGAAGTACCATCTGCCGTAGGAATGGTAGTACGCTTAGCAAGAGTAGAGACAGCCCCATCAACCTTAGGGATTTTGTCCCAAAATTCTAATCTCTCAGATGGCACAGGATATAATTGCTTAAAACGTTTAGAAGGAGTAAATGAATTACCCAAATTATTCCATTCCCTGGAAATTACTTCAGAAATAGCACCAGGAACAGGAAAAACTTCTGGAATAACTACAGGAGATTTAAAAACCTTATTTAAACGTTTAGATTTAGTATCAAGAGGACCAGAATCCTCAATTAGGACTTCTTTAAGTAAAGAACGAATAAATTCCATTTTAAATAAATATGAAGATTTATCAGCATCAACCTCTGAGACAGAATCCTCTGAACCAGAAGAGCCATTATCAGAATCAGAATGATGATGTTCATTTAAAAATTCATCTGAAAAATGAGAAGTTTTAAAAGACTTTTTACGTTTACTAGAAGGAGGAATAACAGACATAGCCTTCTTAATGGATTTAGAAACAAAATCTCTTATGTTATCAGGAACACTCTGAGTATTAGATGTTGATGGACCAGCAACAGGTAATGTAACTTTACTAAAGGAAATATTATCTGCATTAACAAGTTTGTCATGACATTCAATACAAACAACAGCTGGAGGAACAGCTACCAAAAGTTTACAGCAGATACACTTAGCTTTGGTAGCTCCAGCACCAGGCAGCGATTTTCCAGAAGTATCTTCTGACTCAGCTTCAACATGGGACATCTTGCAATATGTAATAGAAAAAACAACATATAAAGCAAAATTGATCAAATTCCTTAAATGACAGTTTCAGGAATGGGAAAAAAATGCTAGTGAACAAGCTTCTAGCAACCAGAAGCAATAAAAAACGAGACTTAAATAATGTGGAGACAAAAGTGACGCCCATATTTTTTTTTAGCGCCAAATAAGATGCCCACATTATTTGGCGCCTAAATGCTTTTGGCACCAAAAATGACGCCACATCCGGAACGCCGACATTTTTGGCGCAAAAGAACGTCAAAAATGACGCAACTTCCGGCGACACGTATGACGCCGGAAACAGAAAAAAATGTTTGCGCCAAAAAAGTCAGCGCTAAGAATGACGCAATAAAATGAAGCATTTTCAGCCCCCGCGAGCCTAACAGCCCACAGGGAAAGTCAAATTTTAAGGTAAGAAAAAAATTGTTTTATTCAAATGCATTATCCCAAATATGAAACTGACTGTCTGAAAATAAGGAATGTTGAACATCCTGAGTCAAGGCAAATAAATGTTTGAATACATATAATTAGAACTTTATAAAAAAAGTGCCCAACCATAGCTTAGAGTGTCACAGAAAATAAGACTTACTTACCCCAGGACACTCATCTACATGTTGTAGAAAGCCAAACCAGTACTGAAACGAAAATCAGCAGAGGTAATGGTATATATATAAGAGTATATCGTCGATCTGAAAAGGGAGGTAAGAGATGAATCTCTACGACCGATAACAGAGAACCTATGAAATAGACCCCGTAGAAGGAGATCATTGAATTCAAATAGGCAATACTCTCCTCACATCCCTCTGACATTCACTGCACGCTGAGAGGAAAACCGGGCTCCAACCTGCTGTGGAGCGCATATCAACGTACAATCTAGCACAAACTTACTTCACCACCTCCATAGGAGGCAAAGTTTGTTAAACTGATTTGTGGGTGTGGTGAGGGGTGTATTTGTAGGCATTTTGAGGTTTGGGAAACTTTGCCCCTCCTGGTAGGAATGTATATCCCATACGTCACTAGCTCATGGACTCTTGCTAATTACATGAAAGAAATGTATTTTCATGCCAGGGGTGTAACTATAGGGGTCTTAGAGGTCTCAATTCAGACTGGGCCCACATCTTTAGGTGGCCCATGTGGCCCTGCAATTAGTAGTGACATAGGTAGAGGGGGAGCGTTGGGCTTGGGAAACCTAACGGCTTCCATCTTAATCACAAACTTCTTATCGCCTAGCCTACATTTTTCCTACATTTTTTCTACGTCTCGGATCAGGTAGGAGCGTTCATCAGTCATTCTGATTGCTCCAGCCTGGCGATGCAGTACTTGGTATGCAGATCAAATTCAAATGTCCAAAGTTCCACCTTGGACTTTTTCGCAGGACTCTGGATCGCAAGGTCCTCTAGTTTACCAAGGTCTACAAATTCTAAATTTGACGGCATGCAGATTTAACTTTGATTTTGAAGCAAAGAGGTGAAATCAGTGTTTGAAGGCAGTCTCACCGATAGGTAATGCTGTTCTGATACTGGCAACATTTTTAAAGCAGCATCGCCACCTACATTGAAGTTGTAATATAAATTATTTATTTTACACTTGTTAGACATGTACATTGCCTATTTTGTACGTTTGGTACGCAACAAAAAAAAAACGTATAGCAGCCTACACAAATTAAAAAATTATAGGCACAGTCTAATCAAAATTAAACTTTCATGATTCAGATAGGGCATGCAATTTTAAACAACTTTCCAATTTACTTTCATCATCAAATTTGCTTTGTTCTCTTGGTATTCTTTGTTGAAAGCTAAAGCTAAGTAGGCTCAAATGTTAATTTCTAAGCCATTGAAGTTTATGTTTACCATATAGATAACATTGTGCTCCCTCCTGTGGATTTACCTAGGAGTCAGCACTGATTGGCTAAAATCCAAGTCTGTCAAAAGAACTGATATAAGGGGCAGTCTACAGAGGCTTAGATACAAGGTAACCACAGAGGTAAAAAGTATATTAACCCCTTAACGACCAAGGACGTACAGGGTACATCCTACAAAAAACGGTCGTTAACGACCAAGGACATACCCTGTACGTCGTTAGTGTTTTCAAGCGGTGGAAGCGATAACCCTACAAGCTCCCTAATTAACCCCTTCACTGCTGGGCAAAATACACATGTGGTGCGCAGCAGCATTTAGTGGCCTTCTAATTACCAAAAAGCAACGCCAAAGCCATATATGTCTGCCATTTCTGAACAAAGGGGATCCCAGAGAAGCTTTTACAAACATTTGTGCCATAATTGCACAAGCTGTTTGTAAATAATTTCAGTGAGAAACCTAAATTGTGAAAAATGTAATTTTTTTTTTATTTGATCGCATTTGGCGGTGAAATGGTGGCATGAAATATACCAAAATGGGGCTAGATCAATAAAGAGATTATCTATCTTTTTAAACAATAACAATTCTAGAGTAGACTGTCCATTTTTAAGAAAGACTATATTAATAGAAATCTTAAATACATTAGTTTATTCCTTTTTCTTCTAATGCAAAAAAGCAACCCAATAAACCCACTACACAGCCTAGCACTATTACCCCTAAAGTGCCATAAGCCCCACAGCAAACTAACCTCATTACACTATTAACCCCTAAAGTTCCATAAGCCCTACCGCAACCTAACCCCACTACACGATTAACCCCTATAAGCCACAATAGTAAACAACAATGTATCATAAAAAACATTGATCAAAACCCCACAGCAGTAAACAACAACAAAGTAAACAATTCATAAAAGAAAACCCAACAACAGTAAACAGCAACAAGGTAATTAATGCATAAAACAAAACCCAATAACATTAAACAACAACAAAGTAACAATACATTAAACCATTTACACTATTAGAATGTTCCATGCTGTCCTAACAGAGCTGGGTTAGGACGGCATAGAACATCCCGTCCTGCAGCTTCATCCTTTGACATAGGCAAGGATCTCCCTGGGGGCGTGCCTAGCAGCATAGGCAGTCCCCGATGATCGGATCCCGACCGTGGAATCACGTGATCACATTGACGATTACGTGATTTAATTTTTACTAAAGGTGTTTACTCACTATTACTTATTTAAGTAATAATTTACTACAACATTAAACAACAACAAAGAAAACAATACTAACACACATTTGCACACATACTCTCTCACACAAACACACATTGGCCTCTATTTATGAAAGGTGTTGCGGACCTGATCCGACAGTGGGGATCAGGTCTGCAAGACCTCGCTGAATGCGGAGAGCAATACGCTCTCCGTATTCAGCATTGCACCAGCAGCCCACAAGAGCTGCTGGTGCAACGCCGCCCCCTGCTGACTCGCGGCCAATCGGCCGCCAGGAGGGGGTGTCAATCAACCCGATCGTACTCGATTGGGTTGATTTCCGGCGATGTCTGTCCGCCTGCTCAGAGCAGGCGGACAGGTTATGGAGCAGCGATCTTTGTGACCGCTGCTTCATAACTGCTGTTTCTGGCGAGTCTGAAGACTCACCAGAAACACGGGGCATCAAGCTCCATACGTATAGGCCCTGAAGACACTGACTCACACACAAAGAAAGACACTAACGCTCTCACACACAAATACACTCACTTTTTCACAAACACACACTCCCACACACTGACAAACACAAAGACACTTGCACACACAGACACACCCACACACACAGACACACCCCACACACAGACACACCCACGCAAGGGAAAAATAACTGTAGGTATGTGCAGTATATTACAGTATATAGTTATTTTTTTAACAAATCATAAAATGTTTAAAAGTAAATTAAAACTAACTTTAAAAAAAAATTGAGGTTATCTTGAAAGGGAAAATGGCACTTACAAATATGTGCATTATGTTTTGTTTCATACATGTATATTAAACATCATTAGAACACAACTTTAAAGTTTTACATCTCAGGAACATTTATTCACACAACTTTTAAAATTCTGAACCAATTAACTTTAATTTGAAAACAATTGCAGCACTCTGGATGACAAACAAAATTGACAAATTTCTGACAACTTTGTTCTTCTATTTAAAAGTTATAAGCAATAAGCGTTTGACATTGTGAATTGTGAATATTTATTTGAACTTAAACTATGTAGCTGTACACTGGCTATCTATCTATAATATATCTGTCCTATTTATTAATCATCTATCTATCTATCTGTCTGTCCTATTTATTAATCATATATCTATCTATCTATCTATCTATCTATCTATCATTTATCTATCTATCATCTATCTGTTCTATTTATTTATCATCTGTCTGCTATATTTTTATCTTTCTATCAATCTATCTTTTTATCTATTCGTCCTATTTATTTATAATCTATCTATCTATCTATCTATCTATCTATCTATTAAATCTATCTATCATATATCTATCTATCTATCATATCTATCTATCATATTTCTGTCTATTTATCTATCTGTCATCTATATTTTTATCTATCTATTAACTATCTTTTTATCTATTTATCTATCTATCTATCTATCAATCTATCTATCAATCATAAAAACAACAACTTTTATTCCTCACTTGCATTTTTAAATAAACAGACAAATTATTTTGATAATATTTTTATGTTTGTGGAGAAAACACACACTAACTATATCCTTTATTTAATTTTCTATCATTTGCTGCTTTTTGTACTTGAATCCTTTTTTTTTAACTAGTCTTCAGCGATTACTTTCTAGTCTGAGCCAAGAGATAGGGATAGATTATATATAGATAGATAGATGATATATGATAGGTGCATGATATATAGACAGATAGATAAAAGATAGATATATAGATAAAATATAGATAGATATATATAGATAAAATATAGATAGACAGATATAACTAATAATTGTATTCAAAAAGTATCTATCCAACTACTTTCCTATAACAAAACAGATATGCAAATAATTTGCACTTACAAACGTTGATCTATTTGAATAAGGAACTTTTAATTTTGAGATTACTATCCCTTTAATGCCTTTAGTATATATTAAGTCTTTCAATTGCTTATAGTACTATAGAACCTGCTGGGCCTGCTGCCTATCACTTATCTAAGTAATTTAATAGGCTAACTACCCTCCTATAGCATCCCCAGGGCCCATTAATAGCTTGCAATATCTTCTGTGCCTAATTGCTTCCTATATCACCTACTGAGTCGTCTGCTTATGGTACTTGCTGGGCCTACCACCTTCTTTTAGAACCTACTAGGTCTTTCACTTTCCTGAAGAACCACATGTACCTGCTACATGGTAATTGTACATGCTTAGTCCTTCAGTCGTATATAGTTCCTGCTGGCATCTGTCACCTAACAACAGTCCTAGAAGGGTTTCTACCTGATAGTAGTACCTGATGTTCCTATCACTTGTCTATAGTACTTTCTAGGCCTGCTACCTGCCTGTAGCATCCAAAGGCCCTATCACTTGCCTATAGTACTTTCTAGGCCTGTTACCTGCCAGTAGTTCCTAATGGCTCTATCATTAGCCTATAGTACTTTCTAGGCTTGCTACCTGCCTGTAGTATCCAAAGGCCCTATCACTTGCCTATAGTACTTTCTACGCCTGCTACCTGCCTGTAGTATCCAAAGGCCCTATCACTTGCCTATAGTACTTTTTATGCCTGCTAATTGCCTGTAGTACCTAATGGCCCTATCACTTGCCTATAGTACTTTCTAGGCCTGCTACCTGCCTGTAGTATCTAATGGCCCTATCACTTGCCTATAGTACTTTCTAGGCCTGCTACCTGCCTGTAGTAACTGCTGGGCCATTCACTTGCCTACTGTACTTGATGTTCCCACTTCCTAGTTAAGAATACTTTACAATTCAATGTTCTTTACATAGAAGAAAATATTCTTTTTATTGTAAAATATATATTTCTATATATATGATTTTTTTTTGTAAAATATATATTTGTATATCCATATATCTATATAAATATGTAAAGGTATATATATATATATATATATATATATATATATATATATATATATATATATATATATATATATATATATACTGTATAAATACATATCTATACTATAATCATGTTTGTAATGCATCCGTCGGTGTCAACCTCAAAGGAATATTAGCTGCGTGCGCAGACAAAAGAATCCACCTGGATGCAGCGTAGGCAAAAAAACACCCAACCACCCGCACAAAATAACAAACACCTAACCTGCAACCCCCACATCGCAAAATAATAAAGTAATTAACCCCTAATCTGCAAATAACATAATTAAAATATTAAACCCTAAACCACCAACCGCCCACATCGCAATAAACCTAATTAACCTATTAACCCCTAAACCGCCAACCCCCCCACAACACAAATAACTAATTTAATTACTAAGCTCCCTAACCTAACACCTTCTAAATTAACCCCAATACTAAGTTACACTTAAATAAAACCTAACATTAAATTACAAAAAAAATTAATCTAAAATTACAGAAAATTAAAAACTCTAAAATTACAGAAAAAAAAATAAAATTATCAAAAATAAAAAAAACTAAACCTAATCCCTATAAAAAATAAAAATCACCCCAAAATAAAAGCACCCCCTAATCTAAACTACCAATAGCCCTTAAAATGGCCCTTTGTAATGCATTGCCCTATGTTAAACAGCTCTTTTACATTTAAAAAATACTAAGGCCTAGATTTAGAGTTCGGCGGTAGCCGTCAAAACCAGCGTTAGAGGCTCCTAACGCTGGTTTTGGCCGCCCGCTGGTATTTGGAGTCAGTGATTAAAGGGTCTAACGCTCACTTTTCAGCCGCGACTTTTCCATACCGCAGATCCCCCTACGCCATTTGCGTAGCCTATCTTTTCAATGGGATCTTCCTAACGCCGGTATTTAGAGTCGTTTCTGCAGTGAGCGTTAGAGCTCTAACGACAAGATTCCAGCCGCCTGAAAAAAGCAGGAGTTAAGAGCTTTCTGGCTAACGCCGGTTTATAAAGCTCTTAACTACTGTACCCTAAAGTACACTAACACCCATAAACTACCTATGTACCCCTAAACCGAGGTCCCCCCACATCGCCGCCACTCGATTAAAATTTTTAACCCCTAATCTGCCGACCGCCACCTACGTTATACTTATGTACCCCTAATCTGCTGCCCCTAACACCGCCGACCCCTGTATTATATCTATTAACCCCTAACTTGCCCCCCACAACGTCGCCGCAAGCTACTTAAAATAATTAACCCCTAATCTTCCGACCGCAAATCGCCGCCACCTACGTTATCCCTATGTACCCCTAATCTGCTACCCCTAACATCGCCGACCCCTATGTTATATTTATTAACCCCTAATCTGCCCCCCTCAACGTCGCCGACACCTACCTACACTTATTAACCCCTAATCTGCCGAGCGGACCTGAGCGCTACTATAATAAAGTTATTAACCCCTAATCCGCCTCACTAACCCTATCATAAATAGTATTAACCCCTAATCTGCCCTCCCTAACATCGCCGACACCTAACTTCAATTATTAACCCCTAATCTGCCGACCGGAGCTCACCGCTATTCTAATAAATGTATTAACCCCTAAAGCTAAGTCTAACCCTAACACTAACACCCCCCTAAGTTAAATATAATTTTTATCTAACGAAATAAATTAACTCTTATTAAATAAATAATTCCTATTTAAAGCTAAATACTTACCTGTAAAATACATCCTAATATAGCTACAATATAAATTATAATTATATTATAGCTATTTTAGGATTAATATTTATTTTACAGGCAACTTTGTAATTATTTTAACCAGGTACAATAGCTATTAAATAGTTAAGAACTATTTAATAGTTACCTAGTTAAAATAATAACAAATTTACCTGTAAAATAAATCCTAACCTAAGATATAATTAAACCTAACACTACCCTATCAATAAAATAATTAAATAAACTACCTACAATTACCTACAATTAACCTAACACTACACTATCAATAAATTAAATAAACACAATTGCTAAAAATAAATACAATTAAATAAACTATCTAAAGTACAAAAAATAAAAAAGAACTAAGTTACAGAAAATAATAAAATATTTACAAACATAAGAAAAATATTACAACAATTTTAAACTAATTACACCTACTCTAAGCCCCCTAATAAAATAACAAAGCCCCCCAAAATAAAAAATTCCCTACCCTATTCTAAAATACAAATATTACAAGCTCTTTTACCTTACCAGCCCTGAACAGGGCCCTTTGCGGGGCATGCCCCAAGAATTTCAGCTCTTTTGCCTGTAAAAAAAAACATACAATACCCCCCCCCCCAACATTACAACCCACCACCCACATACCCCTAATCTAACCCAAACCCCCCTTAAATAAACCTAACACTACCCCCCTGATGATCTTCCTACCTTGTCTTCACCATGCCAGGTTCACCGATCCGTCCTGGCTCCAAGATCTTCATCCAACCCAAGCGGGGGCTAGACATCCACTGAAGAAGTCCAGAAGAGGGTCCAAAGTCTTCCTCCTATCCGGCAAGAAGAGGACATCCGGACCGGCAAACATCTTCTCCAAGCAGGATCTTCTATCTTCTTCCATCCGATGACGACCGGCTCCATCTTGAAGACCTCCAGCGCGGATCCATCCTCTTCTTCCGACGACTAGACGACGAATGACGGTTCCTTTAAGGGACGTCATCCAAGATGGCGTCTCTCGAATTCCGATTGGCTGATAGGATTCTATCAGCCAATCGGAATTAAGGTAGGAATTTTCTGATTGGCTGATGGAATCAGCCAATCAGAATATAGTTCAATCCGATTGGCTGATCCAATCAGCCAATCAGATTGAGCTCGCATTCTATTGGCTGATCGGAACAGCCAATAGAATGCGAGCTCAATCTGATTGGCTGATTGGATCAGCCAATCGGATTGAACTATATTCTGATTGGCTGATTCCATCAGCCAATCAGAAAATTCCTACCTTAATTCCGATTGGCTGATAGAATCCTATCAGCCAATCGGAATTCGAGGGACGCCATCTTGGATGACGTCCCTTAAAGGAACCGTCATTCGTCGTCTAGTCGTCGGAAGAAGAGGATGGATCCGCGCTGGAGGTCTTCAAGATGGAGCCGGTCGTCATCGGATGGAAGAAGATAGAAGATGCCGCTTGGAGAAGATGTTTGCCGGTCCGGATGTCCTCTTCTTGCCGGATAGGAGGAAGACTTTGGACCCTCTTCTGGACTTCTTCAGTGGATGTCTAGCCCCCGCTTGGGTTGGATGAAGATCTTGGAGCCAGGACGGATCGGTGAACCTGGCATGGTGAAGACAAGGTAGGAAGATCATCAGGGGGGTAGTGTTAGGTTTATTTAAGGGGGGTTTGGGTTAGATTAGGGGTATGTGGGTGGTGGGTTGTAATGTTGGGGGGGGGTATTGTATGTTTTTTTTTACAGGCAAAAGAGCTGAAATTCTTGGGGCATGCCCCGCAAAGGGCCCTGTTCAGGGCTGGTAAGGTAAAAGAGCTTGTAATATTTGTATTTTAGAATAGGGTAGGGAATTTTTTATTTTGGGGGGCTTTGTTATTTTATTAGGGGGCTTAGAGTAGGTGTAATTAGTTTAAAATTGTTGTAATATTTTTCTTATGTTTGTAAATATTTTATTATTTTCTGTAACTTAGTTCTTTTTTATTTTTTGTACTTTAGATAGTTTATTTAATTGTATTTATTTGTAGCAATTGTGTTTAATTAATTTATTGATAGTGTAGTGTTAGGTTAATTGTAGGTAATTGTAGGTAGTTTATTTAATTATTTTATTGATAGGGTAGTGTTAGGTTTAATTATATCTTAGGTTAGGATTTATTTTACAGGTAAATTTGTTATTATTTTAACTAGGTAACTATTAAATAGTTCTTAACTATTTAATAGCTATTGTACCTGGTTAAAATAATTACAAAGTTGCCTGTAAAATAAATATTAATCCTAAAATAGCTATAATATAATTATAATTTATATTGTAGCTATATTATGATTTATTTTACAGGTAAGTATTTAGCTTTAAATAGGAATCATTTATTTAATAAGAGTTAATTTATTTCGTTAGATAAAAATTATATTTAACTTAGGGGGGTGTTAGTGTTAGGGTTAGACTTAGCTTTAGGGGTTAATACATTTATTAGAATAGCGGTGAGCTCCGGTCGGCAGATTAGGGGTTAATAATTGAAGTTAGGTGTCGGCGATGTTAGGGAGGGCAGATTAGGGGTTAATACTATTTATGATAGGGTTAGTGAGGCGGATTAGGGGTTAATAACTTTATTATAGTAGCGCTCAGGTCCGCTCGGCAGATTAGGGGTTAATAAGTGTAGGCAGGTGTCGGCGACGTTGTGGGGGGCAGATTAGGGGTTAATAAATATAACATAGGGGTCGGCGATGTTAGGGCAGCAGATTAGGGGTACATAGGGATAACGTAGGTGGCGGCGGTTTACGGAGCGGCAGATTAGGGGTTAAAAGTGTAATGCAGGGGTCAGCGATAGCGGGGGCGGCAGATTAGGGGTTAATAAGTGTAAGGTTAGGGGTGTTTAGACTCGGGGTACATGTTAGAGTGTTAGGTGCAGACGTAGGAAGTGTTTCCCCATAGGAAACAATGGGGCTGCGTTAAGAGCTGAACGCTGCTTTTTTGCAGGTGTTAGGTTTTTTTTCAGCTCAAACTGCCCCATTGTTTCCTATGGGAGAATCGTGCACGAGCACGTTTTTGATGCCGGCCGCGTCCGTAAGCAACTCTGGTATCGAGAGTTGCATTTGCGGTAAAAATGCTCTACGCTCCTTTTTTGGAGCCTAACGCAGCATTTGTTTGAACTCTCGATACCAGAGTTAAATTTATGGTGCGGCCAGAAAAAAACCCGCGGAGCGTTAACAGCCCTTTTACCGCCGAACTCCAAATCTAGGCCTAAAAGTAACCCCTAACAGTAAAAAAAAAACCCACCCACCAAACCCCCCAAAATAAAAAAAACCTACCAATAAAAAAACCTAAACTACCCATTGCCCATAAAGGAGCATTTGTATGGGCATTGCCCTTAGAAGGGCATTCAGCTCTTGTACTGCCCTTAAAAGGGCAATCAGCTCTTTTCCAGCCCATTAAATCCTTAATCTTAAAAAAAAATAAAAAAATCCTAACACTAATCTTCAGTGTATGACGGACAACGGATGAAAAGGAGCTTCTACGCCACCGCTGAGGACCGCCGCTGAGTATCCACGCAATCGGGGAATCCAGCTTCGCACCTCCCCTCCCCGCTGCCTTTGTTCCGGATGAAGATAGAAGATGATGGAGCCGTCTGGAAGAAGACTTTCTCCGCCGGACTTCAGTAGCGGTGAGCACCTATTTGGGGCTTAGGCTTTTTTTTTTTAGATTAGAGTTTTTTTGGTCTGGAAAAGAGCTGATTGCCCTTTTAAGGGCAGTAAACGAGCTGAATGCCCTTTTAAGGGCAATGCCTATACAAGTGCCCCTTTAGGAGCAATTGGTAGTTTAGGTTTTTTTTAGTGTTAGGTTTTTTTATTTTGGGGGGTTTGGTGGGTGGGGGGTTTTACTGTTAAGGGGTAATTTGTTTATGTAAAAGAGTTGTTTAACTTATGGCAATGCCATACAAAAGCCTGTTTAAGGGCTATTGGTAGTTTAGCATTACATTAGGGGGAGTTTTTATTTGGGGGTATTTTTTATATGGGTATTAATTTAGGTTTAAATTTCTTATTTTGGATACCTTTTTTAAATAGACTGCCCTCTGGGCAGGCTTATCGCCTAGTATATGTATAAAGAAATATAATGTATATTTAAAAATAAAAAGAGCCTTTTCTTTTAATGTGAAGAACATTGAAATGTAAAATATTTATATAACACAATAAAAGACATTAAAATATACACTCACCGGCCACTTTATTAGGTACACCTGTTCAATTGCTTGGTAACACAAATTGCTAATCAGCCAATCACAAGGCAGCAACTCAATGTATTTAGGCATCTAGACGTGGTGAAGATGACTTACTGAAGTTCAAACGGAGCATCAGAATGGGGAAGAAAGGGGATTTAAGTGACTTTGTACATGGCATAGTTGTAAGTATTTTATTTGGTTGTGAGTATTTAAAAAACTGTTGATCTACTGGGATTTTCACACAAAACCATCTCTAGGGTTTGCAGAGAATGGTCTGAAAAAGAGAAAATATCCAGTGAGCGGCAGTTGTGTGGACGAAAATGCCTTGTTGATGTCAGAGGAGAATGGGCAGACTGGTTCAAGATGATAGAAAGGCAACAGTAACTCAAATAACCACTCATTACAACCAAGGTATGCAGAATACAATCTCTGAATGCACAACATGTCAAACCTTGAAGCAGATGGGCTACAGCAGCAGAAGACCACACCGGGTGCTACTCCTGTTAGCTAAGCACAGAAAAATCAGGCTACAATTCGCATAGGCTCACCAAAATTGGACAATAGAAGATTGGAAAAACGTTACCTGGTCTGATGAGTCTCGATTTCAGCTGTGACATTCAGATGGTAGGCCACAATTTGGCGTAAACAACATGAAAACATGGATCCATCCTGCCTTGTATCAACGGTTCAGGCCGGTTGTGGTGTTGTAATGGTGTGGAGATATTTTCTTGGCACACTTTGGGCCCCTTAGTACCAATTGAGCATCATGAAAACACCAAGGCCTACCTAAATATTGTTGCTGACCACGTCCATTCCTTTATGACTACAGTGTACCTATCTTCTGATGGCTACTTCCAGCAGGATGATGCACCATGTCACATGGTTTAAATCATCTCAAACTGGTTTCTTGAACAGGACAATGAGTTCACTTTACTCCAATGGCCTCCACAGTCACCAGATCTCAATCCAACAGAGCACCTTTGGGATGTGGTGGAACGGGAGATTCGCATCATGGATGTGCAGCCCACAAATCTGCAGCAACTGCTTGATGCTATCATGTCAATATGAACCAAAATGTCTGAGGAATGTTTCCAATACCTTGTTGAATCTATGCCACGAAAAATTAAGGCAGTTCTGAAGGCAAAAGGGGGTCCAAACCCAGTACTAGGAAGGTGTACCTTATAAAGTGGACGGTGAGTGTATATATATATATATATATATATATATATATATATATATATATATACTGTATATATATATATATATATATATATATATATATATATATATATATATATATATATATATGTATATATATATATATATATACAGGTATATATATATATATATACAGGTATATATATATATATATATATATATATATATATATATATATAAAACAAGTAGAGTCATGGGAACAAACCCAAGAAGCTCAGGGTCTAATAGTGCTCCAGATAAAGGTAATATGATAAAAAAAACCTTTAAACAATAATCATAGACTATGTATCCTATACATGCAAACGACTGCTGCTACACCAAAAACGAAGGGAGAATCCCCAATTCTCCCTTCTTAGTAGAAAAGAATCTGAAAAGAATACGAGGTAAGCGCTGCCTAGCATTAACATAAAAACAAAGGAGTTACAATTAATACAGAAAAATATACAATAAGTACAATGGATTCAACAAAGGATATAATAGGTCTACATGGAGCTTGCTCACAGTTTCACCACTTTCCAGGAAAGTGAGATTGAAAGTTTCTCCCTCTACCTTTGGGATTCCAAGAGTCAGGAAGGATCCGTTCTCACAGTGACGTGGCTATCTATAAAGACAGTGGGATATATTGGTGATTACGTCTTTGCTTGCCTCATATTGATTGAGGGTTATTCAAGTAAGTGCACATCCTTAGGGGGAACTTGTCTGAGAAGATAAGAAAGATCTGGATTTTTTTTAATATTTATATGAAATATTTTTTACATCAGAAAGTATATATATTTGAGTGTAATAGTTTATTTTAATGTGTTTTTAAAGTGTTTGGTGAACATTTTTTTTAACCCTTTTACTAGGTCTTCAGGCACGCAAATCCATTAAGCGCAAATTTTGTTTACGCTTGAGCACAACCGTTTACTTTCAACTTGTAATATGCACACTAGTCAAGATATTACTTATCACGTCCTGTGCTAACATTAACAATCCACTTGTAATCTAGCTTTGAATTAGTTTTCTTTTAAGATTTTGTTCTGATTTTGCTGGATATAATTCTTAGAACTTAGTAGTTGAATCCATGGATGTAGGAGACCAAAAATTTCTGGAAGGATAAGGATCGATCTGGGAGGGTGTAGAGCAGAAAGGGGGGCCAAAAGGATGTGGTTACCTCTAGATCAGGTTTCCATGTACATTCTATATCAAAGAGAAAGAGAGAGAGAGAGAAAGAGAGAGAGAAACAAACAAACAAACAGATGGCAGAAAATGAGAGAAAGAAAAACTGAGAGAGATGGAGAAAAAAAAGAAAAAAAGTGAGAAAGACACTGTCTCATATATTAACAAGAATCAAATTACACATTCCTGTACATTAAAAGGGACAAGAAACACTCAGATTGGAATATATTTTTTTTTAATTATGTGTAGTAAAAAATGTTGCAGTATAATTTCATAATTTATTCTGCCTTCTTTTCCTGTAATTTGTCTGTCAATTTTAGGCTTCCAGTTCTAAGAACTAGGGATGGGCGAATGTGTTTATATTCGAATTTGAATGTTAGAACGAAAGTTATTGTAGAAATTCAATTTACATAATAGAATGTTGATAAGAATGAATATTCTTAAAAATTCTATTATCCAATGTTATTTGCAGTTTTCGAATGTCACTTTCGAATTCAAATGTCACATTCGAATTCAAATGTGACATTTATAAAAACAGTATTAGAATAGAAATACTATTTCGAATTCGAATGTTACATTCGAATTCTAATGTCACATTCAAATATTACATTTATAAAACACAGCATTAGACTAGAAATACTATTTTGAATTTGAATGTGACATTTGAATTCGAATGTAGCATTCAAATTCGAATATTACATTTATTAAACAAAGTTGTAGACTAGAAATACTATTTTGAATTTGAATGTAAAATTCGAATGTAGAATTTGAATTCAAATATTACATTTAAAAAACACAGTATTAGACTAGAAATACTATTTTTAATTTGAATGGGACATTCAAATTCGAATGTAGCATTCAAATTCGAATATTACATTTATTAAACAAAGTTGTAGACTAGAAATACTATTTCAAATTCAAATTTTAGATTAAAATTCGAATGTCACAATCGAATATTACATTTAGAAATTGAATAAATACATAGCTAAACATTTTATTATTCGAACAAATAATTTCTAATTTTATTGAAAAATTCAAAAATGAAAATTCGAAAATAGAATTTTAGAATGTTATATAAACATTTGAAATTTGATTCAAATGAACGAATGTATCAAAATTCATTTTAAATTTTGAATTTTTAGAAACATTTGCCCATCCCTACTAAGAACTGGAAGTGCTCTGCATATTGCAGACTTCACAGGCCTAACCCTGCTACATATATGTCCCTAAGTGGCCTAAAGAGAGGTGATAAAAAGAAAATTTATGCTTACCTGATAAATTTGTTTCTTTTTAGACACAATGAGTCCACGGATTTAATCCTTACTTGTTGGATTACGCCTCCTGGTTAGCAGGAGGAGGCAAAGAGCACCACAGCAGAGCTGTATATATAGCTCCTCCCTTCCCTCCAACTGCAGTCATTCGACCGAAGTTAAGAAGAGAAAGGAAAAGCCAAGGTGCAGAGGTGTCTGAAGTTTACAAAATAATAACCTGTCTCATAGAACAGGGCGGGCCGTGGACTCATCAAGTCTAAAAAGAAACAAATTTATCAGGTAAGCATACATTTTCTTTTCTTTTTAAAGACACGATGAGTCCACGGATTTCATCCTTACTTGTGGGATACAATACCAAAGCTAGAGTACACGGATAAAAAGGGAGGCACAAGACAGGAAACCTAAACAGAAGGCACCACTGCTTGAAGAACCTTTCTCCCAAAAACAGCCTCAGCCGAAGCAAAGGTATCAAATTTGTAAAATTTTGAAAAAGTGTGAAGAGAGGACCAAGTTGCAGCCTTGCAAATCTGTTCAACAGAAGCATCATTTTTGAATTCCCATGAGGAAGCAACAGCCCTGGTGGAATGAGCCGTAACTCTTTCAGGAGGCTGCTGTCCAGCAGTCTCATATGCAAAACGGATGATACTCTTCAGCCAAAAAGAAAGAGAGGTAGTCGTAGCTTTCTGACCCTTACGTTTACCAGAAAAAAATACAAATAGAGAAGACGATTGTCGAAAGTCCTTAGTCGCTTGCAAGTAAAATTTTAAAGCACGGACTATGTCCAAATTGTGCAGCAGACGTTCCTTCTGAGAAGAAGGATTAGGACATAAGGAAGGAACCACAATCTCCTGATTAATGTTCTTGTCTGAAACAACCTTAGGAAGAAAACCAAGTTTAGTCCGTAAAACCACCTTATCTGAATGAAAAATAAGGTAAGGTGAATTA
Organism: Bombina bombina; assembly: GCF_027579735.1. Classification (NCBI taxonomy): domain Eukaryota; kingdom Metazoa; phylum Chordata; class Amphibia; order Anura; family Bombinatoridae; genus Bombina; species Bombina bombina. The sequence goes on from NC_069502.1 coordinate 734,071,412, forward strand.
TACTGTAATGCCGAAAACTCAGACACTCTTCGAGCAGAAGAAATGGCAACAAGAAATAAAACTTTTCAAGATAACAACTTAATATCTATGGAATGCATAGGTTCACACGGAACCCCTTGAAGAACTTTAAGAACTAAATTCAAACTCCATGGAGGAGCAATCGGTTTAAACACAGGCCTGAAACAAAGCCTGAAAAAAAAAAGATTGAATATCTGGTACATCTGCCAGACACTTGTGCGACAAAATAGATAAGGCAGTGATCTGACCCTTTAGGGAACTTGCTGATAAACCCTTCTCAAATGCTTCTTGGAGAAAAGACAAAATCCTGGGAATCCTAACTCTACTCCATGAGTAGCCCTTGGATTCACACCAATAAAGATATTTGCACCATATCTTATGGTAAATCTTCCTAGTTACAGGCTTACGCACCTGAATTAAGGTATCTATGACCAAATCAGAGAAACCCCGCTTGGATAAGATTAAGCATTCAATCTCCAAACAGTCAGTTGCAGAGAAACTAGATTTGGGTGAAGGAAGGGTCCCTGAATGAGAAGGTCCTTCCTCAATGGAAGCTTCCAAGGTGGCAGGGATGACATGTCCACCAGATCGGCATACCAAATCCTGTGAGGCCACGCAGGAGCGATGAGGATCACTGATGCCTTCTCCTGTTTGATTTGAGCAATAACCCGGGGAAGAAGCGCAAACGGGGGGAATAGATATGCTAGGCTGAAGGACCAAGGAACTACCAAGGCATCTATCAGCTTGGCCTGGGGGTCCCTGGACCTGGACCCGTATCTCGGAAGCTTGGCATTCTGACGAGATGCCATGAGATCCAACTCCGGCTGACCCAATCTGAGAATCAGGTTGGAGAAATTTTCCGGATGGAGTTCCCACTCTCCTGGATGAAAGGTCTACCTGCTCAGAAAATCTGCCTTCCAGTTGTCCACCCCTGGGATGTGGATCGCCGACAGATGGCAAGAATGGGCCTCCGCCCACTGGATTATCTTGGCTACTTCGGTCATCGCTAAGGAACTCCTTGTTCCTCCCTGATGATTGATGTAAGCCACCGTCGTTATGTTGTCGACTGGAATCTGATGAATTGGGCTGAAGCCAACTGAGGCCAGGCCCGAAGTGCATTGAAGATCGCCCTCAGTTCTAGTATGTTGATGGAAAGGAGAGACTCTGCCTGAGTCCATACTCCCTGAGCCTTTAAAGAGCCCCAGACTGCTCCCCATCCTAAAAGGCATCCGTTGTCACAATCACCCATAAAGGTCTGCAAAAGCATGTCCCCTGGGATAGATGATCCAGAGACAACCACCATTGAAGAGAGTCCCTCGTCTCCTGTTCTAGGGTTATTCGAGGAGACAAATCTCTATAATCTCCATTCCACTACCTGAGCATGCTTAGCTGAAGAGGCCTGAGGTGAAACCGAGCAAACGGTATGATGTCCATTGCCACCACCATCAATCCGATTACCTCCATGCAATGAGCCACTGACGGCTGAGGAGTAGACTGAAGGGCTCAACATGTATTCAGAATCTTTGACTTTCTGACCTCTGTCAGAATAATCCTCATGTATAAAGAGTCGATAAGTGTTCCCAAGAAGGGTACCCTTGTCTTCGGAATTAAAGAACTCTTTTCCAGATTTACCTTCCACCCGTGAGTTCTCAGGAAGGATAGCACAATGTCGGTATGGGACCTTGTTTGCTGACAAGAGGACGCCTGAATTAGAATATCATCCAGATAAGGTACCACCGCAATCCCCCGCGGTCTTAGAACTGCCAGCAGAGAACACAGAACCTTTGTGAAAATTCTGGGTGCCGTGGCCAGACTGAAAGGAAGAGCCATGAACTGAAAGTGTTTGTCCAGAAAGGCAAACCTCAGGAACTTGTGATGATCTCTGTGGATAGGAACATGAAGATATGCATCCTTTAGATCCACTGTCGTCATAAATTGACCCTCCTGGATCAATGGAAGGATGGTACGAATAGTTTCCATCTTGAAAGATGGAACTTTGAGAAACTTGTTTAGACTTTTGCGGTCTAAGATAGGTCTGAAGGTTCCCTCCTTTTTGGGAACTACAAACAGATTTGAATAAAAACCCTGCCCCTGTTCCTGTATTGGAACAGGACAAATTACTCCCATGGAAGAGAGGTCTCTTACACAATGTAAGAACGCCTTTCTTTTTATCTGGTCTGCAGATAATCTTGAAAGAAGAAATCTTCCTCGGGGGGGGGGGGGGGGAATTTCTGAACTCCAGTTTGTATCCCTGAGACACTATTTCTATAGCCCAAGGATCCTGAACATCTTGCACCCAAGCCTGAGTGAAGAAGGAAAGTCTGCCCCCTACCAAATCCTGTCCTGGATCGGGGGCAAACCCTTCATGCTGACTTGGAATCAGCAGGTTTTTTGCATTGTTTACCCTTGTTCCAAGCTTGGTTGGGTCTCCAAGTGGACTTAGATTGCGAATAGTTTCCTTCTTGTTTAGAGGAAGAAGAGGAGTTTCCCTTGAAATTTCAAAAGGAACGAAAATTTACTTTGTCGACCTTTCTGCTTGGTTCTTTTATCCTGAGGAATAGTGATGTTGCGAATAGTTCGCCGGCGAATAGTTCCCGGTGAACATAGCATGTTCGCGTTCGCCGCTGCAGGCGAACATATGCGATGTTCAATCCGCCCCCTATTCGTCATCATTGAGTAAACTTTGACCCTGTATCTCACAGTCTGCAGACACATTCCAGCCAATCAGCAGCAGACACTCCCTCCCAGCTCCTGAACAGCAGCCATTTTAGATTCATTCGGAAGCTGCATTGTTAGCGAGAGGAGGGACAGTGTAGCTGCTGGTGATTTAATAGGAAAATTGATAGCTAGGCTAGTGTATTCAGTGTCCACTACAGTCCTGAAGGACTCATCTGATCTCTGCTGTAAGCACAGCACCCCAAAAAGTCTTTTAGGGCTAGAACATCATTTTTTATTTATTTTTATTTTATTCCTGTGTAATCTAATTGCAGTTGCCTGCCTGCCAAGCCATTTGCCCAGTGCCACCACTCATATCTGGTGTAACAGTAGTGTAAATTAAAAAAAAAAAAAACTTTTTTGACTGTGAAACATAAGTCTGCTAGTGTAATCTAATTGCAGTTGCCTGCCTGCCAGCGTGTGTGCCAGGCCCACTTGCCCAGTGCCTCCACTCATATCTGGTGTAACAGTAGTGTAAATTTAAAAAAAAAAACTTTTTTGACTGTGAAACATCAGTCTGCTTGTGTAATCTAATTGCAGTTGCCTGCCTGCCAGCGTGTGTGCCAGGCCCACTTGCCCAGTGCCACCACTCATATCTGTTGTAACAGTAGTGTAAATTTAAAAAAAAAAAAACTTTTTTGACTTTGAAACATCTGTCTGCTAGTGTAATCTAATTGCAGTTGCCTGCCTGACAGCGTGTGTGCCAGGCCCACTTGCCCAGTGCCACCACTCATATCTGGTGTAACAGTAGTGTAAATTTAAAAAAAAAACTTTTTTGACTTTGAAACATCAGTCTGCTAGTGTAATCTAATTGCAGTTGCCTGCCTGCCTGCCAGCGTGTGTGCCAGGCTCACAGCGTATACTGTGTATACTGTGCCCACTTGTCCAGTGCCCCCACTCATATCTGGTGTAACAGTAGTGTATAACATTGCCCTTCATTGTAATTTTTGCTATTTCATCAATTAATAAATGATCTGATGCTTCATCCTGTAATGGTGGTCTATATACTACCCCTATTCTAAACACCTGTTTCCTTTCAGTTTCTATAGTTACCCAAACAACTTCTACATTGTCATTGGTTTCTACAATTTCAGTTACTTGTATCTGACAAATCAACAAAGGAAGCAGCAGTGGGTACAACATCATCATCATCATCACACCGTATGTCCATGTCTGTAATGCTACAAAGGTGAAGATAAAAGGATAACTCCTCAAAAGTGCAGTCAAAATATTTTAATAGATACAGGTTCAGACAAGTAAAAAATCACAACGTTTCGGGGTCAATACCCCTTAGTCATGTGATGTCATCACATGACTAAGGGGTATTGACCCCGAAACGTTGTGATTTTTTACTTGTCTGAACCTGTATCTATTAAAATATTTTGACTGCACTTTTGAGGAGTTATCCTTTTATCTTCACCTTTGTACCATTACGTTGGAGTGTGGCAGTCACTTCATAAGGATTACCCTCACCTCTTTGAGGATTTTTGCTGTATGCTGGACTCTATTTCAAATTGTCATGTCTGTAATGCTGCCTGACTGAGACATATCACTGTTATCTACATCCTCTGTCAATGATGGTTGCGCATCACTCATTTCTTCCAACTGATGTGTAAAAAACTCCTCTGACAGATCAAGTGAAGCGGCTGTGGTGCTAGTGTTGGTGGTGGCGGCAGGCGGGCGAGTGGTAACTTGAGAGGTGCCCGAAGATAAGCTGGAGGAGGATGGTGCGTCAAGGTTCAGAGCGGAAGCTATAGAAGATTGGGTGTCCTGTGTTATAAAGTCAACTATGTCCTCCTCAGAACTTTTCGAGTTCATGGGACGTGGCCTCTGAACAATGGGCATTATTCTAGTGCCAAAGGGAATCACAGCACCACGACCACGATGGCACCTGCGGGGTGGCCTGCCTCTGCCTGTCATTTTTTTTTAAATGTACACTTACACTACTATTAAACAAGATATGAGTGGTGGCACTGGGCAAGTGGGCACAGTATACACTGTGAGCCTGACACAAAAAAAGCAGACTGATGTTTCACAGTCCAAAAAGTTTTTATTTTTTTAAATGTACACTTACACTACTATTAAACAAGATATGAGTGGTGGCACTGGGCAAGTGGGCCCAGTATAAGCTGAAACAAAAAAGCAGACTGATGTTTCACAGTCCAAAAAGTTTTTTTTTTTTTTTTTTAAATGTACACTTACACTACTATTCATCCAAGGTTTCAAAGAGAACTTTGATCCGTGATAGCTACTCCATTAGCTGATTTATTTAATCAGTCACTTCTAACAGGAGTTGTTCCAAAAGACTGGAAAATTGCCAATGTAGTCTCTCTTCATAAAAAAGGGTAGTATGGAAGATTCTGCTAACTATAGGCCAGTAAGTTTTACCTCAAGTGCAGGGAAATTAATGGAAAATCTTTTAAAGGAAAAACTTGTGTCAACTTAGAATACAAAGGGCAGCATAGTTCCACTGCTGGAAGATCATGTCAGACTAATCTAATTGATTTCTTTGACCATGTAACTAAATTAATAGACCAGGGAGGAGCCATAGATGTTGCATATCTAGACTTTAGCAAAGCATTTGACACAGTCCCACACAACAAACATATTCACAAAATGTATTGCCTTGGAGTAGATGTTAAGTAGATGCCTTGGAGTAAGATTGTTAAGTGGGTAGAATGCTGGCTTAAAGATAGACGACAGAGGGTTTCAATTAATGGAGTACATTCAAATGAGGCGTCAGTTACTAGTGGTGTCCCCCAAGGGTCAGTTCTTGGGCCTATTTTGTTTAACATGTTCATAAGTGATATTGGAAATGGGCTTAAGGGGAAGGTTTGCTTGTTTGCTGATGATAGAAAAAATTGTAACAGACTTGATGTTCCAGGAGGGGTTGATTAAATGTACAGTGATTTAAAAAAAACTAGAGGACTGGTCAAATAAATGGGATCTGAACTTTAATATTACGAAGAGCAAAATTATGCATATAAGATTATGCATATAGGATACTAAAACCCAAAGTCCAATTATAGTCTCAATGGTACATTACTGACTGTAACTAAAGAAGAAAGGGACTTGGGAATTGTTATTTCAGATTATTTAAAATTTGGTACACAATGAAGAAGTGCAGCCAGTTGAATACTTGGTTGCATTGGGAGAGGTATTAATAGCAGAAACAGCAAGGCTCTTATGCCACTCTACAGATCATTAGTTAGGCTAAATCTGGAATACTGTGTACAGCTCTGGAGACCATGTATTCAGAAAGATATAAATAAACTAGAAGCTGTCCAAAAGAAGGCTACTAAAATGGTACATGGCCTAAAATATAAAAAAATACTCTATGATCTAAATATGTATAGTTTAGAGGATAGAAGTGAGAGAAGAGATATGTTAGAAACCTTCAAAATGATGTAGGGACTTAATAAAGTAGAAGCTGAAAGCATTTTCAACAAAAAAAAAAAAAAAAGACAAAACAAGGGGTCACAATCTAAAGTTAGAGGGTAGCAGATTCAGGAGAAATTTGAGGAAGCATTTTTTTTACAGAAAGGGTGGTGGATTCATGCAATAAACTTCCATTTGAGGTAGTAAACACAAAGACTATAAAGGAATTAAAAAATGCCTGGGACATGCATAAGGCTATCTTAAGAAAAAAGTAACATGTAATATAGGTAGACTTGATAGGCCTTATTGGTTCTTATCTACCGTCAAATTCAATGTTTCTATAGTGGTCTATATGATCCAGGGTCTTTTGGGTCTTTATCTTTCTTAAGTGTAAGTGTGATTACGGAAGAAGTAAAATATGGTGACTCCATTCTGTTTTCAGTATAATATTTATTATACAGTTTACCTAATATTATAATAATCTCTTCCCTGAACAGCTTATAAAGTTCTATAGGTATCTGGTCAGGCCCTGGGGCTTTGTTTGTTTCCATGGTGATAGGCGAAAGGCAAATTCAGTTTTATAAGTTCCTCTTCCGATATTTTAGGAATCTCTATCTTGCTCCAAAATAAATCTTTATTATTACTGTGTATACTTTTAGTTGCATAAATCTCTTGGATATATTTATAAAATACGTTCCTGATTCATTTCACATCAGTGTATCTATAGGTCTCGTCCTTACCTGCCGCAATAGTGTTTTTATTTTTCCTGCTTCTAGTTATTCTTACTAAAAATTTAGCAGATTTGCCCTGATATCTAGCAAAGGCAGCATGAGATTTCAATCCTGTTGCACCATTTTCGGTTTTAAAAATAGATCCCTTTCTGTTTTGGAAGCGCTATATTTATCCCATCATGTTTAAGTAGGTCCCTGAATATATTTGTTATATCTGTTTCTAACTTGATTGGACAGCTGTATCTCATGGGCTTTAATCGTTCTTGTCTACCTAAATAATAGGCTTTGATCTCTCATATTAGGGCAGCTTTAGCAGCCTCCCAGAAGATTTTGATCTTATCTTTTTTAGGTTTTATTGTAGTGAATATAATCTCTCCATTTTTGTATTAGTGTTATGTATTAAATATTTTGGAAAGAAAACAATCATAATATTGTCCGTCTGAGGTGGTTTTATAATAGTATCTGTTGTGGAAATATGGGAGACCAAGTGCAGAGGAAAAGGGAAGCACCTATAGCTCTGTACAAATGGTTACCTAGCTAGCCATTGGGAAAAGAGTTGAGGAGTGGGGTACAGAGCGTCTAGAGAGAAGGCTAAGGTGACTAAGATATAGAAGATAATTTTAATATATACTTAAAAAGGGCATAAATTAGAATAAATGCATCAAATAGAACAAAGTAGTAAATGAATACATATGATGATATACAAACATCAAATAAAACAATTGAATAAAAGACCTGGATCCATGTATTCAATAAGACATAAAAGACATAAATTAACTAGTTGGTAAATGCCTTCTGACTTTTAAAATCTAATAAAATACCGATTAGGGTGATTAGACCTGAAAAAAATTGTATCAGCAAAGATGGCAACAATGGTTAATCAGCAAGTGTGCATCAACAGCTTGTGGTGTGACAGTCTGCTCCTCACAATTGGGTTACAGCAGGTATTTAACCCAATATAGGGAACCTGTGTGAATGTGTGTTAGGTGTCCCAAAAAACTTGGTAGATGTCCAAAATTATAAGTGAGTAAATTCGTAACCTAATGGTAATCAATGTCTCAGTGAAAAGAGAGGCTTAACTCAATCCTGATTAAAAATAAAAATACAAATACAAATACCAAAATGCTGTGGAAAAAAGTGAAAAATGTGAAAAGATACAAAAAATATTGTGTACACAAAAACAAAAACAAAGAACAGAATGACTCTCAAAATTAAAAAATCAAACTTGTATCCTTGGTGATGAAGATCTATGTTGTTCCTCCAATATCCCGGGAGTCCTTTGAAACTCTTTTAGAAATTCCTTAGTGTGTTCTGTGAAAAATAAATCACAATAGTGCAGATTGTATACAAAGTATAACACTGATATTGTAAATAGGCTTACCAGTTTAAAGTCAACGCGTTTCGGCCTCTATATGCAGGCCTTTCTCAAGACAGCATAATAGATACTAGTATCTCTAAAGCTATGATGGCATAATCGGATATTATGATATTGTTTATATTTGCTTTCATTTCTGTCCCAAATAGGATTTCTGACATTAAAAATAAATCTATTCTAGAGAATATTTTGTGCGTCAGGGCACTGTATTCACCAAATATCTCATACTTTTAGAGTTTTACAGAAATTCTTTAAAATGTTGGCTTCTTTATCATTTATGTGGCTTATGATATTCCTTAATCTATCTATCTTGGGATGTGGTGCCATATTAAAATCACCTGCAATTATCATTTTGTTGTCATTATATTCAAGTAGCTTAGTGCTTAACTTCTCACAATAATCTCCTTCTGATTTATTTGGGCCATATATATTGAATAAAACCGTACATTCCCATTGTGTCTCAATTTCCACAATCATATATCAGCTGTCTAAATCGAGTTTTTGTGTTACTATCTTATAATTAGAACACAGGAAGGGAAAGAGGCGCCGTATGTGTGAATCAGTATAAACAACTGGATAATAACGTACAGGAGACACAGGGTACGCACATTGTATGAAGGCACTCTCTTGTGCCAATAGGAGCAGGCTGGTTTTCACAGCAGACCAGCTAGCTGGACACAGGCAATGTGCTGGATACACCGGTGTGATTATCACTAAAAGGACAATCAGGCTCAGGTAATCTTCCAATCTCAAGGGAGGAGAGCTTGCAGCAAAAGATGTACAAGGGAGGTTATACCAAAAACTCCCAAGGTAGCATAGTTAATAATGCACCCAGCAATGAGAGTTTAAACACTTTTGAATATGTTTAATAAAACAATATGATACAGAATTAAAAACAACTCATGCTTAGGTTATGCATAAGTACAATAATACAACGCGTTTCACGGAACAAACCGTTTCATCAGGCAAAAAACATGGTATAAATTAGACCCTTATATAGGGCTATGCTACCTAGGCTTCCTATGTAACAACCCTCCCCCTTCAATTAGCAGACAGGCCAATCAGATTACCCTTTGTCTCCTTGGTAAAAGATTGTCGCACCTGTTTCCTATAAAAATATATATAGAATGTATTATGTTTATATATGCATTATATTGATATATCCTCAAATTTCAATAATAGCATATAATCACAATCGTGACCTTTGAGATACAGCTAACAGGGAATAACATAAGATATAAAAATAGAGTGCCTTTGATAGTATGCGACGTGCTAAAAGCTAAACCATAATAATGATCACACCAGCCATATGTTATAACCATCAATGTTTTTGTAAGAGAGTATAAGGTTAGTGTGTTAAATACCTGCATTTTTATGTTAAGCCAGTCTTTCTTAAAAAGTTAGATCCAATGTTCAAAGGAGCATGTTTATGTGAATTTATGAAGTGCACGCCAAACAAAAAATGGGGAGTTTCCTACATCACCAGCCCACAGTCCCCCATAGGATCGCTTGAGAGGAATGGAGAGCCAATCCCCGTGCAAACAACGGACAACTCCTACAAACACAACCTGCTCGTGTCAAATCATTGGTGAATTCAGGATAAAACTAATGTTAACTGTTAGTGACGTTTAAATGTAACTAAGAGGATGTGCTAACTGGATATAGATAAAGGATATATAATTGAATAAATATAAATGAAAATGAACCGTGTGAAGTTATTACTATATTCCCCAAATCGTGAGTCTCTTTGATACATAAATCTATAATGAGGAATGTGTATAAATCATTACTAATAGTGGTTTGAAGATCACGGTTTTTCCTCGACCATGTACTCAAATAAATATTGTGTAATATATTACATGTTGGGGTGTGAGGATGTTGTTCTCTAAATGTAAAAAGTGAAAATGAGTAAATATAAGTAAGTGCCATCTATAAACGATACCTAAAATGAACATTGTGATGATGAAATTTAGTTGTGCCGCATATTGGCAAGCTGAGTAACTAGCTAACAGGGAGTATCTGTAATGACTGTGAGGTGTACAATTGATGCCTCCCTATGTGTGTATTATAACAATGACATAAATGTAGGGATTAGATATGAGACAATCAGTGGGAATACAAAGTGGATAAAAAATGTGCACATATGGTATAAACTAAAACTACAGACAATATTACAGTAATGATAAAGAGTAATTCTAAATCAGTCAACCTGAAGTCTGTATACTGGTATTTATACCAGGTGTATGTGGAACTATTATTAGTGAAATAGCATACTGTATATATATAAATAAATAAAAACTACCTGAATGGGAACCTGGACCCACTGCAAACCAGCAGTGGATGGGCTGGTGTGATAGCTAGTATAATCTCAACAAAACTCCAGAGTGGAGATTATGGAGTAATATTATATCTCAGTAAGAGTATATATATATATATATATATATATATATATATATATATATATATATATATATATATATATAGGCTCATTAGGAGCTCCCTGCCACTATTGTGATATTATCAGTAAGGAATTTTACTCATCCACTTACTTAGTCACATTATATTACATTGTAGCGCCTCCTATAGGGACGTCCATTCACCTTGTTTTTTTATCTTATAATTAGGTATTTTATTAAACATGAAGTGCCACACATCTTATAACATGGTGTAAAGGTTTATCTTTACCAAGTTTTTTTTATTATAGATTTTCATTTGACCGGTGAGGAGGTTATGCCACCCACATTCCATGATATTAGTTTAACTCCCTTTTTCAGCCAAATAAGTAGTACCTTATTTATCTTAATAAGAAAGCCTCCAGTTCTAAGGAGGGACAGACAGAGAAAGAGGGGAAAGAAGAAAAAAAAGGAAAAAATAATTTTCTTAAATAAGTACTTATTCCACACATCCTGATATTTATTCCAGCCTGTCTTTTAATACCGTCATTATCATTAGTTATGTTTCCTATATTATCTAAAAGATCTCAGTCTTGTCTTAGAAAATAAGATATTTTATAGTAATAGGTTTGCATCTATGGCTGCCATCTAAATTTTTCCTAGACAAACCCATTCTGTGTGCTCTTTCTACCTGCAATGGCAGCTTTTGATTTTGAATACTTAGCACTTGTGGTAAAGTTATCTTGTGTTTCAGAGCTTTCTAATAGGCCAATGAATTTAAAGTTACTGCGCCCTGGATCGATCCTTAAGGTCTTCTATTTTTTTTTTTTAGTAACATATTTATTTATTTATTTTATAATTTTTATTGAGGTTGAAATCAAGGCATACATATAAAGAATGTCAAGGAACAATATACAAAATAAAATGGTTTCAAGGTACATAGCTAAGGTAAGTCTAGGAAGATATACAGTACCTAGTTACATGACTGTCAGCGTGCCAGGAATCAGACTGAGACAAGAAGTGCAAAAATAATGACACGTTAATTAATAACAAAAAATAATAAAAAGTCCACAAGTCAAATAACAAGCCAGGAGTCAAAGCCAGAGCTGGTAGTCAGACGAGCCGAGTCAGGAGCAAAAGCAAGTAGTCAGACGAGCTGAGTCAGGAATCAGGAGGGACGTCAGACAGTCAGGTAATACACAGGAACAGGAACTCACAAACAGGTCTGAGACAACGCAAGGGCAAAGCAAACTGAACAGAGGCCCTTTAAATAATAAGTAATGACATCACAATTCTGAGACTGCTACCTGTATCACACGGATGATGTACACCAGTCTAGCCATAAAAGGAAGTGCAGGAAATGAGCAGCATCACACACTCTGCACCAGATTCAGCAAGAATAGGTAAGCAAAATGGCTGCCAGCAGCACATGGCAAACAAAGCAGGAAAAAAGCTGACAGTACCCTCCCCTCAACGACCCCTCCCCCAAGGGAGGACAAAAGGATTATTGGGGAAACGGGCATAGAAGGCAAGGAGAAGGGCGGGAGCATAAACATCAGAGGAGGGAACCCATGAACGCTCCTCAGGACCGTAGCCCCTCCAGTGAACCAAATACTGTACGCAGCCCCTGGACATACGAGAGTCAATAATATTGCTGACCTCATATTCTTCATGGTTGTCAACAGAGATAGGACAGGGATGAGGCAACACAGTGGTAAACCAATTACAAACCAATGGTTTCAAGAGGGAGATATGAAAAACATTGGAGATGTGCATTGCAGGAGGAAGGTCAAGAGCGTAAGCCACAGGATTGACACGGAGTATTTGAAAAGGACCAAAATAACAAGGAGCCAGTTTACTGGAAGGCACACAAAGGTTCAAGTTTTAGAGAACAGCCAAACCCTCTCACCAACCTGGTAGAAGGGAGCGGGCAGAAGCCTATGATCAGCCAGGAACTTTTGACTCTGCATAGAATGATGAAGGCAATCCTGAATCTGCACCCACGTGAAACAGAGTTGCCGGAGATGCTCCTCTAAAGCCGGAATACCCTGAGACATGAATGAATCGGCAACAAGGATGGTTGAAACCCTTAATTTGCCGTGAACCGGGATAACTTGGAGGAAGCATTAATAGCACTATTACGAGCAAACTCTGCCCACGGTAACAGTTCAGACCATTTATTGTGGTGATCTGAGACATAGCAACAGAGGAACTGTTCCAGATCCTGATTAGACCGTTCCGTAGCCCCATTGGATTGAGGGTGATATGCCGAGGAGAAGGAAACCTGGATCCCCATTTGAGCACAAAAGGAATGCCAAAATCTGTAGACAAACTGGCTACCCCAGTCCGACACTATCTCCTTGGGTAACCCATGTAAACAGATGACCTCCCAGGCAAAAATTGAAGCAAACTCCTGAGCGGTAGGCAGCTTCTTCAAGGGAATGCAATGTGACATTTTAGAAAAATGGTCAACCACCATTAGGATATCAGTATTGCCATTGGAAACAAGGAGTTCGACAATGAAGTCCATGGAAAGGTGTGTCCAAGGACGCTCACCATTAGCATTGAGGTTGAAGAAGACCCACAGGAAGACGTTGAGGAGTCTTATTCTGTGCACAAACTGAGCAGGAGGCAACATACGCAGCAACATCAGAACAAAGACCTGGCCATCAGAATTGTCGAGGTGACTTGCGGGTCTAAGGTAGTGGTAAGTGTGCAAAAGTTCGAAGATTCTCAGGAACAAAGCACTTACCCCTAAGGTTTCTCAGGAGGTGCATTGGTTTGTGCAGCCAGGATATCCACCCCCCAAGGGAGAAGTCAAATTAGTACATATTGTAGCCAAAATATGATCAGGAGGTATAACTGGAGTAGGTACAGACTCCTCCTTGGACAGAGGCCATCAGCCCTAACATTCTTACTACCAGGCAGGTAGGAAACCACATAATTAAACCGAGACAAAAATAGTGCCTGTCGGGGTGACAAACATTTTGCTTTGGATAGATAAGTTAAATTCTTGTGGCCAGTAAAAATGAGCACTGGTACGCTAGTACCTTCAAGAAGATGCCTCCATTCCTTGAGTGCCAAAATTATGGCCAGTAATTCCCTGTTGCCAATTTCATAATTGCACTCCGCTGGAGACAATTTCTTAGAGAAGAAACCGCACGGATGCAAAGAACTGTCAGGTGTAGGATGTTGAGACAAGAGGGCACCTACTCCAGTCTCAGATGCATCGAGCTCAAGAACGAAAGGCAGGACAGGGTTAGGATGAGCCAGTACTGGAGCAGCAGCAAAGGCAGTCTTAAGACTATCAAAGGCCTTAATGGCAGTAGGTGACCAATGGAGTGGATCATTCTCTTTACGGGTCATGTCTGTGATAGGTTTGACCAAGGAAGAAAAGTTTTTAATAAACTTTCTATAGTATTTCACAGATCCCAAAAATCGTTGAATAGACCAAAGACCAACTGGGCGAAGCCACTGCAGAACTGCAGACAACTTGTCAGGATCCATGGAGAACCCTGCATCAGAGATTACATAACCTAGGAAGGTTACTTGAGTCTGATGGAACTCACATTTCTCGAGTTTACATAGCAGGCCGTTCTCACGTAGTCTCGGAAGAACCCGTGTAACATCAGAACGATGAGCCTCAAGTGTGGGTGAGTGTATAAGGATGTTGTCTAAGTACATAGGCCAAAGGGCATTACAAGATATTCATAATGCCCGCTCCTGGTGTTAAATGCTGTTTTCCATTCGTGGCCCTCCTTAATCCTAACAAGATTGTACGTTCCTCTCAAATCAAGTTTAGAAAAGACCGTAGCTCCCTTGAGGCGGTCAAAGAGTTCCGTAATGAGCGGAATAGAGTAAGCATTCTTAATGGTAAGAAGATTAGGATCCCTATAATCGATGCATGGTCTTAACTCTCCACCCTTTTTCTTCACAAAGAAGAAGCCAGCCCCTGCAGGAGAGCAGGATTTGTGGATGATTCCCAGTGACAGAGCATCGGCAACATTTGCACAATTCTCCGCAACAGACAGAGGGTAAACCCAGCCCCGAGGAGGAATGGCTCCAGGTTGCATGTCTATGGCACAATCGTAAGACCGATGAGAAGGCAACGTACCAGTACGAACCTTGTCAAAAACGTCTAGGAACTCTCGGTACTCCTCTGGCAATTGAGATACCAAAGAAGTGCACAAGACTTTGACTGGTTTCCGAAGACAAGTGGAAATACATTGCGGAGACCATGACTGTACCAGTCAAGACTGCGATTGTGCTTTTGGAGCCAGGGATAACCCAAAACAACCAGAAAATGCAGAGAGTTAATCACCTGGTACTGAAGGGTTTCACAATGGAGAGCCCCAACAGCCATGGATAACGGAGCGGTTTTATGAGTAACGAGTGTGGGCTGAAGGTGCCTGCTATCAATGGCCTCAATAGCAAGCGGAATGAACTGAGGCAATACAGGAATGGAGTGCTTTGATACAAAAGCACTGTCAATGAAATAGCCCGCAGCACCGGAGTCAACAAGAGCCTGGGTGACTATGGAGGAGTCCACCCAGGAAAGGACAACTGTGACCAAAGGTTTCTCCTTTAGTGGTTCTGGGGACGAGGATAAACCACCCAAGGTCTGCCCCCAACAGGACCTTAGGTGCGAGCGTTTCCCGGCCGAGTAGGATAAGACTTTAAAAGGTGGCCCTGTAACCCACAATAGAGGCAGAGCCCCTCCCTCCTCCTAAAGGCCCTCTCCGCCACGGAGAGACACGTGAATACAAACTGCATCAGCTCAGCAGTACCTGGTGACTCAGGACCAGGAGGCATGGGAGGAGAGGGAGGCATGGGTGGGAACGAACATGTAGGAGACAACGGAACAGGAGGCTTCTCCAAGCACTCCTTGAAAGAGGGCCTCTCTCTGAGTCTGATGTCAATTAGGATAAAAAAAGACACCAATGCCTCAAGATCCTCTGGTAAATCTCTGGCAGCAACTTCATCTTTAATCGCATCAGAGAGCCCATGAAAGAAGGCAGCAACAAGGGCTTCATTGTTCCAACCTACCTCTGCGGCAAGCATACGGAACTCAATGGCATACTGAGCAACAGATCTTGTACCTTGCTGAATGGTCATGAGTCATTAAGCAGCAGAGGAGGAGCGAGCTGGAACATCAAATACCCTTCAAAAGGAGGCCACAAATTCAGGGTAATTTGAAATCACAGGTTTATTAGTCTCCAACAAGGGATTAGCCCAGGCAAGAGCTGTGTCAGAGAGTAACGAGATGAGAAATCCCACCTTAGCTCTGTCAGAGGGAAACGCATGAGGTAACATCTCAAAGTAAATGCCAACCTGGTTCAAAAATCCTCTGCACTGAATAGGATTGCCTCCATATCGCTGAGGTAGAGGTCGTTTTTTGTGATGTCTCTAATTAAAGGCAATTAAATTTACATTTTGGTGCTGCTACCTCTCTGTTTGCTGTTACAATTTGGGGTTAGTGCATGGACCCCTGTAGCATGCACCTGATGTCTGATAGTGAGTGCTGGGCCTACCTTCTATTTCTACATTGAGAGGTGCAGAACCGGACAGGCTCCTGGAAGAACTAGGTGCAGCAGCGGAAACAGGAGCAGACAAAACTTGTTTGACACTATGGTCCAAATGTGCAGTGAGAGTCAGTAGGGTTTGTAGGGCTAGTGCAAACTGATCCAAGCAGTGATCCTGTTCATCCATCCTGGAAATGATGGTAGGCAAAGGTGGATTATTAGCACCATCAGGATTCATGGCCCTTGCGTAATGTCAGGGTGCCAGGAATCAGACTGAGACGAGAAGTGCAAAAATAATCACACCTTTATTAATAACAAAAAATAATAAAAAGTCCACAAGTCAAATAACAAGCCAGGAGTCAAAGCCAGAGCTGGTAGTCAGACGAGCCGAGTCAGGAGCCAAAGCGAGTAGTCAGACAAGTCAGGAACCAGGAGGGACGTCAGACAGCCAGGTAATACACAGGAACAGGAACTCACAAACAGGTCTGAGACAGCGCAAGGGCAAAGCATACTGAACAGAGGCCCTTTAAATAATAAGTGATGACATCACAATTCTGAGACTGCAACCTGTCTCACACGGATAATGTACAACAGTCTGGCCATAAGAGGGCGTGCAGGAAATGAGCAGCATCACACACTGTACACCAGATTCAGCAAGAAAAGGTAAGCAAAATGGCTGCCAGCAGCACATGGCAAACAAAGCAGGTAAAAAACCCTGACAATGACATAGCGCAATCTCGCAATACACATCATTAGCCATTCATACTATATACCCACTCAATGATCAAATAGGCCACTCTTGGACCTCACAACAGTGTAACAAATATACAGCTATAGTAGGTAATCTCAAGTAGAAGGAGACAGCACTCTTGGATCTCATAAGGAACCTCGTTTTACTATTATGATACAGTATGTAAGCTATCAAGGGATACAGGTAGTAAAATAATATGAAAATGCTTGAAATATAAACATTTTACCAGGTGACTTGAAGTAGCTTAATTCTGCGCCATCCAAGCTTAGACATATATCTTATGGTACTCAATTTTACAAAGAGAAGTCAGGCAGACTAAAAGTGATTTCAAATAAGGCTCTCAATTACCTCTTGCTAGAGACTCGAGAATTTGACAGTAGAAGAGTGATAAAAACAGACTGTCGTGCTATAATGTGTGTTCTCACATAAGAGTGCATTATGAAACTAGGAGATACATTTTGTTAAACAATAAATAAACCCAAGGTATATTGAACAAGACTCGTCTCAATCTATATCCCACGGAAGAAGCAGGATATTATCTAGCTGGGTTTATCATAGAATGTAATGTTCTAAAATAGTGAAGATATCATGCAGAATGATTTCTCCCCTTTCTTTTTCTTTATGAATGATATATATATGCTCCCTACACCGGCCGCTGGCAGAGGAGCAATCTTACATAATTCTAATTATAGGGATAGATATCACTATTAAAGTAACATGGATCTGTTCTGTACAATGGCTAGACATACAGTATATAGTACATAGTGGAGAAAGATGTTGCATATAATTTAGCCAGTGACAATAATGAATGTATGCCGCAATGATAACTGACATAATATTTGAGTCTGATGATAACTAGGAAATAAGATCTATGTCGCCATAATAATAATTCACGAAAATACAAACACATTATAAACCTATGGTTAAGTAAAGTTATCACTGAGCTAAACTGCTTTTGAAAGACAACAGCGGATATCTGCAGTATATTTGTTACCCACGTTCCTCAGTGTTCAAGCCCGTAGGCCATCATCAGGGCATAGTAGTCCAGCTGTAGAGGTTATTAATGGGCAATATAGATGATTCTTGTGGGATAGATCTCTTATGGTATTCTTGGCTTGCTGATCCGAGGCGAGAAGCTTTCAAGCTGAGTGAGGTTCCTAAGTTAGTGAGACTTGAAGCTTTGTACTTTTCCACTCTTTTAAATTTGTGTATAGTAGTTGTCTCCTCTCTATTGCCCCAAGCATGTGTTACTGGTTGAGGAGTATTAGGTCTGGGTGGTCCGGGTGGTTGTGATGCAATCATAATCGTTCAGGATTGTAGCTTGATTCCTCTGACAGGGTGACTCGTTCACCTCTGCTCTGCTTAATTTCGTCTGCTGAGGCATCTCTTGGGGTTGCGACTTGATCCACTGCAAACACACTGAATGCAGACTATAAGCTCTCTTTCAGCTCCTCCAAATAGCAATCTAGCCATAGGTACATACTCCACACTCATGATTAAAGAGCCTCCATTGCCATATGCTTTCCTTGGTGAGACTAAGCATTGAACGCTAGATTAGTCATATAAACCTGGTAGTTAATATATCAGTATAAGCAGCGGGATGATACACTGCATTACCTCACACTCGGGAGGGGGGGTGTTGATTTCAATAGCTCTGGGTTCAGGAGAACCTGTTGGGTTTGTATACAATGTTTTCAGGGTAAGATGGATTGTCAAGCTCCAGATATTAGGCAGATTATCTTTCATATATCAGCAGCCATATGAATTGTGGCCGTTCATGGCCACTGCCCGGGCACCCCCCCCCCAGGTCTTCTATTTTGATCTGTAAAGCTGTAATCTTTTTATCTTCAGCTTTAACTGTTTGCTTTAGATTAACTATGTCTTTTATATCAGAGATTCACTTTTCAACTTCCGTTATCCTTTTTGAATATTTTCTATATCAAGCTGGCTAGTACTTTTTTCACTAAATCGAATTGAGGCAAAATTATTTTATAATTTGGATATTTGGTTAAATATTTTTTGTGTTTCTGGTTTAGTAGTGGCCATCTTACTACCTGACTCTGTACTAGCATTCAAGTTGTTTTTTTTCTCTTTGTTTAACAGGCATACTTGGTGATCTATTTTTTATTTGGGTGACAAATGTTTCCATGTATATAGTGCTATGTGATTTCAATAGTGTTATCTATCATAAAGTGACAAACAATATTACACTCTTGTGTCTCATTTAATTGTATAGTACTAAGTCTAAAAGAAATTCCCAAGCAGGAAATATCTGTTTTTATTAGAGTGAAAAGGTGATTCATTTATTTATTTCCCTTCCCTTTTTTATTTATTTTCCCTTTTTTTCTTTTTTTTTGTGTAGTGAGTGATTAAGAGCCTAAAATTTGAAGTAAGAACAGAAAAGTCTCTTTATCTTAGGATTCTCACATAGATAAGCCAGACCACTTTAGATTGTTTATTATCGTAAATACAAAAAAAATACTATCCCAAATCCAACAATTCTGTTCTATAAGGATACAACATAAAACTTGAATTTTCTTATCTTCCTGATACATTCTTTTGAGCACCAGCACAGCTACCATTCAAGGATTCAAATTATGTTAAAGTTATGTTCTTTTATCCAACCAATGAGCTCTTCTATGGTGACATGTCAAAGTCTCTTCTATATGCCCCTCCTGATAGATGACTAAGGGCATATAAACCTGGTTAATCGTGCCTTCTTACTGTGTTTATCCATTTTATGTTTGTATATCCCGATATTGGCCTATTTTACACACAGGAAAGATTTTCCTTACAGATTCCCAATATCTGATGTTTTTAGATAATGTTCTTAAAGTGGAAGAAGGCAACTTCAGCCTATTATGATAGATAAGGCATTGCTAAACACAGTCCCAATGCTTAAATTCAAGAATAAATATATACACAGAGATTACGAGTTTTGCGTTAACAGGGGTGCGTTGCTAACGAGCCTTTCTTTTTTAACGCTACCTTAAGACAACGCTGGTATTACAGGTTTTTTTAAACCTGGCGTTAGCCGCAAAAAGGTGAGCGTAGAGCAAAATTTAGCTCCACATCTCACCTCAATACCAGTGTTGCTTACGGTAGCTCGTGCACGATTTCCCCATAGGAAACAATGGGGCTGAGCTGGCTGAAAAACAACCTAACACCTGAAAAAAAACAGCGTTTAGCTCCTAACGCAGCCCCATTGATTCCTATGGGGAAAGGAATTTTATGTCTACACCTAACACCATAACATGAACCCCGAGTCTAAACACCCCTAATCTTACACTTATTAACCCCTAATCTGCTGTCCCCAACATCGTCGCCACCTACATTATAATTATTAACCCCTACTCTGCCGCTCTGGACACCGCCGCCACCTACATTATACCTATGAACCCCTAATCTGCTGCCCCCAACATCGCCAAACCCTACATTATATTTATTAACCCCTAATCTGCCCCCCCCAACGTCGCCGGAACCTACCTACACTTATTAACCCCTAATCTGCTGCCGCCAACGTCGCCGCCCCTATAATAAACATATTAACCCCTAAACCTAAGTCTAACCCTAACACCCCCTAATTTAAATATAATTTAAATAAATCTAAATAAAATAACTACAATTAAATAAATTATTCCTATTTAAATCAAAATACTTACCTATAAAATAAACCCTAAGCTAGCTACAATATAACTTATAGTTACATTGTAGCTAGCTTAGGATTTATATTTATTTTACAGGCAACTTTATTTATTTATTATTTTTTTAAATAATTTTTATTGAGGTCAAGATCATAATACAACAGACATATAATATATCAGAAAATGTATGAATACAACAAACAGCAATCATAATATGCATATTATTGAATAAATACAATTATATCCATAGCATCATAGAAAAATTAGAATATGTAAGAAAAGATCTTAACCTCTCAATTTTACTTTTTTTCTTGCTTTGACACATTCTAAAGAAGTATATAACTTATATTATAACAGACCAGTAGTCAAATTGTGCTTCATTAATATCGAGTAGAAGATATCCAAATTAAACATTAAACTGAGGCTACCTATAATCAAGAACAGTAAAATTAAAAAAAAAAAAACACCCAAGGGCCTCTCCATATGAAATATAAAATGAGAGTTAATTAGCAGAAGCAAATAAAAAGGCATATGAAAGGTTGAGTATAAAATGGGTAGTGGGATAAAATAGATGTGGTATGTTACAAGGAAAACCACACTACACACTCCGGACACGCACGCGTGAACTAGTGTGAGATATATGGGGGAGGGGAAGGGAAGGGGCAGAGAGGGCAGGAACTGGCCAGGTATTGAATATAACTTGCATGAATCAGAAAAAAATTAGTAGTGAGCATAAGAATATGCGGGGCATACAGGAGTATATAATATTATTATCATTGCATATAACAGTATTAAAGAAGCATTAAGGAGTCACTAACATAAAGTGGGCAATCTCTTGATCAGCTAAACCTTGAAGGGAACGGGCTTAGTAGGATATATATACTGAACTATGGATAAACCATATACAAGGGGGATATGTAGAAAGAAGGTCTCAAGCAGGGATAAGAAATATTCAGACCATTCACAGGTCTGTATGACTATAAATTTAAATATCATCATTCCACTGATGTGGATTATATAGCTGGGTGTGATTAAATATGCCTAAACAGTACCTCTTCCAGCCCAGCGAACATATAATGAAAAAAAAATCATGGCATATAGTATATGATAAAATACAATATGAGTATCTTACATTATAGCGAGTTATGTAAATAGACAATGCCAAACCATTTCTACATATGCATGCACAACTGAATGTAGTATATGACCCAGTTAATTAGTATTATCATTTGAATCATATACCAGAAAAAGCCTTACCATATGGGCATGGGCCCTACACCCCATGGCAAGGTAAAATATGTTATTAAATGAACATGCCATTGGTAAAATACAATAATCCCCACCCAACAACATATATCCCACAACCTATAATTTAAAGTTGAATTGCCCTCCAGAACCAAAGTAAAACAATCTTCCTGTTATTAACGTCTGACTAAGCTCTGACTCCCAACTAATGGAAAGAATTGAGATTTATATTGAATCTTCAAATAGTTACTAAACATATCATACAAAATATCAAAGGAAGGGAAAATCTTATAAGGAATTAGATATATTGAACATACATTCCTCAACTTGTCAACTAATCAAGAGTCATATTACCCTCAAGTATCACAGTAATACTTCCTGCCTGAGATATATGTGCATAACTAAACATTGGCTCCCATCTAATGGTAAGGGCTAGGATTTATAATGAATCTCAAAATAATGCACTGTATAGCCACATAACATATTAACCCCTTAATGACCACAGCACTTTTCCATTTTCTGTCCGTTTGGGACCAAGGCTATTTTTACATTTCTGCGGTGTTTGTGTTTAGCTGTAATTTTCCCCTTACTCATTTAATGTACCCACACATATTATATACCGTTTTTCTCGCCATTAAATGGACTTTCAAAATACACCATTATTTTCATCATATCTTATAATTTACTATAAAAATTTTTATAAAATATGAGGAAAAAATTGAAAAAAACACACTTTTTCTAACTTTGACCCCCAAAATCTGTTATACATCTAAAACCACCAAACAAAAACCATGCTAAATAGTTTCTAAATTTTGTCCTGAGTTTAGAAACACCCAATGTTTACATGTTCTTTGCTTTTTTTGCAAGTTATAGGGCCATAAATACAAGTAGCACTTTGCTATTTCCAAACCACTTTTTTTCAAAATTAGCGCTAGTTACGTTGGGACACTGATATCTTTCAGGAATACCTGAATATCCATTGACATGTATATATTTTTTTTTAGAAGACATCCCAAAGTATTGATCTAGGCCCATTTTGGTATATTTCATGCCACCATTTCACCGCCAAATGCGATCAAATAAAAAAAATTGTTCACTTTTTCACAATTTTTTTCACAAACTTTAGGTTTCTCACTGAAATTATTTACAAAAAACTTATGCAATTATAGCATACATGGTTGTAAATGCTTCTTTGGGATCCCCTTTGTTCATAAATAGCAGACATATATGGCTTTGGTTTTGCTTTTTACTAATTAGAAGGCTGCTAAATGAGACTGCGCACCACACGTGTATTATGCCCAGCAGTGAAGGGGTTAATTAGGGAGCATGTAGGGAGCTTCTAGGGTTAATTTTAGCTTCAGTGTAGTGTAGTAGACAACCCCAAGTATTGATCTAGGCCCATTTTGGTATATTTCATGCCACCATTTCACCGCCAAATACAATCAAATTAAAAAAAAACGCTAAATTTTTCACAATTTTAGGTTTCTCACTGAAATTATTTACAAACAGCATGTGCAATTATGGCACAAATAGTTGTAAATGCTTCTCTGGGATCCCCTTTGTTCAGAAATAGCAGACATATATGACTTTGGCGTTGCTTTTTGGTAATTAGAAGGCCGCTAAGTGCTGCTGCGCATCACACATGTATTATGGCTAGCAGTTAAGGGGTTAATTAGGTAGTTTGTAGGGAGCTTGCGGGGTTAATTTTAGCTTTAGTGTAGAGATCAGCCTCCCACCTGACACATCAGACCCCCTGATATCTCCCAAACAGCTCCCTTCCCTCCCCCACCCCACAATTGTCCCCGCCATCTTAAGTACTGGCAGAAAGTCTGCCAGTACTAAAATAAAAGTTTAAAAAAAAATAAAAAAAAAAATACATCTTTAGCATATTTACATATGCTACTTTGTAGGATCCCCCTTAGCCCCCAACCTCCCTGATCCCCCCCCAAAACAGCTCTCTAACCCCCCCCCTGCCTTATTGGGGGCCATCTTGGGTACTGGCAGCTGTCTGCCAGTACCCAGTTAACAATATTTTTTTATCTTTTTTATTTAATTTTTTTAACAGTTTTCTGTAGTGTAGCTTCCCCACGACCAACCCCTACCCCCACCCCCTCCCAGATCCCTTAGATTACTTTTTGGGGGCATTTATTCCCCCTCTTCCTCCCACTTATTACATAATTATTTCTGTAGTGTAAGCGGTTCCCACCCGCTCCCTCCCGTGCACGCGCCCGCCCGCCGATCCCCCGTGCACGCGCGCGTGTCTGTGCGCGCCCCTGACTCTCCCGCCCCCGATCCCGCCCCCCTCTGTGACTCTGAATCCATCGATGGCCGCCCACCCGCCTCCCACTGCAGCTCCCACCCACCAACGATTGCGGCCATCGATGTCCGGTGTAGAGAGGGCCACAGAGTGGCTCTCTCTGCACCGGAGGGGTACAGATTGTTATTGCAGGATGCCTCGATATTGAGGCATCCTGCAATAACCGGAAAGCAGCTGGAAGCGATGAGGATCGCTTCCAGCTGCTTTCCAAACCGAGGACGTACGCCATACGTCCTCAGGCGTTAACGCGTACGTCCTCGGTCATTAAGGGGTTAAAGAGAGTATCAGAATCAGATATATTCCTATAAGGGTTTTGGTATGTTAAACAGGACTTCAGCAGAACTCAGACTAACCTAACAATCACATGTATATGTAAATATTAAAGAGAATGTACATATCTGAATATATAACTTTCTGAATGCAAGTCTTCTGTGTAGCACATGTGTAGGTCAAAAACAGAACTTAAAGTAACTTTCAACTTGGATTGACCTTATAACCGTATGCAAACAAAATGTAAACAAGTCCCATATAGAACAGTATGTAAATATATATATATAGTTCGATCCAGTTAATATGGGAGTAAACATATCAATGAAACAAGCATCCAGGGAGATATAAGCAGCAAACTTAATGCAAACAGTAATTGTTAAACTAATAAGTTTATCCTGCTTCATAGTAGTTCAAGTTCACAACAGAGCCAATTATGAGGCCTTCATGTTTGCGGGACTTGCAGTGTTGAAATACATATGAGACCTTCCAAGCAGATTTAGCAAGAAGTAGCCTTGTAGCCCTTATAGCTGGGATCCCACACTACGTTTTTCAAACCTCTGCTTGATCCAGACAATGTCAGCGTGTGCGGTTGTTTTCTCCGTGAGGTCCCATTGTCCTGTTCTTCAGCATAGTAGCCAGTGTCAAGTGGAGGTCTGCGTGTCAGCATGTACGCTTGGTTCCTGGCCCGGTCTAGTGGGGGATGCGGCTCAATATCGTCTAATCTGCTAGATAGGTCTATATCAATATTTGATACTGCTATCTCTAATTTCACTCTGGCCCTCAACTGCCAGGCTCCGATAATCTCTTTGCCAACTGCACGTGTCTCATACACTCCACACTCAGCCGACATAGGCGGGTTGGCCAAAACCAATTTCTGGGTCAGCTCTTCAGATGGAGTCTCAATAAGCCCTTTTCCACGAATAGTGTCTCCATTATTCCATTCTCTGTAGCGGTAATGAGAAGCGTCTCCTTGCTGCGGGGAGATAAAAGGGCAGCACGAGGACCTAGGAACTGGTGTATCAGCATAGTTCTCCTGAGAAGTAGTGGTATCAGCAATGTTCAAATTAAAGGCGACATGTAGATCAGCCGTTCGTGCAAGACTATCATCTCCTACTGCTGGGTCATCACAGCACTCACGCAGTAACATCGATAAACTGGCAAAATGTTCAATCAGCTAATAGGAATGAAGTTCAATCCTATTGGCTGATCCAATCAGCCAATAGGATTGAGCTTGCATTCTATTGGCTGTTCCAATCAGCCAATAGAATGCAACCTCAATCCTATTGGCTGATTGGATCGGCCAATAGGATTTTTCCTACCTTAATCCTATCAGCCAATCGGAATTCAAGGGATGCCATCTTGGATGACGTCATTTAAAGGAACCTTCATTCTTCGCTTGGACTTCGTTTGAAGAGGATGCTCCGCGTCGGCTGGATTGAAGATGGACCCGCTCCGCTCCGGATGGATGAAGATAGAAGATGCTGTCTGGATGAAGACTTCTGCCACTTGGAGGACCTCTTCTGCCCGGATTGGATGAAGACTTCTGCCCCTCTGGAGGTCCACTTGTGCCCGGCTGGGTGAAGACATCTCAAGGTAGGGTGATCTTCAAGGGGGTAGTGTTAGGTTTTTTTAAGGGGGTATTGGGTGAGTTTTAGAGTAGGGTTGGGTGTGTGGGTGGTGGGTTTTAATGTTGGGGGGGTATTGTATTTTTTTACAGGTAAAAGAGCTGATTACTTTGGGGCAATTCCCCCGCAAAGGCCCTTTTAAGGGCTATTTGTAATTTAGTATAGGGTAGGGAATTTTATTATTTTGGTTTTTTTTATTTTATTAGGGGGATTATATTAGGTGTAATTAGTTTAAAAAAAAAAAAAATATTTTTTATTTTCTGTAATTTAGTGTTTGCTTTTTTTTGTTTTTTAGTTTATTTAATTTAATTGTATTTAATTGTAGGTAATTTAGTAAATTAATTTAATTATAGTGTAGTGTTAGGTGTAATTGTAACTTAGGTTAGGATTTAGTTTACAGATAAATTTGTACTTATTTTAGCTAGGTAGTTATTAAATAGTTAATAACAATTTAATAACTATTCTACCTAGTTAAAATAAATACAAAGTTGCCTGTAAAATAAATATAAACCCTAAGATAGATACAAATGTAATTATTAGTTATATTGTAGCTAGCTTAGGGTTTATTTTATAGGTAAGTATTTAGTTTTAAATAGGAATAATTTATTTAATTGTAGTAATTTTACTTTGTTTTATTTAAATTATATTTAAATTAGGGGGGTTAGACTTAGGTTTAGGGGTTAATAAATTTAATATAGTAGCAGCGACGTTGGGGGCGGCAGGTTAGGGGTTAATAAATGTAGATAGGTGTCGGCGATGTTAGGGACAGCAGATTAGGTTTTGCGAGGCGGGAGTTCGGCGGTTTAGGGGTTAATATATTTATTACAGTGGCGGTGATGTCCGGTCGGCAGATTAGGGGTTAAAAACTTTATTTAAGTGTTTGCAATGTGGGGGGGGGGGCTCGGTTTAGGGGTTAATAGGTAGTTTATGGATGTTAGTGTACTTTGTAGCACTTTAGTTAAGAGTTTTATGTTACAGCGTTAGCCCATAAAACTCTTAACTACTGACTTTTAAATGCGGTAGGAGTCTTGACAGGAGATGGTGTACCGCTCACTTCTTCCAAGACTCGTAATACCGGCGTTAGGCAAATCCCATTAAAAAGATAGGATACGCAATTTACGTAAGGGGATTTGCGGTAAACTCGAGTCGTGGAAGAAAAGTGAGCGGTACACCTGTACCTGCCTGACTCGTAATACCAGCGTTAGGGGTTAGCTTTTTAAGGCTAACGCAAGACTCGCAATCTAGCCGATAGCTATTCCCCACTGTGAGATCCAGAATCTATTTGGATTATTATCTCTTTTCCTTTCCTCCTCTTTTTTTCTTCTCCCCCCCTTTTGTTTTCTTTTCTGGGGCCCAACCACACTTGTAATCTCTTTGAAAGTTAGAAAATTACGCTTTTAGATTCTTTTACCTTCCACTTGTACATCCATTTTCACAGTTTAATGTAAATGTCTGCCAAGAACAAGCACACATATGCTCATTAGGTTAATATACTGTACATGTTGGAAGCTATTCCACACCTTCTTTGCTGCACATGTTTAACATACACCGTCTCTGATGAAATGAGAGCTATATCTAATTCCACTCTATTATGTATAAATCTTACTTGACAAGTTTTATGAATTTCTTATGTCCCATACATGTGGGGCTTTATACTCGCGATTTTCAGGGATGTGGCTTATGAGTCCCCTTGTGCTTTATATTATCTGACTGGTGTTCAACGCTCCCACCTCACAAGTTGAGTGATTTGGCTCTGGTATCTCTCAACCCAATCCACTCCAGCCTATATGTAAGGACTGCGGTAATCTGCTTTGTGCCACTTCACACAACAAGCTTCCTCACCAAGGGTATATGCTCGACACTTCAAAACTGCACCTCTTCTGTAATCCTGCAGCAGGACATTTTTTGGTTCTTGCAACTGAGTCCACAAGGCATGTACTGTCTTCCAAATGCCTGACCCTATCTCGGCAACTCATCCGAGGGAGTCACACCCTTCTCCGGATCACATTTGCTGGAGAACCCTTTAGATTTAGAGTGCAAAGCTTTGCTTGCAGCCGCAAGATCCTCCCCAACGGAAGCAATTTAAGCATGTAATAATATTATCTGAGGCCTACTATAGAAACTCCCCACTTTCTACGGCTTAAATTGGGGCTGCTCCAAAGGAAAAGTAACCAATGAGACACAAAACTCTAAACTAGTTAAGGAGTGAATACAACAGGTTGTATATAGATTTATATTTATGCAAATATATAATAAATTACTCTTCAAGCTAAATTTTCAGAAACATTTTAATGATATGAGTGAAGTATGTCAATGCTGCTGGATAAAGGTAAAGTCAGCTTGTTTCTCTCATCGTACCTGCGTGTGTATAAAATGAACTGAAGCTGTGCCCTGCAACCCCACGGTCTGTTAGGCAACCAGGGATTGTTGCTGGATCAGAGGATAGAAGGGATTGGTGTCATGATGATGATGACTTATCCCATTAGATGTTGCTCACTTCTGATTAGCTGTAAAAGAAAGTTGAATATTATTACATTTTTTGTTTACCAAGCACTTTTATTCTCACTCATTTGGTTTCGTATTTCAATATTTATGAGTAAAGGTAAAGTCAACCTGTTTCACTTGTACCGTAGTTGTATCCTGCAACAGCACTGTTTTATGGTATTTGTTACTTCATTGAACACTACAGGATACAGCTACCATCATTTTTATCAGAGCTCCCAAGTGTGTAGCTTATTGCAGGATTGTACCAGGATTGTTATGTTTGAGAGCTCTGCACCTCTGTTTCTCCCATAGCTTTCACTTTCCTATAAACATGATATTTTCAAAAGTGGAACCAGGAACTGCTCCTTACTCCATCCATGGTCTGTCCTTACTCTGCTCCCGATTCGCCCAACCCTGCACACACAACACTCACAACTCCAGTAATGCCCACCTACAAATCACCAGTGACTCAACTAACATTAAAACACCTATGGCCTGAGGAGAAATGTTAAATTGATGAACCATGTAATGTGGTTTACATTACGACATCATGTTTCTACAGTAAGCTGTTTCTTACATTTTGAAACATTTTAAATTAAGAAATTGAATGTGTAAAAATCTGTAAGATTCTATTGTACATATGTTTGTAATGTATATATATATATATATATATATACAGTGTATATATATATATATATATATATATATATATATACATACATATATACAGATATTATACTTGCTGTGATATTGTATCATGTAATGTGTCTTCTTCCTTTGATGTTTAATAAATGTTGAATGCTTTTAAAATGCTTTTAAAATTAGGCAATAAATACTTATTGAGATATTAAGTGCTATTGGTATATGATAATTGAAAACAATGATGAAATTACACATCGTCAATTCAATGGTTCACTGATAATTGGGTTATTAGGCCTAATAATCTTTTTAAAAAATAAATTATATAATTGTTTGACATAAATTAATTAATTTATTTTTAAATGCCAAAACAAACTGTAGATATGATCTGAAAAGATTATTAGTATAACTCTATCTGTATAGAAAAAATTGGAATAAAATGTAATTGGCTGATAAGGAAGATCCCACATTAAAAAACAAAAAAATATATATTTTAGATGCAACAAAGTTAAAAAAAAACAGGTATCCTAACGTAGCAGCTATTTTGACAGTAGCCTGAGTTATGTTATAAAATGTCATCTTACAGTTAGTTACAAAACACAATACAGAGTAGGACTTGGATTTTTTGCCATTTTCTCTTGATATATTATTATTATAATTATTATTATAATGTATTTGTATAGCGCTGCAAGCTTCAGTAGCGCTTGATATAAATAATACTAAAAAGATACATAAAATGACAACGCATAACATATAAATAAACCTCTAGATAACAAATCCATCATTTAGAGATGGGACTACTCTACCTTTTTATGGCACAGATTATGGTTTAGATTTTCCTAGAAGGTCATCAAGGTCTGGCCTCTGTACCTTCTTAAACTTCCCTCCACAGTTGGTCTTGTGCTGGTCCCACCATGATGGTTTTGCACAAGAGTATGGGACACAGAAACCATAATAGGGCTTCTTGGTGTTGCAGGGTCCATCACACCGGTACCACTTGTTGTCATAAAACTCAATTTCCTTATGGAAGGTATGATAGGTCTGTAAACACATATAGACAACAAGTTACATACAGTATGTATAATTTTATTTGCAAAAAGGAGCAAATAAATGGCAAATAAAAATAATAATCTCCATTTATTACTATGGAACAGTGCATAATGTCACATACATAAGGGTCACAGATTCAAATGGTTTGTAACAAAGGCCACAGTAATAGTACAAAGCTAAAATGATATTGCTAAAGCCTACCCTAATTTGTAATACACCTCTAAGCAGAGACCCAACCAGCCAACATTTCCTGGCTAGTGTCTGAGACAGTGAGTCTGGGGGCAGAGACAGATTAATCCCTTGGGCACCGTGTCAGTGGCTATGAGTGGAGTCAGGGTAGTAGGTGTATAGGTTGGGGCATGGTATAGGAGGTAATCTAGGCATAGCTGGGTGGATAAGGCCAGCAGTGTTTTTCAACTCCAGTCCTCAAGTACCCCTAACAGGCCAGATTTTCATTATTCCTTAACCAGAGCACAGGTAAAATAATCAGCTGATAGGTGAGAGAACAGATTAGTAACCATGGCTACTGATCAGCTGATTATTTCACCTGTGCTCTAGATAAGGTATCATGAGAATCTGGCCTGTCAGCTGTACTTGAGGACTTGAGTTGAGAAATACTGGATTAGGGCACAACAAAAACTGATGTGATAACATTTCTGCAAAAATAAGAATATTGCAAAAAAAACTTGTAATTTAATTTTAAAAGTACTTTTATTTACATTTATTGTTAGATTTCTGTTTTATGCTTTATAAATATAACTTCCCTGAAAAACAAAATAAAAAAGCACATTCACTTACGGTAATGTGGAATCTGCCGGCGGTATTTATTCTCTGCATATGGCTGCAGAAAACTGGCCCATGCATGTCACTTTCCTTTATGTTATTTATACATAAATACGCATGAATCATTTCATGCAAAAGCGACTGTAAAATAGAAAATGGTGAATTATTAAACAATGTTTTTTTAAATCATTTATATGAAGAAAAAAAATAAAACAGCATCAGCTGACAATAAATGATTTCACTTTTTTAATTAAATCATTTTTTACCTCAATAAGATCTTTCCTGCTCCTCCGTTTAAGCAAAGGTTTGCTTAAATTTATGGTGCATTTGCCAGATTTCCGTTGATAGCTACACAAACCAGCACACCTGAAATAAAAGATGATGGCATATAAATATGTTAGAATTATTTTATAAGCTAAATTAGCAGAACTATAAAAATAATTAGCCCCATCCCACAATTCAGAATATAAAAGAAAAGTATGAATCTATATACAACAGATAACAAGGTCTACAATATGATATTATATACCAGGTGTGTTCTATTAGAGTATATAGAGATATGTGTTAGAATTGGTCACCTATATACTGTACCATACAAACAAGTGAAACCTATAGTTCTCTCCTTACTGTTGACGGCATATTTGTTTACCCCCCATAAAAGCCAAATATAATTTCTGTACAATTTGCCTTGCATGGCTTTTGAGGAGGTTTTCCATTTGAAGACTTTCCATTTAAAGACTCTGTGATAACAAACATCATACTTATTCAAAGCATTATTATCAGT
Organism: Bombina bombina; assembly: GCF_027579735.1. Taxonomy (NCBI): domain Eukaryota; kingdom Metazoa; phylum Chordata; class Amphibia; order Anura; family Bombinatoridae; genus Bombina; species Bombina bombina. The sequence goes on from NC_069502.1 coordinate 734,103,136, forward strand.
AGAACAGCCAATCAAAAGCCATAGCATCTGCTCCACAGACAGAAGTAAAAACCTCTAAACCAGGCAGCTAGAGCGCACTCTCCTTTCTGTCTATGGGGCAGGCGATGTGATACTGTATTACATTTTATGTATTGGCTGCCATTGCTGCCTTGGAACAAAATGGCTTGAATCATGTAATCCTTATATTAATGATTATATTCTATTGCTTTTTTAGTTACGTTAGTGCAAAAATCACAATATAAAGTTTACTGTAGTACTAATTGGGTGTCTTTTACTTCTAGGACTAGCCTTCAGAAGATAAAAAGGCATAGAGATTCTAAAATTAAATTCCCCTAGCAAATATTTTATTGTATTGTATTATAATAATATTAATAATAATAATAATAATATGATATTAAATTATGTTGGGTAAAGTATTAAGTTCAGAATTTCCATGCTTTTTACCAAAAACTAAATTTCTTTCTACACTAAAAAACTGCAAACTGCTATAATATGTGCTGTTATGTGGCTACCATATTTTTGGCTGCAGTTTAATAGTTACACTATTGCTTAAAGGGACAGTCTAGTCAAAATTAAACTTTCAAGATTCAGATAGGGCATACAATTTTAAACAACTTTCCATTTTACTTTTATCATCAAATTTTCTTTGTTCTCTTGGTATTCTTTCTTGAAAACTAAACATTGGTAGGCCCATATGATAATTTCTAAGTTCTTGAAAGCCACTTCTTATTTCAGTGTATTTGGGCAGTTTTTCACAGTTAGACACTGCTAGTTCATGTGTGCATATTAGATAACATTATGCTCACTCCCTATATATATATTTTATATCCCTTTTCAGTCAAAATACCTTGTCATATACCTATACCTTTTAACCCTTATAACATTTGTTTATTTATATGTATATGAATACTTTTTATATATGAGTGAAACACTTTATTTTAACCCTTTCCTGCCGGGACTCATTTTGCAAACAAATAAGAAAAAATTGAAATCATGCGTGGATGGGCTTGATGAAATGATACCAGTTCCCCAGCCCTGAATTCTTTTCACTTAGCAGAAATCTTAAATATCCATAGTCCGTGATCTGGAGTTGATTTTTTTGCTTGGAGCATAGCTGTACTATTGCATCAATAAATCATCTTTATAGAAAGTGTTTTCAACTTACCAAAGTGTTATGTAGTGCACCACCAGATTATTTCTGATGATAGAAGACTTTAAAACCTTAGATGGTTGACTGTGTACAAAGCTACTCTGACAAGTACAACGTGTCATTATTGTGTTTCCTGCTACTACACAATGATTCTAAGCTGTGCAGTTAATGTTAATAATCTGTGCTAATGTACAGCACTGGCAAAACAAAACCTACAGTACAAGTAGGATAAAGTGTAAGTTGCTGATAAACCTGAACTATCATAGAAGAAAAATCATTGACTAAGTCTTGGCAAAAAACAGTAAAACTTCAAATACAAAGTGAGAAAGTTTTGCTTTGAGCATCTAGGAGAAAGCACAACAAATTTAGCATCCTCTTCCACTCATTTCTTACTAGTGCCCCTTAAGATAATTCCAGTGCCCCCCTCAGGAATCCCACCGCCCCCCAGGGGCAGTACCACCTACTTTGGGAATGTAAATTTTACATCAACCATGTTCAATCGTGTTTCCAGATTTGTTGCAGTTGTAATTATGGTTTCTCTTCTTGGCAAGTATTATTTTATATACCAGATATCATGCACTGGGCACTTCACATAATTATAGATGTTAATGACAGGCCACCCACTAATGAATCTGTGGAAAATACAGGTGATTCATTACTAAATTAAATTAGGACATGATCTTTCCTTTACAGAGAAGCCCCTCAGCAGCAGCACACATGCCTTTGAATTTAGGGAATTAATTTAATATGTAAAATTAATTTACATGTTTCCCATATGACCATATGCAGATGACTAGACAATACTACTAGTGAGATAATTATAACAGGGCTTTTCGTATACTGGCAACCATGGAGCCAGTTTCCTAAAATTATTGTTCTTGCTAATAACTCTTTTTTTTTTAAATACATTCCTCTTTATAAAACATTACCTGGCTCCTAAAATATATATATATATGCTTGGCAAAGTGTTTGGCTCCTAAATTCCTATTTCAGTGTTATAGGGTTAGAAATGTTATATCATTATAATATGTAAATAACTATATTGATTGGTTTTATATTATATACCCAAGTATATACTAATATTTATTCATAGTTATGTACTGTAGGTATATGAGTTGGTTTATTGTTTATAATGAAAATTTTATCCTTTTTACAGAAAACAGACACTATTTTTTAGTTAATACAAGGTGATATATACCTTTTTTTATTTTTTAGGGAACCTATTTCAATCTGCCCAATTAATAAAAGTCAGAGGCCCATCTGATCATTTATTCAGCAAAAATTTAAATAAAAAAAGACTAAACGCTTATATTTTATATGTATCTGCCACAAACTCACATTATTGTTCACAAACGTTTCTATTACATAATTAAATTTACTACAATATAATTTAATATAATTGATATTTGATACCTTTGTTTTAAGAGTAATGATATAAAGGGCTAGATTACAAGTTGCGCGCAATCATTTGCGCCATAGCGATAAGGGATATATCTCAAGGGTTTGCACTCATCCGGGTTATCGCTCGTATTACAAGTTGAAAATGAACGCAATCCATAAATATAAGATCAAGGGGTGAACACCCCAAATCGTCACTGTAAATAAAATTGTGTTATACACTTGATAAGACCAGAGAGCGCTTCATCCTTCAGTGCATTAGAGCCTTTAACTGTTAAGTAGATGAAAACATGTAAAAACATATTTATGCAATATTCATTTTTTAATAAAGGTTTTAACTATGTTTTTACTGTAAATAATTCATATTCCAATGTTCTGTACATAGGGGAATATGTTCTTCGTTTTTTTAAATAGATATTCCTATATATATATATATATGTATATTTATATATATATATCTGTAATTATCTATACCTATATATAATCATATATATAGCAAAAGATAGAAGACAGCACTCTCTGGTCTTAAATACAAAGGTTGTTTTATTTGCAGTGACGTTTTCGGGAAAAGCTTCCCCTTCCTCGGTCTGAGGAAGCTTTCCCCGAAACGTCACTGCAAATAAAACAACCTTTGTATTTAAGACCAGAGAGTGCTGTCTTCTATCTTTTGCTATCATTACCCACATTCATGCACCCTGGCAAATCGTGAGACTGTTCGTGAGAGTGCACTTGTCCTATTAACCTAATCATATATATATATATATTATAGTACCCACCTCCTGGTTCTCACCCTCCTACCCATTTAGATTGTAAGTTCCCACGGGAACAGGGCTCACAATTCCCCCTGTATTTGTTTGTTAAATTTTGGCTGATGTCTCATATTGTACTGTCCTTTTATCTTTGTTACCCATGGACAGCACTGCAGAATCTGTTAGCGCTTTATAAATAAAGAATAATAATAAAATAATATATATATATATACTGTATATATATATATATATATATATAAATTAATATTGTTGCGACAATAAAAAATTAGGTGCTAGCAGTCACAATAGTAATATATACCATATGAAAGAAGGGCTTATTGAACTGTAAACAAAAATCCAAAGCATGACCAGGCTACAGAAAAATTCTGTTTACTTACAATTGAAACAGCGGAACACAGGCGTGGTGGTAATCCGCTGGAAATTACTCACTGGGAGCACTTAATAACTCTAGAGCAGAGAAATATCAAACAGCTAAAGTCAAAACAATTAGCAACATAGTTTCATAAACAGTAAAGTTAAACATTTCCTCATATAGTGTTACATTCAACGGAAAGAAAGACACACAGTCTCTTAATAAACTGAGGGCACTTAGTGCTTTTGCACGCCCTTCAAAGTTACTTTCCCGATTGATCCACAAAAAAGGAAAAGTTAATGCGGCTTAACTCTGAGCACATAGTGCAACTGCACGCTCAGATGCCTCAGCCGGTTAGATGAAATAGCAACAGTCCTGCACTGGTAATCCCAGAGAGGGTACACTTACGGATCCACTGCTTTCCAAACGATCCGGGCTGTCCTTTTAGAACATGGCTTGTCTTGCTAATGAAAGATTAAAGTTTTTGGATTCGGTAATAGTGCTGACTGCACTACTTTGCAAACTTAAGCTGTTTGAACACGGTACTCTCTGTGCTGTGTGTGAGACTCTTGCTTCCAGGCTCACGTATTTGCTAGACTTGGCATCCAAACACTTTTCCAGAGACTTCCAGAAACTTGGAGGTACTTGGTACATAGCAAAATCATCTGCTGCTCACACCTGTGAGGTTTTCCACTGCGGACTGATGACGAGTTTTGCCCCTCCCCCTTTTTGGGGTTTTGCACGGAGCTTTGTCAGATACCGCTTGTAATGACACTTATTCCTTAAATAGCGTGTCATTCTTGTTAAAGGCATTCATACACCCTTGCAACTATACATACATAATGTTGCAAATTAGTCATATACTGCAATACACACACTTTCCACAGGGGTGGCATCCCACTCTAGGTTGTGCAGCTGTTAACAAAAAATTTTTTGTGGGGGTACCTCTCTCATACTCTCTGTGTACTAGATTGTCTCTCAGGCTTAATGACCTTTTTGCTGTTAGTAGAGGATATTCTGAGACAATTCCTACAAGGAAACTATCTGCCTGGAGAATATGCCAGTTTTTATTGAGGATAGATCTAATCTTTCCCCAATGATCATTAAATTTAGTGATGATCCTTATTGGGCTTTCTTCAACCTTAGATTTTTCTTTAAACAGAAGATCTTGCCTAGAGCTTTTCCTGGCTCTTACCCATGCACGCTTTATCTGCCTGTGACTTTAGCCGTTTGTCATTTCTCTGCTCTAGAGTTATTAAGTGCTTTTGGTCTCACGTTTGAGAAACACTGCTGTACAGAACTTCACGGACAATTACATCACTATAAGGCGGGTCTTTTTGGCACTACCGCTTATCCGGCTGTTTAGAATAACACGCCAAAGACTCATTGTGTGTGAACATTTTTGCTTAGCAGTTATAAATTTGCTTTGGCCACACCCTGTGATTGTTAGTCTGTGTATGTCCATTTGCTTTTAGTAAATATATTTTATTTGTTTATCTATGGAGTTCCAGTGTATCCTTGTGAGCTGAGGGACTTTGTACCTACATGCCTGCTAAATAAGAGCTTAGTTATAACTCTTTCGAGTGTGAATACCCTAACGTTTAGATAATTATCTTTAACCTGTTAAATAGACTTCACTTTATGTGCCTTTTATCTTTTGAGGGTTTGCTTGTGGACATCGCTTTCAACCATTACCTCTTCATTCTCAATTGAATTGGATTATATCCCTCTTTTGGTTATTTGGGTTTATGCACGTATTTTCTATTATTATTTTTTCAATTCCTGTCCTCAGACCACTCTAAAAGGCAAGATTTTCAGGATAGCTGCAATTTAACTTTTATGAGATTTTGGAAGTTATGGTGATCTCAGATAATTTTATGTTGCATAACATGTCATTAGACTTATCTTAGTGCTCTCTATATCATAGTGCCAAACATTTCCTATAGCCTGGGACAGGGAGGTAAGTAGAACTTGTGGTTATTGGCATATCAGGTTGGGCTTGGGGTGTGTCATGGGAAAGGCTAGGATAGAAGTTCATAAAACAATGTCAGCATACCCAAGAAGTTTGCACTAAAAACTCCAAAGGTGTATCAGTTGCATATTAAAATACCAATTCACATGACAAGGCGCAAAACATCTACATACACACATAGCTATATTCTTGGGTGTGCCGACATTGCAGTCAACAGTTTGCTGCATAAAGTTGAATGGTACGATTGGGATGGGCTATGATTAGACAAAAATCCTGTGTCACTCCTGTGCTGGGTAAAGCAGCCAACAGTGCTGTGAGGTGGTGTTTTTTTTTAAATATAGTGCACAATTATGTAAAAACATTTTCTGTGTTTCTAGTGGACTGGAATACAGTTGGCAGTGGGATCTCAATTCAGCAAGTTCACTTAAAATCGTTAGAAAATTGAAAATTGTTACAGAAATGATCTTGAGTAGAAATAGCGTAGACCACAGACTATTACGATAAAGGTCTAAGGTTAAAATCCCATGCTTCGTGGTGTATATTTTTTTTCCTTGTTTTAAATAGTCAATAAAAAGGTATACTTCAAAATTGCTAAACCTACAAAAAGATTAACAGTACATTCAGTGTGCGTGTATTACATAGAAAATGTTTTGGCTGCCAGTAACACAACATTAATTAACCTTTTGGCTACCAATAACTAATTAACTCATTGGTTTCCTATGAGACTCTCAATCAACATTTCAATTAATTCCAAAGGTGTTCAATGGGGTTCAAGTCAAGGCTCTGTGCAGGTCACTCAAGGTGTTTCACATCAAATTCACCAAAACCATGTCTTCATGGACCTCGTTTTGTGTACAGGCGCATAGTCATACTGGAACAGGAAAAGGCCTTCACCAAACCGTTGCCACAAAGTTGGAAGCACAAAATTCTTTAAACTAATAGGCCCAGGAAAAACCCTAAAAAATAAGTTCCAGACCATTATCCCATCACCAAACTTTACCGTAGCCACAATTCATTCTAGTAGGTAGACCAAATTCTTCCATCAAACTCCCAGATAGTGAAACATGATTAATCAGTCCAGAGAACATGTTTCCACTGCTCTAGAGTCCAATGTTGGCATGCTATACCCCACTCCAGATTACACCTGGCATTGCGCACGTTGATGTCAGCCTTGTGTACAGCTGTTCAGCTATAGAAATTAATTTCATGAATCTCCGACATACAGTTCTTGTCCTGATGTTGCTTCCAGAGGAACTCTGTAGTAGCAGCCCTGCTCCGTGAGTCTGCGTGGATGAGCTGTTGTTACACCTACACTGTCAGAAAAAATATGAAAAACTTGTACTTTTAGGGGTACAACAGCTTGTCACTGGGACAGTACTGTCAAAGGTACCCCGCTATACCCTTTAACATGGGTATATATTGGTACCCTTGCAGTTTGTACCTTTCAAAGGCAAATATGTACCTTTGGTGACTAAATTGGACCCCAGTGCTATGGTACCATAATTTTACCTTAAAAATTGTGCAAATGAGGCCTTTTAAGGGTACTGCCCCAGTGAAAAGCCATTTGTACCTCATAATGGCACATTTGTAGTCAATAAAGCATATTAAAAATGCCAAAATGCTGTTCCACCACATTTATTAAATAACATTCAATATGTGCTCTTGCTTAGAAAATTAAGTATACTGTATATGTATTGGTCTAACTTTAAATAATAATAATAAATTAAAAAGTAGCCACGCTGGTTTGATGATTTTGATTTTTTTTTTTTAAACTGGATTGTATACAGGTCCTGTTTATTTTATATAGTTTAAAATTACATTTCTTCTTTGTAATTTAATACATTTGCTTTATGTGTAAAAGTTATCATCTTGATGATTTAAAGATTAACATTAAAATGTTAAAGAGACAGTCTAGTCAAATTTTAACTTTCATGATTCAGATAGGGCATGTAGTTTTAAACAACGTTCTAATTTACTTTTATCATCAAATTTGCTTTGCTCTCTTGGTATTCTTTGTTGAAAGCTAAACCTAGGTAGGCTCGTATGCTAATTTTTAAGCCCTTGAAGACCTCCTTTTATCTCAGTGCATTTTGACAGTGTTTCACAGCTAGAAAGCGCTAGTTTATGTGTGCCATATAGGGATACCATTGTGCTCACTCCCGTGGAGTTATTTAGGAGTCAGCACTGATTAGCTAAAATAGAAGTCTGTCAAAATAACTGACATAAGTTTGCAGTCTGCAGAGGCTTAGATACAAGGTAATCACATAAATAAAAAAATAATATTACCATGTTAGTTATGCAAAACTGGATGGGTAATAAAGGGATTATCTATCTGTTTAATCAATAAAAAAGTGTTTGAGTGCTTGCATATAACAAACAACCATTGAACATGAACTATGTTGCTGTACAAGATGTATGTTGAATTCATTTTGGGTGGCTGGTAATTATGGGCTAGATTACGAATGGCGCACTAACTGTTGTTTGTGGGCGATAAGATTCTGGTTCTTTGCGTGCATCAGAAGTAACCCATTATTATTATTTAACACATTCTCTTCTTTATATGTGTGTACATGTTTATTTACAGACATATATATACACAAATACATATGTATACATATATATATATATATATATATATATATATACAGTGGGGCAAAAAAGTATTTAGTCAGCCACCAATTGTGCAAGTTCTCCCACTTAAGAAGATGAGAGAGGCCTGTAATTTTCATCATAGGTATACCTCAACTATGAGAGACAAATTGTGGAAACAAATCCAGACAATCGCATTGTCTGATTTGGAAACAATTTATTTGCAAATTATGGTGGAAAATAAGTATTTGGTCAATATCAAAAGTTCATCTCAATACTTTGTTATATATCCTTTGTTGGCAATGACAGAGGTCAAACAACGTTGTCACACACTGTTGCTGGTATGTTGGACCATTCCTGCATGCAGATCTCCTCTAGAGCAGTGATGTTTTGGGGCTGTCGCTGGGCAACACAGACTTTCAACTCCCTCCAAAGGTTTTCTATGGGGTTGAGATCTGGAGACTGGCTAGGCCACTCCAGGACCTTGAAATGCTTCTTACGAAGCCACTCCTTCGTTGCCCGGGCGGTGTGTTTGGGATCATTGTCATGCTGAAAGAACCAGCCACGTTTCATCTTTCAATGCCCTTGCTGATGGAAGGAGGTTTGCACTCAAAATCTCACAATACATGGCCCCATTCATTCTTTCATGTACACGGATCAGTAGTCCTGTTCCCTTTGCAGAGAAACAGCCCCAAAGCATGATGTTGCCACCACTATGCTTCACAGTAGGTATGGTGTTCTTTGGTTGCAACTCAGCATTCTCTCTCCTCCAAACACGACGAGTTGTAATTCTACCAAACAGTTCTACTTTGGTTTCATCTGACCATATGACATTCTCCCAATCCACTTCTGGATCATCCAAATGCTCTCTAGCATACTTCAGATGGGCCCGGACATGTACTGGCTTAAGCAGGGGGACACGTCTGGCACTGCAGGATCTGAGTCCCTGGCGGCATAGTGTGTTACTGATGGTAGCCTTTGTTACGTTGGTCCCAGCTCTCTGCAGTTCATTCATTAGGTCCCCCCGTGTGGTTCTGGGATGTTTGCTCACTGTTCTTGTGATCATTTTGACCCCACGGGTTGAGATCTTGTGTGGAACCCCAGATCGAGGGAGATTATCAGTGATCTTGTATGTCTTCCATTTTCTAATTATTGCTCCCACAGTTGATTTCTTCACACCAAGCTGCTTGCCTATTGCAGATTCAGTCTTCCCAGCCTGGTGCAGGTCTACAATTTTGTTTCTGGTGTCCTTCGACAGCTCTTTGGTCTTCACCATAGTGGAGTTTGGAGTGTGACTGTTTGAGGTTGTGGACAGGTATCTTTTATACTGATAACAAGTTCAAACAGGTACCATTAATACAGGTAATGAGTGGAGGACAGAGGAGCCTCTTAAAGAAAAAGATACAGGTCTGTGAGAGCCAGAAATCTTCCTTGTGTGTAGGTGACCAAATACTTATTTTCCACCATAATATGCAAATAAATTCTTTCCAAATCAGACAATGTGATTGTCTGGATTTGTTTCCACATTTTGTCTCTCATAGTGGAGGTATACCTATGATGAAAATTACAGGCCTCTCTCATCTTCTTAGGTGGGAGAACTTGCACAATTGGTGGCTGACTAAATACTTTTTTGCCCCACTGTATATATATATATATATATATATATATATATATGTGTGTGTGTGTATTGGAGCCCTTTATAGTCAAGTAATAGAAAATATGTAAAATCTTATTTATGCAATATTCATATTTCATAAAGTGTTTAACTATGTATTTGCAGTAAATATTTCACATTCCAATGATCTTCACATGCATAAGTATTTTAAATAGATTTTCCTATATATATATATAGAATACCGTCCCTACAGTCAAGTATGGTGGAGGTTCACTGATGTTTTGTGGTTGCTTTGCTGCTTCAGGCACTGGAGGTCTTGACTGCGTGCATGGCATTATAAAATCTGAAGACTACCAAAGAATGTCTTCTTTGTAATTTGTGATGCAATGTAGGACTCAGTGTCAGAAAGTTGGGTCTCCGTCAGAGGTCATGGGTCAATGACCCAAATCAAATGTCAAAAAGCACCCAGAATTGGTTTAAGACAAAGCGCTGGAGAGTACTGAACTGGCCAGCTAGTCCAGATCTCAATCCCATAAAGCATATGTGGAGAGATCTTAAAACAGCAGTTGGGAAAAGGAACCCTTCCAATCTGAGAGACCTGGAGTAGTTGGCGAAAGAAGAGTGGTCCAAAATTCGAGTAGAGAGGCGTAAGAAACGCTTGACGGTTAGAGAAAGCGATTGATTTCAGTTATTTTTTTCAAGGGGTATGCTACCAAATATTAAATTGAGGGTTCCAATACTTTTGTCTAGTCCCTTTTTGAAATTTGGGTGGAATGTGTCAGATTTGGCTTTTTTTCTATACTTTTTTGTGTCATACCAATACAAACAAAATAAATAAACATGAGAATGCCTAAACACTTTCAAAGAAAGGCAATGGAGATTCTCCTCATATAGCGAAAAAGCTTCTTTTTATTGCATAACAAGATCAGAGCAAAAACGCAACGTTTCGGGGTCAATGCCCCTTAATCATGTGATAAAATTACATGCACACCTGGTTAAAAAGGCATTTACTTAGGGATTTAACCCTTACATTCTAAACAGCAACCTGCTTAAAAAATCGCTAGCGCCATCTTTAGACCATACATAGAGTTGTGCAAAATTTTAAAACAGCTATGAAGCCTCTTCCGAAGCATTCAGCTAGATTATGAGTTTGGCGTTATGAGTGAAAAAGCATTGTTATGCTTCATAACGCTGCTTTTTCCCTAACACCGCTTTTACAAGTCTTATAGGTATAGTTGTACCGCACACCTTTTTGGCCGTCATGCAATGTTAGTACCGCACTTTAAAAAAAGTCCTTTTTCAATGGGACTTCCATAGCGCCGGTATTATGAGTTTGTTTGGGAGGCCAAAAACTGAGCGGTACAGTCTATAACCGACAAGATCCGTACCGCGATCTAAAGTCAGTAGTTATAAGTTTTACGTTACAAAGCTGTAGCATAAAACTCATAACTAAAGTGTTAAAAAGTACACTAACACCCATAAACTACCTATTAACCCCTAAAACGAGGCTCTCCCGCATTGCAAATACTAAAATAAAATTATTAACCCCTAATCTGCTGCTCAGTACATCGCCGCCACTATTAAAATGTATTAACCTCTCTTCCGCTGCTCCCCGACATCGTTGCCACTATAGTAAACCTATTAAAACCTATTATAAATATATTAAGCCCTAAACCTAAACCTAATGTAACCCTAAACATAAGTCTAACCCTAATACCCCCTAACTTCAATATAATTAAAATAAAGCTAAATAAACCTTACAATTATCACCTAAATAATTCCTATTTAAAACTAAATACATACTTACCTGTAAAATAAAACCTAAGCTAGCTACAATATAACTAATAGTTATATTGTAGCTAGCTTAGGTTTTATTTTTATTTCACAGGTAAGTTTGTATTTATTTTAACTAGGTAGACTATTTAGTAAATAGTTATTAACTATTTAATAACTACCTAGCTAAAATAAATACAAAGTTACCTGTCAAATAAAACCTAACCTGCCTTACACTAAAAACTAACATTACAATAAAATAAAATAAATTAAATTAATAAAATACAATTTTCTAAATTACAAAAAGAAATAAACACTAAATTACAAAAAATAAAAAAGCACATTATATAAAAAAAAAAGATTTTTTTTCTAATAGCCCTAATAAAAAAGCACATTATATAAAAAAAAAAAGAATTTTTTTCTAATAGCCCTATCAAAATAAAAAAGCCCCCCCCCCAAAAAAAAACACCTAGCCTACACTAAACTGCCAATGGCCCTTAAAGGGCTTTTTGTGGGGCATTGCCCCAAAGAAATCAGCTCTTTTACCTGTAAAAAAAAATACAAACATCCCCAACAGTAAAACCCACCACCCAACCCCCCCAAATAAAAACCTATCTAAATAAACCTAAGCTAACCATTGCCCTGAAAAGGGCATTTGTATGGGCATTGCCCTTAAAAGGGCATTTAGCTCTTTTACGTTGCCCAAACCCTAAGCTAAAAATAAAACCCACCCAATAAACCCTTAAAAAAACCTAACACTAACCCCCCGACGATCTACTTACAGTTTTCGAAGACCAGACATCCATCCTCATCCAAGCAGGCAGAAGTCTTCATCCAAGCGGGCAGAAGTCTTCATTGAAGCAGGCAGAAGTCTTCATCCAGAAGGCATCTAATCAGCCAATAGGATTGAGCTCGCATTCTATTGGCTGATTGGAATAGCCAATAGAATGCAAGCTCAATCCTATTGGCTGATTGTATCAGCCAATTGGATTAAAGCTCAATCCTATTGGCTGATTGGATCAGCCAATAGGATTTTTTTCCCTTTACTTCCTATTGGCTTCTATCAGCCAATCGGAATGTAAGGGACGCCATCTTGGATGATGTCACTTAAAGGGAACTTCATTTTACAGTGACGATCGGAAGAAGAGGATGCTCCACGCCGGATGGATGAAGATACCGTCTGGATAAAGACTTCTGGCCGCTTGGATGAAGACTTCTGCCGGCTTGGATGAAGACTTCTGCCGGCTTGGATGAGGACTTCTGCCCGCTTGGATGAGGACTTCTGCCTGCTTGGATGAGGACTTCTGCCCTCTTGGATGAGGATGGATGTTCGGTCTTTGAAAACTGTAAGTGGATTATCGGGGGTTAGTGTTTTTTAACTTTTAAGGGCCATTGGCAGTTTAGTGTAGGCTAGGTTTTTTTTATTTTGGGGGGATTTTTTATTTTGATAGGGCTATTAGATTAGGAGTAATTTGTTTTTATTTTTGATAATGTGGTTTTTTATTTTTTGTAATTTAGTGTGGTTTTTTTTGTAATTTAGAAAATTGTATTTTAATAATTGAATTTATTTTATTTTATTGTAATGTTAGTTTTTAGTGTAAGGCAGGATAGGTTTTATTTGACAGGTAACTTTGTATTTATTTTAGCTAGGTAGTTATTAAATAGTTAATAACTATTTACTAACTAGTCTACCTAGTTAAAATAAATACAAACTTACCTGTGAAATAAAAATAAAACCTAAGATAGCTACAATGTAACTATTAGTTATATTGTAGCTAGCTTTGGTTTTATTTTACAGGTAAGTATGTATTTACTGAGCTTTAAATAGGAATTATTCAGTTAATAATTGTAATGTTTATTTAGCTTTATTTTAAGTATATTTAAGTTAGGGGGTGTTAGGGTTAAACTTATACTTAGGGTTACGTTAGGGGTTAATAACTGTAATTTAGGTGGCGGCGATGTTAAGGGTGGCAGATTAGGGGTTAATAGTTTTATTTAGGTGGCGGCGATGTTAAGGGCGGCAGATTAGGGGTTAATAACTGTAATGTAGGTGGCGGCGATGTTAGGGGCAGCAGATTAGGGGTGTTTAGACTCGGGGTTTATGTAAGGGTGTTAGGTTTAAACATAACTTTTTCTTTCCCCATAGATATCAATGGGGCTGTGTTATGAAGCTTTTGTTTCCGCAATCGCAGGTGTTAGGCTTCTTTTTTGCCAGCTCTCCCCATTGATGTCTATGGGGAAATCGTGCACAAGCACGTCAAAGCAGTGCTTGTATTTCAGTGCGGTATGGAGCTCAATGCCACCATATCGCCCGCCCATGTCTGCTTTTTGTAAACCTGTAATAGCAGCACTATAGGGAGGTGAATTAACGCCGCTTTTGTGGCGGTCATTAATTTCCCTATAGCGCTCAAAACTCGTAATCTAGCTGAAAGTGTATACAATGTTACTGTTACTATATACATATCAGTTTAAACATAAAGCAAACAGTGATACGTATGACAGTGGGTCTATAATAATGGAAAAATACCAATTACGCTCACATAGTATATGAAGACAACCTCAATATTTAACAATATTTTAAGATGTTACAACCAAAAATTGTTCATACAACAGACCATCATTAGTAGGGACAAATACCATTTTAACAGTTAAGAACCTAAATATGCATAATCATACATAGTACGATAATTATAAAAAGTACAGATAATATATGACAAGTTTATAAAGTGTAACATTCATACGCATGAACCAGAAAAAATAACCAAGAAAGATATCGGAGATATTAATCAAAAGCTGACCAATTGATTTCCCTATTCATCCCCTTCAGTTCCAAGGTATCTAATTTAAAGAACCAAAATGTTTCACGTTGTTTAAGTAACAGATCTCTGTTACCACCCGCCTAGGGGTTTTGATCTGTTCAATAACTTGGAACCGAAGTTGACTGATTTGATAGCCTGCTGATAAAAAATTGTGAGCCACCGGAGCTGTAATTACATTACATCTTATGTTACTCTTGTGTTCGGTAATGCGGTTCCCAATAAGTCTAGTGGATTCACCGACATAGGCATGCCCACATGGGCATTTAATGAGATAGACAACGTAGTTAGTGTTGCAGGTAAAGTAGTCCCTATATTTAAATTTGTGGCCAGTGTGGGGATGTAAAAAATATGGACTCTTAATTATAGAGCTACAATTAACAAAACCCAAGGAACGAAAAGAAAATTTATGCTTACCTGATAAATTTATTTCTTTTTTGACTCGATGAGTCCACGGATCATCTTAATTACTAATGGGATATTCACCTCCTGGTCAGCAGGAAGCGGCAAAGAGCACCACAGCAAAGCTGTTAAATAGCTCCTCCCTTCCCTCCCACTCCAGTCATTTGACCGAAGTTAAGGAAAGACAGGAAAAACCAATGTGCAGAGGTGTCTGAAGTTTATAATAACCAACAACCTGTGTACAAGAACAGGGCGGGCCATAGACTCATTGTGTCAAAAAAGAAATACATTTATCAGGTAAGCATAAATTTTCTTTTCTTTTTTAAGACACGATGAGTCCATGGATCATCTTAATTACTAATGGGATCCAATACCCAAGCTAGAGTACACAGATGATACAGGAAGGACAAGACAGGGGACCTAAATGGAAGGCACCACTGCTTGAAGAACCTTTCTGCCAAAAGTGGCCTCAGCCGAGGCAAAAGTGTCAATTTTGTAAAACTTTGAAAAAGTGTGAAGAGAGGACCAAGTTGCAGCCTTGCAAAACTGTTCCACAGAAGATTCATTTTTGAATGCCCATGAGGAAGCAACAGCCCTCATCGAATGAGCTGTAACCCTCTCGGGAGGTTGCTGTCCAGCAGTCTCATATGCAAAACCTATGATACTCTTCAGCCAAAAAGAAAGAGAAGTAGCCGTAGCTTTCTGTCCCTTACATTTTCCTGAGAAAATCACAAACAAAGAAGAAGACTGACGAAAGTCCTTAGTCACCTGTAAGTAAAACTTTGAAGCACGGACCACGCCTAAATTGTGCAGAAGTTGTTCTTTCTGAGAAGAAGGATTAGGACACAAAGAAGGAACAACAAGCTCCTGATTAATGTTCCAATCAGAAACAACCTTAGAAAGAAATCCTAATTTAGTATGTAAAACTACCTTATCTGAATGGAAAATAAGGTAAGGAGATTTGTACTGCAATGCCGAGAGCTCTGGCACTCTAAGAGCCGAAGAAATAGCAACAAGAAATAAAACCTTCCAAGATAACAACTTAATATCTAAGGAATGCATAGGCTCAAACGGAGCCCCTTGAAGAACTTTGAGAACTAAATTAAGACTCCATGGAGGAGTAACTGGTTTGAACACAGACCTGATCCTGACCAAGGCCTGACAAAATGATTGTACATCTGGGACATCCGACAGACGTTTGTGTAACAACAGTCTAAAAAAGCAAGAAAAAACAGATGCGCCACATGGCCCAATATTGTTTGATCCAAAAGATTATTACTTGTGTGTAAAGAAGATACACTCACATATATTAGAGCACCTCAATTGGTGCTGTAAAAGCAGTCTGGGATCTATAACAGTCACCCAGAAGACCGACCTCCTGAGATTAGTGTGGAATCTGTATTGAGGAGATATGAAAGACACAGGGTGCCAATATGGCCTAGTACTGTTTAGCCAAGAATATATGCAGACAGATATAAAAGTTTGCACTCACATTTGTTATAGCATCTCCATTGATGTTAATAGAGCAGGCTGGGGTCAATTCAGTCACCCAACAGACTTGGTTGAAAGGCAATCAGGAAACTACAGTCCTCCAAACAATTCAGGAGGCCCAAGGTATTCAAAAATAGTCCACATAAAAGGCAGCAAGTGTTAAAATATTAAAAATTACTTTATTAAAATATTATAAATCACAAGCGACGCATTTCTCAGCCAGTGGCTGTTTCATCAGGCTTAAAAATAAATAAGGCCAAGATTTGACCCTTTAGGGAACTCGTCGATAAACCTTTCTCCAAACCCTCTTGGAGAAAAGACAAAATTCTAGGAATCCTAACCCTACTCCATGAGTAGCCCTTGGATTCACACAAATAGAGATATTTACGCCAAATTTTATGGTAAATCCTCCTAGTTACAGGCTTTACGAGCCTGAATCATAGTCTCTATAACCAATTCAGTAAACCTCTGCTTGGATAAAATTAAGCGTTCAATCTCCAAGAAGTCAGCTTCAGAGAAACTAGATTTGGGTGAAGGAAGGGCCCCTGAATCAGAAGGTCCTTCCTCAACGGGAGTCTCCAAGGTGGCAGAGATTCCATCTCCACCAGATCCCCATACCAAATCCTGTGAGGCCAGGCCGGTGCTATGAGAATCACCAAAGCTCTCTCATGTTTGATTCGAGCAATTACCAGAGGAAGAAGATTAAACCGAGGAAATAGGTTTGCTAGACTGAAGGTCCAAGGGACTGCCAGAGCATCTATCAGTGCTGCCTGGGGGTCCCTGGACCTCGACCCGTATCCCGGGAGCTTGGCATTCTGACGAGATGCCATGAGATCCAATTCCGGCTGACCCCACTTGAGAATCAGGTCGGAGAACACTTCCGGATGGAGTTCTCACTCCCCCGGATGAAATGTCTGCCTGCTCAGGAAGTCAGCCTCCCAGTTGTCCACCCCTGGGATGTGGATCGCTGACAGACAGCAAGAATGGGCCTCCGCCCACTGAATTATCTTGGTTACCTCTGTCATCGCTAAGGAATTCCTCGTTCCTCCCTGATGATTGATGTAAGCCACTGAAGTTATGTTGTCTGACTGGAATCTGATAAACTGGACCGTGGCTAACTGAGGCCAGGCCAGAAGAGCATTGTAGATCGCTCTCAGTTCCAGAATGTTTATAGGAAGAACAGACTCTGACTGAGTCCAAACTCCCTGAGCCATGGAGGAGTAACTGGTTTGAACACAGACCTGATCCTGACCAAGGTCTGACAAAATGATTGTACATCTGGGACATCCGACAGACGTTTGTGTAACAACAGTCTAAAAAAGCAAGAAAAAACAGATGCGCCACATGGCCCAATATTGTTTGATCCAAAAGATTATTACTTGTGTGTAAAGAAGATACACTCACATATATTAGAGCACCTCAATTGGTGCTGTAAAAGCAGTCTGGGATCTATAACAGTCACCCAGAAGACCGACCTCCTGAGATTAGTGTGGAATCTGTATTGAGGAGATATGAAAGACACAGGGTGCCAATATGGCCTAGTACTGTTTAACCAAGAATATATGCAGACAGATATAAAAGTTTGCACTCACATTTGTTGTAGCATCTCCATTGATGCTAATAGAGCAGGCTGGGGTCAATTCAGTCACCCAACAGACTTGGTTGAAAGGCAATCAGGAAACTACAGTCCTCCAAACAATTCAGGAGGCCCAAGGTATTCAAAAATAGTCCACATAAAAGGCAGCAAGTGTTAAAATATTAAAAATTACTTTATTAAAATATTATAAATCACAAGCGACGCATTTCTCAGCCAGTGGCTGTTTCATCAGGCTTAAAAATAAATAAGGCCAAGATTTGACCCTTTAGGGAACTCGTCGATAAACCTTTCTCCAAACCCTCTTGGAGAAAAGACAAAATTCTAGGAATCCTAACCCTACTCCATGAGTAGCCCTTGGATTCACACAAATAGAGATATTTACGCCAAATTTTATGGTAAATCCTCCTAGTTACAGGCTTTACGAGCCTGAATCATGGTCTCTATAACCAATTCAGAAAACCCCTGCTTGGATAAAATTAAGCGTTCAATCTCCAAGAAGTCAGCTTCAGAGAAACTAGATTTGGGTGAAGGAAGGGCCCCTGAATCAGAAGGTCCTTCCTCAACGGGAGTCTCCAAGGTGGCAGAGATTCCATCTCCACCAGATCCCCATACCAAATCCTGTGAGGCCAGGCCGGTGCTATGAGAATCACCGAAGCTCTCTCATGTTTGATTCGAGCAATTACCCGAGGAAGAAGATTAAACGGAGGAAATAGGTTTGCTAGACTGAAGGTCCAAGGGACCGCCAGAGCATCTATCAGTGCCGCCTGGGGGTCCCTGGACCTCGACCCGTATCTCGGGAGCTTGGCATTCTGACGAGATGCCATGAGATCCAATTCCGGCTGACCCCACTTGAGAATCAGGTCGGAGAACACTTCCGGATGGAGTTCCCACTCCCCCGGATGAAATGTCTGCCTGCTCAGGAAGTCAGCCTCCCAGTTGTCCACCCCTGGGATGTGGATCGCCGACAGACAGCAAGAATGGGCCTCCGCCCACTGAATTATCTTGGTTACCTCTGTCATCGCTAAGGAATTCCTTGTTCCTCCCTGATGATTGATGTAAGCCACTGAAGTTATGTTGTCTGACTGGAATCTGATAAACTGGACCGTGGCTAACTGAGGCCAGGCCAGAAGAGCATTGTAGATCGCTCTCAGTTCCAGAATGTTTATAGGAAGAACAGACTCTGACTGAGTCCAAACTCCCTGAGCCATGGAGGAGTAACTGGTTTGAACACAGACCTGATCCTGACCAAGGCCTGACAAAATGATTGTACATCTGGGAAAGATAACACTATGTCAGTGTAGGATCTTGCTTGTTGAAAAGATGATGCCTGGACTAGAATGTCGTCCAGATAAGGCGCCACCCCAATGCCCCGTGACCGAAGTACCGCCAACAGAGACCCCAGAACCTTTGTGAAAATTCTGGGAGCAGTGGCCAGGCTGAAAGGAAGAGCCACGAACTGAAAGTGTTTGTCCTGGAAGGCAAACCTTAGGAACTTGTGATGATCCCTGTGAATAGGAACATGTAGGTATGCGTCCTTTAAATCCACTGTTGTCATAAATTGACCCTCCTGGATTAAGGGAAGAATGGAACGAATAGTTTCCATCTTGAAGGATGGAACCCTTAGAAATTTGTTTAGACTCTTGAGGTCTAAATTGGTCTGAAGGTTCCCTCCTTTTTGGGAACCATGAACAGATTGGAATAAAAACCATGACCCTGTTCCAGTACTGGAACAGGAACAATCACTCCCAGGGCGGAGAGGTCTCTTACGCAATGTAAGAATGCCTCTCTCTTTGTCTAGTTTAGACAGGTAGAAACCTGCCTCTGGGAGGAAAACTTTTGAACTCTAGTTTGTATCCCTGGGACACAATCTCTATTGCCCAGGGATCCTGAACATCCTGAACCCAAACCTGAGCGAAGAAGGAAAGTCTGCCCCCTACAAGATCCGGTCCCGGATTGGGGGCATGCCCTTCATGCTGTCTTGGATTTGATAGCAGGATTCTTGGATTGCTTTCCCTTAGTCCAAGACTGGTTAGGTCTCCATGCAGGTTTGGATTGTTCCTGCTTAGAGGAGGAAGATCAGGAATTTCATTTGAAATTTCAAAAGGAACGAAAGTCGTCCTTTCTGTTTGTTTCTCTTATCTTGAGGGAGGAGGTGACCCTTACCTCCGGTGATAACAGAGATAATTTCCGATAAGCCAGGTCCAAACAAGGTCTTGCCTTTGTAAGGAATAGCCAGAAGCTTAGACTTGGAGGAAACATCAGCAGACCAAGGTTTTAACCATAAAGCTCTGCGGGCTAGAATAGAGAAACCCGAAATCTTAGCTCCCAGTTTAATTATTTGAAGGGAAGCGTCAGTAATAAAGGCATTAGCAAGCTTCAGAGCCTTTATCCTGTCTTGGATCTCCTCCAAGGAAGTCTCAGCCCTGAGAGACTCAGATAGTGCATCAAACCAATATGCCGCCGCACTAGTGACGGTAGCAATGCATGCAGCTGGCTGCCATTGCAGACCCTGGTGAACATAAATCTTCTTAAGTAGACCCTCTAACTTCTTGTCCATAGGGTCTTTGAAAGCACAACTATCCTCTATGGGAATAGTAGTTCTCTTGGCTAAGGTGGAAACGGCCCCTTCCACCTTATGAACTGTTTGCCAAGCCTCCTTGAAAGAATCAGCTATGGGAAACATCTTCTTAAAAATAGGAGAGGGAGAAAAGGGTATGCTTGATCTCTCCCATTCCTTAGTAATAATATCCAAAGCTCGCTTTGGGACTGGAAATACGCCTGAGTAGGAAGGAACCTCGAAGTATCTGTTGAGCTTACTAGACTTCTCAGGGACAACCACTACCGTCACAATCATCCAAAGTAACCAAAACCTCCCTAAGCAACATGCCGGAGGTATTCTAGTTCAAACCTAAAAGTTACAACCTCCGAATCCGTCAGAGGCAATAAACATTCTGAATCTGAGATTTCACCCTCAGATGCTACAGCAGTACCCTCCTCTGCGTGTCCTTGGGAGGGTACCTCCGAAATTGCAACAATTGCATCAGAACTTACTGAATGTCTGGTTTTCCTCTTACGTTTGCCCTGCAACATTGGGAAAGCAGACAATGCATCAGAAATTGTAGAAGACATGAGGGAAGCTATCTCTATTAAGGTAACTCCAGCGGGAGCTAGAGCAGAAGAGCAGGGGAATTTTGGGACGCTGTGGCATTCCTTGAACCTCGTCATTAGACTCTTGGACAGCATCCGCTTTTGAAAAGTTTTGCTCAGAAAAAATCTTTTCCCTATAATTTAAAGTCCTTTCAATACATGAGGGACAGAAAGGGATTGGTGGTTCCACATTTGCATCAAAACACAAGGAGCACTTGCAAGTCTCCTTGGTCCATACTGAATCACAATAATATAATTATGCAATAAAAAATGTAATTTGACACAAAAAAGTTTGAATGCAAAAAACGTTACTGTCACTTTAAATTTAAAAGTGTAACATTTTTACTGCATGTGTAAAAAACGTACCCAAAAGATCATACACTAATAAAAATGACACCCCTACACCTCAGCAGCTTTGCTGAGGTGCCTACCTGACTGCAAGACCAGAGACCTCTTTCTCTCTCCTGGCAAACAATCCGGGCCTAGAAACGCTTGATCAGTGAGGAACATGCGCTTCTAGGCAGAGTGAATTATCCGGTCTGTACTGAGTCTTCAGATAGAGGAGCAGTGAAAAAGCACGCAATATAGTAAGATCCGCCCAAAACACCGTAAAAACACCCTCCCGGTTGTTATTTCGTATTAAAAATAACGCCATGATATTAGAACCACCAGAGCCATAAGAAATGCTCGTCTCCCAGCCCCAGTGCCTGCTAAACGCTGTCTAGTTCTCTCAGACACTGAGAGTTTTCATTGTCCCCATAATAAAGTGCCTGATCCATAAGCCCTTTATAAAGTGTAATGACATTTAGTTAAGTGCTCCTTTTCCTCTGAGTGTCCCAGGAAAATAACATAGCACTTACCTTATATGTCTGCCCGACAGCAAAGGCAGTTCACCAGGTTTGAGGGGTCCTATCCCCCACATGAACCTGTGAAGAAAAATAAATTCCTGAATAAATATTCCTCAGGTTTTCAGGGTTAGCGCAGCAATAATATATGGGAGGCGTAGTGAGAATTATTTCCCACAAGTTCCCATTGCTCTAAAGCCACCACTGCTCTACTGAAGAGACTGATGTAGACTATGGCTACACCTCAGGACAAAGCAGCACAATCTTATACTACTTTAAAAATAATAAACTCTTGATTGAAGAATCTAATCTAACACCTCACTTTACCACTTCCTTTCACTAACGAAGGCAAAGAGAATGACTGGAGTGGGAGGGAAGGGAGGAGCTATTTAACAGCTTTGCTGTGGTGCTCTTTGCCACCTCCTGCTGACCAGGAGGTGAATATCCCATTAATAATTAAGATGATCCGTGAACTCATCGTGTCTTAAAAAAGAAAGCAACCTAAACTTTTTTTTGTTATATAGCTCTGTGGAGGAATTTTACCAGAGCCAATGTCTGCCTTAATAAGCATATCTCTCAGATTTTTACTGCGTTTATATGCAGGCATGGGAAACTAGCAAAATTCTTCAATATCAGAATTACACCCCTGGAGAATACCCCAATGGAGCACTTGTTGAGAATGTGCTCAAATTTACAGCAATACTCCTGATTATCCTTGAGCAGAGTAGGCTGAGTGTTCATACAGAGACCCCGTGGGATCCGTTTGACTCTATAATATTTTGCTAAAGTAGTAGCATGAAGATCATAGGCAAGCAGCCGTTTAGATGCAACTGTGAGCAAAGATGGATATGGCTTTAGAACTGACATATATAGGAAAGATACCGATAGGAATAGCTTACTTTGTTATGATAGTGCCCATCATCCATCCTTGATTAAATCCCTCCCACGCAGTCAACTGCTTAGGGTAAAACGCATTGTAGATGATAAAGTGAAATCTGCAACTAGACTAAATGAGATGGGTGATACATTTTTACAAAGGGGATACCCAAAGGAGCTTATCTCCAATACTATTAAAGAGATATCACCTAGAGAAAATTTTCTAAAATCAAAGACACCTAAGGGTAATAATAAAAGAATTACATTTATTTCTGAATTCTCTAGACAAAGTCACTCTATATCCAAGATCATTCGTCGTCATTGGGGTATTCTCAGGGGTGTAATCCTGATATTGAAGAATTTTGCCAGTTTCCCATGCCTGCATATAAACACAGTAAAAATCTGAGAGATGTGCTTATTAAGGCAGACATTGGCTCTGGTAAAATTAATCGACAGAGCTATAACAAAAAAAAGTTTAGGTTGCTTTCATTGCTTGGGTTGTGTTAATTGTAGCTCTATAATTAAGAGTCCATATTTTTTACATCCCCACACTGGCCACAAATTTAAATATAGGGACTACTTTACCTGCAACACCAACTACGTTGTCTATCTCATTAAATGCCCATGTGGGCGTGCCTATGTTGATGAATCCACTAGACGTATTGGGGAGCGCATAACTGAACATAAGAGTAACATAAGATGTAATATAGTTACAGCTCCGTCACCATTTTTTATCAGCAGGCCATCAAATCAGCCAACTTCGGTTCCAAGTTATTGAACAAATCAAAATCTCTAGGCGAGGTGGTAACAGAGATCTGTTACTTAAACAACATGAAACATTTTGGATCTTTAAATTAGATACCTTGGAACCGAAGGGGATTAACAGGGAAATCAATCGGTCAGCTTTTTATTAATATCTCCGATATCTTTCATGGTTATTTTTTCTGGTTAGTTCCTATTCATGTGTATGAATGTTACACTTTATGAGCTTGTCATATATTATTTGTGCTCTTTATAATTATCGTACTATGTATGATTATGCATATTTAGGTTCTTAACTTTTAAAATGGTATTTGTCCCTACTAATGATGGTCTGTTGTATAAACAATTTTTGGTTGTAACATCTTAAAATATTGTTAAATATCGAGTTTGTGTTCATATACTATCTGTGCGTAATTGGTATTTATTCCATTATGATAGACCCACAGCCATATGTATCACTGGTTGCTTTATGTTTAAACTGATATGTATATAGTAACAGTAACATTGTATACACTTTGTTTCCAAAGAGGCTTCATAGCTGTTTTTAAATTTTGCACAACTCTATGTATGGTCTAAAGATGGCGCTAGAGATTTCTGAAGCAGGTTGCTGTTTAGAATGTAAGGGTTAAATCCCTAGGTAAATGCCTATTTAACCAGGTGTGTTGTGCATGTAATTTTCTCACATGATTAAGGGGCATTGGCCCCGAAACGTTGTGTTTTTGCTCTGATCTTGTTATGCAATAAAAATAAGCTTTTTGGCTATATGAGGAGAATCTCCATTGCCTTTCTATGATATTGTTTATGAGCTTGGCAGTAGCTCTTGGTTTACTCTCCTCTTTGGGATTTCCGTGTCCTGGACACCACCTACCTATTTGATTAATGCCTAAACATTTGTAAATGCAACAATTAGCTATGGGCATGAAACATGTCTGCTGCATAGTCCAGCTGTCCTCACTATTGTGTATGTCAGTCAGAGCGGTGTCTAGCTGTTGACACATTTTTCTGGTTTTAAAGATGGAACAATACATTTTGGATCTTTATACTTAGAAGAGTGCCTGGACATCCTTTGTTTATTTATACCTTTTTGGCGTCTTGGATGGATACGCTGTCTATGGAGCACTTGAAACTCTGACGTGTGACGTCATCCCCACGCTCCAGTGTGCTGCAAAGAAACAAGTACAGGGTAAGGCAGAGTGTGCCGCTACTTTCTGTTTGGCTATGAATAGTTATTTTATCTTGTAAGCGGTTGCCGCCTACACGATACCCGGAGTACCCTGAGGAATATTAAAGGCGGCTGAAGAGGAGGTGGGTGAGTGAAAAACTAATTGTATCATATATGTAAAAGCGACTGATTTACTAGTGCATAGCACTTTTTGCACAGCAGACGCACTACTTATAATATTCCTAACTGAATGACCGAACGTTACGGATATTTATTGGGGACTTGTACACTGAAGCATGGAAAGTACTGAGGAAATATCATATGTTCTCACTGACTTTGGGGAAGATGTTATTACTTATGAAACTGACAATGAGATCATGCATACGATTGATAGCTTATTCTTTGATATTGATACCCTAAGAAAGAAAGACATAACACTGGAATTAGATATTAAATCATTTCTAATTTACAAACATAATAAACGTATACCAAGAGGGTTACGAATAAGGAAATTTCCCTCATTTAGGGTTTTGTAGGCAGAGTTTATTTCCAAATGGAACATGATTTTGGACACTTGCTCTTTTGCCCTAATTAAACTATTAATAGAATACAAACAAAAACAAAGGGGCAAATTCCTGGAGGAGATGAAAATAATACAAGAGAAATTAAAAGCAGTCCAAAAAGACCCAGAATTCAAAACATTTGATAAGTAATTTGAAAAAGGTATGATCTCATTTCGTCAGGAACTTTGAGAGTTTAAATCGAGGTAAATATCACGTGATAAATATGACTATGAACATCAGGCTGTATACAGGTGGGATAACAATAAGAACTTTGGTAGAGAGCCCAAAAAGGGAAAGAGATGGTTTAAGAACCGCACAAAAAAGGCAAAGCAAGTAACCTTCTCTAACACCGAATATGAGGTGGAATCCTCGGATTATGAAGGTAACACTGAGGAGTCAGAACCTGCAGTATTACAAGCATCTTTTGAAGTACCTACGACTAAAGCCTCAAAAAACGAACAGGTAGAGACTTTACCAACAGGGATACGAAAAAAGTACATAGAGGCAAAGGAGCAAAGATCAACAAACAGGGAAATGGAAGTGAACATACAAAAGAGCAAGAAAAAGAAACAACAAAGGACTTATACCACAAGATCAGGGATACATCAGAAAAAATATGCATGAACAACAATGTATTAAATTTGTTCAGTGTAGACCTTACTGATGTAGAGATGCATGTACTATCCAAAGGTCTTGACTTCGTTCTTTCTCAGCACTTTAATTTGTTTAACACTGTCTTAGACGTAAATAAATTTGTGAGAAAATTAGTACTCCGTAAACACTTTATGGATGCTGAGGAGGAACAAAGTAGGGTAGATATGCCCCAGGGGGTTCGGGTGGAAGGGTATCTCACATTTTCTGAATTATGTTCTGTTAACGACCTTTTAGGTCTACTGAATGAGAATACAGATGATTCGGAACACTTAGTTACAGAACGTGATATTGATTTGACAAAATTCAGAAAAAAGAGCAACTTCTACCCTATGAATTCTAGAACGCATTCAGTGGAGACATTTCAAAAAGTGACAGAAGAAAAATTAAGAGCTCTAAGTAAAAAAAACTAAGAAACAAAAACATAATCTATCTCTTAGAGAAAAGGAAGCACTAAACAAACTAACTCAGGACAATAGGATTATAGTGAGAGCATCGCACAAAGGGGGTTGTGATTTTAGATAGAGAATCATATATTAAAGAGGCCCTTAGTCAACTAGAGGACAGGGAAAGTGTATACCAAATTAAAAGAAGATCCTACTAAACACTATAAAATGATTTTGGCTGACATAGTAAAAAACGCCAGGTACAATCATGTAATCTCACAGACGACAGAGGAAATGCTATTACCTTAGAACCCTATAACTCCTGTGTTTCATTACTTTCCCAAGGTCCACAAGAACATGAAAAATCCTCCAGGGCACCCTATAATAGCTGGCATAGGCTCCTTGAATGAATTCCATTTCAGACTTGATTGACAGTTTTCTTCAGCCTCTAGTCAGAGGTTTGCCTAGTTTTATACAAGACACCACATCTCTATTGTTGAAATTACAGAAAATCAAATGTAAATCTTCTTATAGATTTATGGTAGTAGATGTGGCATCATTGTATACAGCTATACTACATGAAAAAGGACTACAAGCAGTTTATTTTTTTCTGTACCATCATAGTAAATATGATGTAACTACTAAACAATTCATTGTCAAATCTATTGAGTATTTACTAACACACAACTACTTCATGTTTGAGGGAGGTTTCTACCTCCAAATGCGGGGGAACTGCTATGGGGGCTAAATTTGCCCCCTGTTATGCCAATCTCTTTATAGGATAGTAGGAGCAGTTCCACATCTTTGGGGATGGAAACCCCCTACAGAAAGATATCATACTATATGCTAGATTCATAGACAGTGATGAAAGTAATATAGATATGTTCTGTGAATATCTAAACCACAACAAAAGTGGTATCAAACTTGTGGGAGAATAGAATGAAAATGAAATTTGTTTTTTTGGACATAATAATCACTGGAAATGATGAAAGTGGAAATATAGAAACTGACTTATATAGGAAACCGACATCTGGTAACACTATATTAGAGTACAATTCATGTCATCTGAGACATACCATACAGGGCATCCCTAAAGGACAATATATTAGGGCTAAAAGAAACTGCACTAATATAGAAAAGTATGAAAAACAAGTGGATCTCATTATAAAACGACTAAAAGAGAGGGGTTATGATACAAATGTCCTAAATAAAGCTCGTAAAGAGGTGGATATACAATCCAGAGATGAGTTATTAAAATACAAAACCCAACAGGGTAACAAGGGTAAAAGGAATATGACACAGAAACCAAAATTCATTACAACATATAGCCTGGAATACAGAGATATATGTAACATCATTAAAGAATGCATCCCCATTCTATATACTGATCCTATACTAAAAAAGAGTGTACAGTTTGTGAGTTTATCCCTAAAAAAGGAAAGACAATAGGGAACTATGTGTCTACGTCAGATTGTTCAGGTAAATAGTCTAATAGTGGGGACCCTACTCCTCGCTATTATGATCAGCTTCAAAAGATTTTACAGAGAGGTCTGGATAATGGGATTATGAATAAATCTGAAATTTTTGTCTCCCTAAATATCCCTGTACGGCATTTTACTACCATCTGCCTAAAGTCCATAAGGACCCCCATAAACCCCAAGGCAGACCTATCATTGCTGGTATAGGAAGTCTTGCTGATTCCTTATCAGCTTATATTGATCATTTTCTGCAGAAATTTGTTATCACTCTTCCTTCTTATATCAAGGTTTCCACAGATTTATTGTTAAAATTACAAGATGTGTCTTGGATGAACATTGCTGGTGGGTGACCTGCGACGTAGGGGCTCTATACTCCAACATACATCACGATTTAGGTATCAAAGCAGTCCAGTCTTATCTTGAACAAGATATCTATATGCCAGCCCAACAAATAGACTTTATCATTGAATTAATAAGTTTCATCCTTGGACACAACTACTTCTTGTACCAAAGCAGATATTATCTGCAAATTAAGGGGACGGCCATGGGCACCAGGTTCGCTCCAAGCTTCGCTAATCTCTTTATGGGAAGTTTTGAACAAAAGTACATCTACAATGCGGGGTTTGCAGCGAGCCTGGTGTTCTATGGCCGTTACATTGACGATCTGTTATTCATCTTTAGAGGGTCCAGAGACAACATTAGTGTATTCCTGGATCATTTAAATAACAATACCTATGGAATTTCATTTACCAATAATATCCAACGAGAAGAAATAGAATTTCTAGATCTAACCCTAGGGCGAACCCCTGAGGGTAGATAAAAATATATTTAAACAGGAGCGCTGTAGCTAAAGGTGAATGTGAAACAAATTAAGACAGGTGATAAATTCCACAAAATACGTGTTAAAACATCAAGGCTGACAAATTAAAAACAAGT
The DNA here is from genome assembly GCF_027579735.1 of Bombina bombina. NCBI lineage: Eukaryota > Metazoa > Chordata > Amphibia > Anura > Bombinatoridae > Bombina > Bombina bombina. The sequence goes on from NC_069502.1 coordinate 734,131,867, forward strand.
GGTGAATTCCAAAAGATACGTATCAAAACATCAATGTTCGTAAATACTATAATAGTGACAAATGCTTAGTGAAAAGATCATTCGTGCATATTGTGAATAATCAACAAAAGGCTTGGTGCAGCAAAATAAACTAAAATAAAATGAACAGTGACAAGTTAAGTGTGGTTTGCAAGGCTCTGCCTAAAAATTTTTAATGTAACATATGAAAATAAGAATAAAACACATATACTAAAAACGGACGTCTCCGTATAAAACAAATTTTGCCAATACACCGACTTTTTCAAAATGTATCTCCTTATGGCCAGAAATGGGATAAAGCAGTCCCGGTAACAGTTATTATGTGGATAGATGATGCAGGCTTACCCCCAAACAGTTGCGGCTTTTGATGAAGCAAAAGATGAAATTACCGCCGTGGCGGAAGTGACGTCACTTAAGGGGGCGCTGGCCCGACTGAGCACTCCGATTGGTTTCTGTTACGGTCGCTCTCAGGTTTCAGCTGCTTAGTTCACAGTGGCAAGGTATCCGCTCTTTATGTGCTCAAATGCACGCAGGATACTGACAACGGTAGTTTTGTGCTGAATGCGACTGTTTAGAGTAGATGCAAAAGTTCCATTTATAACCTTCAATAAGGCTTAATAATGTTGGTACACAAGCAAGTACCAGTAGGATGCCAAATTCTTTTAAAAGTTCCACAGATGACAAGCTGTATCAATCTGTAACAGCAACTGGTAGCTGTGAGATACTTCTCAAAATCAGAAGTGGGCAACAAACATCAACGCGTTTCTCCCTCTGCAGGGCTTTCTCAAGATGAGGTGTTGCAGCAGGTGCACCTTTTTAAAGGTGTACCTTAGTCTCTTATTGGTTACAATTTTCTTAGTCATAGAAGAAGGGGTGTGTATCATTAATTAAAGGTAGTATTGGCAAATCTACATCTGTTCAGAGCAATGATATATCAGCTTCATTATTAAAGTTAAAACAGTTACAGAATTTAAACTTCATATAATCTTCTAAAGTGGTCAATTATAAAATACATAGTGATAGTGATATTAAAATAAGTATACAGAAATGAATTGAATTATAAAAAAACTTTTATGATAGAATAAAAATATAAAAGAAAATATAAATGGGGCCCTATGAACTATGTGAAAACATAATATAAAAAACTATATGATAAATGAGGTTATATCTATACCTTCATTCTAAAAAACTTTAAAAGTGAATTATCCGCGCTGTTAGAAAGAATAATAAAATACACTGGTATTGAAAAGTACATTTATATTAAAAGTATATCTATATTAAAAGGGACACAAGTATACATCAGGGGATAAAATTGATCTATAAAATTTAATTTGATCTAGTGGAAATTAATCTAATAAGAATGGGGAGATATCTAACTCTGAGTTCAGACCGGTGGGAAATAGGGTATCGTATTTATATATGAGTTCAGCCTCTTTGAGTTTTAAGATTTTTTCTATGTTCCCCCCTCTCCAATTTTGTTTAAAATGTGCTATTCCCCAATACTTTAGATCAGAGGTTCTACCATTATGCACTAATTTAAAATGTTTATACAGATTAGTGTCTTCCATTCCCTTTTCAATACAAAGGAGATGTTCCCTTATCCTATCTTTTATCATTCTTTTTGTTTCCCCAAAATATATCAAATCACAAGTGCATTTTAAAATATAGATGACCCCTTTAGTGGTACATCTAATACACTCTTTAATACTAAATTCTTCCCCAGATTTCTGAACTTTTACTGTACTTCTTTTGTCACTGTGTTTACAGGCCTTACATGAATAGCAAGGAAAAAAACCTACTATTTTCCCTCCTTGTAGGTTTTTTTGTATGGGTACCATAGTTTTCGTGTGATATGCACTCGGTGCCAGGATAGATTTGAAGTTTTTAGATTTTCTAAAGATCATTTTTGGTTTCGGTGGTAAAGAATCTCCTATAATAGGGTCTGCTTTAAGTATACCCCAATTTTTATTTAAGATCTTTCTCATAAGACCATGATCTGCACTATACTCTGTAATGAATGGGACACTGATAACCTCTGTATTTTCTATATTTGTCTTTTGTTTATATGAAAGTAGGGTTTTTCTATCAGTCTCCCTAGCCCGTGATACGGCCTTGTTTACAGTTTCTTTATTGTATCCTCTATCTAGGAATTTTTCCATTAAAATCCCAATCTGATTTTCAAAGTCTTGGGGTCTAGAGCAATTTTTCTTGATCCTCAGACTTTGGCCGAACGGGATGTTATCTTTCCATTGCTGGAGATGACAACTATTGGCATGTATGAAACTGTTAGAGTCAACTTCTTTAAAGTGGGTTTTTGTTTCCACTACATTATTTACCACCATGATTTCCAAATCTAAGAAGATGACAGTTTCCCTACTATAATTAAAGGTAAATTTTAGGCCCCTATCATTAGCATTCATATTATCAAACATCTTTAATAGCTCTACTTCAGACCCCCTCCATATTAACAGGACATCATCGATGTAGCGTCTATAGAGCACGAGGTTTGCACCATAGCTGCCCTCCTGGAAGAAAGATTCTTCCCAATTGCCAACAAACAGGTTGGCATAGCTAGGTGCAAACCTCGTGCCCATAGCCGTACCCTCTACCTGTAGAAAAAATTTGTTATCGTGCATGAAATAATTATTTTTTAATATAAAAGCTATACTCTTTAATAGGAATTGCTTCTGTTCAATCTTCAGGGGGGAACATAGAAAAAATCTTAAAACTCAAAGAGGCTGAACTCATATATAAATACGATACCCTATTTCCCACCGGTCTGAACTCAGAGTTAGATATCTCCCCATTCTTATTAGATTAATTTCCACTAGATCAAATTAAATTTTATAGATCAATTTTATTCCCTGATGTATACTTGTGTCCCTTTTAATATAGATATACTTTTAATATAAATGTACTTTTCAATACCAGTGTATTTTATTATTCTTTCTAACAGCGCGGATAATTCACTTTTAAAGTTTTTTAGAATGAAGGTATAGATATAACCTCATTTATCATATAGTTTTTTATATTATGTTTTCACATAGTTCATAGGGCCCCATTTATATTTTCTTTTATATTTTTATTCTATCATAAAAGTTTTTTTATAATTCAATTCATTTCTGTATACTTATTTTAATATCACTATCACTATGTATTTTATAATTGACCACTTTAGAAGATTATATGAAGTTTAAATTCTGTAACTGTTTTAACTTTAATAATGAAGCTGATATATCATTGCTCTGAACAGATGTAGATTTGCCAATACTACCTTTAATTAATGATACACACCCCTTCTTCTATGACTAAGAAAATTGTAACCAATAAGAGACTAAGGTACACCTTTAAAAAGGTGCACCTGCTGCAACACCTCATCTTGAGAAAGCCCTGCAGAGGGAGAAACGCGTTGATGTTTGTTGCCCACTTCTGATTTTGAGAAGTATCTCACAGCTACCAGTTGCTGTTACAGATTGATACAGCTTGTCATCTGTGGAACTTTTAAAAGAATTTGGCATCCTACTGGTACTTGCTTGTGTACCAACATTATTAAGCCTTATTGAAGGTTATAAATGGAACTTTTGCATCTACTCTAAACAGTCGCATTCAGCACAAAACTACCGTTGTCAGTATCCTGCGTGCATTTGAGCACATAAAGAGCGGATACCTTGCCACTGTGAACTAAGCAGCTGAAACCTGAGAGCGACCGTAACAGAAACCAATCGGAGTGCTCAGTCGGGCCAGCGCCCCCTTAAGTGACGTCACTTCCGCCACGGCGGTAATTTCATCTTTTGCTTCATCAAAAGCCGCAACTGTTTGGGGGTAAGCCTGCATCATCTATCCACATAATAACTGTTACCGGGACTGCTTTATCCCATTTCTGGCCATAAGGAGATACATTTTGAAAAAGTCGGTGTATTGGCAAAATTTGTTTTATACGGAGACGTCCGTTTTTAGTATATGTGTTTTATTCTTATTTTCATATGTTACATTAAAAATTTTTAGGCAGAGCCTTGCAAACCACACTTAACTTGTCACTGTTCATTTTATTTTAGTTTATTTTGCTGCACCAAGCCTTTTGTTGATTATTCACAATATGCACGAATGATCTTTTCACTAAGCATTTGTCACTATTATAGTATTTACGAACATTGATGTTTTGATACGTATCTTTTGGAATTCACCACTTGTTTTTAATTTGTCAACCTTGATGTTTTAACACGTATTTTGTGGAATTTATCACCTGTCTTAATTTGTTTCACATTCACCTTTAGCTACAGCGCTCCTGTTTAAATATATTTTTATCTGTTTTTTACATGCCTATATCAGGGACTTTTTAGGTATATCAGGAGTTTGGTGTTTTTACTCTGCGCTTTTTATTCCATATCTCTAGAACCTGAGGGTAGAGTCCAATCAAAAACATACTTCAAAACTGTTGACTGCAACAGTTTTCTTCATTTTGAAAGCAATCATTACAAATGCTGGAAAATGAATGTCCCATATGGACAATTTAGAAGAATTAGAAGAAATTGTTCAAATTTGGAAGACTATGATGCACAAGCTCAGGTCATCGGGGAAAGATTCCTTGAAAAAGGATACCCCAAAGATCTAATAGATCGGGAAATCATTAGGGTAAGGCGGGAAGATAGGTCTCTCTATTTTATGACCAAATCGAGAGAAAAGGAACAATTTAAAGAATGTAATCCACCATTGTTTATTACTAAATACAATTCCAATTACCAGGCAATTACCAAAATTCTTAACAAACATTGGCCAGTCCTGACTCAAGATCCAACTCTCACCAAAATAATAGGTACAAAACCTAAAGTGGTGTTTAGGAGAGCACCTACTCTCAAGACAGCGTTAGCTCCTAGCAAAGTGGTCAGGGACAAATACCAAGATAGTAAGAGCCCTAGCACAAATCCATTAAACAAGCACATACCCACAAATAGAATATCTAAGTGTTATAGGAAGCGATGTGGGATGTGCAATTTTATATCTCACAAAGCGACGAGTTTTACATCACACACCACAGGGGAAATATTTAAGGTCAAAGGATTCTTAACATGTGAAACTTCTTTTGTTATTTATCTATTGAGCTGTAATTGTGGGGTCCAATATGTTGGACGCACCTGTCGTAAGGTGAAAAAGAGGTGGAGTGAACATTCCTACAATATTAACAAAAGATCCAAATCACATAGTGTATCAAGACATTGTCTGGCTTATCACAATAGACAGGAAAACAATCCAATGAAAATCATACCCATAGAGGTAATTTCTAGAGCCTCGCCTAATGCATTTTTGACTCTCAGAAAAAGGGAGACCTTTTGGATCAGAAAATTGAGGACCCTACAACCTGATGGACTCAATGAAAATCTAGACATGGCAGCTTTTTAATCAGAAAGCTGTTCAATAAAATTGTTGGTCTATCAATGGAGGCATTCTTAATCTATATTTTCTCTATTGGAGTGATTCTGTTCAGATGATGAGTATACTATAGGGTGTCCTTATTCAGTTTTATCTTTTGCCCACACAATGTTTGTGTGTTTTCTAGTCTCAAATAGAACACCTACCCTACCATAAATACAAATGTTAGTGATTATTATCACACCACATTACAAGTGACTTTTGTCACTGCCTTATAGGAGTTTTATAATATCTTGATAAAGCATTTTTCATTAATTACATCTTATGTGTCATCAACTAAAATTCACCATATGTATTAGTACATGTTAGTTTAAGTATATATTGCTTATCATATTTCATTTAAATTATACTACCTATCACATTATAGGTTTTAATATAATTTGGTCATCACTAATTCATAATTAATATTTAATGATGGATCAAAGATTACTGATGACTTGTTCACTACCAGCTACCACTGGTAACTTTTTCATTACCAGCTATTGCTTGATAATACTAACAGCACATCTAGCATGTTTTCTCCTATAAGTTTTTAATCACTTTTATAGTGGTAATCCATATGAAAATTACTAAATAAGGTAACAAACAACATGCCAATAGTTAGGTATCACTTAGGTTTCACCAATTTACACAACAAGATCTTTTTTCACATATTATTCATATGATTTTTATATTATTCTTAACATTTTTTATTTTTTTTTTTTTTTTTTTTGGCAACATTCTAAATATGTATTAGACTAGATTTTAGTTCCATATATTAACCAGATTTTATAATCTGGCACCAAGGTGTACAACACATATATTTTTACATAATTATGTCACAACTAACAGATAATCACTCTCTACTTGATCAATCGTGTGTTTAATACACTTATCAACATTATAACACTCTCTATCGCGTATACTAGATCTTTATTACATTTTAGTATAAGTATCAGGTTTAGCGGGTTTTATCTTATCAAACAGCCCTCTTTTTTTATTATAATTATACATTTACTAAGTTATTTGTTCGAGTAATATGTACAAGTAATACATTACTATTGCACTTATTCACTGTTCTAAATGTCACTTTTACCAAAAAAAAATAAAAAAAAAATAATTTTTGAACCGTACCGATTCAACATAGTTTTTTGCAACCGGTATTAATCCTGCATATCTGCCCTTATCCCTAGCAATTCACTGATAGTGTTCAAATGTGAAATACGAGTCAGCACGTATCCAATGTCTGACAGACCTAAGGGTTAATTAATCATGTGTCCGCGATATGGGAATACTAGATACATTCACGCAATGTCTAAGGCGTGATAGGTAATGGTGCACGCTCCTATACGTCTCTCATTGGATTACCTCCTGACTGTCTCCCCCTACATGCCATATGATAGGCCCACTACAACCCCCATTTGATAGGTTAGAAGATTACACTCCCTCTGCACAATTGACCTATCGTCAATGTTTATTTCTAAGCCAACTTCTGACATACACAAACACAGCTGTCTTCAGAGACTTGCTGTTTGTGAAAAGTATATTAATGGCGATCCGGTTTCAACACGATCTCTGAACTACATACTGATTTATTAAAAATCTGAACACAAATGAGTCAAGTAAGAGTTTCTCTCACTACTTTCTGAATACACAGTAAGTTAGTATCAACGGGTCCTTATCACATATGATAATCTTATGTCAAGTATAGCAGGTATATAAAAAACAAATCTATGTTACGGATCGCAGTTCTCTTACTGCAAAATAAAGATCCATCAATTGCAAGTGTTACATGAGATGTATTTTGTGAGTTTTTAGATGTTGGGAAGGGCTCTATGAATTATATTTGCAATGCTTTATGATTGTTATATATATTTTTATATATTTTTTTATTGAGATGGTTCAAATACAAGAGTTTTTATTATTATTTTACCTAAATGTTTATTTTTTATTATTTTTCATTTATATTATAGTGCATCTATTATGCAATATGTCATTTTTTTGCTGGTTTGTTTATATATTGTATTTTAACAAGATATGAAATGTCAGATACTATTTTATTCACATGTGTTTAGAATGGTTACCTGAACAACCATACAAAGGTGATTACAGACAGGTGTTTCAGCTTAATTGATTATCCAATCACAAGAGTTTTCCTGTTTTTAGTTTTCTGTTAAATAGCAAGTGTATCACAATATTTGTTATAGCCTAAGGAAACAGCCCTGAGTAGGCTGAGAAACGCGTCGCTGTGTTAATAAAGACTTTTTAATTTTTTTATATATACACTTGCTGTTTTGGTTTTTATCACTCTGTGTGAAAATTCTATTGCTCCTGGTTCTGCTGAGGATTGCTCTGTGATAGTCTACTGGGCGACGATTTGGCTCCAGTTTGCTGTATTTGCACCAGAAGGTGCTTACCATCTAGTAAGTGCAATCATTTGGGGTCAATTTCTCTTTGTCCTGACGATATTGGACCATGTTGGTTTGTCTTATTATACATCTATAGGCACTTGAACATTGGATTTTCAGAGGATATCTGACTGTCTCTACGCTAAGGTTTCAGTGTGCTGGACCACTGTGAAGTTTCAGCCTGCTCCACTAGCACCAACTGGGTGCTTCATGTTTGTGAGTATTCACATTCCCCTGTGCTGTTACTTTCTCCTGTTTGGGCGATATTAGGCCATGTTGGCAACTCTGTTTTTTATTCTTTTCTAGTCTAATAGTTGTTGGTTAAAACAGAAAGTTTTTTTTTTTTTAAATGCAGAAGGAATATCTGCAAAACATGCAACTATGTAACAGAAGGTGACAATTTGATTTACAGGAGTACACAACAACCCCATAAAATGTTTTCATAAATTGTGCAACGACACGTGATATATCTACTGACCTGTAGGGGGTGCTCTAAGCAATATGTAGGGAAAACGAAGCGACCTCTAAAGGATAGGTTTCTAGAACATATCAGGTCTATAGAGGACCCAGAGTCAGATACCCGCATAGCAAGACACTTCAGGGAACTTCACAATTCTGATTCCAATTTACTAACTGTCCAAGCAATAGACCATGTTCCTATATGGAAAAGAGGGGGTGATAGAGAAGAGAAATTAGGTTTGAGAGAGACATTTTGGATATTCACCCTAAACATCTCCATACCACATGGTCTCAACTTTAGGAGAGACATTGACCTTCGTGTATAGTCCCAAGCAGAATTTTAAAAGAGGGCAAATGTAGTATACGATAATAACATTAAAAAGGCCATATAGATATGAAATAGGGCAAATGAACTAAAAAAGCTGTATAGATATGAATAAATCTAGTTGAGCAAATGACCCTAATCTATATTGTATCTATTTAATGATTGATAACTCTCTTGTTATTCTGCTATCATAATATATCCGTAACGTTTTGTATATAGTTACATAGTGTTTTTAATTTTAATTTAAGTTGCATAGTGAGGACTTAATGTAAAAATTTAGCAATACACCTTTAAGAAATGAGCCTATTTAGTTGGAGGAAGCTGGTGCACCTGTTAGCAGTGAACAAGTGCCTACGGGCACGAAACATGTCTGCTGCATAGGAGCCCAGCTTTCCTCACTATTGTGTATGTCAGTCAGAGCGGTGTCTAGCTGTTGACACATTTTCTGGTTTTAAAGATGGAACAATACATTTTGGATTTTTATACTTAGAAGAGTGCCTGGACATCCTTTGTTTATTTATACCTTTTTGGCATCTTGGATGGATACGCTGTCTGTGGAGCACTTGAAACTCTGACGTGTGACGTCATCCCCATGCTCCAGTGTGCTGCGAAGGAACAAGTACAGGGTAAGGCAGAGCGTGCCGCTACTTTCTGTTTGGCTATGTATATATATATATATATATATATATATACACACACACACACTATATATATATATATATATATATATATATATATATATATATATATATACAGTATATACATAAGCACACATATACATTATATATATATTTATATATATATATATATTTATATATATATATATACATACACACACATACACAGTATATACCAGTTTTCAACCAGTGTGCCATGAGAGATCCTCAGGTGTGCTGCGGCAGACTGACAGGCTCATTATCATTTTAGTTTAAATTTTTATTTTTTATTTCATCATCATTTTAGTGGAGAGGTCCGCCACAAGTTAACTTAAGTGCACGCATTCAAGCTCATGCCTGCTACATTTACACTATCAACCCATTTACACACATCACAGCATTCCCGCCAGCAGATCAGCTTCACACTGACTGGTTCAGATTTTTTAATTTTCTTGATCAGCCGCGCACTCACGTGCTACTGAGTTGCTCCCACATTCAGCTCAGCATGCATTGGTTCATGGCAGCAAAACGGCATAGAACTGGCGGAACCTATCTGCCTTGGCCAGGGCAGCAGCACCCAGCAGCACTGGTAGCACCTAGGAGCAGGACAACAACTATAGCGGTAAGTACCCGGGGGGCTCCAAGCTCACCCTGGCTGCAGGCTCTGCTACATTCAGCCAGTGCCCCCACCAGAAGATCAGCTTCACATCATCGGTACAGACTCTTTACCACTTTTTGTCCAGTCGTGATACTGAGTTGCACTTTCTGACTCGGTATAGATAACTACACATTCTGAATAAAAAGATTAATGTGGAGCGAGCTAAGCCGAGTCAGGAGCGCAACTCAGTAGCGCTGCTGGACAAAAAGTGGTAAAGCCTCAACGACAACCGGTGTAAAGGTTTAGCGCTCTCGGCTCTCCCATTCTCTTTTTTCATCAGGCAGCATTGGGGGTTCTTATTGGCAGTGTGACTGCATAGCACCAATTACGTTCTCTCTCTTCTCCACTGTACACTATTTCTGTGGTTTCCTAATGCTCATCTTTGCAATGGAACAAGTAAAGTGTTTTGTACATGAGCCAGAACTTTCCCATAGTAACAGCGGTCAACAGCACCCCCTCCCCGGCCCAGTGCAGGGCAGCAGCACCCAGGATCGCAGCAAGCACCAGGAAGCAGCAGCACAACTATGGGTTAAGTACCAGGGGGAATTAATGGGGCTGGGGCATAGAGACTTATGGGTAAGGAATTAGTTACGATCTGGCTATTGAATGGAGTGGTGATAAATTAGCACATTGGGGAATATTACTATTATATTTAAAGCATTAGGATTGTGTATACTTCATCATGTGGTCTGGGTACACCAGTATTACTTTTCCGCTTGGCATATACAAAGTTAAGGTCATGTAGTATGTTTAGGAACTAGGCTGTCAGGTTGCCTTTGCTAGTGTGCTATTTTTACATATACGGACCTAGTACCATTTCCTAAATGTGTTTCAATAAATATGAGAGTGTGTGTGTGTGTGTGTGTAAATATGTATATGAATGTGTGTGATTATGTGTTTATCAATGTGTGTATAAATGTGTGAGTGTGTGTGTGTGTGTGTGTGTGTATGTATACATGTGTAGGTGTAAGTGTGTGTATGAATATGTGTGTGTGTGATTTTGTGTTTATCAGTGTGTGCATATAAATGTGGGTGTGTAAATGTGTATGCGTATGTGTGTGTATATATGAGTGTGTGTGTAAATATTTATGTGTGTATGAATATGTGTTTATCAGTGTGTATAAATATGTATATGTGTGTGTACATGTGTGTGTGTAAAGAGTGTGTATGAGTATGTATAATAAGTGTGTGTGTAAATATGTGTGTCCCCTCTATTTGTGGGGGTGGCTAGCGGAGCTCTGTTAACGGGGAGAAAAGTGTCCCTCTTTGGCTATATTAAATGTTGGGAGGTATGATAAAGCTGGTGCTTTGGCTAAAAAAAAAAAAGTTTGTCTGTCATACCTGGAAAGTGAATGGCTGAATATACAACAATAACACCAATGCTTTCCTATTCAGACAAGTACACACACAGGTAAATATAGTAATATGCTGGTGGGCTAGGCTTGCGAAATACCATACCCATAGTACACACAGAGAAAACCCAGCACTCACTTACAAGCTCTCAGCTAAGATTTAAAAGCAAAAATGGAAAGGTTAGTCACCGCATCTGGCCAAATGGGACAAGCTCAGGTACCACGTCAAGGTCCTTTCCAATACCTGGGACCCTAAAACAGCCACACAATGCAAGCTTTCAAATCTAAACAAACTGGGAACAAGGGAAGGGTGCACAGGCATACACTGTATGATTAGGCTACAATGTGTGATTTTGTAAAATTTTGGGATGGTGGTGTGCCGCAGGATTTTTTAATGTAAAAAAAAAAATGTGCCACGGCAAAAAAAAAAGGTTGAGAATCGCTGGTATATATTATATAAATATATATATATATATATATATATATATATATATATATATATATATATATATATATAAAAAAAAATCCATCATATTTATAAATATATGTACTTATGAGTAATTAGAACATATTCTTCTATGAAAAGAAAATTGGAATGTGGAATTTTCATGTTTTTTGTCGGGTTAGCGCGTTCACTTTTAACTTGTAACATACGTGCAACTGGATGCACGCACAGACGCACGTACGCACGTACGCACGCACGCAAAAAGACTAAGTCTAGAGGGGTTAATGCGTGAGCAACAGCGCAAAATACCGATCTACTTGTAATATAGCCCTATGTTTTTATTGAATAATTGAGATCACTGAGGATAACACTATGCAAGACGAAACAAAATTTTGCAATGGTGTAGAGATATAACATAAAAATAACTTGATCTAGATGTAAAAATATAAATTTGAATATGAGTTCCAATGTTCACAAGGTAAATTAGTGGTATACTCTAGTATATGTTATTGATACTGCTAAGAACCCACACTATGGATGGAAGTATAATTGATGTAGAAAACTAATATGTGTCAGGGAGCAAAAAACTGAGTTCTCAGAAGCAACAGTTGTCCACTCACCCGGTCCGGTCTTGAGATTAATTAGTAATAGCTCAATGTAACTGTAGACCACCAGATATCTTTGAGGGATGGGGAACAGACAACTTAATGCAGACAGCTCCACCACTGATAGGTCCCCAGAGAAAAGCCCACATATCCACCTCAGCCAGCCTGGCTCTTACAAGTCATCCACGAACACACAACAGCACTGTGGCTGCGGACCACCAGAGCACTTCGAGAGGGGAAGGAAGGTGGAGCTACCGGAACACAGTTGTCACCTCTGGGAAGTACATTGGATCAATATGGCAAACACTTCCAATCCAGGTACAGCGAAAACACCAGTACCATGCAGGTAAGTGGAAACTGACCCATTGGTCTTCAATTAATCATCGGACATCTAATGAATAGTGCAGAAGGAAACAATCCACTATGTGCACAGGAGATAGGCCAACAATGACAGCCCTTATATGTATGCAAATCTGCTGACCCAATAGTGGCTCAACTTCTTAACACAAGGAGACAAGGCATTCGACTGAAAGTTGGCAATACATAAGATATATAAGCTTAGCTGTCTGTTACCTGCTGTTTTAATAGAGATTCTCCCTTTTGTATACGGACTTTTAACTATAAATAAAATATTGTTTTATTTGTTTCATTCAACTTGTCATATGTGATAACTCTATGTAGCCTAAGTATAAAATAACTGTTTACCATCTTGGGAAATAATAACGTTCAGGTGCACAAATTATATGCACTTGCAGGGTTTAGCAGTCCTGAACTACCCATCCCCTCAACCTTTTGGTCACACAAGTGATTGTACCTTTGTTTGGGATTAAATGTACAGACATGTTGGAAACATTTGTGACTTATTTACCCCTTAATGGAACATATTAGTTCCTTACGTTATAACTATGACCCATGAAGGGTACAACCACAGCAGTGGTTCACAAACCACAGCAAGTGTTCACAAACAGACACCATCCATACCCATTTTTCTGACATTGTAGACATTTCCACTTATAACAATAGCACTTATAGTTGACTGGAGCAGATCTAATAAAGTTTAAACTTCCCAAAATGACTTGTGTCAAAGGGAGTGTCCTATGATAGTGCCGCATTAAACGTTAATGAGCTTTTCAGTAAGACCCATTGTGCTGCCAATGTTTGCCTATGGAGATTTCATGACTACACTCTGGATGTTATGAACCTGCTAGCAATGGGTAAGGCTAAAACACCTGAACTCAATAATTAGTAGGGCGTCTTTTCTTTTTCTTTGTTTTGGCTATTGTTTCACTTCAGCTAATAAACAAATGAGTCTGACAGCATAATTTCTACTGACTGTGGAAACATTTGTGGGTTATTATTTTCTTCCTTAATGTAAAGAGACATGGAAACCCACATTTTTATTTTATGATTCGGATAGAACATACAATTTTAAACAACTTTCCAATTTATTTCAATTATGTAAATTGACTTCATTCTTTTAGAAGGAGCAACAATGCACTACTAGGAAGTAGCAGAACACATCAGGTAAGCCAGTGACAAGAGGAATATATGTGTAGCAGCCAATTGGCGGCTAACACCAGATAGTGCATTGCTGTTCCTCTCTAGAAATGCTTTTCAATAAAGGATACCAACAGAATGAAGCAAATTAGAGAATAGAAGTAAACTCAAAAGTTGTTTAACCCCTTAAGGACCAGCACCGTACTCTGGGCCTCTATCTGCCGCAATCTTGTGCAGAAATAGGCTTGCAGAGTTACCGATGCAGAGAAGTACACTGTATCCCTCTCTGCAATGGGTAGTGGTGGTGCCGATCATTGGTGGTGGAGGAGGGTTAGGAGGCAGACGGGTATGCGTCCCATTAACAAAATGTAATGCTAAGAGCAGGAGGGAGGGGGAAAAGAGGTGGGGGGGTCCTAGAGTGGAGAGGGGGAAGGGAGGGTAGGGGAAACAATCTTGGAGGGGGAGGGGGTAAATAAATAAAAAGGAAAAAAATATAGAAAATTGGAGTTAGAGGGGGAGGGTTATAGAGCTTTTTGGGAGGGATCAGTGAGGTAGGAAGGTAAGGAGGTAATCATAGACTGAAGAAAGTAATAAAAAAGGTCTAAAGCTACATACTGGCAGACTGTCTGCCAGTACTTAAGATGTAGGTGACTAGTGGGGGGTGAGGGAGGGAAGAGAGCTGTTTTAGAGGAATCAGGGGGTGGGAAGTGTCAGGTGGGAGGGTTATATCTACATTAAGGGGACTATTTATCAAGCCGTCAACTGTGCTGCATTCGCCGGCACCAATACGCTCGCCTGACATCGCCGCCACAGACCTGAATACGCTCTCCATATTTAACAACAAAGCTGTCAAAAAGCCGCGCACCAAGTACGAGCGATGAGCAGCGGACTGTTGTTAACTAACAGTCATCGATCTCGCTGCTCTTTGGCTTTTTCCTAGCTTTATTTGTATACTGTCACTAAACACCCACACTATACTAAAATGTTTAACCCCTACCCTGCCGCAAGTAAATAAACATATTAACCCCTAAACCGCTGCTCCTGGAGCCCACCACCACTCTAATAAACTTATTAACCCCTATTCCTCGGCTCCCGGAGCCCACCGCCACCTACATTATACTTATTAACCCATAATCTGCCACCCCCTACACCGCCGCCACCTAATAAAGTTATTTACCACTATCCTGCCGCTCCTGGAGCCCACTGCAACTAAATAAATGTATTAACCCCTAAATCAGCCCCCCATATTGCCATAAACTAAATTAACCTATTAACCCCTAAACCTAACAACTCGCTAACTTTATATTAAATATTAACTCATCCCTATCTTATAATAAATTTAAACTTACCTTTAAAATTACATTAAACTATATTAAACTACTAATTAACCTATTCTAACTATTATAATAAAATTACATTAAACTATTAATTAACCTACCCTATTATAATAAAATTACATTAAACTATTAATTAACCTACCCTATTATAATAAAAAAACATAATTTATGTAAGAACTTACCTGATAAATTCATTTCTTTCATATTAGCAAGAGTCCATGAGCTAGTGACGTATGGGATATACATTCCCACCAGGAGGAGCAAAGTTTCCCAAACCTCAAAATGCCTACAAATACACCCCTCACCACACCCACAAATCAGTTTAACGCATAGCCAAGAAGTGGGGTGATAAGATAAAAGTGTGAAAGCATAAAAAATAAGGATTTGGAATAATTGTGCTTTATACAAAAAATCATAACCACCACAAAAAAGGGTGGGCCTCATGGACTCTTGCTAATATAAAGAAATTAATTTATCAGGTAAGTTCTTACATAAATTATGTTTTCTTTCATGTAATTAGCAAGAGTCCATGAGCTAGTGACGTATGGGATAATGACTACCCAAGATGTGGATCTTCCACGCAAGAGTCACTAGAGAGGGAGGAATAAAATAAAGACAGCCAATTCCGCTGAAAAAAAATCCACACCCAAAATAAAGTTTAAATCTTATAATGAAAAAAAACTGAAATTATAAGCAGAAGAATCAAACTGAAACAGCTGCCTGAAGTACTTTTCTACCAAAAACTGCTTCAGAAGAAGAAAACACATCAAAATGGTAGAATTTAGTAAAAGTATGCAAAGAAGTCCAAGTTGCTGCTTTGCAAATCTGATCAACCGAAGCTTCATTCCTAAACGCCCAGGAAGTAGAAACTGACCTAGTAGAATGAGCTGTAATCCTTTGAGGCGGAGTTTTACCCGACTCGACATAAGCATGAAGAATTAAAGATTTCAACCAAGATGCCAAAGAAATGGCAGAGGACTTCTGACCTTTCCTAGAACCGGAAAAGATAACAAATAGACTAGAAGTCTTTCGGAAATTCTTAGTAGCTTCAACATAATATTTCAAAGCTCTAACTACATCCAAAGAATGCAATGATCTCTCCTTAGAATTCTTAGGATTAGGACACAATGAAGGAACCACAATTTCTCTACTAATGTTGTTAGAATTCACAACCTTAGGTAAAAATTTAAAAGAAGTTTGCAACACTGCCTTATCCTGATGAAAAATTAGAAAAGGAGACTCACAAGAAAGAGCAGATAATTCAGAAACTCTTCTAGCAGAAGAGATGGCCAAAAGAAACAAAACTTTCCAAGAAAGTAATTTAATGTCCAATGAATGCATAGGTTCAAACGGAGGAGCTTGAAGAGCCCCCAGAACCAAATTCAAACTCCAAGGAGGAGAAATTGACTTAATGACAGGCTTTATACGAACCAAAGCTTGTACAAAACAATGAATATCAGGAAGATTAGCAATCTTTCTGTGAAAAAGAACAGAAAGAGCAGAGATTTGTCCTTTCAAGGAACTTGCAGACAAACCTTTATCCAAACCATCCTGAAGAAACTGTAAAATTCTCGGAATTCTAAAAGAATGCCAGGAAAAATGATGAGAAAGACACCAAGAAATGTAAGTCTTCCAAACTCGATAATATATCTTCCTAGATACAGATTTACGAGCCTGTAACATAGTATTAATCACATAGTCAGAGAAACCTCTTTGACTAAGAATCAAGCGTTCAATCTCCATACCTTTAAATTTAAGGATTTGAGATCCTGATGGAAAAAAGGACCTTGTGACAGAAGGTCTGGTCTTAACGGAAGAGTCCACGGTTGGCAAGAGGCCATCCGACAAGATCCGCATACCAAAACCTGTGAGGCCATGCTGGAGCCACCAGCAGAACAAACGAGCATTCCTTCAGAATCTTGGAGATTACTCTTGGAAGAAGAACTAGAGGCGGAAAGATATAGGCAGGATGATACTTCCAAGGAAGTGACAATGCATCCACTGCTTCCGCCTGAGGATCCCTGGATCTGGACAGATACCTGGGAAGTTTCTTGTTTAGATGAGAAGCCATCAGATCTATTTCTGGAAGTCCCCACATTTGAACAATCTGAAGAAATACCTCTGGGTGAAGAGACCATTCGCCCGGATGTAACGTTTGGCGACTGAGATAATCCGCATCCCAATTGTCTATACCTGGGATATGAACCGCAGAAATTAGACAGGAGCTGGATTCCACCCATACCAGTATTCGAGATACTTCTTTCATAGCCAGAGGACTGTGAGTCCCTCCTTGATGATTGATGTATGCCACAGTTGTGACATTGTCTGTCTGAAAACAAATGAACGATTCTCTCTTTAGAAGAGGCTATGACTGAAGAGCTCCAAAATATTGATCGTAATCTCACCTCCTGAGATTCCCAAACCCCTTGTGCTGTCAGAGACCCCCAAACAGCTCCCCAACCTGTCAGACTTGCATCTGTTGAAATTACAGTCCAGGTCGGAAGAACAAAAGAAGCCCCCTGAACTAAACGATGGTGATCTGTCCACCACGTCAGAGAGTGTCGTACAATCGGTTTTAAAGATATTAATTGAGATATCTTTGTGTAATCCCTGCACCATTGGTTCAGCATACAGAGCTGAAGAGGTCGCATGTGAAAACGAGCAAAGGGGATCGCGTCCGATGCAGCAGTCATAAGACCTAGAATTTCCATGCATAAGGCTACCGAAGGGAATGATTGTGACTGAAGGTTTCGACAAGCTGAGATCAATTTTAGACGTCTCTTGTCTGTCAGAGACAGAGTCATGGACACTGAATCTATCTGGAAACCTAAAAAGGTTACCCTTGTCTGAGGAATCAATGAACTTTTCGGTAAATTGATCCTCCAACCATGATCTTGAAGAAACAACACAAGTCGATTCGTATGAGATTCTGCTAAATGTGAAGACTGAGCAAGTACCAAGATATCGTCCAAATAAGGAAATACCACAATACCCTGTTCTCTGATTACAGACAGGAGGGCACCGAGAACCTTTGTAAAAATTCTTGGAGCTGTTGCTAGGCCAAACGGCAGAGCCACAAACTGGTAATGCTTGTCTAGGAAAGAGAATCTCAGAAACTGATAGTGATCTGGATGAATCGGAATATGCAGATATGCATCCTGTAAATCTATTGTGGACATATAATGCCCTTGCTGAACAAAAGGCAGGATAGTCCTTACAGTTACCATTTTGAATGTTGGTATCCTTACATAACGATTCAATATTTTTAGATCCAGAACTGGTCTGAAGGAATTACTCCAGCCAACTCTAGATCTGAAACACATTTCAGAAATGCTCGAGCCTTCGCTGGATTTACTGGGACACGGGAAAGAAAAAATCTCTTTGCAGGAGGCCTTATCTTGAAGCCAATTCTGTACCCTTCTGAAACAATGTTCTGAATCCAAAGATTGTGAATTGAATTGATCCAAATTTCTTTGAAAAAACGTAATCTGCCCCCTACCAGCTTGGCTGGAATGAGGGCCGCACCTTCATGTGGACTTGGGAGCTGGCTTTGGTTTTCTAAAAGGCTTGGATTTATTCCAGACTGGAGATGGTTTCCAAACTGATACCGCTCCTGTGGATGAAGGATCAGGCTTTTGTTCCTTATTGTGACGAAAGGAACGAAAACGATTATTAGACCTAAATTTACCTTTAGATTTTTTATCCTGTGGTAAAAAAGTTCCTTTCCCTCCAGTAACAGTTGAGATAATAGAATCCAACTGAGAACCAAATAATGGATTACCCTGGAAAGAAAGGGAAAGCAAAGTTGACTTAGAAGACATATCAGCATTCCAAGTTTTAAGCCATAAAGCTCTTCTAGCTAAAATAGCTAGAGACATATACCTGACATCAACTCTAATGATATCAAAGATGGCATCACAAATAAAGTTATTAGCATGTTGAAGAAGATTAACAATGCTATGAGAATTATGATCTGTTACTTGTTGCGCTAAAGCTTCTAACCAAAAAGTTGAAGCTGCAGCAACATCCGCTAAAGATATAGCAGGTCTAAGAAGATTACCTGAACATAAGTAAGTTTCTTAGAAAGGATTCCATTTTCCTATCTAAAGGATCCTTAAAGGAAGTACTATCTGCCGTAGGAATAGTAGTACACTTAGCAAGAGTAGAGACAGCCCCATCAACCTTAGGGATTTTGTCCCAAAACTCTAATCTGTCAGATGGCACAGGATATAATTGCTTAAAACGTTTAGAAGGAGTAAATGAATTACCCAAATTATTCCATTCCCTGGAGATTACTTCAGAAATAGCATCAGGGACAGGAAAAACTTCTGGAATAACTACAGGAGATTTAAAAACCTTATTTAAACGTTTAGATTTAGTATCAAGAGGACCAGAATCCTCTATTTCTAAAGCAATTAAGACTTCTTTAAGTAAAGAACGAATAAATTCCATTTTGAATAAATATGAAGATTTATCAGCATCAACCTCTGAGACAGAATCCTCTGAACCAGAGGAACCATTATCAGAATCAGAATGATGATGTTCATTTAAAAATTCATCTGAAAAATGAGAAGTTTTAAAAGACCTTTTACGTTTACTAGAAGGAGGAATAACAGACATAGCCTTCTTAATGGATTTAGAAACAAAATCTCTTATGTTAACAGGAACACTCTGAGTATTAGATGTTGACGGAACAGCAACAGGTAATGTAACATTACTAAAGGAAATATTATCTGCATTAACAAGTTTGTCATGACATTCAGTACAAACAACAGCTGGAGGAACAGATACCACAAGTTTACAGCAGATACACTTAACTTTGGTAGATGCAGCACCAGGCAGCGATTTTCCAGAAGTATCTTCTGACTCAGTGTCAATCTGGGACATCTTGCAATATGTAATAGAAAAAACAACATATATAGCAAAATTGATCAAATTCCTAAAATGACAGTTTCAGGAATGGGAAAAAATGCCAGTGAACAAGCTTCTAGCAACCAGAAGCAATAAAAAATGAGACTTAAATAATGTGGAGACAATAGTGACGCCCATATTTTTTAGCGCCAAAAAAGACGCCCACATTATTTGGCGCCTAAATGCTTTTAGCTCCAAAAATGACGCCACATCCGGAACGCCAACACTTTTGGCGCAAAAAAACGCAACTTCCGGCGACACGTATGACGCCGGAAACAGAAAAAAGTTTTTGCGCCAAAAAAGTCTGCGCCAAGAATGACGCAATAAAATGAAGCATTTTTAGCCCCCGCGAGCCTAACAGCCCACAGGGAAAAAAGTCAAATTTTAAGGTAAGAAAAAAATTGATTTATTCATATGCATTATCCCAAATATGAAACTGACTGTCTGAAATAAGGAACGTTGAACATCCTGAGTCAAGGCAAATAAATGTTTGAATACATATATTTAGAACTTTATATAAAAGTGCCCAACCATAGCTTAGAGTGTCACAGAAAATAAGACTTACTTACCCCAGGACACTCATCTACATGTAGTAGAAAGCCAAACCAGTACTGAAACGAAAATCAGCAGAGGTAATGGTATATATATAAGAGTATATCGTCGATCTGAAAAGGGAGGTAAGAGATGAATCTCTACGACCGATAACAGAGAACCTATGAAATAGACCACGTAGAAGGAGATCATTGAATTCAAATAGGCAATACTCTCCTCACATCCCTCTGACATTCACTGCACGCTGAGAGGAAAACCGGGCTCCAACCTGCTGCGGAGCGCATATCAACGTAGAATCTAGCACAAACTTACTTCACCACCTCCATAGGAGGCAAAGTTTGTAAAACTGATTTGTGGGTGTGGTGAGGGGTGTATTTGTAGGCATTTTGAGGTTTGGGAAACTTTGCCCCTCCTGGTGGGAATGTATATCCCATACGTCACTAGCTCATGGACTCTTGCTAATTACATGAAAGAAATACATTAAACTATATTAAATTAATGATTAATCCAACCTATCTTTTAAACTAAAATTACATTAAACTATATTAAAATAAAAATTAATCTAACCTAACTTTTATACTAAAATAACAAAAAACTACAAATTAAATTAAATATATTATATATTTAAACACCTAACCCTACTCAAATAATTTAAATCTACACTACAAAATTACAAAGTTACAAAAAACTAAGTTACAAAAAATAACAAACACTAAGTTACACAAAAAAATAAACACTAAGTTACAAAAAATAAGAAAGAAATTATCAAAGCTTTAAACTAATTACACCTAATCTAAGGGCCCTATAAAAATAAAAAAGCCCCCCCAAAATAAAAAAAAAACCCTAGCCTACAATGAACTACAAATAGCCCTTAAAAGGGCCTTTTGCGGGGCATTGACCCAAAGTAATCAGCTCTTTTACCTGTAAAAAAAATACAAATACCCCCCCCAACAGTAAAACCCACCACCCACACAACCAACCCCCCAAATAAAATACTATCTAAAAAAACCTAAGCTCCCCATTGCCCTGAAAAGGGCATTTGGATGGGCATTGCCCTTAAAAGGGCATTTAGCTCTTTTGCAGCCCAAAAACCCTAATCTAAAAATAAAACCCACCCAATAAACCCTTAAAAAAAAACCTGAAGATCGACTTACAGTTTTGAAGATCCGACATCCATCCTCCAAGAAGCCAGGAGAAGTCTTCATTGAAGCGGCAAGAAGTCCTCCAAGAAGCCGGCCGAAGTCTTCATCCAAGCCCGCTGAAGTCTTTACCCAGACGGCATCTTCTATCTTCATCCATCCGGCGCGGAGCGGGTTCATCTTCAAGACATCCGACGCGAAGCATCCTCTTCTTCCGATGGACTAACGATGAATGAAGGTTCCTTTAAATGACATCATCCAAGTTGGCATCCCTTAGATTCCAATTGGCTGATAGAATTCTATCAGCCAATAGGAATTAAGGTAGAAAAAAATCCTATTGGCTGTTGCAATCAGCCAATAGGATTGAGCTCGCATTTTATTGGCTATTCCAATCAGCCAATAGAATGCAAGCTCAATCCTATTGGCTGATTGGATCAGCCAATAGGATTGAAGTTCGATCTGTGTCAGACTGAGACCGGCGGATCGTATGTTAAGTCACAAAATTCTACTTTTGCAGTCTGTAGGCTTTGATAAATAAGGGGAATCAGACTCTCCACAATTACGCTGCAGAATTCCAGCGTATTTGCGGTTGACGGCTTGATAAATAGGCCCCTATAGCTTAAATTAACCTTATTAGCTACCTGTTTAACCCCTTCAATGCTGGGAATAATAAAAGTGTGGTGTGCAGCTACAATTAGCGTCCTTCTAATTATTAAAAAGCAATGGCAAAGCCATATATGTCTGCTATGTCTCAACAAACGGGATCCCAGAGAAACTTTTACAACCATTTGTGCCATGATTGCACAAGCGGTATGTAAATAATTTCTGCTATTAAAGTTTGTGAAAAAGTTATAAAAAATTTTTATGGTGGCATGAAATATACCAAAATGGGCTTAGATCAATACTTTGGGTTGTCTACTAGAAAAAAATATACAGTTTTGATAGATAAATAATAAAAAAAAAAACAAGGCTCTATTTATGTTTAAATGGAGTGACTGCAAACATTCTAAAAATGCTCTGGTCTTTTAGGGAAGTTTTAGTATAAAATACCTGGTCCCTAAGGGGTTAAAATTGTATGCTCTTTCTGAATCATGCAAGATTTTTTTTTCAAACTAAGGGCGCGATCACATATACGGCGCAGGTTTCGGTGCAAGCGAGGGAACCCGCACCACCTGTAATTTCACCTCGCACATCAGGGTATTACATAAACCCCGCCGGCAGTTCATAACGTGCCGTAAGTTGGATAAACTAGCGATGTCCAGAAATGAGCGTAAATACAAATTTCTGGAGTCGCTAGTGACTTACAGCACTTTAGAAACTGCCGGCGCCTAAGAAAAGTAAATAAAATAACAAATCTCCCATAAAAGTCTAACACGCCTCCCAAAAATAAGCCCGACACGTAAAACCCCTATATCCGCAATCCCCCCTCTCATTACTAATAATAAATGTATTAACCCCTAGACCGACAACCCCCCACAACGCAATAAGCCTAATTAAACTATTAACCCCTATATCCGCCATCAAACCCACACCGCAAGTAATAACTAAATTATTAACCCCTAAACCGCCATAGCCCACAACGAAATTAACCTAATCAAGTATTAACCCCTAAACCGCCATAGCCCACATAGCCTATTAAATGTATTAACCCCTAATCTGCCGCTGCCAACGTCGCCGCCACTATAATAAAGTTATTAACCCCTAAACCTAAGTCTAACCCTAACACCCCCCTAACTTAAATATTATTTAAATAAATCTAAATAAATTTACTATTATTAACTCAATTATTCCTATTTAAAACTAGATACTTACCTATAAATTAAACCCTAAGATAGCTGCAATATAATTAATAATTACATTGTAGCTATTTTAGGATTTATTTTTATTTTAAAGGCAACTTTGTATTTATTTTAACTAGGTACAATAGCTATTAAATAGTTAACTATTTAATAGCTACCTAGTTAAAATAAATACAAATTTACCTGTAAAATAAATCCTAACCTAAGTTACAATTACACCTAACACTACACTATCATTAAATAAATTAAATTAACTAAAATTACCTAAAATTAAATACAATTAAATAAAATAAACTATAGTACAAAACCCCCCACTAAATTACAGAAAATAAAAAAATTACAAGACGTTTAAAATAATTACACCTAATCTAAGCCCCCTAATAAAATAAAAAAGCCCCCAAAAATAATAAAATTCCCTACCCTATACTAAATTACAAATAGCCCTTAAAAGGGCTTTTTGCAGGGCATTGCCCCAAAGTAATCCTTCCTGGCCGACGACTAACCGACGAATGAAGGTTCCTTTAAATGACGTCATCCAAGATGGCGTCCCTTCAATTACGATTGGTTGATAGAATCAGCCAATCGGAATTAAGGTAGGAAAAATCCTATTGGCTGATGCAATCAGCCAATCGGATTGAAGTTCAATCCGATTGGCTGATCCAATCAGCCAATAGGATTGACCTTGCATTCTATTGGCTGTTCCAATCAGCCAATAGAATGCAAGCTCAATCCTATTGGCTGATTGCATCAGCCAATAGGATTTTTCCTACCTTAATTCCGATTGGCTGATAGAATTCTATCAGCCAATCGGGATTGAAGGGCCACCATCTTGGATGACGTCATTTAAAGGAACCTTCATTCGTCGGTTAGTCGTCGGCCAGGAAGGATGCTCCGCGTCGGATGTCTTCAAGATGGAGCCGCTCCTCGTCGGATGGAAGAAGATAGAAGATGCCGCTTGGATGAAGACTTCTGCCCAGCTGGGGGACCTCTTCTACCCGGATCAGATGAAGACTTCTGCCTCGCTGGAGGACCTCTTCTGCCCGGATCGGATGAAGACTTCTGCCTGGCTGGAGGACCTCTTCTGCCCGGATCGGATGAGGACTTCTTCCCGGCTGGGTGAAGACGGCTCAAGGTAGGGTGATCTTCAAGGGGTTAGTGTTAGGTTTTTTTAAGGGGATGTTGGGTGGGTTTTAGAGTAAGGTTGGGTGTGTGGGTGGTGGGTTTTAATGTTTGGTGGGGTTGTATTTCTTTTTTTACAGGTAAAAGAGTCGATTACTTTGGGGCAATGCTCCGCAAAAAGCCCTTTTAAGGGCTATTTGTAATTTAGTATAGGGTAGGGAATTTTATTATTTTGGGGGCTTTTTTATTTTATTAGGGGGCTTAGATTAGGTGTAATTAGTTTAAACTTCTTGTAATTTTTTTATTTTCTGTAATTTAGTGTCTGTTTTTGTACTATAGTTTATTTAATTGTATTTAATTTTAGGTAATTGTAGTTAATTAATTTAATTTATTTAATGATAGTGTAGAGTTAGGTGTAATTGTAACTTAGGTTAGGATTTATTTTACAGGTAAATTTGTATTTATTTTAACTAGGTAGCTATTATAATAGTTATTAACTATTTAATAGCAATTGTACCTAAAATAATACTCCAAAGAGGAACCAGACAGGGATGTCCTTTATCCCCGTTACTTTTTAATATCGCTTTGGAGCCGTTAGCAATACAGCTCAGAAAAGTGTTACCGGGAGTTCTGATGGGTACCCAGTATCTTAAAACCTTGTTATATGCAGATGATGTATTACTATTTCTAGCGAACATACAACAATCTATCCCGCTGATTCTGCATACGTTGAAAATTTTCAGCTCTTTCTCTGGGTATAGGATAAATTTGGAAAAGAGTGAATTAATGTGTCTAAACAATGCTCAGACTAGAGTACCCAACAGTCCATTTAAACAAGTTGACGGTATTAAATATCTGGGTCTGGTCCTGCATAGAAATCCTAGTCACTGGTATAAAGCTAATTATGTGCCATTATTTCAGAAAATTATTGCAGATCTACAGGTATGGGCAGCTTTTCCACTCTCTTTGACAGCGCGTTAATTTAATTAAAACTATTATTTTTCCGCGTCTGTTGTACCCATTGCAGAATCTCCCGTTATTTATTTTAAATAAGGATATGAAATTAATTAGTGCTGTCTTTTCCAAATTTATTTGGAATAATAAAAAGTCTCGAATTGGTTTGGGAAGACTAATGCAAAAGGTAGACGCAGCAGGATTAGCGCTGCCTAATATCAAACTTTATAACCTAGCTGCCTTGGTTAAAATAGCGATAGATTGGATCGCAGGATCCAGTATAGTATCTTCTGAAGAAATAGATTCTTTTTTTAATTGCTCCATTTTCGTTAAAAGCTATTATACACACCCCAGTACAGAAGCTGCCGCAGAATATTAGCTGCCTCATTTCTATTAAGAATATTTTATACGCCTGGCAGAAATTTTGTATCTTTTTAGATTTGGATTTTTCCTTTTCTGAATTTTTACCTATTGTAGGTAATCCGAGTTTTCTACCGGGGTTATATCAAAAAACATTCAGAGATTGGGCTGGAAAAGGTTTACATTATGTAAAACAAGTTCTGGATGAAGGTTGTCAAATGGCATCAGTAGAAGATATTTTTAGCAAATTTGGGATTAATAGAGCTGATTTATTTGCCTATTTTCAAATTCGGCATTTTATTGCAGGACAGAAGTGGCGTATTACGACCACAATGATTTGGGCAGATATTAAGCTATGTGTACAAAAATTTACTGCAGGAGATGCGTCGATTTCTTTGATGTATGATATTCTGTTGAGTAAACAGAGCCAGCTTATTCTGGATAAGCTATGTAAGGTATGGGTTTTAATATTTCCTTCAGTAGAGCATGATTAATTTAATCAGAGCTTTAAGGCCATGGGTAAATGTAAAATACCTATATCGAGGAAAGAATCTCATATGAAGTTGATTAATAATTTCTATTTATCACCATGGAAAATATCTAAATTTTATCCGATGACAGCTAATCTATGTCCACGATGTGCACATGGCAAGGCAGATTTACTTCATATGTTTTGGACATGCCCTAAGGTTAGACAATTGTGGTTGAAAATTATCTTTTGGTTCAATAAACTATACAAAGTAACAATAGCATTAGATGGGAGAGATATTATTTTTCTGTTTTCATCAAATGATATGAATAATTGTAATACTATAAATAGTTTAAACACAATTATATTAGCTGTCAGACACTGTATCCTGAAAAATTGGAAAGCTAAGAGCGTGACTGGTCTAGCTATGGTCTTTAAAATATTACAAGATCAATTAGTGTTTGAATCATATCATCTTTATGACGCTGCTGAGAAACAAATTCAGAAATTTCTTTGGAAGTGGTCTCCGGTTATTCTATCATACCCTATACCGTTGCAAAAGATGATTCTTTCCCCCTTCTTATCAACAGTGAGTTTTGCGGAGCTGACATTATTAAATGTATTTCCGCATAGCTGGTTGGAGTGACCCAATGGGGATGATGGGGTGGGAGCGCCGGAGTAGTGGTGGGGGGGAGACGCTGGGGGGGGGGGAGAGAGAATTCAGAATCTATTTCCTTTTTTTTTTTCTTTTTTTTTTCCTTGTCTGTTTATGTGATGTGATTTTTCATACTCGATTTCATAAGTTGATTATGGGTGCAAGAATAGGATATAGGATGAGAAATCCATCTTTTTTTGTTTGCTTAATTGTTTTTTTGTATTGCTGAAATTGTAAGGTAGATAGAGCTCATTTTGTGTTTCTTTTATGGCAATATCCTATCTGTATTTTTCATATTTTTTGTTGATATATGATGATGTTGTATATAATGTAAAAAAATCAATAAAAATTATTGCAAAAAAAATAAATAAATACAAAGTTGCCTGTAAAATAAAAATAAATCCTAAAATAGCTACAATGTAATTATTAATTATATTGTAGCTATCTTAGGGTTTATTTTATAGGTAAGTATTTAGTTTTAAATAGGAATAATTGAGTTAATAATAGTAAATTTATTTAAATAATATTTAAGTTAGGGGGGGTGTTAGGGTTAGACTTAGGTTTAGGGGTTAATAACTTTATTATAGTGGTGGCGACAGATTAGGGGTTAATACATTTAATAGGCTATGTGGGCTATGGCGGTTTAGGGGTTAATAGACTTTATTAGTTATTGCGGTGGGGATTGCGTTTGACAGGTAGATAGACATTGCGCATGCGTTAGGTGTTAGTTTATTTTTGCAGGCATTTTCAGGAGTTACGGTGCTTCTATACTCAGCGCAAGGCCTGCTACGGCTGCCTTTTATGGCGAGGTAAAAATGGAGTAAGATTTCTCCATTTTCGCCACGTAAGGCCTTGCGCTGGATATTGGATTCCGATTTACGAGGCGGTCCCATGTTAGCCTATGGGAGTAAAAATTGTGAGCAACAGGTGAAATATACGGACGTAACTTGTATGCTACGCCGTATATGTAATACCAAAATTGCGTAAAATCTGGTGTCGCCAGCTTTTGCGGGCGACGCTCTATATGTAATGGACGCCTAAATGTCCTTTTAATCTACTATAGGTCTCTATATAACATCTTTTGGTACTTAGGGGCTTAGATAATTACTTCTGTTACTTTGTTGTAAATCTACATGTATTATGTTTAAAACAAATGTGTGTATTTGAACCATTCTGTTTTCTAGGATTTGTGGAGTCAGAACACAGGTGTATATAACTGTTGTCTGGCTACCTGTCTTAATAGAAAGAAACCTTAAAAAGCAATTGATAATGCATAGTTATACTTCCATCAAGCTAAATAATCTGTGAGATGAGATATAAATATAAATATTTGACAAATTATTGGCACTTCATTTACTCTTAGGTCAGAGGTCTAATATTAGCAACAAAACCCCTTGCAATATTGAGCATTAACATCAAACACACAGACAATTGCAGACTACTTGTGTGTTCAAAACTATTCACAAGATAACCAAATAAGAGCCAGATAACAAGTGGAGTGCTATTTAACGCTCCCGCATTAACTGTGCTAGAAGTAAGCTTTTTGCGTGTGTCGGGTTGCGCTCATATTATGAGTTGAAAGTAAACTGTTTTCGACGAGTGCAAGATGCCGAACTAAGAATATTGTGCCATACTCTTGCACAAACCTGATTGCATATTCTCAAGTGCGCTATCCCGACATGAAAATATGAATATTTTACATTCCAATAGTCTTCACATACAAAAATATGTTCTATTTATTCATAAATATATATATATATATATATATATATATATATATATATAAAAAAGTAAAGTAAAGTTAACTGCAACATCCAGAAATGTCCAAAGATAAATACTTAAACAAAGTTCTGGCTCCGGAGGATAAACGTTCAAGAACCAATGGGTTAACAGAAAAACATATCACAGCTCAAAAACTGATCAAAGTAATACTGGTCCAGCAAAATTCCCCCTATATACGCTCACTGTGTATTAGCGATAAACTGCAGCATATTATTTCACAGCTCTTGAGAACAGTAGGGTTATACAAACGTTTACCACACACAGGTATCAGGCAATTATCAGGGGGAAACCGTGTTCCCAAGAGGCACTACCGCCTCAACTCACCACCACACGGGTGCACCGATTAACCTTTCGTCTGGTGTGTGTGATCAGCGTCCCTTAGAAAGCAAATTCCCAGAGCTGGCTTGATCCAAATGCTGCAGCGTCTTCGGCAGAGCATCCCACTATGCGGGAGGGGGTGTGTTCCGGTCCTCTCTCACCATGTGGTATCCGTGGACCAATCCAAAGGAAGATCTGCACTGCTTGGAAAAACCTCCGTGAACTTTGGAGCTTAGAGTCCTTAGACCGTTGCTGCAGCCCAGATATAAGCACACAGCCAAGGAAAGGATTATGCAGACAACGGTCAATGTGGATAAAACTTCATCTTAATTGTGCAAAACATAAAAGCATTCCAGGGGTCAGCACAGGCACACAACAACACGAAAGTCCGCTAACATGTTTCGGCCCTCAGGCCGTAATCATAGCTAAAGGACTGTGCACCTGTGTTTCTTAAAAAGCAACAGGATCTCATTGATTGGTTAAAATAAAGAGCATGTTGTGTGGAGGTTAACCCTATGGGAACCCACATTAATTTACATACATATATATGTGCATTGCCCATCTAAGAACCTAAACAGTTTAGTACTAAATAAATGGCATTAACTGTAGAACATAAGTACATTATTTGCGCCGGGAAAAATGGATTCAATATGAGCTTGATAAACAATGTTCAATATTAATACATATATAGAAAAGTGCATTGCAATTCATTATATAATTTCATAATTTCATTAGATTGTCATTAACATAGTCAATCTCACCAGCATACAATTTATGTAGTGCAAAAATATACATCTTAAACACCAGATATTACAAAACTAGAATATCAGAAAACTAAAATATCAGCATATAGGATACTTAAACAATGTAACATCATTTGCTACAAGAAAGAATTTTTAGAGAAAGAACAAAAGAAAGAGTCAATATCATATATGATGATAATAATACATAGTATGTAGTGACTGAAGCGCTGAAGACTTTAGTGTGACAGCAAAAAAGGACTTTGGAAAGATGTTTAGCCATCATTAGAATTTTGTGATAAACCTGGGTTGAGATAAATAATTAACCTACTTTAGCGGGCATAAGAAGTACAGGAAATTAAAGGCGCATATTCATTTTATATATATCTGCACCCTTAATAATGCACACTGTATAGAGCAGGGAACCAGGGGCACATAATAGCAACATGTTTATACCCTAAATAGTGCACACTATACATATAGTCTCGACATAGTGATTTGCAGGGTATCAAAATAACAATATAACAAAAAATAAAAAACAAACAAAAAATAGGACACGGGAATGATGATAATAGTTGTTGTTGTTATTGGTGTTAAGTCTTAATAATGCACCTAGATAAAGGCCAGTTAATAGCCTATATTGACCAGTATAAAAGGTCACAGTAAAGAGAACTAGGGGCGCATAATAATAGTCATCTATTTGCACCCAAAACAGTGCACATTAAGCAAATAGGAGCACTAGGATGCATAATAGTAATAGTGTATTATATTAGCACCCTGAAAAAGTGTACACTATGCACCCAATAACTGCATGATAAATTGCAGTAGTGGGAGTGGGTAAATGAGAACAGACCACCACACAAGAGGGAAAGGACATTACTCCCAATAATTAATCAGGTCATATTCTGAATTTAGACCCATGGGTACACGTGTTTGTAATTTGAAAATCCAAAACATTTCCCTCTTCTGTAGTAGCCTGTCTCTATCACCCCCTCTAGGTGGACAAAATACTCTCTCAATGGCCTGCCACCTGAGTGTTTCCACACTTTTCTGGTGGCGTTTCGCGAAGTGTTGCACCAGAGGAGTAGATGCAACACCTGCCTGTATTGTGGATAGATGATTTCGAATGCGTACTTTTACCTCAGTGGTCGTGAGCCCAACGTATTGTAAATGGCACATAGTGCAACTTAGAACATAGACTACATATGTTGAGGTACATTTAAGACAGGATTGTATGGAATAAACCTCTCCAGTGACTTCTGATCTGACGCTATCTGATTGTAATACATATTCACACACCCTACATTTATTCAGGCACTTAAAGATGCCTTTATGAGTCAGCCAGGAGCTCTGTCCTTGGTCAGTCTTGGGTAAAACAGAAGGAGACAATAAATTACCAAGTGTAGTTGTCTTTCTATAGGAGCAACGCAAACCTTGTGCAATACAATGCTCAAGTTTGTCGTCAGCCGCCAAGAATGAAAAATGTCTTTTAATTATTTTACAAATATCTGCATATTCCTGACTGTACTCCGTGACAAAAGTCACTCCTTTATGCTTATTGATGGCTTTAGACTTATTATTAGTGCCATCTTTGCTTAAAACCATAGACCTTTCCAAAGGATCAACTTGGCTCCTGGCCTTCCTAATCACTTTGGCACTGTACCCTCTGTTTTTTAGTCTTTTGGTCAAATCATCTGACTGCTCAGCGCATTTTTGTGGCAAAGAGCAGTTACGTTTTACCCGAATAAATTGGCCTTTGGCCACAGCAAACGGTACATGCCTAGGGTGGCAGCTCCGTGCATGTAAAAGGGTATTCCCAGTTATGGGCTTCCTGTAGATCTCTGTCTCTACCTTTCCATCCCTTGTACCTGTAATAGTAATATCCAAGAAGTTTATCACATTGTCCTGTAAGTCACACGTGAACTTAATTCCAATATTATTGGAATTCAAATATGTGATAAAAGACATAAACTGTGACTCACTCCCACTCCACACGAGAAGTAGATCATCTATATAGCGGCCATAAAAATAAATACAACCTCTGAAGGGGTTTCCATCCCCATAGACGTGGGACAGCTCCCACCAACCCATAAATAGGTTGGCATAAGAGGGGGCAAACTTAGCCCCCATCGCTGTCCCACGTCTTTGTAGATAGAAACCACCCTCAAACGAAAAATAATTATGAGTGAGTAAAAACTTAAGAACTCTAAGAATAAATTGTCTGAATTCAAAAGAAAAATCAGAGTAAAACTCCAAAAAGAAATTGACCGCTACCAGACCCTCCTCGTGCGGAATGGAGGAGTATAGTGCAACCACATCAATTGTGGCCCACTTATAACTGGGCTGCCAACTCAGCTGTTCCACTGTACAGATGATGTCTTTAGTGTCTTGGATAAAGCTATGCAGCCCATGAACCAGAGGTTGCAAAAGACTGTCCACCCACTGCGAGACATGTTCCATTAATGACCCTATTCCACTAACAATAGGGCGCCCCCGGACATCCTCAAGTGATTTATGAACTTTTGGCAGATGGTGGAAGATGGGCACTACCGGATGGTCGACCACTAAAAACTCAAACGTTTTTCGGTCATAGTGCCCATCCTCCAACCCATCATCCAATATATCCAAAAGTTCCCTTTTGAACTCAACTCTCGGGTCCCTAGGAAGTAGAATGTAGTCATCAATGTTATTCAGCTGGCGCAGAGCTTCATTTACCATTCCAACACCATTTGCAAGTGGCCACTCATAGAATACAATATGCTGAGTCTAACAACTCTGCTTCTAATTATGTTGAAGAAAGTATTGGTACGGTGGCAATTCAAGCACAGGTATCTGTAGATGATCAGAGGAAAATGGAACAGGTTTTTTCTCTTCCTCCCCAACGCACCGGGATAGGACAGGTGAACCAGGGGCATTACCAGTTGAGGGGACGGAGAGGGAAACAGAAGTACAAATAAACAATGTTATAAATCTGTCTAAATTCACACTCACAGATTCCCAAATTTCTCTTCTGAGCCGAGGCCTTAATTTTGCACCTACAAATCACTTTAATATTTTTAATACCATCCTCGATGTAAATAAACTAATACGTAATATGACTTTGCAGAAACATTTTTTCACTGAATCACATGAGTATGCAGGCAATAGAGTGGACTCTGATTTGAATGTATCTATTCAAGGTCTGCGTACCAGTAAATTGACATTTAATGAGATCTGTGATGTAATTAATATGGAAAGTTTGTCTAGGGAGGCTTTGATTGACACTAGTAAAGAAAATACTAATGCATCTAGCAGTTTTCAGAATAAATCTATGTTTTACCCTATTCAGTCAAGGGGTAACACCCTGGAAAAAAATTTCAAGCGTGTAGAGCGCGACCTAGTTAAACTCAAAAATTCTACTAGGTATCAAGCTCCCAATCTGTCCAGTCCAGAGAGGGCCGCCCTTAAAGAGCTTCAAGACAATCATGACATAGTCATACGCTCAGCTGATAAGGGGGGCTCTGTCGTTGTTCTGGACAGATTGGACTATGTAAATGAAGCTCTGCGCCAGCTGAATAACATTGATGACTACATTCTACTTCCTAGGGACCCGACAGTTGAGTTCAAAAGGGAACTTTTGGATATATTGGATGATGGGTTGGAGGATGGGCACTATGACCTAAAAACTTTTGAGTTTTTAGTGGTCGACCATCCGGTAGTGCCCATCTTCCACCATCTGCCAAAAGTTCATAAATCACTTGAGGATGTCTGGGGGTGCCCTATTGTTAGTGGAATAGGGTCATTAATGGAACATGTCTCGCAGTGGGTGGACAGTCTTTTGCAACCTCTGGTTCAAGGGCTGCATAGCTATATCCGAGACACTAAAGACATCATCTGTACAGTGGAACAGCTGAGTTGGCAGCCCAGTTATAAGTGGGCCACAATTGATGTGGTTGCACTATACTCCTCCATTCCGCACGAGGAGGGTCTGGTAGCGGTCAATTTCTTTTTGGAGTTTTACTCTGATTTTTCTTTTGAATTCAGACAATTTATTCTTAGAGTTCTTAAGTTTTTACTCACTCATAATTATTTTTCGTTTGAGGGTGGTTTCTATCTACAAAGACGTGGGACAGCGATGGGGGCTAAGTTTGCCCCCTCTTATGCCAACCTATTTATGGGTTGGTGGGAGCTGTCCCACGTCTATGGGGATGGAAACCCCTTCAGAGGTTGTATTTATTTTTATGGCCGCTATATAGATGATCTACTCCTCGTGTGGAGTGGGAGTGAGTCACAGTTTATGTCTTTTATCACATATTTGAATTCCAATAATATTGGAATTAAGTTCACATGTGACTTACAGGACAATGTGATAAACTTCTTGGATATTACTATTACAGGTACAAGGGATGGAAAGGTAGAGACAGAGATCTACAGGAAGCCCATAACTGGGAATACCCTTTTACACGCACGGAGCTGCCACCCTAGGCATGTACCGTTTGCTGTGGCCAAAGGCCAATTTATTCGGGTAAAACGTAACTGCTCTTTGCCACAAAAATGCGCTGAGCAGTCAGATGATTTGACCAAAAGACTAAAAAACAGAGGGTACAGTGCCAAAGTGATTAGGAAGGCCAGGAGCCAAGTTGATCCTTTGGAAAGGTCTATGGTTTTAAGCAAAGATGGCACTAATAATAAGTCTAAAGCCATCAATAAGCATAAAGGAGTGACTTTTGTCACGGAGTACAGTCAGGAATATGCAGATATTTGTAAAATAATTAAAAGACATTTTTCATTCTTGGCGGCTGACGACAAACTTGAGCATTGTATTGCACAAGGTTTGTGTTGCTCCTATAGAAAGACAACTACACTTGGTAATTTATTGTCTCCTTCTGTTTTACCCAAGACTGACCCAGGACAGAGCTCCTGGCTGACTCATAAAGGCATCTTTAAGTGCCTGAATAAATGTAGGGTGTGTGAATATGTATTACAATCAGATAGCGTCAGATCAGAAGTCACTGGAGAGGTTTATTCCATACAATCCTGCCTTAAATGTACCTCAACATATGTAGTCTATGTTCTAAGTTGCACTATGTGCCATTTACAATACTTTGGGCTCACGACCACTGAGGTAAAAGTACGCATTCGAAATCATCTATCCACAATACAGGCAGGTGTTGCATCTACTCCTCTGGTGCAACACTTCGTGAAACGTCACCAGAAAAGTGTGGAAACACTCAGGTGGCAGGCCATTGAGAGAGTATTTTGTCCACCTAGAGGGGGTGATAGAGACAGGCTACTACAGAAGAGGGAAATGTTTTGGATTTTCCAATTACAAACACGTGTACCCATGG
This sequence comes from Bombina bombina, assembly GCF_027579735.1. NCBI lineage: Eukaryota > Metazoa > Chordata > Amphibia > Anura > Bombinatoridae > Bombina > Bombina bombina. The sequence continues at coordinate 734,167,158 of NC_069502.1, forward strand.
GTCTAAATTCAGAATATGACCTGATTAATTATTGGGAGTAATGTCCTTTCCCTCTTGTGTGGTGGTCTGTTCTCATTTACCCACTCCCACTACTGCAATTTATCATGTAGTTATTGGGTGCATAGTGTACACTTTTTCAGGGTGCTAATATAATACACTATTACTATTATGCGTCCTAGTGCTCCTATTTGCTTAATGTGTACTGTTTTGGGTGCAAATAGATGACTATTATTATGCGCCCCTAGTTCTCTTTACTGTGACCTTTTATACTGGTCAATATAGGCTATTAACTGGCCTTTATCTAGGTGCATTATTAAGACTTAACACCAATAACAACAACAACTATTATCATCATTCCCGTGTCCTATTTTTTGTTTGTTTTTTATTTTTTGTTATATTGTTATTTTGATACCCTGCAAATCACTATGTCGAGACTATATGTATAGTGTGCACTATTTAGGGTATAAACATTTTGCTATTATGTGCCCCTGGTTCCCTGCTCTATACAGTGTGCATTATTAACCCCTTAATGACCGGACCATTTTTCAATTTTCTTACCCTTAATGACAATGGCTATTTTTACATTTCTGCAGTGTTTGTGTTTAGCTGTAATTTTCCTCTTACTCATTTACTGTACCCATACATATTATATACCGTTTTTCTCGCCATTAAATGGACTTTCTAAGGATACCATTATTTTCATCATATCTTATAATTTCCTATAAAAAAAAATATAAAATATGAGGAAAAAATTGAAAAAAACACACTTTTTCTAACTTTGACCCCCAAAATCTGTTACACATCTACAATCACCAAAAAACACCTATGCTAAATAGTTTCTAAATTTTGTCCTGAGTTTAGAAATACCCAATGTTTACATGTTCTTTACTTTTTTTGCAAGTTATAGGGCCATAAATACAAGTAGCACTTTGCTATTTCCAAACAACTTTTTTTCAAAATTAGCGCTAGTTACATTGGAACCCTGATATCTGTCAGGAATACCTGAATATCCCTTGACATGTATATATTTTTTTTTAGAAGACAACCCAAAGTATTGATCTAGGCCCATTTTGGTATATTTCATGCCACCATTTCACCGCCAAATGTCATCAAATAAAAAAAAAGTTCACTTTTTCACAAATTTTGTCACAAACTTTAGGTTTCCCACTGAAATTATTTACAAACAGCTTCTGCAATTAAGGCACAAATGGTTGTAAATGCTTCTTTGGGATCCCCTTTGTTCAGAAATAGCAGACTTATATGGCTTTGTGGTTGCTTTTTGGTAAGTAGAAGGCCGCTAAATGCTGCTGCGCACCACACGTAAATTATGCCCAGCAGTTAAGGGGTTAAATTAGGTAGCTTGTAGGGAGCTTGCAGGGTTAATTTTAGCTTTAGGGTAGAGATCAGCCTCCCACCTGACACATCCCACCCCCTGATCCCTCCCAAACAGTTCTCTTCCCTCCCCCACCCCACAATTGTCCCCGCCATCTTAAGTACTGGCAGAAAGTCTGCCAGTACTAAATAAAAGGAGTTTTTATTTTTTTTAATAAAAAAAAATAAAATGTTTTAGCTGTGATGGACTCCTGCCTTAGCCCCAACCTCCATGATCCCCCCCCCAGCAATCTAACCCTCTCCCCTACCTAATTGCCGCCATCTTGGGTACTGGCAGCTGTCTGCCAGTACCCAATTTGCCCCCCAAAAAAGTGTTTTTAATTATTTTTTATTACTAATTTATTTTTTTCTGTAGTGTAGCAGCCCCCCACAATACCCCAACCCCCTCCCCCTCCCAGATCCTCATATATATATATATTTCCCCCCCTCTTCCCACTCATTGGTGTCAGTGTGGGTAGGTGATCGCGGGCGTGCGCGCGCCCCCCGCACGCTCCCGGCACCCGGCGTGCACATTGCACTAACAGGAGCCGGATGCCGGGTAGCGATGGGCCGCCCACCCGCCTCCCAGTTGCGCTCCCACCCACCAACGAACCGGCCGCATCGCTACCGGTGCAGAGAGGGCCACAGAGTGGCTCTCTCTGCATCGGATGCTTTCTAAGGGTATTGCAGGATGCCTCAATATCGAGGCATCACTGCAATACCCTGAGAGCTGCTGGAAGCGATTGCGATCGCTTCCAGCACTCTCTTAGACAAGTGACGTACCAGGTACGTCCATTGTCACTAACTGCAAGTTTTTGCAGGACGTACCTGGTACGTCACTTGTCATTAAGGGGTTAAGGGTGCAGATATATATAAAATGAATATGCGCCTTTAATTTCCTGTACTTCTTATGCCCGCTAAAGTAGGTTAATTATTTATCTCAACCCAGGTTTATCACAAAATTCTAATGATGGCTAAACATCTTTCCAAAGTCCTTTTTTGCTGTCACTCTAAAGTCTTCAGCGCTTCAGTCACTACATACTATGTATTATTATCATCATATATGATATTGACTCTTTCTTTTGTTCTTTCTCTAAAAATTCTTTCTTGTAGCAAATGATGTTACATTGTTTAAGTATCCTATATGCTGATATTTTAGTTTTCTGATATTCTAGTTTTGTAATATCTGGTGTTTAAGATGTATATTTTTGCACTACATAAATTGTATGCTGGTGAGATTGACTATGTTAATGACAATCTAATGAAATTATGAAATTATATAATGAATTGCAATGCACTTTTCTATATATGTATTAATATTGAACATTGTTTATCAAGCTCATATTGAATCCATTTTTCCCGGCGCAAATAATGTACTTATGTTCTACAGTTAATGCCATTTATTTAGTACTAAACTGTTTAGGTTCTTAGATGGGCAATGCACATATATATGTATGTAAATTAATGTGGGTTCCCATAGGGTTAACCTCCACACAACATGCTCTTTATTTTAACCAATCAATGAGATCCTGTTGCTTTTTAAGAAACACAGGTGCACAGTCCTTTAGCTATGATTACGGCCTGAGGGCCGAAACATGTTAGCGGACTTTCGTGTTGTTGTGTGCCTGTGCTGACCCCTGGAATGCTTTTATGTTTTGCACAATTAAGATGAAGTTTTATCCACATTGACCGTTGTCTGCATAATCCTTTCCTTGGCTGTATATATATATATATATGTGTGTGTGTGATTTTTATTGGTGGTACAATATACAGTATATCGATAACTACTATATATATATATATATATATATATATATAGTACTGTACATTGATTATACAGTGCAGCATGTATGTTATCAGACTATAGGTACTGTACATTAATTATACAGCGCAGCATGCATGTTATTAATATATAGGTACTCTACATTAATTATACAGCATAGCATGTGTGTTATCAGTATATAGATACTCTACATTAATTATACAGCATAGCATGTGTGTTATCAGTATATAGATACTCTACATTAATTATACAGCATAGCATGTGTGTTATCAGTATATAGATACTCTACATTAATTATACAGCATAGCATGTGTGTTATCAGTATATAGATACTCTACATTAATTATACAGCATAGCATGTGTGTTATCAGTATATAGATACTCTACATTAATTATACAGCATAGCATGTGTGTTATCAGTATATAGGTACTCTACATTAATTATACAGCATAGCATGTGTGTTATCAGTATATAGATACTCTACATTAATTATACAGCATAGCATGTGTGTTATCAGTATATAGGTACTCTACATTAATTATACAGCATAGCATGTGTGTTATCAGTATATAGATACTCTACATTAATTATACAGCATAGCATGTGTGTTATCAGTATATAGATACTCTACATTAATTATACAGCATAGCATGTGTGTTATCAGTATATAGATACTCTACATTAATTATACAGCATAGCATGTGTGTTATCAGTATATAGGTACTCTACATTAATTATACAGCATAGCATGTGTGTTATCAGTATATAGGTACTCTACATTAATTATACAGCATAGCATGTGTGTTATCAGTATATAGATACTCTACATTAATTATACAGCATAGCATGTGTGTTATCAGTATATAGGTACTCTACATTAATTATACAGCATAGCATGTGTGTTATCAGTATATAGATACTCTACATTAATTATACAGCATAGCATGTGTGTTATCAGTACAGGGAGTGCAGAATTATTAGGCAAATGAGTATTTTGACCACATCATCCTCTTTATGCATGTTGTCTTACTCCAAGCTGTATAGGCTCGAAAGCCTACTACCAATTAAGCATATTAGGTGATGTGCATCTCTGTAATGAGAAGGGGTGTGGTCTAATGACATCAACACCCTATATCAGGTGTGCATAATTATTAGGCAACTTCCTTTCCTTTGGCAAAACGGGTCAAAAGAAGGACTTGACAGGCTCAGAAAAGTCAAAAATAGTGAGATATCTTGCAGAGGGATGCAGCACTCTTAAAATTGCAAAGCTTCTGAAGCGTGATCATTGAACAATCAAGCGTTTCATTCAAAATAGTCAACAGGGTCGCAAGAAGCGTGTGGAAAAACCAAGGCGCAAAATAACTGCCCATGAACTGAGAAAAGTCAAGCGTGCAGCTGCCAAGATGCCACTTGCCACCAGTTTGGCCATATTTCAGAGCTGCAACATCACTGGAGTGCCCAAAAGCACAAGGTGTGCAATACTCAGAGACATGGCCAAGGTAAGAAAGGCTGAAAGACGACCACCACTGAACAAGACACACAAGCTGAAACGTCAAGACTGGGCCAAGAAATATCTCAAGACTGATTTTTCTAAGGTTTTATGGACTGATGAAATGAGAGTGAGTCTTGATGGGCCAGATGGATGGGCCCGTGGCTGGATTGGTAAAGGGCAGAGAGCTCCAGTCCGACTCAGACGCCAGCAAGGTGGAGGTGGAGTACTGGTTTGGGCTGGTATCATCAAAGATGAGCTTGTGGGGCCTTTTCGGGTTGAGGATGGAGTCAAGCTCAACTCCCAGTCCTACTGCCAGTTTCTGGAAGACACCTTCTTCAAGCAGTGGTACAGGAAGAAGTATGCATCCTTCAAGAAAAACATGATTTTCATGCAGGACAATGCTCCATCACACGCGTCCAAGTACTCCACAGCGTGGCTGGCAAGAAAGGGTATAAAAGAAGAAAATCTAATGACATGGCCTCCTTGTTCACCTGATCTGAACCCCATTGAGAACCTGTGGTCCATCATCAAATGTGAGATTTACAAGGAGGGAAAACAGTACACCTCTCTGAACAGTGTCTGGGAGGCTGTGGTTGCTGCTGCACGCAATGTTGATGGTGAACAGATCAAAACACTGACAGAATCCATGGATGGCAGGCTTTTGAGTGTCCTTGCAAAGAAAGGTGGCTATATTGGTCACTGATTTGTTTTTGTTTTGTTTTTGAATGTCAGAAATGTATATTTGTGAATGTTGAGATGTTATATTGGTTTCACTGGTAAAAATAAATAATTGAAATGGGTATATATTTGTTTTTTGTTAAGTTGCCTAATAATTATGCACAGTAATAGTCACCTGCACACACAGATATCCCCCTAAAATAGCTATAACTAAAAACTACTTCCAAAACTATTCAGCTTTGATATTAATGAGTTTTTTGGGTTCATTGAGAACATGGTTGTTGTTCAATAATAAAATTAATCCTCAAAAATACAACTTGCCTAATAATTCTGCACTCCCTGTATATAGATACTCTACATTAATTATACAGCATAGCATGTGTGTTATCAGTATATAGGTACTCTACATTAATTATACAGCATAGCATGTGTGTTATCAGTATATAGGTACTCTACATTAATTATACAGCATAGCATGTGTGTTATCAGTATATAGGTACTCTACAATAATTATGCAGTGCAGCATGTGTGTTATCAGTATATAGGTACTCTACATTAATTATACAGCATAGCATGTGTGTTATCAGTATATAGATACTCTACATTAATTATACAGCGCAGCATGTGTGTTATCAGTATATAGGTACTCTACATTAATTATACAGTGCAGGCAGTATATATACATTATTTTATATAGGTATAGATATATACAGATAGACATAGGAATATCTATTTTAGAACATATTCCCTTATGTGCAGAAAATTTAAATGTGAAATATTTACAGTGAATACACAGTATAACACTTAATTAAATGAGTATTGCATAAATATGCTTTTACATGTTTTCATCTACTTAACTGCAAAGGGCTCTAATGCACTTATTTATATATGTGTATATATCTATAAATACATATATACACATATAAATATACATGAACACAGACATATATATATATATATACTGTATACATATATTTATACATGCATATACATCTTTAGACATGTATATATCTCAATGTTAAAGCCCTTTGCCTGCCTTCTTATTTTTCTAACACCTAAGACATCATATCTTTGAGCCTTTATACATTTTTTTTGCAATATTTTTTTTAATTTTGTTTAAAAGATGGTGTTATTATGAGTGCAACTGTACTGTGTAATGTATTTTTTGTGTGTTCTGTGACACTTTTTTTGTTTTGCGAAACAGTTAACCAGAGCGCTGAGGAGACGGTGGTAATCATTCTAGCGTAAATCGCAATTGCGCTCAAGCAATCTCATTTACTTTTAACTTGCAATACGAGCGGAAAACCTAATGCATGCAAATACCCGAGATAAACCCCTTATAGTTCACGTTTAACTGTTGGCGCTCCACTCATTATCTAGCCCTAAGTTTCTTGTTAGATTTATATATGTTTATTATCTTAAACTTGCGGGGGGGAAAAAATGGTGCACTGCTTAGCGATATCAAAGGGATGTAAAACCCAAAATTGATAGAGCATACAATTTTAAACATCTTTCCAATTTACTTCTATTATCAAATTTTGTTTTCTATTTATCCTTTGTTGAAAAGCAGGCAGGTAAGCTCCGGAGTGTGCACGTGTCTGCTGCACTATATGGCAGCAGTTTTGCAACAATGATATACAAAAGCAAGAGCACAAGATGGCAGCACTTTTTTCTGTCATATAGTGCTCCAAACATGTGCACGCTACCTATCTAGATATCTCTTCAACAAAGAATAACAAGAGAACTAAGCCAAATTTGATAATAGCAGTAAAATGGAAACTGTTTTTTTTAAATTGTATTTTCTATTTAAATGATGAAAGAAAAATGTTGGGTTACATGTCCCTTTAATATTGTTATCATAAGTAAATCTGTAGTGTCATTTGGTTTATTGCAGCATATGAAGGGTTAACAGTAAGTTGGCAACGTTGTCAATGCAGTTTACAGCAGATTCCGGGATGCTTCTGATGGCCATAAGAGATTGGATGTGTTTTCTAACCAGCTGACACTGTTCATTATGGGCTACATGCAGGATACACATTACCGAATTTTACACAGGCCTCTTAATTGAATATCCTTGTCTGGCTCCACAATCCAAGCTCTGCTCGTAGAGCTAAAGAAGCTTAAATGGCCTCATTTCTCATTACTGAACTAATCCATTAGCTTGACAGTTCCTCTGATTGGGATTGAAATTCAATTCCTGCCCACAATTTCAGGTGCTTAGAACTGGGGATGGAGTGTTTTATTTTGCTTTCCCAGCAGTCTTGATAGGCCATTGCTTTGTCGACTTAAAAAAAAATGTCTATAGTATAACACACAGGAAATGATTTGTTTTTCATATTCAATGGGTGCACCTAATTTCTTAGCCATTGTCCACATCACACAGAAAAAAAAATATAGCAGCATATTTTTTGTGCAATATTATTGATTGAATGTATTTATAGAATTTTATCAATTCAAAATTATATTATTTAAAATATGAAGCAGTATATTTAGCAAGGGTGCGTGTGCAATTAAAGGGACAGCAAACATTAGATTGTAATAGGAGTGCAATGTTATATGTAAAATATACACATAAATAGACAAAGTATTGGGACGATTTATTAAAGCTTCAACTGATTATACGCTGGAATCTCGCGTCAAATTGGATGCAAAGTTGATCCGCCATAGTTAACAAAGCATCAAGATCGTCAAATGTTGAAATGTATGACAGAATATACGCTCCAGAGATCTCAATCCGACGCAGATCGGTTCTTGCGTCATTCCAGGTGTTTCGAATTCGCATTTGACTCTATTTGACCCTCTTCCCAATTTATCAAACATTCAACAGGTACGCTCTTGTCTTTTCCACCGCAGCGTACCTATCGTTCAAACCGCCACCCTTGAGGCCGCGAATGTCATAGAAATCAATAGGAGTCTGAAAACCCAGAAAGGTTATGTTAGATGCTGCAAGAGACTGAAGCTCATTACATATTTATGTAAATTAGAAAGTTGATTACAATTGTATACTCTTTCTTAATCACACAGACAACAAAGACGCATTTTTAGTATCTAAATAATATGTTAAATAACAATATTATAATCACATGTAATTTCAAGGGACAGATTAATTTCAAAAGTAGTTTTAATGACAGTTAATGTCTGTCTGGCAGCAGGACTAGTAGATATAGGGATAAAGATGAAATAAATACATTACATACTTTAGCTATCTTCCTTTTTTTGATCAATCTAATTTCACCATGTTTAACGCATGTAATACAAGTCCCACTGCATTTCGCACAAAATTTGACGCAATACTTCGCACCAAATTGGACGCAATACTCGAACTCCTAAACAACCCATTAACTAGTGAAATTTTCCACCACTTTTGATTGGGAAATGCATAATCAGATGATTTATGATTTATTACATCAGCCAATCTGATTTAAAAATACATTTTATGCTATCACTAACGAATCAAATTGCTTGATACTTGTGTCATTGATCACTCATCAGAACTTGTAAGTGCCATTTGTTACATTGTGTATTATACTTTGAAAGTATGTATATGTGAAATTATGTTTAAAAGTTAAACATTGATGATGACATTAGGACACACAGTGTAATATTTTTAACAATGATTTTAAAAATCGAATGATGTTTGATTTAATATAATCTTAAGATGATAGCTCAAAGGGATAGTTCACCTAACATCAGATACAGCAGAAATTAAAATCACCTCTTTACTGTCATGATATTTTCAGTGACATTCTTCCTTCTCTTGAATTTCATTTTCATTAAGAAATGTCATCTTATATGCCAGCCCATTTTATAACACCTGTGTAGGGGTGGTGTTTAAAACTACACTGCAATCAGGAAGGGTTACACAGGTGCACAGAGAAAACTGGCCCAGCTCTTAAAATATCTATTGATTGCAAATAAATAACTATGATACCCTGATTACCTGTTATATTTACAATTATTCTTGTTCAGAATAATAATATATTTACACTATATACATATAGTGGTATAAATAAACACAGAGATATGAAATACAACAGTGTTTAGAACAAAATAAACTTTAGGAACATGTAAATATGTTTGCAAAAGATTTCTGACATAACACACACACATATATATATATATATATATATATATATATATATATATATATATATATATATATATATATAAAAACTGACTGTTAGTTAACAACAGTCCGCTGCTCATCGCCCCGTACTTGGTGCGCAGCTTTTTGACAGCTTTTTTTATAAATATGGAGAGCATATTCAGGTCTGCAGCAGCGATGTTAGGCAAGCGTATTGGTGCCGTCGAATGCAACATAGTTGACGGCTTGATAAATAGGCCTCTATAAGTCTAATGTGTATTAAAGTTACATAAAAACTGTCAAAGCATAATCAGAATTTGTAAAATCTCAATCCTTAATACACTGCTGTAAACAAAATAAAATACAAAATAGAAAATGTAAAGTGTAAAAGTAATAAAGCTTAAAGGGAAAGTATACACCAATTTTCATATAACTGCATGTAATAGATACTACTATAAAGAAGAATATGCACAGATACTGATCTAAATATCCAGTATAAAACTTTTTAAAAACTTACTTAGAAGCTCCAAGTTTAGCACTGTTGATTAGGTTAGCAGGAACACCCAGTGAAAGGGTTTGATAGCAGACTCCCCCCTTCCCTGCATATGAAAAGACAGATTATACAAACAGAAGGCAGCAATAGACTGGAAAAGCGCGTATACTTCTGACACTGTGGGGTTTGGTTAGGAGTCTGAAAATCAGCACAATGTTATTAAAAAAATAAGCAAAACTAAACATTGTTACAAAAACACTCCCAGATGGGCAATATAAATGGATCATCTACAAAACATTTATTCCAAAAATTGGTGTATAATGGCCCTTTAACCCCTTAATGACCGGAACATTTTTCAATTTTCTTACCCTTAATGACAATGGCTATTTTTACATTTCTGTGGTGTTTGTGTTCAGCTGTAATTTTCCTCTTACTCATTTACTGAACCCACACATATTATATACCGTTTTTCTCGCCATTAAATGGACTTCTAAATATACCATTATTTTCATTATATCTTATAATTTACTATAAAAAAATTTATAAAATATGAGGAAAAAATGGAAAAAACACACTTTTTCTAACTTTGACCCCCAAAATCTGTTACACATCTACAACCACTAAAAAACACCCATGCTAAATAGTTTCTAAATTTTGTCCTGAGTTTAGAAATACCCAATGTTTACATGTTCTTTGCTTTTTTGTAAGTTATAGGGCCATAAATACAAGTAGCACTTTGCTATTTCTAAACCACTTTTTTTTCAAAATTAGCGCTAGTTACATTGGAACACTGATATCTGTCAGGAATACCTGAATATCCATTGACATGTATAGATTTTTTTTAGAAGACATCCCAAAGTATTGATCTAGGCCCATTTTGGTATATTTCATGCCACCGTTTCACCGCCAAATGCGATCAAATGAAAAAATGTTTTTCACTTTTTCACACATTTTGTCACAAACTTTAGGTTTCCCACTGAAATTATTTACAAACAGCTTCTGCAATTATGGCACAAATGGTTGTAAATGCTTCTCTGGGATCCCCTTTGTTCAGAAATAGCAGACATATATGGCTTTGGCGTTGCTTTTTGTTAATTAGAAGGCCGCTAAATGCTGCTGCGCACAACGCGTGAATTATGCCCAGCAGTGAAGGAGTTAATTAGGTAGCTTGTAGGGCGCTGGCAGGGTTAATTTTAGCTTTAGTGTAGAGATCAGCCTCCCACCTGACACATCCCACCCCCTGATCCCTCCCAAACAGCTCTCTTCCCTCCCCCACCCCACAATTGTCCCAGCCATCTTAAGTACTGGCAGAAAGTCTGCCAGTACTAAATAAAAGGAGTTTTTTTTATTTTATTTTTTAGAAAAATGTATCCTGCTGTAATGGAGCCCTGCCTTAGCCCCCAACCTCCCTGATCCCCCACCAAACAGCTCTATAACCCTCCCTGCTACTTAATTGCCGTCATCTTGGGTACTGGCAGCTGTCTGCCAGTACCCAATTTGCCCCCAAAAATATTTATAAACTTTTGCCCCCAAAAATATTTATAAACTTTTCTGTAGTGTAGCAGCCCCCCCCCCTCAATACCCCCAACCCCCCCAGATCCTTTTATATATATATTTTTTAATGTTCATGTTAATGTTTTGAACTTTTTTTTTTTTTTTCATTGGTGTCAGTGGCTAATATACGCGCGCGCGCCCGCACGCTGCCGCCTCCTTGCTTCCCTTCCCCCCGGAACACAGCACCATTGTTGCCGGTGCAGAGAGGGCCACAGAGTGGCTCTCTCTGCATCGGAGGCTTGTTAAAAGGTATTGCAGGATGCCTCCATATCGAGGCATCACTGCAATACCCTGAGAGCTGCTGGAAGCGATTGCGATCGCTTCCAGCACTCTCTTAAACAACTGACGTACCAGGTACGTCCATTGTCACTAACTGCTAGTTTTTGCAGGACGTACCTGGTACGTCAGATGTCATTAAGGGGTTAAAGGGACATTAAAGGGATACTGAACCCATTTTTTTTTCTTTCTTGATTCATATAGAGCATGCAATTTTAAGCAACTTTCTAATTTACTCCTATTATCAAATTTTCTTCTTCTCTTGGCATCGGATCGGGATGACTGCAGTCTGCCACCTAAAAGATGGTGGACGAGTTAAGGTGCAGCGGTGCAGAGTGCTAATTTATCGCACGACAGCAAACGGGCAAATTTGCCCGTTTGCAGTCAAGCGATAAATTACCAGTTATTACAAGTGGCTGGTTATTGCTACTGTGAGCGCGTGGTAGCAATTAGAGCTTATAAAATTAGCCAGAGATCAGATCTCTGGTTAATTTGATAAATGTCCCCAAAATGCCCCCAAAATCAAGTGTGATATAATTTATTAAAAAAATAAAAATAGTAGCATCGTTATTTTTTAATAAAATAACTGCTAAAAGCAGTTTTTGTGGTCTAAAGGGAGCATTGTGGTCCCAGTAAATATATGTATGTATATATATATATGTATATATATATATATATATGTGTGTGTTAATATGTGTATATACACATATTAACGCATATACATATATATTACCATTTTGCTGCACGACTTACCCCCTTCACTGCGCTAGGTTCTCATGCTGTGTCTGACGTCATGAGAACGAGGCTCCCATTGGAGCTTTTGGAAGCACACTCTCACGAGCACAATGTTTCCTAGCAATGCAAACTCGAGATTGACTTCGCATTTCGCTCAACTTGTAATACAATGGCACATTAGCATGCGCATATATTACACAGTGGAGCGCTAATATCACTTTCTCAAAAGTGATATTTAGCACTCCACTTGTAATCTGGCCCTAAATAAATCATTGCTTAAAGGGACATGAAACCCAAAAATGTTCTTTCATGATTCAGATAGAGAATACAATTTTAATCAACTTTCTAATTTAATACTATTAACTAATTTGTGCCATTCTCTTAGTCTCATTTGTTGAAGGAGCATCAATGCACTAATGGTTTCTAACTGAACACATGGGTGAGCCAATGACAATCGCTATATATATGCAGCCACCAATCAGCAGCTAGAACCTATGCTCTTTGCTGTTCCTGAGCTTTCCTAGATAAACCTTTCAGCAAAGGATAACAAGAGAAGGAAGCAAATTAAATAATAGAAGTAAATTTGAAAAATGTTTAAAATTATATTCTCTATCTGAATCATGAAAGAACATTTTTGGGTTTCATGTCCCTTTAATTGATGTAATTAGAGCAAAGATTAGCCTGAGAATAAATTGAACATGTAATTTTTTTAAATATTAGTTGTTTAAATATTGAAAAAATTAGGGTAAAATGAAAGTCCATAAAACAGTGGGTGCCGCCATATTGTAACTTAGATTACTTTTTTTGCTGAGGCCAATTAGAAATGGTTATAAATGGCTTACTAGAGTGTGCAACCAATAACTGTGTGGAATATAGCTATGTCTGCATTTCCATGTTTGTCATGAATTGGAAAGCCCACAATATTCAGGATCAATTTATAGAAAAGGAGAACAAAATAAATATAGTAGTACCCCCCTTTTCATTTAACAGCAACTAAAAGGGACATTAAACACTAAATAAATGCTAGATAGAATGATGCATTCAAAGAAAAGATTAGTCTGAGAATAACATGTAAATGTATTTTTTTAAAGTTTCATTAGCTGTTTAAATATTGAAAAAATAAGTATAAAGTTTTAGTGCCTCTAAAATAATGGGAGCTACCATGTTGTAACTTAGGTTACCTTCTCTGCTGTAGCCAATTAGGGACAGTTATAAATAGGTCACTAGAGTGTGTAGCCAATGATTGTAGAATATAATAGTGCTCTGCACTTCCATTTATAATAGGAACTGAAAAGCGCACAATTTCAGATTCAGCACAAAATAAATAATGAAAGTATATTGCAGAGTAATTTTTATATATATATATATATATATACGATTTATCATTTTAATGTCCCTTTGATAAGTTTAGAGTACATTTAGCGTCTCATAGTTTGTTGCTTAGCAACTGTAACCCGGTCTATTGTTTCCCATTAAGCATACAATTTTAAACAACTTTCTAATTTTCTTGTACTTTTTTTTTAATTGTCTTTCTGTACTTTCTTGAAGAGCATACCTAGGTAGCCTCAGAATTGTGCAAGTGCCTTGAGCATTACATGGTATATGTGTTTTCAACAATATTTGTTACAATGCTATACATTGTTCAAAATACTGCTGCCCTGCAATTCTCAACAATGTATAACACTGTGAAAAACATTGTTACAAAAACTGCCACTATATAGTGCCCAGGACACATGCACGGACCTGAGCTTATGCTCTTCATATGCTGATACTAAGAAAACAAATTATGACCTAGATTACAAGTCGCGGCGGTACGGCTAATGGAATGATCCATTCTGCACTCAAAAAATGGCTTTTGAGAGTTGAATGTTCAGCTCAGCCATATTACAGGTTGTGCGGTCCGGCTATTCCGCTAGCATTATAGCCTATACTGCCATGATCCATTCCATTATCAAAGACCAGTAGTTATGTATTTTGCAAAACAAAAATGTTTCCCAAAACACATGACAAAAATGTTACAAAATACACTAACACCCATAAACTACCTATTAACCCCTAAACCGTCAACCCCCCGCATTGCAAATACTGTAATAAACCTATTAATCCCGAATCTGCCGCCCACCCACATCGCTACTACTAAAATAAACCCATTAACCCCCAAACCGTCCCCCACCCACATCGCCAACACTAAATTAAAGTATTAACCCATAAACTGCCGCCCACCCACATCACCAACACTAAATTAAAGTATTAACCCCTGATTCACCGCCCACCCACATATAAACTAGCTGTGAAAAACTGTCAGAATGCAGAGGGCGGCTTTCAAGTGCTTAGAAATTAGCATATGAGCCTGCCTAGGTTTAGTTTTCAACAAAGAATACTAAGCGAACAAAGTAAATTTGATGATAAAAGTAAATTTGAAAATTGTTTAAAATTGCATCTAAATAAGGAAATTATAATTTTGACTAGACGTCCGTTTTTTTTTAGCAGTGTCAGAATTTTTTTATTTTGTTATTTAGTTTTTTTATTTTTGGTATATTTTATTTTTTTAAAATATTAATGTTAGGTTTATTTATAGTTTAAGCTTAGTTTTTTTTTATTTCACAGGTAAGTTTTTATTTATTTTAAGGTATATTGCAACTTTAATTTAAAGTTAGTGGGTGTTAGGTTTAGGGGTTAATAGTTTAATTTAGGTAGTCGCAATTAGGGATGGGCGAATGTGTTTATATCCAAATTCGAATGTTAGAACGAATGTTATTGTAGAAATTCAATTTACATAATAGAATGTTGATAAGAACGAATATTCTTAAAAATTCGATTTTCGAATGTTATTTACAGTTTTCGAATGTCCCATTCGAATTCGAATGTCACATTCGAATTCGAATGTTACATTCGAATATCACATTCGAATTAGAATATTACATTTATAAAACACAATTGTAGACTAGAAACACTATTTCGAATGTCACATTCGAATCGAATATCACATTCGAATCGAATATCACATTTGAATCGAATGTCACATTCAAATTCGAATATTACATTTATAAAACACAGTATTAGACTAGAAATACTATTTTGAATTTGAATGTCACATTCGAATCGAATATCACATTTAAAACACAGTATTAGACTAGAAATACTATTTCAAATTCGAATGTGACATTCGAATTCGAATGTAGCATTCGAATTCGAATATTACATTTATTAAACACAGTTGTAGACTAAAAATACTATTTCAAATTTGAATGTCACATTCGAATTCGAATATTACATTTCGAAATTGAATGAATACATAGCTAAACATTCTATTATTCGAACGAATATTTTCTAATTTTAATCTTCACAGCAGCTCTAGCTTCCTCCGGTCGTTGCAAGCCATTTCTGACGTCAGAAATGATGGATAGGTCATCCTTCAATCACGGTTTCCTCCCTCCGGGGGAATCAGTATCTGATTCAACGCTGTGATTGGAGGAAGCCGGATTCCTCATTTTAGACCCAGGAAGAGGCTTTGCGACGGGTGGAGGAAGCTGGAGCTGCTGTGAAGATTAAAAGGTAAGTTTTTTTTCTCAACAGGAGTGAAATGTAAATTTTGATGAATTAAAGTGCCCCTGTTTTTAATCAAACTTTTAAAAACCGTGCACTTTAGCATCAAAATTTACATTCACTTTAATAGTTTTATTTAGGTGTGGGTGGGCGGCGGATTAGGGGTTAATCGGTTTATTTAGTGTTGGCGATGTCGGGGGTGGCGGTTTAGGGGTTAATATTTTTTTTAGTGTTAATGATGTTGGGGGGGCGGCGGATTGGTTTTGTAACTTGTAATGGCAGAGCTATGGAAAGTGTGGTACAGCAAAATTTTTAGCACTAATTACGCACCGGGTTTAGCGCACAATCTCGGTGTAAATTTAGTAATATAAGTAAAATGTAAAGTTATTTAAAATGGCATCAAATCAAATTGGGTGGATTAGTGCGCGCTAAAGGAAGGTATTGCTAAACACTACTCTAAAGATACAATCTCTGTATGTATCAAAAACAAGTTAATAACCAAATAGTGAAGCCAAAGCTTCATGATAGAGAAAGTGCGCTAACAAGCTGAAAGTATACACACCATATAAGGAATTGAAGTGAAAATTTAATAAACATATAGAATAAGATACACAAATATATACACTAAAAATAGGGACGTCTCTCTGTAATGTAAATACAACTAGGAAAAAATCCTAATGAAAAAACAGGTTAAAACCTATGAATGATGAATAATGCAGATACTCATTGATAATCTGTAACATAAAAAAGATATAGCATAAAAATGATAATTAAAAGATTTGGCATAACAGTGATATCATAAAAAAAATAAAACTTAAAAGACAAGCACCAAGTTCATATGTATCAACACAGTGCAGGTGGCCGTATGCAAATGAATGCCGATATTGGAACAGTGGAAAGAAAATAACGGCTTGTACCACAAATAGATACAGTTTACTGTACCGTAAGTCAAGAGAGTGTTCAGAGGGTGTTACCGAGGAGAAGAAATCCTTCGGTCAAGGCTTGGACCGCGGCTGCAGTAACTGCCGTCCCTGGAGATAGAAGTGTGCAAACCTCTGCACATGTGAGTCGGCGTCTGACGTCACAGGCTTCTCATCGGCTCCTCTCAGGGTGTTTACTCGCTGCTCCAGCAGCAGCGTAAAGGAAAAGCAGCTGATTGCTGTGTCCTGGTGGGAACTTTCTGTGAAGGCAGACTTGGCTGCTGTAGGTATGTTTAATGATCCAATACAATAGTGGGGCACAAGTTATCCCTCACCTTGGGATATTCAAAGATGCTGGTAACCCGGGTTTAAAGTTGCAGTACAGGCTGTACTGAAATATCCCTTGCTGTTTCAAAGTCACAGTGTCACAAATGCAAGTGACGCGTTTCGCCCTCCCTTGGGCTTTATCAAGATCATCTTGATAAAGCCCAAGGGAGGGCAAAACGCGTCGCTTGCATTTGTGACACTGTGACACTGTGACTTTGAAACAGCAAGGGATATTTCAGTACAGCCTGTACTGCAACTTTAAACCCGGGTTACCAGCATCTTTGAATATCCCAAGGTGAGGGATAATTTGTGCCCCACTATTGTATTGGATCATTAAACATACCTACAGCAGCCAAGTCTGCCTTCACAGAAAGTTCCCACCAGGACACAGCAATCAGCTGCTTTTCCTTTACGCTGCTGGAGCAGCGAGTAAACACCCTGAGAGGAGCCGATGAGAAGCCTGTGACGTCAGACGCCGACTCACATGTGCAGAGGTTTGCACACTTCTATCTCCAGGAACGGCAGTTACTGCAGCCGCGGTCCAAGCCTTGACCGAAGGATTTCTTCTCCTCGGTAACACCCTCTGAACACTCTCTTGACTTACGGTACAGTAAACTGTATCTATTTGTGGTACAAGCCGTTATTTTCTTTCCACTGTTCCAATATCGGCATTCATTTGCATACGGCCACCTGCACTGTGTTGATACATATGAACTTGGTGCTTGTCTTTTAAGTTTTATTTTTTTTATGATATCACTGTTATGCCATATCTTTTAATTATCATTTTTATGCTATATCTTTTTTATGTTATAGATTATCAATGAGTATCTGCATTATTCATCATTTATAGGTTTTAACCTGTTTTTTCATTAGGATTTTTTCCTAGTTGTATTTACATTACAGGGAGACGTCCCTATTTTTAGTGTATATATTTGTGTATCTTATTCTATATGTTTATTAAATTTTCACTTCAATTCCTTATATGGTGTGTATACTTTCAGCTTGTTAGCGCACTTTCTCTATCTTGAAGCTTTGGCTTCACTATTTGGGTATTTAAAATGGCATGCTGTATGTGAATCATGGAAGTTTAAACGAACATTTAACTGATGGGTAAAACTATTATTGTTATAAACTCTGTATTTGCGGTTCTCTCATTTTAGTCCCTTACCAGTACCAGTTAGTGAAGCTCTTCATTACATACTGGGAGCTGCCATTGTCCTATGTCGTACCATGCACTTCAGTTTAACATGCACAACAGAGAATAGGAGCTGCGCATTTTTGCATTGGCTGAATTGCTCTATAATATTTCTGAGGGTTTTAAATTACGTAAATGTTAAACTGTATGCAAAAAAACACCACACAAAAAAAAGGAAACCTATTCGCTATTGTGTACGCTAAATCAAAGTACAAGGTACAGCTGTCTAAAAGCAGGCAATTTCACGGATTTATGAAAGTGCACGGCTTCTGTCACAGGATTCAAGAATATGTATGTTCCAAGATGGCCACCCCTGTAATGAGCATTTAAAAGGAGCTGCACGTACAGAAGGAAATACAGTAGTATGGTACGTACTCTTACTACTGTAGTTATGCCCAGCAGTTTAATGTCACTTTAATTTTGCATTTTAGCCAATCAGTGCTGACTCATAAGTAACTCCACGGGCGTGAACACAATGTTATCTATATGGCACATATAAACTAGCTGTGAAAAACTGTCAGAATGCAGAGGGCGGCTTTCAAGTGCTTAGAAATTATCATATAAGCCTGCCTAGGTTTAGTTTTCAACAAAGAATATCAAGAGAACAAAGCAAATTTGATGATAAAAAGTAAATTGGAAAATTGTTTAAAATTGCATCTAAATGATGAAAGTTTAATTTTGACTAGATGTCCCTTTAGATGTCTCTTTTTGTAGGATCTATGATATAATTTGTAAACTAAAAAATATATGATATTCTGAATATTGTGCTTCATGATATACCTAAAGTCCTCCTGCAAAATTCACACTACTTTGAAGAATAATCCAAGAGGCCCAATAATATGAATACATTATATTAAAATCAATAAAGCGGTTCAAAATAAATTAAGTGGACTGTATTCAATTAATCATAGTGGACACACTCTGAAGATATATGAAGATATAGCACCTGTGATTGTAGCCAAGATTCAAGCATTTGGATCAGACAAATACCTCAAGAGAAATGAACAAAGTACTGATATGGATTTTCCATTTATCAGGCAGATGTACAAAGCATCTATATATTTGTACTGCATCTGTGAAAGTCAGATTGCATAAATTCCTTTTGTACAAACTCAGATAATTTTTATACTGTGTTGCTGAACTTAGTTTGTGTAGTGTTTTTTTTTTATCTTGGAATAAAATAGTCTTATGTACTGTATTGCTGTGCAGGATACTTTAAAAAGTTATAAAATCAATGCAAATTATCCAGTTTTATCTCATTACCTATCCACTTGGTAATAATACATATATTTATTGATTTGCCAGAGTCCTGTATACTGAAGAAGTCCTGCCACTGATACCTTTTTTCACAATGTTATCAAGAAGTCATAAGTAAACTCAAAACTACTATACATTTTTTGAAATGGTATGTGAGTTTGGTTAAACACAGTTATTATGCTACTTGTCCTCAATCTTTCTAGAAGAACCTACATAATGAGTTATTTTCTCTACATTTTGTGCATAGTGGAGGATTTTAATCTCACTCCCCCCCTCCTCCCACAGTTGTAGCAATCAACTGATGTGTAATGTGTTAAACCATATAACAATGTAGTTGTCCTGTGCTATATTGTGGAAACTCATTATAAAGCCCACTTAGACATCTAAAGTCACTGTTCTACTCACTGACATTTACGGGGGGAAAACAATAGCTTTGAGTGTGTTAGTGAGGATTCTGCTCAAACCCTTACCATTCCAGTGGACAGTCTATAGGGGTCTTCTGTAGTAATCTCCGGTACCACCTCACTGAATTGATGTCGCCAAATTACTCCACTCCCAGTACAAAAACTGCCTAGAGGTCATCACATGAATCCAAAAGCCAAGCAAGGTTTCACCACCAATTACAGGGCTCTGTGGCTACACTCCAATCCATGCTCACTAATAAATTGAACTAATCAGGCATTGATAAAAAAAATCCATGAGTCAGAAAGACTAAACATTTTACTACTATTGCAAAACTCAATATATACAGACTGATAATCTAAAGCTCTTTGCTCTAGTAAGATTATCTAAGAAGTCTCATCAACACTTCAAACTATTTTATAAAGTCAAATTTTAGCTTGAGACTGGAGCTGCTTTTTTAGCTATGGAGGGTTCTGGATGTGGAGAGACATATATATTACAATATCAAAGATTTTGTGTGATTTCTTTTTGATGTCAGCGAGTTTTTGATAACGAAGTAAGAAACTTCCGGAATTCATTTAAAGAAAACTTTTCAATTAGGATTAGGCTCCACAGATATTATTAGCTTAAATGGAGGCAGAGGCAAAGGCCTGAGAATAAGTCCTATGTAGGAGACAAGTCATTGGATAGTAATTAATAACTGCTATAGCTCTGAATATTTGTATGACTAAGCTCAGCTGCACATTAGATACATCTGAGATACTTGAACATTGTCAGTAAGGCCTATATGAAGAGTGTGTGGAGATTCCTGGCAAGCATTAAAGGGACATTAAACACTAAATACATGCTAGATAGAATGATGCATTCAAAGAAAAGATTAGTCTATGGCTAACATGTAGATGTATCTTTAAAGTTTCATTAGTTATTTAAAAAGTGACAAAATAAGTGTAAAGTTTTAGTGTCTATAAAACACTGGGAGCTGCCATGTTGTAACTTGTGCTACCTTCTCTGCTGTGGCCAATTAGGGACAGTTATACATAAGTCATTAGAGTGTGCAGCCAATGGTTGTGCTGGATTTAACAGTGTTCTGCACTTCCAGTTCTAACAGGAACTGAAAAGCTCACAATTTCATAATGGAATTACAGGCAAATAGGAAACAATAAATAATGAAAGTATATTGCAGAGTTGTTTTATATATACAATTTATCATTTTATATTACCATCTCAAAGTGTTTAATGTCCCTTTAAACACACATATCATCACTGTAAGTAGGTGGGGAAATAAAAAAAATAGTTTAGAGGCCAGCTATGCCAGTGGCACTGGCCCTGCTGAATTGTCCCAGGCTTTGGCACACAAGATACCTCAGTCTTAAACATTATAACTTAGATTATGGACATGAGCAAACTATTTGTGGGAACATAAATAATGTATTTCCTAGTGTGTTTGCCCATTTGTATAACAATTTGAAACAAATGTTTTTATGGTCTGTAACTTCTATTTCATATATGTTTGTATCTCTGCTATATGTTCTTTGATGCATCTTATAATGTGCCCTTTTACCTTCTTCCTCTATGTGCCCACAAGAGCAATATTATTGTATTAACTGGTGACACCATTGTTGTATGGGCCTTACCTTGGTGAAAATATTTAATAGCTCTGATTGTGGCTTCTGCACTTGTACTCTACTTGTTATTGAGACATAAAAAATTGCGTCCATAAGTAATATGCAGCTTTTTTTCTTTACTGTTGAATACTTTACTATACACAGTTGTTTTTGTTTATGTTGCATAAATATATGTTATAAATGCATATTAATGTAGAGACATGGGTCTCTATTTATCAAGCTGTCAACCGCAAATACGCTGGAATTCCGCAGCGTATTTGTGGCGAGCCTGATTCGCCGTAGTTATCAAACCCTACAGACCGGCAAAAGTAGAATTTAGTGACGTAACATATGATCTGCCAGACTCAGTCCGACACAGATCGATGGTTATGTCACTACAGATGTTCCGAAAGCAAGTTCGGCACAATCTGACTACTTTTGCTAGTTATCAAAAAATTAGCAGGTACACTCGCCACTATTTCAGCCCAGCGTACCTGGTTTTCATAGGAATCAATGGGAGTCTGACAGCAGCGAAAGTTCAAGTTCGCTGCTGCCCGATATCCCATTGATTCCTATGGGAAATCTATACACCTAACACACTAACATGTACCCCTAGTTTAAACACCCCTAATCTGCCCCCCCCCTACACCGCCGCAACTAAATAAAGTGTTTAACCCCTAAACCGTCGCTCCCGGAGCCCGCCGTCACCTACATTATACTTATTAACCCCTAATCTGCCCCCCCTATACTGCTGCAACTCTAATAAATGTATTAACCCCTAATCTGCCCCCCTACACTGCCGCCACCTACATTATACTTATTAAGCCCTAAACCGCTGCTCCCTGACCCCACTGCAACTAAATAAAATGTTTAACCCCTAAACCGCCGCTCCCGAACCCCGCCGCCACCTACATTAAATGTATTAACCCCTAATCTGACCCCCCCTACACCGCCGCCACCTACATTAAATTTATTAACCCCTAATCTCCCGCCCCCAACGTCGCCGCCACTATATTAAATTTATTAACCCCTAAACCTAAGTCTAACCCTAACCCTAACACCCCCTAACTTAAATATAATTTAAATTAATCTAAATAAATTTTCCTATTATGAAATAAATTATTCCTATTTAAAACTAAATACTTACCTATAAAATAAACCCTAAGCTAGCTATTTATTAAATGGTTATTAACTATTTAATAATTACTTAGTTAAAATAAAGACAAAAGTACCTGTAAAATAAATCCTAACCTAAATTACAATTACACCTAACACTACACTATCATTAAATTAATTCCCTAAATTAAAATAAATTAATTACAATTAAATAAAATTAACTAAAGTACAAAAAAACAAACACTAAATTACAGAAAATAATAAAATAATTACAAGAATTTTAAACTAATTACACCTAATCTAATCCCCCTAACAAAATAAAAAAGCCCCCCAAAATAATAAAAAGCCCTACCCTATACTAAATTACAAATAGCCCTTAAAAGGGCCTTTTGCGGGGCATTGCCCCAAAGTAATCAGCTCTTTTACCTGTAAAAAAAATATAATACCCCCCCAACATTACAACCCACCACCCACACACCCAACCCTACTCTAAAACTTACCCAATCCCCCCTTAATAAAACCTAACACTACCCCCTTGATCCAGGCGGCTCCATCTTGAAGACATCCGACGCGGAGCATCCATCCAGACCGATGACTACCCGACGAATGAATATTCCTTTAAATGATGTCATCCAAGATGGCGTCCCTTGAATTCCGATTGGTTGATAGAATTCTATCAGCCAATCGGAATTAAGGTAGGAAAAAGAATGCGAGCTCAATCCTATTGGCTGATTGGATCAGCCAATAGGATTTTTCCTACCTTAATTCCGATTGGCTGATAAAGGAATATTCATTTGTCGGGTAGTCGTCGGTCTGGATGGACGCTCCGCGTCGGTTGTCTTCAAGATGGACCCGCTCCGCTCCGGATGGATGAAGATAGAAGATGCCGTCTGGATGAAGACTCCTGCCCATCTGGAGGTCCTCTTCTGCCCGGATAGGATGAAGACTTCTGCCCCTCTGGAGGACCACTTGTGCCCGGCTGGGTGAAGATGTCTCAAGGTAGGGTGATCTTCAAGAGTGTAGTGTTAGGTTTTATTAAGGGGGGATTGGGTGGGTTTTAGAGTAGGGTTGGGTGTGTGGGTGGTGGGTTTTAATGTTAGGGGGGTATTGTATTTTTTTTTACAGGTAATAAGAACTGATTACTTTGGGGCAATGCCCCGCAAAAGGCCTTTTTAAGGGCTATTTGTAATTTAGTGTAGGGTAGGGATTTTTTTTATTTTGGGGGGCTTTTTTATTTTATTAGGGGGATTAGATTAGAAGTAATTAGTTTTATAAACTTGTAATTATTTTATTATTTTCTGTAATTTAGTGGGGGGGGTTTGTACTTTAGTTAATTTTATTTAATTGTAATTAATTTATTTTAATTTAGGGAATTAATTTAATGATAGTGTAGTGTTAGGTGTAATTGTAACTTAGGTTAGGATTTATTTTACAGGTACTTTTGTATTTATTTGAGCTAGGTAGTTATTAAATAGTTAATAACTATTGTACCTAGTTAAAATAAATACACTATCTTATTCACTCTAAACACATGGAAAAATGTATTTCACATTCTAAAATATACTCCCCTACCATGCTGGCTAAAACTAGGGGAAGGGAAAATCGCCCTTCTGAGACAGGCATTGAGACATCAACTTAATCCCTAAGCGTTAGAAAAGAATTGCAACCATAGTTGCACAATTATCTGATCTTTTTCTCCCCCAATTTGATAAAGTTAAAAGTCAAATAGCTGTTTTAACTACTGAATTGCGACAGTTTGCGAACAGACTTGGTGAAGTTGAGGATAGAGTCTCTGAAGCAGAAGATAGACTTAACATACAAGAGCAGATTATATCCTCACAAGATAAAAGTATTAAAAACTTACAAGAAAAAATTGACGATTTAGAAAATCGTTCCAGACATAATAAATTAAAAGTTATTGGCCTCCCAGAGAATACAGAATTTGCAGACTTGCTGCACTTTGCTGCTATAGTTTTACCCCAGGCACTTGGGATACAACAACAAACCCTTCCCCGAGCAGTAGAAAGGGCACATAAATTAGGTACTCCCAAAACACAATCCAATGGCTATAAAACATCTAGACCAATTCTGATCAGATTCTTAAACTACCAAGATAAAATGAATTTGATTAGACTGTATAGGAAAAAAATAAACCTAATGATAGGTGAGCATAAGGTTTTGCTCTTCCAGGATTTTTCTGTGGAAGTTTCATCCAAAAGAAAGTCTATGGCACCATATTGTACAAAACTAATTAACTTGGGTATAAAAGCAAGGCTTATTTATCCCGCTAAAAGTATTATAAGTGAAGACGACACTACTTTGTCATTTGTTAAAACTGATGAAATTAAGGAATACTTTCAACAAAGAAATATTTCTCTTGACTTACAATGGATTGGGATATTATTATGTTATTATGCAACATCTATGTATGTCTCTTAAGTTGGTCATGTTGTATTTAGGTTTTACTAGGACTGTAGAGCCTTGGATTTCTGATTGCAAAGTTTTTTATTGTTATGATGTGTTGTGTTGTCCCTTTTTTTTTTTTTTCTCTCGCCTTCTCCTCCTCTCTCTCTCCCTATCTTGGTAATTTTAATACCTGATATGCTCAGTTATTTTTTCAATGAAGAATTATGTTAAGTATGTATCCTGGAATGTAGGAGGTATTTCTTCACCAATTAAAAGAAAATTTATAATAAAACAACTAGGGAAACACAATCCGGATATAGCTTTTATTCAGGAAACACATCTCAGAAGCAAGGAAATAGATCAACTAAAATCAAAATGGGTGGGTGAAGTAGTAGCATCCTCATGTACCTACAGGAAAAGAGGTGTAGCAATTTTATTTAATAAAAATTTTACTTATAATATTTTAAAAACTGAAATAGACCCAGATGATAGATGGATTCTGATAGAAATAGAGATTCAAGGTATTAAATACATATTATTTAATATATATGGTCCCAATAAAGTAGAACAAGAATTTTGGCATAAAATCACTTGTAAACTCTCTAAGTATATTAGACAAAATATAATAGTTGCGGGTGATTTTAATTTAATCTCCTCTCCAATGGTAGATAGAATTGGTCATAAGGGAGTAGGATATCTGACACAAAAAAACAAAATATGCAAACAAATTTTGAAAGATCTGAAATTATATGACATCTGGCGAATACAACACCCGGATGCCAAAGAATATACATGCAAGTCCAAAACGCATAGATCTCTCTCGCGTATTGACTATTTCTTAATTTCTGATTCTATTCTCTCGCAAGAGACCAAAACTGAAATCAATGACATACTTATCTCAGACCATGCTATCATCTCATTAGAAATTCCACTTAGAGTAGCTGCACAGGGTCAAGCATTTAATTTTTTCTTCCCGAAAATTTTTAATAAATAATGTGCAATTCCTTAACTGGTTAATTCAGAAATGGAGAGAGTATAAAAAATATAATCATTCATACTATGAAAAATCATAGTAAATATTTTGGGAAACAGCCAAAGCCTATTTGAGAGGGGACATCAAAGCTTATATGATAAAACAAAAGAAGAAAGCCAGCGCACGGGAGTTACAACTTTCAAACCAAGTCAGGAAAGCATACAGTGTTTATATAGCTTCTCCCAATACTATATCTTGGAGTAAATATATTTCTTCAAGACAAGAGAGAGATCTTTTCTTAACTTATAAAAATAAAATAGAAGAACAAAAAATAAATGCAAGGTACAGAGGCCATTTTGGTAAATCAGCCAAATATTTAGCTAATCTAGATAAAGTTAGGAAAAAAAACAATAATATTGAAAAAATTATAGAAAATAATAAGACTTATACAGACCTGACGGGTATTAAAAATTCTTTTTTTGAATATTATAAAAAAATATACACAGTAAAAGAAGTTGATGATATAAACAAAACTCAATTTTGGAATAAGATAAAGCTACCTAATATCCCATTAGATCTTTTAGAGAAGTTAAATATGCCAATAACAATTAAAGAAATTGAAGAAGCATTTGATTCTGCTAAATTAAACAAAGCACCAGGCCCAGATCAGATCCCAGCAGAGTTTTACAAAATATTAAAAAATGAAATTGCAGAGACATTAAACCAGCTATATAATAAATATTATGTTAATAATCAACCAACCTCAAAGATATTTACTGCTTCCACGATTACATTAATTTTAAAGAAAGGTAAAAATCCCACAGACTTAGGTTCATACAGATCCATCTCACTACTAAATGTAGATTATAAAATACTTACTTCTATTCTCGCAAATAGACTTAAAGAAGCTCTCAATTTGATTATTCACGAAGATCAGTCTGGATTTACGACAGGCAGATTTCCGATTAAAAATACTAGGAAAGTAGCTTTCTTGTTGGACTTATTTTGGAATGATTTGTATAAAAAAAGAGGCTGGGGGATAAAGACGTTGCTATTTTTACGGTAGACGCAGAGAAAGCGTTTGATTCTGTAACATGGGATCATCAGCGCTGCAGAATCGGTTGGCACTCTACAAATACCTGATAATAATAGTAATAATAATTTATATTCATCGCTTCAGAAGTTTGGGTTTTCAGGTCACTTTATTTCTTTTATTAAAGCAATATATAATCACCCAGTTTCATCTATTATGGCTAATGGCTCACTTACTGCAAATCTAATTATAAACAAAGGGACAAGACAAGGATGTCCACTCTCACCGCTCCTATTTAATCTTGCCCTAGAACCTTTGGCCATATTCTTGAGACAAGAATTAAAGGGAATTAAATTAGGTAACAAGGAGTTAATATTTTCTTTATATGCGAACAATCTCTTATTATTTCTTAATGATACAAAAAATAGTATTCCAATAAGTCTTCAAATATTTGACCTATTTAGCTCAGGATATAGAATTAATATATCTAAAACAGAAATTATGTGGCTACATAAACATAACAATAGTTATTATCATCATCCATTTAGAGAAGTAGAATCAATAACTTACCTCGGAATTGTATTCCATAAGAACCCAAATAATTGGTATAAATTAAATTATACAAATTTATTTGCTAAGGCACAAGTCAAATTATATAGATGGCAATCATTTCCCATATCCTTTTCAGCGAAAATAATGCTTATTAAAATTATTTTATTACCTCAGTTACTATATATATTACAAAACGTACCGTTGTTCATACTTAAGAAAGACATTGATTCCTTCTACAGAGCATGTGCTATTTTTATATGGGCTAAGAGGAGATATATACTATCAATAAGGAAGTAATCTCAATTTACGGATTTTGGTGGAGCCTCTTTTCCGGATATTAAATTCAATAATATTGTCATTTTAGCTAGATATGCAGTAGATTGGCTTACTAAAGAAAATTATCTAACACATACTGAGTTAGAAGAAAATGTAATATTTCCTTTCTCACTTAAAGCTGTCCTGCATTGCGAAAAAATTCAACTTCCAGGAAATATTCAGACTAGATTTATTATATGGAATACAATCAAAGCATGGCAGTTATTATGCACTACCCTAGGGATAAATTATCAATTTTCCCCCTTTCTTACAATTAATGGTAACCCAAACTTTATACCTGGTTTAAACTCGCAGACGTTTAGAGACTGGTAACATAAGGGATTGGTGTTTGTAAACCAGATGTTAGACAATAATAATCAGATTAAAATGTTTGAAGTTATCTCTCAAGAGTATAATATCTCTAAGAAATCCTTTTTTGCCTACCTACAAATTATGCATTTTATTTCTGACAATATAGAAGCTATACAAGGGTTTAAGGGTTTAGGATAAATGGGGGATTACATTGGTCTCTATCAAAAGGGCTGTCACTCTTCTTCTTTTCTTTATAAATTATGTCTAACTAAAAACGGAAAAGATTTCCTTGATACACTCCAGGCTAAATGGATGAACCACTTTACCCACCTTGAGGTAAGGGAAATTAAAAATAGCATTAGTTGGATTAGAAAAGCATCAATTTCCAACACATGGAAGGAATCTCATATTAAATTATTAAATAATGTTTATATTACCCCACAAAAGTAATTGTAAATAAGTGGAAACAAAACGAGAGTATAACATGTACTAAATGTAATTATCCTCAAACAGATATTATACATTGTTTCTGGTCCTGTCCTAAAATAAACCAATTTTGGAAAATAATTTTTTTTTGGCTAAACAAACTCTTTGACTCCCAGATTGTAATACGTCCTAAGGATATCATTTTTCTACATACAAGGCCAAATAGACAAGAAACTTATTTGATTAACACGTGTATTATGGTAGGACGTAACCTAATATTAAAGGAATGGAAAAGCAGAAAAGCCCCTTCTTTCCCCAGTTTTATTAAAGGAATACATAGCCAAATTATTTTTGAACAGTTTAATTTAATAACCTCGCAAGAGATAGATATCTCTAAATTTTTTTTGAAGTGGCTTAAAACTATTCTCTTATTTCCCTTAACAACCCAATATATGCTTACACGTTATCTACATAGTACGGAAGTCTTTCATTATCTAGTATTGAGAGATATTTTTCCCCCAGGTTGGGTATTTGCTTAAGATATGAGGTGCAAGGGGAATAGATAACCCGGTAGTTTAAAGATCTGAAAGTATGCTGTACAGGGGGAGGACTGAGAGAGGGGGAGAATGGGGTTCCTCTCCCCTTTTTTTTGTTTTGTTTTGTTTTGTTTTGCTTGGTTTTGTTTTGTTTTGTTTTGGTTTGGTTTTGTTTGTTTTGGTCTTGTTTTGTCTCTTTCCTTTAAATCTAAAAGGTTGGAAAAACTCCAACATGGTATACTCTAATTTTTATTTGTGGGGAAAAGAATATTTTTCAGCTTAAAATCAGGTCAAGATTTTTTTTTATTTTTTATTTTTATAGGAGATTTATGTTATGCTATATGGCCAGGAGTGGCCATAAACTTAAATTACAACTTCTTGTGTTTTTTATTTTTTCTGCCCTGCGTGGCTAATTTGCTTCATGTACATTTGTATACTATGTTGGATCAATAAAAAATAAAAATAAAATAAATACAAAGTTGCCTGTAAAATAAAAATAAATCCTAAAATAGCTACAATGTAACTATTAGTTATATTGTAGCTATCTTATGGTTTATTTTCTAGATAAGTATTTAGTTTTAAATAGGAATAATTTATTTAGATTTATTTAAATTATATTTAAGTTAGGGGTATTAGGTTAGAGTTAGACTTAGGTTTAGGGGTTAATAATTTTAATATAGTGGCAGCGACGTTGGGGGCGGGAGATTAGGGGTTAATAAATTTAATGTAGGTGGCGGTGTAGGGGGGTCAGATTAGGGGTTAATAAATTTAATGTAGGTGGTGGCGGCGGTGTAGGGGGGTCAGATTAGGGGTTAATAAATTTAATGTAGGTGGCGGCGGGGTCCGTGAGCGGCGGTTTAGGGGTTAAACATTTTATTTAGTTGCGGCGGTTTAGGGGTTAATACATATAATGTAGGTGGCGGTGGGCTCCAGGAGCAGCGGTTTAGGGATTAATAGCTTTATTTAGTTGCGGTGGGCTCTGGGAGCAGCGGTATAGGGGGTAAACAGTTTAGTTTAGTGTGGGTGGGTGCTTAGTGACAGTATACCAAGAAAGCTGCGAATAAGCCGAAGAGCAGCGAGATCGATGACTGTTAGTTAACAACAGTCCGCTGCTCATCGCTCCGTACTTGGTGCGCAGCTTTTTGACAGCTTACTTGATAATTTTGGCGAACGTATTCTGGTCCGCGGCAGCGATGTTAGGCAAACCTAGGCGAGCGTATTGGTGCCGTCGAATGCAAGAAAGTCGACGGCTTGATAAGTAGGAGCCCATGATAATCAGGCAAGTTATATATACATTAATTATTCTATGCAGTCTGTTTTATTGCATTGTTTAATATGTTAAAATTAAAACAATTTTGTAGCATTAGGGGTGTTTTTTTGGTAGGTGCAATAGGGGGTTATGGCAGTTTAGGGGTTAATAGCAGTTAGGGGGCTTTAGCATGGGGCATTTCCATTGGGGGGTTTTGTGTTAGGGGTGAATAGCATTTTAGCATGAGTGGTTGCATTGAGATTGTGGTGGGTTAAAATGCATTGGTGTTTGGTGGTTTAGGTATTTATTACTAGAGGTTATGTAGACTTTAGTACTGGTTGGTACAGTCACGGCTATAAGGTGATATTACATCTCGATTATTGCACACACTGGGCACCCAACGCTCAACTTGCAATATCAAGGTAAATGAGTCTAGTTAATTAATTCGTTTTTCCCATTAGAATAATTTTATATGTTAATTTTGCTAAGTGCATTAAACAAGTCTTTGGTTTAATAGCAAATGAATGCTTATTGTGTGAGGCAGAACACAAAGTAACACACTGCCCACTATCATTCTCAGACATCTAGTAATCTAGTCTAGTGGTTCTCAAACTTTTTCAGACTCTGGCACACTTGGCAATGCAAATTTATTTTGTGTCACACCTGTGTAATTTACTGTGAATTTATAGTATTTAACATTCGGTAATATGACTAAAATATTGCAAATCCCTCTCCATGAAGGGATAGAATATTTCAAATTTAAACTTGCATTATTCAAATAGAGCAGGTAATTATAAGACACTTTTACATTTAATTCTATTTTGAAATGTACTTTGTTCTCTTTGTATCCCTTGTTGAAAAAGAATATGCACATATCATACACTAGTGAGAGCTACACTAGTTGCTGATTGGTGCTGAAGACATTTATCTCTTGTGATTGGCTAACTAGATGTGTTAAGCTAGATACCACAAGTAGTGCAATTTTTATAATAGAAGTAAATTGGAAAGTTGTTTAATTGTTCATTTTTGGTAACCATTGCTCAGAATCTGTGAGTTTGCAAACATATCCTTCTTGATATATATATATATATATATATATATATATATATATATATATATATATATAGAGAGAGAGAGAGAGAGAGAGAGAGAGAGAGAGATAAATGTCTAGATGTAGGTCACAGGACTTGTATTGAAGTAAAGAACAGTGCAATTTTATTTCCAAATTTGTTTCACATTAATTTTAAATGTTGACGTTTCAACCCATTTATGGGCCTTCTTCAAGACAATTATGATCTGAAAAAAATACAAAATATACTAATTGAATCTAAGTGAACAATACAACATACAAAATACTAAACACATATTAAAAGTTGAATACAACAGTGACAACCCTTCACCACAGAAAAGAGACACACTAGCTCACACCTGAGCTCATCATATTAAAAACTAAGGCCTAGATTTGGAGTTCGGCGGTAGCCGTCAAAACCAGCGTTAGAGGCTCCTAACGCTGGTTTTGGCCGCCCGCTGGTATTTGGAGTCATTGATTAAAGGGTCTAACGCTCACTTTTCAGCCGCGACTTTTCCATACCGCAGATCCCCCTACGCCATTTGTGTATCCTATGTTTTCAATGGGATCTTTCTAACGCTGGTATTTAGAGTCGTTTCTGAAGTGAGCGTTAGACATCTAACGACAAAACTCCAGCCGCCTGAAAATAGCAGGAGTTAAGAGCTTTCTGGCTAACGCCGGTTCATAAAGCTCTTAACTACTGTACCCTAAAGTACACTAACACCCATAAACTACCTATGTACCCCTAAACCGAGCTCCCCCCACATCGCCGCCACTCGATTAAAATTTTTAACCCCTAATCTGCTGACCGCCACCTACGTATAACGAAATAAATTAACTCTTATTAAATAAATGATTCCTATTTAAAGCTAAATACTTACCTGTAAAATAAATCTTAATATAGCTACAATATAAATTATAATTATATTATAGCTATTTTAGGATTAATATTTATTTTACAGGCAACTTTGTAATTATTTTAACCAGGTACAATAGCTATTAAATAGTTAAGAACTATTTAATAGTTACCTAGTTAAAATAATAACAAATTTACCTGTAAAATAAATCCTAACCTAAGATATAATTAAACCTAACACTACCCTATCAATAAAATAATTAAATAAACTACCTACAATTACCTACAATTAACCTAACACTACACTATCAATAAATTAATTAAACACAATTCCTACAAATAAATACAATTAAATAAACTAGCTAAAGTACAAAAAATAAAAAAGAACTAAGTTACAAAAAAAAAAAAATATTTACAAACATAAGAAAAATATTGCAACAATTTTAAACTAATTACACCTACTCTAAGCCCCCTAATAAAATAACAAAGACCCCCAAAATAAAAAATTCCCTACCCTATTCTAAATTAAAAAAGTTACAAGCTCTTTTACCTTACCAGCCCTGAACAGGGCCCTTTGCGGGGCATGCCCCAAGAATTTCAGCTCTTTTGCCTGTAAAAGAATAAATACAATACCCCCCCCCCCAACATTACAACCCACCACCCACATACCCCTAATCTAACCCAAACCCCCCTTAAATAAACCTAACACTAAGCCCCTGAAGATCTTCCTACCTTGTCTTCACCATCCAGGTTCACCGATCCGTCCTGAAGAGCTCCTCCGATGTCCTGATCCAAGCCCAAGCGGGGGGCTGAAGAGGTCCATGATCCGGTCAAAGTCTTCATCCAAGCGGGGCAGAAGAGGATCTTCCATCCGATTGAAGTCATCATCCAGGCGGCATCTTCTATGGTCTTCCATCCGGAGCGAAGCGGCAGGATCCTGAAGACCTCCAGCGCGGAACATCCATCCGGACCGACGACTGAACGACGAATGACTGTTCCTTTAAGGGACGTCATCCAAGATTAAGGTAGGAATTTTCTGATTGGCTGATGGAATCAGCCAATCAGAATCAAGTTCAATCCGATTGGCTGATCCAATCAGCCAATCAGATTGAGCTCGCATTCTATTGGCTGATCGGAACAGCCAATAGAATGCGAGCTCAATCTGATTGGCTGATTGGATCAGCCAATCGGATTGAACTAGATTCTGATTGGCTGATTCCATCAGCCAATCAGAAAATTCCTACCTTAATTCCGATTGGCTGATAGAATCCTATCAGCCAATCGGAATTCGAGGGACGCCATCTTGGATGACGTCCCTTAAAGGAACAGTCATTCGTCGTTCAGTCGTCGGTCCGGATGGATGTTCCGCGCTGGAGGTCTTCAGGATCCTGCCGCTTCGCTCCGGATGGAAGACCATAGAAGATGCCGCCTGGATGATGACTTCAATCGGATGGAAGATCCTCTTCTGCCCCGCTTGGATGAAGACTTTGACCGGATCATGGACCTCTTCAGCCCCCCGCTTGGGCTTGGATCAGGACATCGGAGGAGCTCTTCAGGACGGATCGGTGAACCTGGATGAAGACAAGGTAGGAAGATCTTCAGGGGCTTAGTGTTAGGTTTATTTAAGGGGGGTTTGGGTTAGATTAGGGGTATGTGGGTGGTGGGTTGTAATGTTGGGGGGGGGGTATTGTATTTATTCTTTTACAGGCAAAAGAGCTGAAATTCTTGGGGCATGCCCCGCAAAGGGCCCTGTTCAGGGCTGGGTAAGGTAAAAGAGCTTGTAACTTTTTTAATTTAGAATAGGGTAGGGAATTTTTTATTTTGGGGGTCTTTGTTATTTCGTTAGATGTAAATTATATTTAAGTTAGGGGGGTGTTAGTGTTAGGGTTAGACTTAGCTTTAGGGGTTAATACATTTATTAGAATAGCGGTGAGCTCCGGTCGTCAGATTAGGGGTTAATAATTGAAGTTAGGTGTCGGCGATGTTAGGGAGGGCAGATTAGGGGTTAATACTATTTATGATAGGGTTAGTGAGGCGGATTAGGGGTTAATAACTTTATTATAGTAGCGCTCAGGTCCGCTCGGCAGATTAGGGGTTAATAAGTGTAGGCAGGTGTCGGCGACGTTGTGGGGGGCAGATTAGGGGTTAATAAATATAACATAGGGGTCGGCGGTGTTAGGGGCAGCAGATTAGGGGTACATAGGGATAACGTAGGTTGCGGCGGTTTACGGAGCGGCAGATTAGGGTTTAAAAAAAAAAATGCAGGGGTCAGCGATAGCGGGGGCGGCAGATTAGGGGTTAATAAGTGTAAGGGTAGGGGTGTTTAGACTCGGGGTACATGTTAGGGTGTTAGGTGCAGACGTAGGAAGTGTTTCCCCATAGAAAACAATGGGGCTGCGTTAGGAGCTGAACGCTGCTTTTTTGCAGGTGTTAGGTTTTTTTTCAGCTCAAACAGTCCCATTGTTTCCTATGGGAGAATCATGCACGAGCACGTTTTTGAGGCTGGCCGCGTCCGTAAGCAACTCTGGTATCGAGAGTTGCATTTGCGGTACAAATGCTCTACGCTCCTTTTTTGGAGCCTAACGCAGTATTTGTTTGAACTCTCGATACCAGAGTTAAATTTATGGTGCGGCCAGAAAAAAGCCTGCGGAGCGTTAACAGCCCTTTTACCGCCAAACTCCAAATCTAGGCCTAAGGAAGGAAGAAAGAAAGGGTCAACTCTCATATTGTAGCCCCTAATAACAGCTACCATTTAAACACATCATATGTGAGGCACAACTCTCAATATAAACAATAGTCCTTAAGTACTAGCTGTATATAAAATTACACACCTACTCATGCTAGATCAGTACCAGCTCAAAAAATATGGCCAACTCAACCAGTCATAAAAATGTGAAATCACATATTTGTGCACAACCACACATCTAAATATTACATAGTCATCAGTACAGGGTAATAGCTCCTGATTCACCCCCCCCCCCCCCATGTGTAAGAAAATAAAACGTGCTCCTGTCCTACACAGAATAAACATCTTGTATGCACCATTCGTAGAATCTCAAAAATACAGACCCTTCATAAGACATGCAAGGCATCTATATGATCTCAGAACACATATGAAGAGAGCAGAATGTGATCAATCATGCAAGTACTGCCCAACATATAGTCCCTGTGTTAACAGCCACTAATTGGATTCAATAGCCATAATTAAAGGCTAACAATCTAACTAAACAATACACATAAGTGGAAAGAAAAATAAGATTGATCACACACATACCGCTAACCAAATTGTCCCTGATCTAATACCCACAGTCTACAAACAGATTCACCAAACCTAATCAGAGAATAACAGACTAGTTAGCATAACAGAGCTTATATACATATTATCACTGGTTAGCAAGGTGCGGTTAACCCAACAAAGTAATACAGTACTTACTATTGTAATGCAGCATGCATTACTCGCAACGGTGTGCAAGCTGAACTCCCAACTAAGCAGTGGTATCAATGATACCGGAAGTGACCAATACGGCATATAAATGGAGCAACCAATGTAAGCAACAGCCAATCATCAGGGTGCATGAACACACACCCATAAACCAGAGAGTCCCGTATGAGCACATCTCATACACACACCCTGGTTATCAACAGAAACTGCCCCCTGATTAGAGGTGATAGATCTCTACCTTTCAAGGATAAGCCACCTCCGAGGTTGGTCCACAGGAGTGGCCAAAGCATGAAATCTCTGCTAATGAAGACTGATCTTTGGAAGAAGGAAAAGACATGGCTCCAAAAAGTAAAAAATGGCTGCTACAAATGTGGCAGCTGTGTGACCTGCAGCACCCTTCTCATAGGAGAGAAGTTCCACCATTCCGGAACAACTAAGATCTATTGGATCAGACATCGGCTCACCTGCACCTTGGACTTGTGATATATTTCCTGTCCTGTCCTTGTGGACGTTACTATATTGGCAAGACCAGTACTACCTTTTGCGAGAGACTTGCTAACCACAAGCAAAATATAGTAAAGTAATTCCAGAGAGAAAAACTAAGAGGATGCGCTAATGTGAAAAAAACAGTGATGTTTGAAATAAACCCCTTAAATTCTTGATCTGAGTCTATCTATAAATGAAACCCAATAGTACATAATAAAATTTAAATCTTCAAGTGTAAGAGTCAAAAACAATTTCTGGTAAGTTGCGATATGTGCAAAAAATGTGTAGATAGAATATATCAATATAAACAAATGTGAAGATACAAAAAATCGGTATATATATATCAGTGTCCAAATCAAATAGAAGTCCAAAATAAAATAAAATAAAATGTCCAAATTTAACCAAAATGTCCAAATTCAAAGATAAAAGGATATATCAATTTTGATAAATTCAAAGATAAGGCTTACTCCACTTGTATCCACGGTGTGGTGGGTCAGGAAATCTAAAAGGAGGAGAAGACAAGGGGCGCCAACATAGTGTAAATCATATAAAAATAGAAAAAAGCCAATATGTATGCGATATATCTACTCACAAACAGAGTGGCACCTAGAATGAACTAGGTGCATGCAGGCAGGCTGACATTCAGTATCCAGCAGTCAGTACGCTGGGGGTCTCACCCGGGAGACCTGTAGAGGTAGAGGTGAAGGTACACGGCTGTGAGATGGATAATCACCAACAGAGGAGTTCAATCAGCAGTGGTATTTGTCAGGAACGCTGCTCACACGATCGAGCCCTGTCCCAAATGAACTGACAGCGTCAGTGTAAATAAAAGCAAGTGTCTGTGTCCCACTAGATTAGGAACTGAACTGACAGCGTCAGTGTAAATAAAAGCAAGTGTCTGTGTCCCACTAGATTAGGAGGCAATACAAGCTGCTAAAAGGAGATGCAGAAAACCGGGTCTTGGCTTCAAAACATTTATTTTGCTATGCGTTTCTCAGTCCAGTAGGACCGTTTCATAAGGCCTTATCTCATTACTCAGGGCCATGCTGATTGATAAAGTGGCCCCCTTAAAACGAGGTGGTGATAGGAATCGGGAATTATTGAAATGTGAAGCGCAATGGATACACAGGCTGGACACTCTTATTCCAGTTGGCCTGAATGCCAGCATTGACTATGCATTATTTTATTGAAGTATATCAAATGAGCATGGCCCGTCAGTATGAATACCTGATCACCAATATTAATTATGTTGTTCTTTTGTCACTGTTTTCTTTGGGTGCCCTCATGTTCCCTCTAGGCATATATCATTCCTCCCAATTAGTATCATATATGAGAATGGATTGTGGCCTAAATTGTTTTTTGTCTCTGCCATTATTTGGGTATTCCCTGTTATTATGGACATTCCTCTTTGTTATACAGTGAATTTATGGCCCCCATTATTTCAGTATTTAACTGTGTTGGTATCAGGTTGTGATCCACTGATCCGTGATAGGATAATCCCCTTGTTCTATGTCTGTAATAGGTGGCTGTTTAGCAGTGTGGTTATCCTCATGGTCTTGCGGACTGGCTGGTTGTGGTTTAGATGGTTATGAGTGGTATTAGTGTACCTATAGTATCTTGGTTGGGAGTCCAGCCTATTAGATGGTGAGAGATTTGTAAGGGATTGCACCTGCCAACATCTGATGTCACCCTTAGTTGGTTATGCTGTTTGTGGTCAGTACAAGAGATTAGGTGTATTTGTCACGGTTCCCTGGGGCTAATTATCCACTCTCTCGTCCTTGTTCATAGGGTTATGCCTGTTGGATGATGCTACATGAGACTTAGTTTAGTTTAAGGGGGTCTGAAATCTCATTATTGTACTGTGGTTTAGTTTTTTGTTTTTAAACACTATTGTGCCACTACAACGGTCTCTGCTTCGCCTTGGGCGTTACATTATACCATGAGGTCAGTTAAGATGTGCTCGATTTGTTGCACAGAATTGTCTCACTTTTTTGAGCTGGCTAAGGTAGTGTTAGGTATGCTCTACGCATCGTTTTCTAGATGGCATTACAGTTTTATAATTTTTTGTTGGTCACGTAACCTGAGGCAGCTGTTATGCATCAATTGCATGTTTTAAACTGTGTATTTATACCATACAGGGGCTGGCCATTGTTTATTCTGAGTGTACATTTACACTCCATTATTTACCCTGTTTTATTGTGATTGCTATGATGTGATCGACCTAACCAGGGGGTGTGTACGAGGTGTGCTCATAAGTACTGTATTATTTTGTCGGGTTAACCGCACCTTGCTAACCAGTGATATGTCTATAAGCTCTGATACGTTATGCAAACTAGTCTGTTATTCTCTGATTAGGTTTGGTGAATCTGTTTGTAGACTGTGGGTATTAGATCAGGGACAATCTGGTTAGCGGTATGTGTGTGATCAATCTTATTTTTCTTTCCACTTATGTGTATTGTTTAGTTAGATTGTTAGCCTTTAATTAGGGCTATTGAATCCAATTAGTGGCTGTTAACACAGGGACTATATGTTGGGCAGTACTTGCATGATTGATCACATTCTGCTCTCTTCATATGTGTTCTGAGATCATATAGATGTCTTGCATGTCTTATGAAGGGTCTGTATTTTTGAGATTCTATTAATGGTGCATACAAGATGTTTATTCTGTGTAGGACATGAGCACATTTTATTTTCTTACACATGGGGGGTGTGAAGCAGGGGGCTATTACCCTGTACTGATGACTATGTAATGTTTAGGTGTATGGTTGTACACAAATATGTTGAGTTGGCCATATTTTTTCAGATGGTACTGATCTATCAGGAGTAGGTGTGTAATTTTATATACAGCTAGTACTTAGGAACTATTGTTTATACTGAGAGTTGTGCCTCACATATGATGTGTTTAAATGGTAGCTGTTATTAGGGGCTACAGTATAGAGAGTGTCGAGTGAATGTTGACCCTTTCTTCCTTCCTTGGTTTTAATATGATGAGCTCAGGGGTGAGCTAGTGTGTCACTTTTCTGTGGTGAAGGGTTGTCACTGTTGTATTCAACTTTTAATATGTGTTTAGTATTTTGTATTGTTCACTGACGGCTAGATTTGGAGTTTTGTCGGTAACGACCCGAAATCTAACGCTGGCTTTTTTCTGGCCGCACCTTTAAAATAACTCTGGTATTGAGAGTCCACAGAATGTCTGCGTTAGGCTCCAAAAAAGGAGCGTAGAGCATATTTAACGCAACTGCAACTCTCGATACCAGAGTTGCTTACGGACGCGGCCAGCCTCAAAAACGTGCTCGTGCACGATTCCCCCATAGGAAACAATGGGGCTGTTTGAGCTGAAAAAAAGCCTAACACCTGCAAAAAAGCCGCGTTCAGCTCCTAACGCAGCCCCATTGTTTGCTATGGGGAAACACTTCCTACGTCTGCACCTAACACCCTAACATGTACCCCGAGTCTAAACACCCCTAACCTTACACTTATTAACCCCTAATCTGCCGCCCCCGCTATCGCTGACCCCTGCATATTATTATTAACCCCTAATCTGACGCTCCGTAAACCGCCGCTACTTACATTATCCCTATGTACCCCTAATCTGCTGCCCCTAACACCGCCGACCCCTATATTATATTTATTAACCCCTAATCTGCCCCCCACAATGTCGCCTCCACCTGCCTACACTTATTAACCCCTAATCTGCCGACCGAACCGCTATTATAATAAAGTTATTAACCCCTAATACGCCTCACTAACCCTATAATAAATAGTATTAACCCCTAATCTGCCCTCCCTAACATCGCCGACACCTAACTTCAAACATTAACCCCTAATCTGCCGACTGGAGCTCACCGCTATTCTAATAAATGTATTAACCCCTAAAGCTAAGTCTAACCCTAACACTAACACCCCCCTAACTTAAATATAATTTAAATCTAACAAAATTAATTAACTCTTATTAAATAAATTATTCCTATTTAAAGCTAAATACTTACCTGTAAAATAAATCCTAATATAGCTACAATATAAATTATAATTACATTGTAGCTATTTTAGGATTAATATTTATTTTACAGGCAACTTTGTAACTATTTTAACCAGGTACAATAGCTATTAAATAGTTAAGAACTATTTAATAGTTACCTAGTTAAAATAAGTACAAAATTACCTGTAAAATAAATCCTAACCTAAGTTACAATTAAACCTAACACTATACTATCATTAAATTAATTAAATAAAATACCTACAATTAAACCTAACACTACACTATCAATACATTAATTAAATACAATACCTACAAATAACTACAATGAAAAAAACTAACTAAAGTACAAAAAATAAAAAAGAACTAAGTTACAAAAAATAAAAAAATATTTACAAACATTAGAAATATATTACAACAATTTTAAACTAATTACACCTACTCTAAGCCCCCTAATAAAATAACAAAGCCCCCCAAAATAAAAAAAATGCCCTACCCTATTCTAAATTACTAAAGTTCAAAGCTCTTTTACCTTACCAGCCCTGAACAGGGCCCTTTGCGGGGCATGCCCCAAGAAGTTCAGCTCTTTTGCCTGTAAAAAAAACATACAATACCCCCCCCCAACATTACAACCCACCACCCCCATAGCCCTAATTTAACCCAAACCCCCCTTAAATAAACCTAACACTAAGCCCCTGAAGATCTCCCTACCTTGAGTCGTCTTCACCCAGCCGAGCCAAATTCTTCATCCAAGCGGAGCAAGAAGAGGTCCTCCATCCGGTAGAAGTCTTCATCCAAGCGGGGCAGAAGAGGTCTTCCATCCGATTGAAGTCTTCATCCAAGCGGGATCTTCTATCGTCATCCATCCGGAGCGGAGCGGAAGCATCCTGAAGACCTCCGACGCGGAACATCCATCCTGGCCGACGACTGAACGACGAATGACGGTTCCTTTAAATGACGTCATCCAAGATGGCGTCCCTCGAATTCCGATTGGCTGATAGGATCAGCCAATCGGATTGAACTTGATTCTGATTGGCTGATTCCATCAGCCAATCAGAATATACCTACCTTAATTCCGATTGGCTGATAGAATCCTATCAGCCAATCGGAATTCGAGGGACGCCATCTTGGATGTCGTCATTTAAAGGAACCGTCATGCGTCGTTCAATCGGATGGAAGACCTCTTCTGCCCCGCTTGGATGAAGACTTCTACCGGATGGAGGACCTCTTCTTGCTCCGCTTGGATGAAGAATTTGGCTCGGCTGGGTGAAGACGACTCAAGGTAGGGAGATCTTCAGGGGCTTAGTGTTAGGTTTATTTAAGGGGGGTTTGGGTTAGATTAGGGGTATGTGGGTGGTGGGTTGTAATGTTGGGGGGGGTATTGTATGTTTTTTTACAGGCAAAAGAGCTGAACTTCTTGGGGCATGCCCCGCAAAGGGCCCTGTTCAGGGTTGGAAAGGTAAAAGAGCTTTGAACTTTAGTAATTTAGAATAGGGTAGGGCATTTTTTTATTTTGGGGGGCTTTGTTATTTTATTAGGGGGCTTAGAGTAGGTGTAATTAGTTTAAAATTGTTGTAATATATTTCTAATGTTTGTAAATATTTTTTTATTTTTTGTAACTTAGTTCTTTTTTATTTTTTGTACTTTAGTTAGTTTTTTTCATTGTAGTTATTTGTAGGTATTGTATTTAATTAATGTATTGATAGTGTAGTGTTAGGTTTAATTGTAGGTAATTGTAGGTATTTTATTTAATTAATTTAATGATAGTATAGTGTTAGGTTTAATTGTAACTTAGGTTAGGATTTATTTTACAGGTAATTTTGTACTTATTTTAACTAGGTAACTATTAAATAGTTCTTAACTATTTAATAGCTATTGTACCTGGTTAAAATAATTACAAAGTTGCCTGTAAAATAAATATTAATCCTAAAATAGCTACAATGTAATTATAATTTATATTGTAGCTATATTAGGATTTATTTTACAGGTAAGTATTTAGCTTTAAATAGGAATAAGTTATTTAATAAGAGTTAATTTATTTCGTCAGAATAAAATTATATTTAACTTAGGGGGGTGTTAGGGTTAGGGTTAGAATTAGCTTTAGGGGTTAAAAAATTTATTAGAATAGCGGTGAGCTCCGGTCGGCAGATTAGGGGTTAATTATTGTAGGTAGCTGGTTGCGACGTTGTGGGGGCAGGTTAGGGGTTAATAAATATAATATAGGGGTCGGCGGTGTTAGGGGCAGCAGATTAGGGGTACATAGCTATAATGTAGGTGGCGGCTCTTTGCGGTCGGCAGATTAGGGGTTAATTATTGTAGGTAGCTGGCGGCAACATTGTGGGGGGCAGGTTAGGGGTTAATAAATATAATATAGGGGTCGGCGGTGTTAGGGGCAGCAGATTAGGGGTACATAAGTATAACGTAGGTGGCGCTCGGCAGATTAGGGGTTAAAAAAATTTAATCGAGTGGCGGCGATGTGGGGGGACCTCGGTTTAGGGGTACATAGGTAGTTTATGGGTGTTAGTGTACTTTAGGGCACAGTAGTTAAGAGCTTTATGAACCGGCGTTAGCCCAAAAAGCTCTTAACTCCTGACTTTTTTCTGCGGCTGGAGTTTTGTCGTTAGATTTCTAACGCTCACTTCAGACACGACTCTAAATACCGGAGTTAGAAAGATCCCATTGAAAAGATAGGATACGCAATTGACGTAAGGGGATCTGCGGTATGGAAAAGTTGCGGCTGAAAACCAGCGTTAGGAGCCTCTAACGCTGGTTTTCACGGCTACCGCCAAACTCCAAATCTAGGCCTGAGATTCCATTATTATATTTTGTATTTTTTTCAGATCATAATTGTCTTGAAGAAGGCTCATAAATGGGTCGAAACGTCAACATTTGAAATTAATGTGAAACAAATTTGGAAATAAAATTGCACTGTTCTTTACTTCAATACAAGTCCTGTGAGTGCCCTCCTACATCTAGACATTTCTACATATTTATACGAGGATAGCACCCAGGCGGTGATTACATCTGTGTAGAAGGAGTGCTGTGATACCGGCTACTGGAGGCCGTATGTTATGCTTTTAAAAGAGTGAAATAAAGCATGTTTAATTTTATATACATCGAATTTTTGGATTTACTGGGATTCAGTGCGCTACACAACCTTTCATACTGTTAATCATTTGGATGTGTAAAGCAGACGCATCGTGGAGCAGCATTTCATTTTCCCGGAGTGATCCGAAAAACTCACTCTCCATTGTGTCGGTCAGAAGTAAAAGCCTTCTATTGAGGTGAGAGACTTTGTGGCGCTTTCCCTGCAATATATATATATATATATATATATATATATATATGTCTATATATTCTGGAAAATAAATCTTTAAAATGCAGAGAATTGTTTCAAAGTCAGTTGTTGATGGCTATATTCCATTTCTTATTTTTGGTAATATCTAAAAAGACTAAAATGGAAAAACACTTTTGCACTACACATTGTTAATGTCTTAAATCTTACCTAACTATTGCAGTTTCAGCTATATTGCCATAGTACATGCCGGCCCATTTTCAATAAATAATATATATCATTAAGTTAAGGACAGTTTTGCTAGAAATAACGTTCACCAAAATTTGGTACTTGTGAAAATGA
Source organism: Bombina bombina (assembly GCF_027579735.1). Taxonomy (NCBI): domain Eukaryota; kingdom Metazoa; phylum Chordata; class Amphibia; order Anura; family Bombinatoridae; genus Bombina; species Bombina bombina. The sequence goes on from NC_069502.1 coordinate 734,211,260, forward strand.
GAGACTTAGCTAAGGGCAAACATAAACGTTCAGTTCTGATATTTTTCAGCAATTGAAAACTGCTGAAATGTTTGCCAGAGCAGCATGTGAAAAAAAATATTAAATAAAACAATAATATCTTTTGTACCATTTATGTGTAAATGGATATTTAAGGAGGAAACCCGTTATACACAAAATAAAAATAGCAAAGGCTTTTTGTCCCTCGCACACAAACATTTTGGATAAAAATTGCAGAGCATTAAGGGTAGCGAGAATAAAGATAGAATTTTTTTTGAAGTGCTGAATACTCTGAGCTGTTCAGAAGAATTGCTAGGGAAAATTGGCTGGTCCTGCTGCGTGGGAAAATTCTTTGAACAGAGGCATTCATGTAAGAACAATTCTCAGTTTAATGATAGGCGATGCATTCATGCATTAGTGGATGACTGCAATCTTCGGTAATGGAAACTGTCCTTTCACAAGACTCATCTATTTTTAAATAGGTGACTAGAATAACATAAGAGATAGACTGTATTTTGGAATATAAAAAATGAGTACATTTATAGGATTTTTTTTATCTAAATACCTTTAAATAAATAAATATATAAATGAATATCTATCTATCTCTCTCTCACACAGAGAAAGTCCAGCACTCACTTACAAGCTCTCAGCTAAGATTAAAAGCAAAAATGGAAGAGTTAATTAATGCATCTGGCCAAATGGGACAAGCTCAGGTACCACGTCAAGGTCTCTTCCAAAACCTGAGTCCCTAAACAGCCACACAATGCAAGCTCTAAATCCAACAAACTGAGAACAAGTGAAGGGTGCACAGGAATATGTAATCACCCTAGACATATACAAAACACGGAATGGGACTGCACTCTCAGACCGGACCGGGTACACATCCCATGACCCAGCAACATGCACAGCCCTGGGTGCACTATAACACTCTCAGGAAGCTGCACTGTCCCCAGAGTCACAGGCAGTTAACCCCAGACAGGTCTGGGTGCAAGGCCCATAGAGAAAATTACAAAACAAATTAATACAGCACACATAGGCCTAGATTTAGAGTTGGGCGGTAGCCGTCAAAACCAGCGTTAGAGGCTCCTAACGCTGGTTTTAGGCTACCGCCGGTATTTGGAGTCAGTCAGGAAAGGGTCTAACGCTCACTTTTCAGCCGCGACTTTTCCATACCGCAGATCCCCTTACGTCAATTGCGTATCCTATCTTTTCAATGGGATCTTTCTAACTCCGGTATTTAGAGTCGTGGCTGAAGTGAGCGTTAGAAATCTAACGACAAAACTCCAGCCGCAAAAAAAAAAAGCAGTTAAGAGCTTTTTGGGCTAACGCCGGTTCATAAAGCTCTTAACTACTGTGCTCTAAAGTACACTAACACCCATAAACTACCTATGTACCCCTAAACTGAGGTCCCCCCACATCGCCGCCACTTGATTACATTTTTTTAACCCCTAATCTGCCGACCGCCACCTACGTTATACTTATGTACCCCTAATCTGCTGCCCCTAACACCGCCGACCCCTATATTATATTTAACCCCTAATCTGCCCCCCACAACGTCGCCGCCAGCTACCTACAATAATTAACCCCTAATCTGCCGACCGCAAAGCGCCGCTACTTACGTTATCCTTATGTACCCCTAATCTGCTGCCCCTAACACCGCCGACCCCTATATTATATTTATTAACCCCAAATCTGCCCACCACAACGCCGCCTCCACCTGCCTAAACTTATTAACCCCTAATCTGCCGAGCGGACCGCACCGCTATTATAATAAAGTTATTAACCCCTAATCCGCCTCACTAACCCTATAATAAATAGTATTAACCCCTAATCTGCCCTCCCTAACATCGCCGACACCTAACTTCAAACATTAACCCCTAATCTGCCGACCGGACCTCACCGCTACTCTATTAAATTTATTAACCCCTAAAGCTAATTCTAACCCTAACCCTAACACCCCCCTAAGTTAAATATAATTTTATTCTAACGAAATAAATTAACTCTTATTAAATAACTTATTCCTATTTAAAGCTAAATACTTAAAACGTACGTAAAATAAATCCTAATATAACTACAATATAACGAATAATTACATTGTAGCTATTTTAGGATTAATATTTATTTTACAGGCAACTTTGTAATTATTTTAACCAGGTACAATAGCTATTAAATAGTTAAGAACTATTTAATAGTTACCTAGTTAAAATAATAACAAAATTACCTGTAAAATAAATCCTAACCTAAGTTACAATTAAACCTAACACTATACTATCATTAAATTAATTAAATAAAATACCTACAATTATCTACAATTAAACCTAACACTACACTATCAATAAATAAATTAAATACAATTCCTACAAATAACTACAATTAAATAAACTAACTAAAGTACAAAAAATAAAAAAGAACTAAGTTACAAAAAATAAAAAAATATTTACAAACATTAGAAAAAATTACAACAATTTTAAACTAATTACACCTACTCTAAGCCCCCTAATAAAATAACAAAGACCCCCAAAATAAAAAAATGCCCTACCCTATTCTAAATTACAAAATTTCAAAGCTCTTTTACCTTACCAGCCCTGAACAGGGCCCTTTGCGGGGCATGCCCCAAGAAATTCAGCTCTTTTGCCTGTAAAAAAACACATACAATACCCCCCCTCCAACATTACAACCCACCACCCACATACCCCTAATCTAACCCAAACCCCCCTTAAATAAACCTAACACTAAGCCCCTGAAGATCTTCCTACCTTATCTTCACCGCACCGGGTATCACCGATCGGTCCTGGCTCCAAAATCTTCATCCAACCCAAGCGGGGGCTGGCGATCCATCATCCGGCGGCTGAAGAGGTCCAGAAGAGGCTCCAAAGTCTTCATCCTATCCGGGAAGAAGAGGTGATCCGGACCGGCAACCATCTTGATCCAATCGGCATCTTCTATCTTCATCCGATGACGACCGGCTCCATCTTGAAGACCTCCAGCGCGGATCCGTCCTCTTCTTCCGACGACTTCCCGACGAATGATGGTTCCTTTAAGGGATGTCATCCAAGATGGCGTCCCTCGAATTCCGATTGGCTGATAGGATTCTATCAGCCAATCGGAATTAAGGTAGGAAAATTCTGATTGGCTGATGGAATCAGCCAATCAGAATCAAGTTCAATCCGATTGGCCGATCCGATCAGTGCGAGCTCAATCTGATTGGCTGATTGGATCAACCAATCGGATTGAACTTGATTCTGATTGGCTGATTCCATCAGCCAATCAGAATTTTCCTACCTTAATTCCGATTGGCTGATAGAATCCTATCAGCCAATCGGAATTTGAGGGACGCCATCTTGGATGACGTCCCTTAAAGGAGCCTTCATTCATCGGTAGTCCGTCTGGCCAGCAGGATGTTCCGCGTCGGAGGTCTGCAAGATGGATCCGGAAGAAAGAAGATTGAAGATGCTGTTGATAGAAGACTTCAGCCGGATCATGGACCTCTTCAGCTCCCGTTTGGATGATGGCTTCAGCCAGATCATGGACATCTTCAGCCCCCCGCTTGGGCTTGGATCAGGACATCGGAGGAGCTCTTCTGGATCGATCGGTGAACCTGGTATGGTGAAGATAAGATAGGAAGATCTTCAGGGGCTTAGTGTTAGGTTTATTTAAGGGGTTTTTGGGTTAGATTAGGGGTATGTGGGTGGTGGGTTGTAATGTTGGGGGGGGGGTATTGTATGTGTTTTTTTTTTACAGGCAAAAGAGCTGAATTCTTTGGGGCATGCCCCGCAAAGGGCCCTGTTCAGGGCTGGTAAGGTAAAAGAGCTTTGAACTTTAGTAATTTAGAATAGGGTAGGGCATTTTTTTATTTTGGTGGTCTTTGTTATTTTATTAGGGGGCTTAGAGTAGGTGTAATTAGGTTAAAATTGTTGTAATATTTTTCTGATGTTTGTAAATATTTTTTTATTTTTTGTAACTTAGTTCTTTTTTATTTTTTGTACTTTAGTTAGTTTATTTCATTGTATTTATTTGTAGATATTGTATTTAATTAATTTATTGATAGTGTAGTGTTAGGTTTAATTGTAGGTAATTGTAGGTATTTTATTTAATTAATTTATTGATAGTGTAGTGTTAGGTTTAATTGTAACTTAGGTTAGGATTTATTTTACAGGTAATTTTGTAATTATTTTTAACTATTTTAGCTATTGTACCTGGTTAAAATAAATACAAAGTTACCTGTAAAATAAATATAAATCCTAAAATAGCTATAATATAAATATAATTTATATTGTAGCTATATTAGGATTTATTTTACAGGTAAGTATTTAGCTTTAAATAGGAATAATTTATTTAATAAGAGTTAATTTATTTCGTTAGATTTAAATTATATTTAATTTAGGGGGGTGTTAGTGTTAGGGTTAGACTTAGCTTTAGGGGTTAATACATTTATTAGAATAGCGGTGAGCTCCAGTCGGCAGATTAGGGGTTAATGTTTGAAGTTAGGTGTCGGTGATGTTAGGGAGGGCAGATTAGGGGTTAATACTATTTATTATAGGGTTAGTGAGGCGGATTAGGGGTTAATAACTTTATTATAATAGCGGTGCGGTCGGCAGATTAGGGGTTAATAAGTGTAGGCAGGTGGAGGCGACGTTGTGGGGGGCAGATTAGGGGTTAATAAATATAATATAGGGGTCGGCGGTGTTAGGGGCAGCAGATTAGGGGTACATAGGGATAATGTAAGTAGCGGCGGTTTACGGAGTGGCAGATTAGGGGTTAAAAATAATATGCAGGGGTCAGCGATAGCGGGGGCGGCAGAATAGGGGTTAATAAGTGTAAGGTTAGGGGTGTTTAGACTCGGGGTACATGTTAGGGTGTTAGGTGCAGACGTAGGAAGTGTTTCCCCATAGACAATAATGGGGCTGCGTTAGGAGCTGAACGCGGCTTTTTTGCAGGTGTTAGTTTTTTTTTAAGCTCAAACAGCCCCATTGTTTTCTATGGGGGAATTGCGCACGAGCACGTTTTTGAGGCTGGGCACGTCCGTAAGCAACTCTGGTATCGAGAGTTGCAGTGGCGTTAAATATGGCTGTACGCTCCCTTTTTGGAGCCTAACGCAGCCATTCTGTGGACTCTCAATACCAGAGTTATTTAAAAGGTGCGGCCAGAAAAAAGCCAGCGTTAGCTACGCGGGTCGTTACCGACAAAACTCTAAATCTAGGCCATAGAAAGTCCAGCACTCACTTACAAGTTCTCAGCTAAGATTAAAAGCAAAAATGGAAGAGTTAGTTACTGCATCTGACCAAATGGGACAAGCGGCAGCCCACGTACCACGTCACATATACATATACTGTATATATTTTAACATAGAAGGCACTCTCTGGTCTTTTTAAACAAAACTATTTATTGAAACAAGCGTGATGTTTCAGGGACTCACTCCCCTTTCTATAAATATAATGGACACAGCACTCACTCTTCATCTGTGTATTTATTAGTGACATTTTGGGGAACAACCTTCCCCCTCCTCAGAACTGAGTGCTGGGTCCATAGTATTTATTTGAGATAATATCCCCTCAAGCACCCTCAAGTTGTTTGTAATGGAGTGAGATTGCACTTAAATGAATCCATATGAATATATATATATATATATATATATATATATATATATATATATATATATATATATATATATATATATATATATATATATATATATATATATATATTTATTTATAAAATATTTTACCAGGAAGGATACATTGAGATTTCTCTGGTTTTCAAGTATGTCCTGGGTCCACAAAACATTGCATTGATACAATAGGGTACAATAAAATACAGAAACAATATTAATACAGAATATATGCAAAATTTAACATAGAACAGGTAGGAAATATATAATCAGCCATGAGAGGTGCATTCTGTTTTGAGACATGTAGAGAGGGATCTCTTAAAGGATTTTAGGCTTGGGGAAGGTTTTTTAAGTGTGCGGGAGGTCGTTCCATAATTGTGGTGCTCTGTAGGAAAAGGAGGATCGAGCTGCTTTCTTTTTGTATGGAACCAGACTAAATAATGTACTGCTACTGGATTGGAGGTGATGGGAGGTGGGAACAGCTGTGGAGAGCATTCTGCTCAGGTAGGGTGGGAGCTTCCCAGAAAAGCTCTTAAACACAAGGCTGGAAAGATGAAGGGTACGTCTGGATCCCAGCGACAGCCAGTTTAGTTATTTTAGCATGTCACAATGGTGGGTCCTGTAGTTACATTGTAGCAAAAAGCGGCAGAATGAATTATACAATGTATTAAGTTTATTAAGGTGAGTTTGCAGTGCAGGTGCATATACTACATCCCCATAATCCATGATCGGCATCAGCATTTGCTGTACAATCTTTTCCTTTACTGTAGGGCTTAGACAGGATTTGTTTCTATACAGGGTACCTAGTTTTTGATAGAGTTTAGACGCAAGTTTTTCTATGTGGAGGCCAAAAGATAGTTTGGGTTCTAACAACATACCCAAGTATTTGAAAGAGTGGACTGCGGTCTGCGTGCAGTTTGATTTTGTTTTGATGTGTAGATGGGAATTTTGCAGTTTGTGTAATTTAGGTACCATTCCAAAGATCATTGTGACAGTTTTGTCAGTGTTTAGGAAGAGTTTGTTTTTTGAGATCCACTTTTCTACCTCTGTGAACAGGTCTTGGAGCACTGCCTCAAGCTGCGGCAGATCGGATTTGCTTGCATAGATTACCGTGTCGTCTGCGTACATGTGAACAGTTGAGGATTTGCAGACATTTGGCAGATCATTTATAAATAATGTGAATAGTAGGGGGCCGAGAATGGAACCTTGGGGAACACCACACGTGACTGGGAGAGGGAGGGAGTCGCTGTCTGAAATGGAGATATTGTGTTCGATCCGATACATATGATCGAAACCAGGTTAGCGGATGATTACCAATACCTGAGTTATTTAGTTTGAGCAGAAGTATGTCGTGGTCTACTGTGTCAAAGGCCTTTGCAAAATCAAGGAAAATAGCTCCAGTTAGGTCTCCTTGTTCCATGCCAGTTTGGATGTCGTTGCAAACTTTTAGGAGGGCAGTAGTAGTGGAGTGGTTCAGGCGAAAACCTGATTGATCAGGGGTCAGATAGTTAGATTGTTGGTAATACTCACATAGTTGCGTATGGACGCATTTTTCTAAGATTTTTGACAGTACTGGGAGCAATGATATTGGGCGATAATTAGAAACCAAGGTTATCTCACCACTTTTATGGATAGGCACTACTCTTGCAGTCTTCCAAAGTTTGGGTATGTATCCAGACACCAAGGATTCATTAATTAGGGTTGTGACAGGTTTAGCAATTGCCGGCGCACTGAGCTTCAGCAGCATTGCTGTGATTTGATCAGGTCCAGACTGGTTTTTCATTTTTAGATTATTAAGGTGTTTCTTAACGACACTGATGGGTACAGGACTAAAATTGAACTTCTCTATATTGGGCCTTTGCAGATTTAGAGGGGCCTGATCTACATTTGTAGTTTCAGGATGTGTGTCATTTATTAGTTTGTCAATCAGGGTGGTGGAGCATCCGACAAAATAATTGTTAAAGGCATTTGCTACTTCTAAGGGAAGTTGCAGGGTTTGGTTGTCCACTTTGACAGTGGAGGGTTGGGAGTGGATTGGTGGAGTGTGTAAGTTATTTAAGATTTTCCAAAACTTTCTAGGGTTTGATATGTTATTGTTCAGATTTTCACAGAAATATTGGGCCTTGGCCAATTTTGTTTGTTTAGTGCATATATTTCGCCATTGTCTATATACACAGTGATAGTTCATAGAGCCGGTATGCTTGAACTTTGACCACAACGAATCCCAAAACTGGTACATTTGAATGAGGTCAGCTGTGATCCAATTCAAGTGTGCACCTTTTACTCTCACCTTACACAGCGGGGCATGTAAATTCCAAACTTGTAGGAATTCAGACTGAAGGAATTCAACTGCTGAGTCTAGATCTGGGATTAGGTATAATCTGTGCCAGGGGAGGTTCTTGATGTCATTTAGAAATGATTGAAGATTACATTTTTTGAAGGACCTGGTGATTTTAACCTTGGGAGAGGATTTAGTTGCCTTTATTTTGCACATGCAGTACACTAAGCAGTGGTCACTGAAACTGTTAGGGAGAACACCTGCCTCCTGGATTCGGTCTGGAGAAGTGGAGAGAATCCAGTCGAGTAGGGTGTGATTATGGCTTATGATGTTTATGCGAGTTGGGGAGGAGATTAATTGTATTAGCTGCAAGGATTTAAACAGCGAGCAACAACTATTATATTTTGGATTTAGCCAATCAATATTAAAATCTTCAAAAAACAAAATTTCACTTTTTGGGTTTTGAGCTAAGGTTTCACTAAGGAGATGGGCTATGTCAGAAATGGAAAGCACAGGGGAGCTAGGTGGGCAGTAGATTCCTGCAACAATGATTGATTTACTGCACGGGATCTCAATTGTGCCAGAAAGGAAATCAAAGGTGGCAGGAGAGCTATATTTTTGTAAGGGGGTGTACTTTGTGGAATTGTCAACATAAATTACAATGCCGCCTCCTCTCTTTGCTCTGTATTGCAATGGCAGAGTCAGGTATTTTTGCAGTTAACCACGATTCAGAGATCACAATGATTTTGGGCTTGTATTGTAAACACCAAGCTTGCAGTGCATCAATTTTTGGTAGTAAGCTGCGGATATTACAGTGCACAAAGGAGAGGCATTTTTTAGCTGGAAGGCTAGGAATGGAATTTGTTGGGGGATCATGGTTAGACTCTACATAATTTGCAAGGGCAAGTAACATAAGGAATAGGAATTTGGACATAGTTTTTGTTTGGCCATATAGTGAATGGGACACTTTATAATTTTGTGAGGTGGGGGTAGGAGGGACATTTTTTATAACTCTCCACCAGCACTCAGCAGATAAGTTACAGCAACAGAGCAGGCCATGGTGTATGATAATTTGTTTTCCAGTTTGAGGTATGTGTTTATGGCGGTAATGATGTGAGCGAAATTGGAGTGAGAAAAGGGTTATCACGAATATCAGTATGGTCATATTTGGATTCATGTTAGTGGTATGAGCTGTGTAGATGAAAATAAAACAAAAATAGTACAATTTAAAAAAAAAAAGAAATAAAAGTATATACTATCAATGTGGGATATATAGCTATTTGTAGGGAGAGAGGGTATGTATTCTATAGGGTTAAGTGAATGGAAGGATGTGCTGATCAGTGTTTGCAGCTTTCACTTTAGGAGAATGAAAGTTGTTTGGGAGACTATCTATAAATGAGGAAATGAGCTTGGAGTGAGGAGCAGGGTGGGAGAGGGTATCTATGGACATTTGAGCTAGGGGTCGTTCAGGCAAAAGACACACAGGGAAAGTTCACAAATTACAGAGATAAGAGAGCTATCCATGTAGGGAAATAAAACCATTAAACAAGGAACAAGAAAGATATATGGTCCTCCAATATGCATTTAAAATTAAGAATAAAAATAATAGCAAATACATATTACAACACACACATTAGTAATAACAGGGTAGAATATAATAAGATAACTATCTTCCAGAGGCTACCAGGTTGCAGAGAGCAGTGGAACAGCTGAACTATTCAGGTCTGAATTTCTTTAGACTGTGGCAGATATACTTTAAATTCAGCTGGTTGCAGAGAGCAGTGGAACAGCTGAAATATTCAGGTCTGAATTTCTTTAGACTGTGGCAGATATACTTTAAATTCAGCTGGTTGCAGAGAGCAGTGGAACAGCTGAAATATTCAGGTCTGAATTTGTTTAGACTGTGGCAGATATACTTTAATTTCAGCTGGTGGCAGAGAGCAGTTAAACAGCTGAAATATTCAGGTCTGCATTTCTTTAGACTGTGGCAGATATACTTTAAATTCAGCTGGTTGCAGAGAGCAGTGGAACAGCTGAAATATTCAGGTCTGAATTTCTTTAGACTGTGGCAGATATACTTTAAATTCAGCTGGTTGCATAGAGCAGTGGAACAGCTGAAATAATCAGGTCTGAATTTCTTTAGACTGTGGCAGATATACTTTAAATTCAGCTGGTTGCAGAGAGCAGTGGAACAGCTGAAATATTCAGGTCTGAATTTGTTTAGACTGTGGCAGATATACTTTAATTTCAGCTGGTGGCAGAGAGCAGTTAAACAGCTGAAATATTCAGGTCTGCATTTCTTTAGACTGTGGCAGATATACTTTAAATTCAGCTGGTTGCAGAGAGCAGTGGAACAGCTGAAATATTCAGGTCTGAATTTCTTTAGACTGTGGCAGATATACTTTAAATTCAGCTGGTTGCATAGAGCAGTGGAACAGCTGAAATAATCAGGTCTGAATTTCTTTAGACTGTGGCAGATATACTTTAAATTCAGCTGGTTGCAGAGAGCAGTGGAACAGCTGAAATATTCAGGTCTGAATTTGTTTAGACTGTGGCAGATATACTTTAATGTCAGCTGGTGGCAGAGAGCAGTTAAACAGCTGAAATATTCAGGTCTGCATTTCTTTAGACTGTGGCAGATATACTTTAAATTCAGCTGGTTGCATAGAGCAGTGGAACAGCTGAAATATTCAGGTCTGAATTTCTTTAGACTGTGGCAGATATACAGGTGAAACTCGAAAAATTAGAATATTGTGCAAAAGTTAATTTATTTCACTAATGCAACTTAAAAGGTGAAACTAATATATGAGATAGGCTCATTACATGCAAAGCAAGATAGTTCAAGCTGTGATTTGTCATAATTGTGATGATTATGGCTTACAGCTCATGAAAACCCCAAATCCACAATCTCTGAAAATTAGAATATTACATGCAATCAATAAAACAAGGATTGTACATAGAACAATATCGGACCTCTGAAAAGTATAAGCATGCATACTGTATGTACTCAGTACTTGGTTTGGGCCCCTTTTGCAGCAATTACTGCCTCAATGCGGCGTGGCATGGATGCTATCAACCTGTGGCACTGCTGAGGTGTTATAAAAGACCAGGATGCTTCAATAGCGGCCTTCAGCTCTTCTGCATTGTTCGGTCTCATGTCTCATCTTTCTCTTGGCAATGCCCCATAGATTCTCTATGGGGTTCAGGTCAGGTGAGTTTGCTGGCCAATCAAGCACAGCAATCCCACGGTCATTGAACCAGGTTTTGGTGCTTTTGGCAGTGTGGGCAGGTGCCAAGTCCTGCTGGAAAATTAAGTCAGCATCCCCATAGAGCTCATCTGCGGAAAGAAGCATGAAGTGCTCAAAATCTCCTGGTAGACGGCTGAGTTGACCCTGGACTTAATGAAGCACAGTGGACCAACACCAGCAGATGACATGGCTCCACAAATCAACACAGACTGTGGAAACTTCACACTGAACTTCAAGCATCTTGCAGTGTGTGCCTCTCTATTCTTCCTCCATACTCTGGGTCCTTGGTTTCCAAATGAGATGCAAAATTTGCTCTTATCAGAAAAGAGGACTTTGGACCACTGAGCAACAGACCAGGTCTGTTTTTCTTTAGCCCAGGTAAGACGCTTCTGACATTGTTTGTTGTTCAGGAGTGGCTTGACAAGAGGAATACGACATTTGAAGCCCATGTCCAGGATCCGTCTGTGTGTGGTGGCTCTTGGTGCACTGACTCCAGTTTCAGTCCACTCCTTGTGAAAGCCCCAACACTTTTGAATGGCCTTTTCTTGACAATCCTCTCCAGGCTGCGGTCATCCCTGCTGCTTGTGCACCTTTTTCTTCCACACTTTTCCCTTCCACATAATTTTCTATTAATGTGCTTTGATACAGCACTTTGGGAACATCCAACTTCTTTTGCAATTACCTTTTGAGGCTTTCCCTTCTTATGGAGGATGTCAATGATGGTTTTCTGCACAACTGTCAGGTCAGCAGTCTTTCCCATGACTGTGATTCCTACTAAACCAGACTGAGAGACTATTTAAAGGCTCAGGAACCCTTTGCAGGTGTTATGGCTTAATTAGCTGATTAGAGTGGGACACTTTGAGCCTAGAATATAAAAATATTCTAATTTTCTGAGATTGTGGATTTGGGGTTTTCATGAGCTGTAAGCAATAATCATCACAATTATGACAAATCACGGCTTGAACTATCTTGCTTTGCATGTAATGAGTCTATCTCATATATTAGTTTCACCTTTTAAGTTGCATTAGTGAAATAAATGAACTTTTGCACAGTATTCTAATTTTTGGAGTTTCACCTGTACTTTAAATTCAGCTGGTTGCAGAGAGCAGTGGAACAGCTGAAATATTCAGGTCTGAATTTCTTTAGACTGTGGCAGATATACACATAATGTATAATAATGTCATCATTTAACGGGTTGCAACAAGCACTGTTGTGCCTGCTGTGTACTGAGTCACATTACACCACGGAGACCGTCCGTAGGATTCAACACATTTTTGCCGTATGCTTTAACTGAGGCAGAGCACCAGGTGGCTGAAGTGATAAAGTGTGTGCCGTTTCTATTGGAAAGTTCATATATATATATATAGATAGATAGATAGATAGATATATATATATATATATATATATATATATATATATATATATATATATACAGGTAGCCCTCAGTTTATGCCGGGGTTAGGTTCCAGAAGGAATGGTTGTAAATCGAAACCGATGTAAATTGAAACCCAGTTTATAATGTAAGTCAATGGGAAGTGAGGGAGATAGGTTCCAGACCCCTCTCAAAATTGTCATAAGTAACACCTAATACATTATTTTAAAAGCTTTGGAATGAAGACTTTAAATGCTAGACAGCATTATAAACCTAATAAAATAATCACACAACACAGAATATATAATTAAACTAAGTTAAATGAACAAAAACATTTGCTAAACAGCATTATAAACCTAATAAAATAATCACAAAACACAGACTTCACTTGCATTTTTCTGCAAACAGTTCTTTCTATGCATTCCAATCTGGACTGAGTTATAGACAGGATGATCTTGGTCCTTTGAAATCTGCCTGATAGCTTATGTCTGGTTAAAACTATTAAATTCAGCTTGCTTGGCTTTGCTGCAACACAAGCGGACAGCTCCACCTACTGGCTATTTTAATAAATGCACTGCTTCTCAATGCTTTTCAATAGCAGTCACATGACTGGAAAAAAAGGTTGTTATTCTGAAATGGTGTAAATTGAACCGTTGTAAAACGAGGGCCACCTGTATATATATATATATATATATATATATATATATATATATATATATATATATGTGTGTGTGTGTGTGTGTGTGTAAAGAAAAGAGGAGTGATAGATGATATTAGAGGGCGCACTGAACTGTCTACACAATACAGAGTAAAGGGTATCTATTTCAAGATCCCTTTATAATTATGGAGCAATGCAACAGTGTATAAGAAGGAGGGGCAAAAATGTATATAATAAGTGCCAAATATGTTTGTTGGAAAAAAATGATATACTAGTTAGGATGAATACCCCTGTAAATAAATCAATTAGGGAATATATTAAAAGCAATTAGCTATGTTAGTCTAGGGTTAAATGCTCCTCATGTTCAGAAAGTCAGAAGTTCACAATGCCCAAAATATAAACAGTATTATTAAAAAATATTATTAAAAAATAAATAAAAAATACACTTAATATTATCAAATGACAGACTGGTCAATATGTATAGTCAATGTAATGCAGATCAATATAGACCATATCATCAATACAATATCATTGGTAAAAAACAATAAATATAATAGATAGAGATAAACAGTCTATAGAGTTGCAATGCCTAGAACAGTAAATTCTGTAGTAGGTAAAAACGTTCATAAAGTGCAATGAATTGATTCACATCAAATAGGAGCCATATGTATGGTATGTACTGAGGTACACAAGATAAACTCCACAGTGTTTGAAAAAAGGAAAACCCCATAGGGTATCTACTTACACTCCTTACCCCCAATCGATATGAGGTAAGTGTTGCGCAGTGTTGGCAGAGTCTTTTTCCAGCTTCCACGGATGCAGATTACAGCTATAGGACCTCGCTGGTGTCTTTATTCATATGGCCGTTTGCATGTAAAACAGAGAGGAAATAATAGTGCAACCCTGTTTATTTTAAAGAAACAGTTAAATTTATTGAAAGACAGTCCACAGCAAAGTTCATAAAATATAATATAGTAGAACAGCAGACTAGTGTGTCCTAGTCTGCTGTTCTACTAAAATATATTTTATGAACTTTGCTGTGGACTGTCTTTTAAGTGCCGTAACTTTGATTGTGGGTCTCTGGACCGTACATATTCATGCCTTTTGATTACCTCATATGTCATTGAGGTTTTTTAGTGCGAGTAGTTTACTCCCAGGACATACTTGAAAACGAGAGAAATATCAATGTATCCTTCCTGGTAAAATATTTTATAAATAAATAAAATAAATAAATAATAAATTTAACTGTTTGTTTGAAATAAACAGGGTTGCACTATTATTTCCTCTCTGTTTTACATGCAAACGGCCATATGAATAAAGACACCAGCGAGGTCCTATAGCTGTTCTCCCTTGTAAATAGTATTTCCGTGCTATCCTTTTCAAAATTTAAATGCTCAAAGTTGTTCCCTTTAATTAGGTGAGGGAGGAAAGAGGGGGGGTGTTTTTATCCTCCAATGGGTAACGTTTGTATGGTATAAATAGAAGTGCGCGTTGGGGTCAATTTTGGACTATCTGAGGACCCGTAGTGCTCTGTGGGAGAATTCACTGACACCTGATACTTTGCTACGGACATTGCTACCAGAGCCGCGACTACGGAAGCCAGCAAGGAACTGAACCATCTTGTTCTGTGACGACTATCCTGAGGGACTCGCACAGTTTCACGGACTGACATTGTTCTTATTGTGTTTGCTGATACATCTGGAACCTTGATGTTTTTTAATAAATGCCTGATTAAACTTTTAACACTGTAAGTGTAATACATTAGCGTGGTATTTTGCGCCTTATGTATCTACACTTGAGTCTGTTTGCGCTTTGTTTTTTCACAGATCTTTGGGATTATAAATAGAAGTGACACCTGTGAGAAAGTATGGTCTATGATTACGGCTACGCATTGCCGAAACGCGTAAGACCGTTTCTATTACCTTTCCTACCTTGCCTTGATGCCCATGTACTTTTTAACTTATTGAATAAAGTCTATGTGGTTTAATAATTGGAAAGCTGGTTCCTGTGGATTCCTGTTTTTTACTGATTTATTGGAGGGAGAGGAGCCTTCCTATCCATTCTATCAGCCTTCCTACAGCCTAGGATCAAGTCCCGAATTGATTTGGAAGCAGAGTTTGCATACAGCGGTCAGTGGAGTAGGCGTGACAGCTTACACAAGCCGTTTGGATGCGGCACCTGATGTCACCCGGAAGTGTCGAATACAGACTTGCTGAATGTGAACGCCACGGAAAGTGAATACACCGATTGCAGCAGGACCAAGGTATGCCTGAGTGTAAAGGGGTAGGGTTGGCTATATGCCACAGTCCCCCGCCGGGTGAAAGTCCTGCAGCCTTCTTTGGAGTGGTGAGTCAGGTTACATATTCACGCCATAGATTACACGCCCATGCTCTCTGCAGTACACATTGTTATTTAGCTCATACGGGACATTGTTTAGTTCCACCTATGCATGTAACATGTGGATAATCTAACTTTTTATGGTACTTTATCACCTCCTTCTTTCTACTTGTATCTTGGTGTAGCATTTCGGCTAGTTTATCAGGACTTTTTATTATCTTTATACCATGGAGGCATCAGGGGAACAACATGCATATTTTTCTTTGGCAGCAGTGGATGATCAGGACTTGGCAGGTCTTTAATTAGAGGATTTTTTTTACTTTGGATTGTTCAAATACCAAATTGAGTGATTTATTTCATTCTTTGGAACTGTTACTGTTAAAAGAACTGAGACTCAAGTTTGATTCCTGGATTATGAATAAATATGTTTCCCTAAACATGATACCTAGGGGATTAAGAGTTAAGAAATTTCCAACATTTGAGGTTCAGGATAAAGATTTTATTAACAAATGGAATAGCATTCTTTCTGAATGTTCGATTAGGCTCATGGTGATGTTAATTAAGTATAAATATAAACAACTAGCTACTGTTAAGAATTAAATTGTATTATTGCAGGGGGAGCTGAATAGACATCAATTAAATATTGGGTATGGTGAGTTTGATAAAATGTTGCAGGAAGTAACATAATACAAGTTAAGCATGTGAAGTTTCGGCGAGATTAGAAAGATTATTCCACGTTGAATGTTTTCCTATTGCATAAAACACATAGACGTAGACGCACTTGGCAGAATCAAGGGGATGATGGTGAACATGATAGTACTACTGTTGAAACCAATGGTACTAATGTTAACAAATATAGAAGGTGGAGAAGGAGAAATAGAGGTAGAAAGAAGGTGACCTTTAAGGAGAATGACAATGTAAGCACAGATAAGGATTCTCTTTCTAATTTCTCCACATAATACAATGAAGGTTCGAACTCAGAAAATGAGAATGTAGCTATCAGTTTCCCACATGTAATGAGTAATAGTGTCCCATTGGCTATTAACCCTGATGTAACACATAGGATACAACAAAATGTAGAGGTTTCCAAGTCTGTAGCACAGACAGGAGCAATACCTAAGAGTACCAGCTATTGTAAAAATAATAATAAAAATACTAAGTTGTCAAAGGAAGGATTGAGTTTGTGCACAGATATGATCATAGATAGTGTTCCCGATAATCCCAATATGGGACCTCCCTCGGGTCAGGTTTTTTGGTCAGCTCTAAAAACAAAAGGAGGGAGCGGGACAGAGCACTCAGGGAACCAGAGAGGAATGAACAGATATGCTCTCAGGGAGTTAACAAAGAAATGGATGACAATATGGTTATCAACATCTCATCCTTTTCACTTACGGAATTTGAATATAAGGTGCTTAATAGAGGATTAGGATTTTGTCCAACTAGGAAATTTGATATTTTTCAGACTATTTTAGACCTGAACAAATTTGTTCGGAACCTTACTTTATGTAGACATTTTAGTGATACAGGAAATGAACACATTGACCCTCTGGAAAGAGTGGAAGGTTTGGCTACTAATGCTGGCTCTTTATTCCTGTTCAGTGGTATGTGTGATTTGGCCTCACTCCAAATGTTGGAGGGAGAACACATTTTTGAACCTTCATCTGTTTCACACTGCCCCCCCCCAGCTTCAAGAATAGATCTAAATTTTACCCAGTGCAGTCAAGAGGAAAAGCCCTTGAAAGCTTTCATAAGAGGGTTCTAGAAGATCTGAAATGTCTTGATGAGTCTGTTGCAGATAATCATTCTAATTTGACCAAGAAAGAGAAGGAGGCTATAGTCTCACTGCAAAACAACTTATCAATATTGATAAAAAAAATTCAGATAAAGGTGGTAATATTGTCATTATGGACAGACACATGTATATATCTGAGGCTCTGTGCCAACTTAATGATCGAGCCTCATATAAGACACTAAATAGGAATCCAACTGGATTTTTTTCAAACTCAACTTAGATCATTGTTAGATGATGCCTTTTTCTTTGGTATCATTGACAAAGACACTTTTGATTTTTTATACATACTTAGTCCCCTTACACGCATGTTTCACCACTTGCCTAAGACCCATAAGGGTTTGGACAACATTAAAGGACGACCAATAGTTGCGGGAATTGGTACTTTACCCTAAGGGGAAATGTCCAAATTGGGCCCAATTAGCCATCATGTGACTCGTTAGTGTTACAAGGTCTCAGGTGTGTTAAATTTGGTGTTATCGCTCTCACACTCTCTCATACTGGTCACTGGAAGTTCAACATGGCAGCTCATGGCATAGAACTCTCTGAGGATCTGAAAAAAAGAATTGTTGCTCTTCATAAAGATGGCCTAGGCTATAAGAAGATTGCCAAGACCCTGAAACTGAGCTGCAGCACAGTGGGCAAAACCATACAGCGGTTTCACAGGACAAGTTCTGCTCAGAACAGGCCTCGCCATGGTCAACCAATGAAGTTGAGTGCACGTGCTCAGTGTCATATCAAGAGGTTGTCTTTGGGAAATAGACGTATGAGTGCTGCCAGCACTGCTGCAGAGGTTGAAGGGGTGGGGGGGTCAGTCTGTCAGTGCTCAGACTATACTGCGGACATTGCATCAAATTGGTCTGCATGGCTGTTGTCCCAGAAGGAAGCCTCTTCTAAAGATGATGCACAAGAAAGCCGGCAAACAGTTTGCTGAAGACAAACAGACTAAGGACATGGATTACTGGAACCATGTCCTGTGGTCAGATGAGACCAAGATAAACTTATAAGGTTCGGATGGTGTCAAGCGTGTGTGGCGGCAACCAGGTGAGGAGTACAAAGACAAGTGTGTCTTGCCTACAGTCATGCATGGTGGTGTGTCAAGGTTTGGGCCTGCATGAGTGCTGCCAGCACTGGGGAGCTACAGTTCATTGAGGGAACCATGAATGCCAACATGTACTGTGACATACTGAAGCAGAGCATGATCCCCCCTTCGGAGACTGGGCCGCAGGGCAGTATTCAAACATAATGACCCCAAACACACCTCCAAGATGACCACTGCCTTTCTAAAGAAGCTGAGGGTAAAGGTGATGGACTGGCCAAGCATGTCTCTAGACCTAAACCCTATTGAGTATCTGTGGGGCATCCTCAAATGGAAGGTGGGGGAGCACAAGGTCTCTAACATCCACCAGCTCCGTGATGTCGTCATGGAGGGGTGGAAGAGGACTGCAGTGGAAACCTGTAAAGCTCTGGTGAACTCCTTGCCCAAGAGGGTTAAGGCAGTGCTGAAAAATAATAGTGGCCACACAAAATATTGACACTTTGGGCCCAATTTGGACATTTCCATTTAGGTGTGTACTCACTTTTGTAAATATTTACAAAAATGTGAGGGGTGTACTCACTTTTGTGAGATACTGTATATATATATATATATATATATATATATATATATATATATATATATATATATATATATATATATACACACACACACACACACACATATATATATATACACACAAATATATATGTATATACACACACATATATATATACACACAAATATATATATATATATATATATATATATATACACACAGACACATATATATATATATATATATATATATATATATATATATATATATATACACATACACACGCATATATATATATATACACACACATATATATATATATATATATATATATATACACACACATATATATATATATATACACACACATATATAAATACATGTATGTGTGTAAGTTTAATTTATTATAAATTAAAAAATGTGAGTTTATGTTGCCTAAGCCCTGGTAATAGGAGTCATGTGCCCTATCAGCTGACCTAGAAGAGTTGCAAATAACCTATATTGCTTTTTACAAAGCTTGTCAATAAGATATTTTATCTTTTGGTTATATATCTCTACATTCCTTATTTGTAACCAATAGCGGTTCATTAGTGGAAAAATAAATGTTATCCTGTGTCTAAAGTCTAGAATTTCATTTTCAGGGAAAGTAAAATAAATATATTTTAATTCTGAGCAGTCAGTCAGCAGTTTGCTGGATGCAAGCTGTTTATGAAGACAGACTTGTAATCTAATTCCTGTGTAAGAAGGTATCTATAAACATGTCATTGTTCATGTGCATCAAAAATATATTTTTTATGGGCTTGCCCATAAAAAATCAATTTGGTACTTGAGCTTAATATCCCTGGACTTTTAAAAGACACCAGAAGCCCCTAGGATCTTTTTCACCTGATTAATGTCAAGGATATCCATTCATTAGTTTGGGCTCTAGACATGACTACATTTTCTCCTACCTCCATATTAAACTGTACTTCTTTATTTGCAAATAGATGTGTTTAAAGTGAATCCAAATTTGACTTTCTATCTAAATTACAGTCAAATTCATATTGTAGTCAAGAGGCATAAGCTTCTAAAATTAGGCTTATAAATTATAACTATTAATTCTCTAAAGGCAGTTTTTACCTTGAAAATAATGTGTCTTGCAAAGGAATGTTCCATGCTTTTAAACATGTGAAGGCAATGTATAATGTACAATAGGGCTTCCAAAATCGTAATTTAGAAATAATATAAAACAAATAAATCAAATATTGGAACAAAAATAAATATTTGTTTAATCACATTATAAATCATAACAAAATTGTTCGGCTAAAAATGTAATTTCATGTAAAAATTAATCTCTTATGTAAAAAGCAAATTTCATAGAATTTTTTTGCATGAGCAGTGTAATTTCATTGCGATTTCTACTTTTCCTATATAATTTTAATACCAATTTTACTTTAAGAAAAGACTGTAAAGTTTGGAGCATTGCCAATATTGTTTGTTTCTGTGCATCTGGGAACTATGAATGAGATTTAAAGGCTCTTTTTTATTGTTTAAAAAGATAGATAATCCCTTTATTACCCATTCCCCAGTTTTGCATAACCAGCAGAGTTATATTAAAATATATTTTACCACTGTGATTACCTTGTATCTAAGCCTCTGCAGGCTGCCCCTATATCTCAGTTCTTTTGACCAACTTGTATTTTAGCCAATCAGTGCTGACTAATAAATAACTCCACGGGAGTGAGCACAATGTTGTCTATATAGCACACATGAACTAGCGCTGTATAGCTGCACAAAACTGTCAAAATGCACTGAGATAAGACACGACTTTCAAGGGCATAGACATTTGCATATGGGCCTACCTAGGTTTAGCTATCAGCAAAGAATACCAAAAGAACAAAGCAAATTTGATAATAAAAGTAAAAATTGGAAAGTTGTTTAAAATTGTCATAAATAATATATATTTATATAAAACATTGCTATATGAGTTTTCTGGGAACAGTCATAAAAGCAGGTCATACTAAAGTGAACAGTCCTTCAGTCATGGAAGAGGGGCATACATGTCTTGGCCTGAGGCAGATGTTGGTTGTAGGAGACTATTATTAGGAAGGTTGATAGGGTAGTTTGTCACCCAGACACCTTAAATAGGACAGTTTTTTTTTACTTCCAGGGGCTTGTGTTAGGCATATGGTGGAGCGTATTGATGATAGATTGTTAGAGCATCTCAGTCTGATGTTGCAGTCATAGTGCATACTGACACTAATGACACTAATGAAGGAATCAGTGGGAGATGGAGTGTCTTAAAAATGACTTCAGGGAGTTAAGGTAGCAAACTTAAAGCAAGGACCTCCAAGGTGATATTTTGGAGATATTACCAGTGCCGTGTACTAACCCAGTAAGGCAGAAGGAGCTAAGGTCAGTTAATTCCTACTTAAAAACATGGTGTATAAATAAGGGATTTTACTTTTTAGAGCACTAGGCTGAATTTTCACTTGGGTACAATTGTACAGTAAGGATGGTTTGCACCTGAATGACATACGTGCATGTGTGTTGGGGGAGAGGATGGTAGCTTGTTTAGAGAATATTTTAAACTAGGCAAAGGGGGGTGGGGCAGTTTAAGCAAGCATTATAGAACAGACAGATCAGTCTGTGAATATGCCATACCTAGAATATCTCAAGGAAGGGATGACAGAAGGGTACACAAGAAATCTAACATTAGAAAGTTTGGAGGAAAGCGCACCAAGAAGCAGCAAAAAGCACATGAAAATTAAATGTATGACAGCAAATGCAAGGAGCATGACGGGTAAAATGCGGGAGCTGGAGCTCTTAGTTGCAGAAGAGGACTATGATATTTCAGTATAACTGAAACCTTGTGGGATGATTCACATGACTGGACAGTTAAAGGGCCATGATTCCCAAATGTTGAAACACTTGAAAGTGAAAGCTGATAGAAAATATCACCTGAACATCTCTATGTAAAAAAGAAAGATATTTTATCTCAAGAGTTCCTCAGTAGCCACATCCCATTGTAAAGGACTTTTAAGCAGCAAATCAGTATGTCTGTCCCGGGACAGCTAAGGGATTGAGCCTCGTGAACTCTCACATTATGGGCGCGATCCGATATCGATCGCAGTTTGCGGCGCAAGCGAGGGAACCGGCGTCGCCCGCAGTTTCAGCTCGCAACTCGAGCTATCCCATATAGGTCGCCGTCAGATGCTAACGTGCCGTAAGTCTCACAAACCAGCGATGTCCAGAAATCTGCGTAAGTACAAATTTCTGGCGTCGCCAGTGACTTGCGCCACGTTAGAATCTGCCGGCGCCTATAAAACCTGACTAAAGTCTAAAACACCCGCACTGTCTAACACGCCTCCCTAACATAGCCCGCACTGTCTAACACGCCTCCCTAACATAGCCCGCACTGTCTAACCCTCTATCCGCTATCCCCCCTCACTAGCCTAACAATAAAAATGCTATTAACCCCTAAACCGCCGCTCCTTTACCCCGCCGCAACCTAATAAAATTATTAACCCCTAAACCGCCGCTCCCGTACCCCGCCGCCAGCTATATTATATCTATAACCCCCTAAAGTGAGCCCCTAACACCGCCGCCATCTATATTAAAATTATTAACCCCTAATCTAAGCCCCTTACACCGCCGCCATCTCTATTAAAATGATTAACCCCTAATTTAATCTACCTACCCTGCCGCCAGCTATATTATCTATATTAACCCTAAGTATATTATAGTTAATATAGGTATTACATTATATATATTAACTATATTAACCCTAATTATATTAGGGTTAATATAGTTAATATAGTTACTATAGTATTTATATTAACTATATTAACTCTATCTAACCCTAACACCCCTAACTAAATTTATATTAAATTAATCTAATTAATTTATAAACTAAAATATTCCTATTTAAATCTAAATACTTACCTATAAAATAAACCCTAAGATAGCTACAATATAATTAATAATTACATTATAGCTATGTTAGGGTTAATATTTATTTTACAGGTAAATAGTTAATTATTTTAACTAGGTATAATAGATATTAAATAGTTATTAACTATTTAATATCTACCTAGTTAAAATAATTACCCAATTACCTGTAAAATAAATCCTAACCTAAGTTACAAATACACCTACACTATCAATAAATTTAATAAACTACAAACATCTATCTAAAAATACAATTAAATTAACTAAACTAAATTACAAAAAAAAACAAACACTAAATTACAAAAAATAAAAAAAAGATTACAAGATTTTTAAGCTAATTACACCTATTCTAAGCCCCCTAATAAAATAATAAACCCCCAAAATAACAAAAATTCCCTGCCCTATTCTAAATTAAACAAATTTCAAAGCTCTTTACCTTACCAGCCCTTAAAAGGGCCTTTTGTGGGGCATGCCCCACAGAATTCAGCTCTTTTGCATTCAACAAATACAATCACCCCCCCCCCCCATTACAACCCACCACCCACATACCCCTATTCTAAACCCACCCAAACCCCCCTTAAAAAATCCTAACACTACCCCCCTGAAGATCTCCCTACCTTGTCTTCACCACACCGGGCCGAACTCCTGATCCGATCCGGGCGATGTCGTCCTCCAAGCGGCAAAGAAGAAATCTTCCTCCGGCGACGTCTTCCTCCAAGCGGCAGCAAAGTCTTCATTCTTCCGGCGGCATCTTCAATCTTCTTTCTTCGCTCCGCCGCCGCGGAGCATCCATCCCGGCCGACTGCTAAACTTGGAATGAGGTACCTTTAAATGACGTCATCCAAGATGGCGTCCGCCGAATTCCGATTGGCTGATAGGATTCTATCAGCCAATCGGAATTAAGTTAAAAAAATCTGATTGGCTGATTGAATCAGCCAATCAGATTCAAGTTCAATCCGATTGGCTGATCCAATCAGCCAATCAGATTGAGCTCGCATTCTATTGGCTGTTCCGATCAGCCAATAGAATGCAAGCTCAATCTGATTGGCTGATTGGATCAGCCAATCGGATTGAACTTGAATCTGATTGGCTGATTCAATCAGCCAATCAGATTTTTTTAACTTAATTCCGATTGGCTGATAGAATCCTATCAGCCAATCGGAATTCGGCGGACGCCATCTTGGATGACGTCATTTAAAGGTACCTCATTCCAAGTTTAGCAGTCGGCCGGGATGGATGCTCCGCGGCGGCGGAGCGAAGAAAGAAGATTGAAGATGCCGCCGGAAGAATGAAGACTTTGCTGCCGCTTGGAGGAAGACGTCGCCGGAGGAAGATTTCTTCTTTGCCGCTTGGAGGACGACATCGCCCGGATCGGATCAGGAGTTCGGCCCGGTGTGGTGAAGACAAGGTAGGGAGATCTTCAGGGGGGTAGTGTTAGGATTTTTTAAGGGGGGTTTGGGTGGGTTTAGAATAGGGGTATGTGGGTGGTGGGTTGTAATGGGGGGGGGGGGGTGATTGTATTTGTTGAATGCAAAAGAGCTGAATTCTTTGGGGCATGCCCCACAAAAGGCCCTTTTAAGGGCTGGTAAGGTAAAGAGCTTTGAAATTTGTTTAATTTAGAATAGGGCAGGGAATTTTTGTTATTTTGGGGGTTTATTATTTTATTAGGGGGCTTAGAATAGGTGTAATTAGCTTAAAAATCTTGTAATCTTTTTTTTATTTTTTGTAATTTAGTGTTTGTTTTTTTTTGTAATTTAGTTTAGTTAATTTAATTGTATTTTTAGATAGATGTTTGTAGTTTATTAAATTTATTGATAGTGTAGGTGTATTTGTAACTTAGGTTAGGATTTATTTTACAGGTAATTGGGTAATTATTTTAACTAGGTAGATATTAAATAGTTAATAACTATTTAATATCTATTATACCTAGTTAAAATAATTAACTATTTACCTGTAAAATAAATATTAACCCTAACATAGCTATAATGTAATTATTAATTATATTGTAGCTATCTTAGGGTTTATTTTATAGGTAAGTATTTAGATTTAAATAGGAATATTTTAGTTTATAAATTAATTAGATTAATTTAATATAAATTTAGTTAGGGGTGTTAGGGTTAGATAGAGTTAATATAGTTAATATAAATACTATAGTAACTATATTAACTATATTAACCCTAATATAATTAGGGTTAATATAGTTAATATATATAATGTAATAACTATATTAACTATAATATACTTAGGGTTAATATAGATAACATAGCTGGCGGCGGGGGTAGGTAGATTAAATTAGGGGTTAATAATTTTTATATAGGTGGCGGCGGTGTAAGGGGTCAGATTACGGGATAGATAAGGTAGATGGCGGCGGTTTTAGGGGCTCACAGTAGGGGGTTAGTTTATGTAGATGGCGGCGGGGTCCGGGAGCGGCGTTTTAGGGGGTAATAACTTTATTAGGGATTTGGGGGGGGGGGGGGGATCGCGGTTGACAGGGAGATAGACATTGCGCATGCGTTAGGTGTTAGGTTTATTTTAGAAGATCGCGGTTGACAGGGAGATAGACATTGCGCATGCGTTAGGTGTTAGGTTTATTTTAGCAGCTAGTTTAGGGAGTTACGGGGCTCCAATAGTCAGCGTAAGGCTTCTTACGGCTGCTTTTTGTGGCGAGGTGAAAATGGAGTAAGTTTTCTCCATTTTCGCCACGTAAGTCCTTACGCTGCATATTGGATACCAAACTGCGCGGGTTTGGTATACCTGCCTATAGCCCAAAAAACTGCGGGCGACGGCAGAAATATACGCGCGTAACTTCTAGCTTACGCCGTATATAGGATACCAAATCCGCGCAATTCTTGGCGTCGCCGGCTTTTGCGGGCGACGATTTTTATCGGATCGACCCCTATTTCCCTATTCAGTGTAAGGAAGTTTAGTATGAAATCTCATGAGAGTTAAGTGAAATCTCATGAGATCACAGTAAAAGAGTTCATGACCTCAGCACTGTTGATGCTGATTGGCTGCAGTTCATTTCTTCACTTTTTAAATCTTTTTTTACCTGCAGCTGGGCAGCAGCTGAGTATAACTTTTTACACAGAACTTACTCTGGTGAGCTGAGGAGGTTGTGAGGTAAAATATCTTCTTTTTTTACATAGAGATGCTCAGGTGATATTTTTCTGACAGTTTTTTTACAGTTATACTGCATCAGTTTCAAGTGATTTAGCATATGAGTATTATGTCCCTTTAAGTTAAATCTCATGAGATCACAGTAAGAGAGTTTATGACCGCAGCACTGCTGATGCTGATTGGCTGCTGTTCATTTCTTCATATATTTTTTTTTACCTGCAGCTGGTCAGCAGCTAAATTATAACTTTTTACACAGAACTTACTATACTGAGCTGAGGAGATTGTGAAGTAAAATATCTTCCTTTTTTACATAGAGATGCTCAGGTGATATTTTCCTGTCATCTTTTTATAGTTATACTGCATCAGTTTCAAGTTATTTAGCATATGAGTATTATGTCCCTTTAACTAATTAATAAAATGCGTGGATGAATTTGCATGTATATTAAACCTGACCTTAAAAGGACACTCAGGTCAAATTAAATTTTCATGATTCAGATACAGCATGTAATTTTAAACAACTTTCCAATTTACTTCCATTAAAAAAATGTGCACAGTCTTTTATATTTACACTTTTTGAGTTACCAGCTCCTACTGAGCATGTGCAAGAATTCAGACTATATGTATATGCATTTGTGATTGGCTGATTGCTATCACATGGTACAGGGGGAGAGGAAATATACATAACTTTGAAATTTGTTAAAAAAAATCTACTACTTATTTGAAATTTAGAGTAAATGCTTTTGTATTGTATAAATAAAAATAGAGAAGCGCTCAACCTGGGAATGAACAATAGCATAATAGCTTGTTCTATGGCTATTTACCACCCTAGAAGCAGCCTCTTTTTGCTCAATATGTGCCTTTAACAGAGAACTTTCCTGTAGCATATCAGTCTGATCCTGACTTTACAGTACAGTCCAGCACCGAAATACCAGGCAATCCCTCTCTGAACGAGAGAAACGGCAAAACCCCAGACGTACGTTTCTGACTAGTGTGGGCCTCGTCAGTGAGGTGCAGCCATATCCCTCTAGGCACACTGAGCAACGGGTCCATGTCTGGATTCCCGCATCACACCTAGGGAGACTTCCCTAAGAGTCATAATTTGCATAAATAAAAAGAGAGAAGTGCTCAACCTGGGAACGAACAATAGCATAATAGCTTGTTCTATGGCTAGTTACCACCCTAGAAGCAGACTCTTTTTGCTCAATATGTGCCTTTCACAGAGAAGAACTTTCCTGTAGCATATCAGTCTGATCCTGACTTCACAGTACAGTCCAGCACCGAAATACCAGGCAATCCCTCTCTGAACGAGAGAAATGGCAAAACCCCAGACGTACGTTTCAGCCTAGTGTGGGTCTCGCCAGTGAGGTGCAGTCATATCCCTCTAGGCACACTGAGCAACGGGTCCACGTCTGGATTCCCGCATCACACCTAGGGAGACTTCCCTAAGAGTCATAATTTACATAAATAAAAAGAGAGAAGCGCTCAACCTGAGAACAAACAATAGCATAATAGCTTGTTCTATGGCTAGTTACCACCCTAGAAGCAGACTCTTTTTGCTCAACATGTGCCTTTCACAGAGAAGAAATTTCCTGTAGCATATCAGTGTGATCCTGACTTCACAGTACAGTCCAGCACCGAAATACCAGGCAATCCCTCTCTGAACGAGAGAAACGGCAAAACCCCAGACGTATGTTTCGGCCTAGTGTGGGCCTCGTCAGTGAGGTGCAGCCATATCCCTCTAGGCACACTGAGCAACGGGTCCACGTCTGGATTCCCGCATCACACATAGGGAGACTTCCCTAAGAGTCATAATTTGCATAAATAAAAAGAGAGAAGTGCTCAACCTGGGAATGAACAATAGCATAATAGCTTGTTCTGTGGCTAGTTACCACCCTAGAAGCAGCCTCTTTTTGCTCAATATGTGCCTTTCACAGAGAAGAACTTTCCTGTAGCATATTAGTCTGATCCTGACTTCACAGTACAGCCCATCCCCAAAATACCAGGCAATCCCTCTCTAAACGAGAGAAACGGCAAAACCCCAGACGTACGTTTCGGCCTAGTGTGGGCCTCGTCAGTGAGGTGCAGCCATATCCCTCTAGGCACACTGAGCAACGGGTCCACGTCTGGATTCCCGCATCACACCTAGGGAGACTTCCCTAAGAGTCATAATTTGCATAAATAAAAAGAGAGAAGCGCTCAACCTGGGAATGAACAATAGCATAATAGCTTGTTCTATGGCTTGTTAGCAGCCTCTTTTTGCTCAACATGTGCCTTTCACAGAGAAGAACTTTCCTGAAGCATATCAATCTGATCCTGATAATTTGCATTTGTTGATTATGCAAATTTACTGTGTTTACTGGTCCTTTAAATCTACAATAAGGGAAGTTATTTATGTTGATACCGGTTGAAATAAAGAGTTGGGAAAAAATCCTAAAAAAATATTACTAGGAACATGCTACAAGCCCCCCAACTTTAGTGACATGGAGGAAACTCAACTACTAATGCAAATAGGTAAGGCTGCTAATAAGGGCCATTGGTAGTTTATTGTAGGCTAGGGTTTTTTTTTTATTTTGGGGGGGCTATTAGATTAGGTGTAATTCTTTTTTTATGTTTGGTCATTTGTTTCTTATTTTCTGTAATTTAGTGTTTGTCTTTTTTATATAATTTAGTAATTTTATTTTTTGTAATTTTAGTGTTTATTTTTTTTTGTAATGTTAGGTTTTAGTGTAAGGCAGGTTAGGTTTTATTTCACAGCTAAATTTGTATTTATTTTAACTAGGTAGTTAGTAAATAGTTAATAACCATTTACTAACTAGTGTACCTAGTTCAAATAAATACAAACTTACCTGTGAAATAAAAATAAAACCTAAGCTAGCTACAATATAACTATTAGTTATATTATAGCTAGCTTAGGTTTTATTTTACAGGTAAATTTGTATTTAGTTTTAAATAGTTATTATTTAGTTAATAATTGTAACTTTAGTTTAGCTGTATTTTAATTATGTTAAAGTTAGGGGGTGTTAGGCTTAGGGTTACATTAGGGTTAGGTTTAGGGGTTAATTGATTTATTTAATGGTAGTGATGTGGGAGGCCAGAGGTTTAGGGGTTAATAACTTTAGTATACATTGGGAGCGGCAGATTAGGGGTTAATAGTTTTATGTAGGTGGCGGCGATGTTGGGGGTGGCAAATTAGGGGTTAATAACTGTATGTAGATGTTGGCGATGTCGGTGGGGGGCAGATTAGGGGTGTTTAGACTCGGGGTTTATGTTAGGGTGTTAGGTTTAAGCGTAACTTTTTATTTCCCCATATACATCAATGGGGCTGCATTACAGAGCTTTTCATTCCCGCGATAGCAGGTGTTAGGCTTTTTTTTTTTTGCCGGCTCTCGCCATTGATGTCTATGAGGAAATCGTGCACGAGCACGTCAAAGCAGCGCTTGATTTCGGTGCGGTATGGAGCTCAACACAACCATATTGCCCGCACAAGCCTGCTTTTTTAAAACTCGTAATACCAGCGCTATAGGGAGGTGAAATAACGCCGCTTTTGTGGCGGTCATTAAAATCCCTATAGCGCTCAAAACTCATAATCTAGATGTTAATTAGGTACTGAAAAATTCTAATTACTGTGCTGGTATAGAATAGTAAAAAAAAATATGACAATGAAAACTAAATATTTTTACATTTTTCAGAGTATAGTAAGCACCATTAAACCAACTTTACTTGTGCAGTTTTTGTTCTTTTTTAATAGAAATGCTGGTGTATCTTTAATTGTTTTGTGAGCTGGGGAATTTTATAATAAACTACTTTAATCTCTGTGGACTGTATCAATTTCCAGTCTTAAAACAATTTCAGAAATGAACTAGAGTTTCATACAAAATAGATCAATATTTTGAGAAACTATCCTGTTAATATAATATTTGTTCCCAGGTCTCTAGTTACATACAGCTTAAAAGGTTACATGCAATGTTGATATTACTAGGTGTACAAATTGAGTTCACAAAAACCCCACAGGATTTTTTTAGAAGGTCCTAAAACAACAAAGATGACATCAGAAGAAGAAGGCACCAATATATCATATATAACAGTTAAAAAAAAAAAAAAAAAAAAAAAGATGATTAAAGGGACACTCAAGTCAAAATTAAACGTTGATGATTCAGATAGAGCATGCAATTTTCCAATTTACCTCCATTAACAAAAATGTGCACAGTGTTTTCATTTACACTTTTTAATCACCAGCTCCTACTGAGCATGTGCAAGAATTCACAGAATATACACACATGCATTTGTGATTGGCTGATGGTTGTCACATGATACAGGGGGAGTGGAAATAGACATATCTGAAATTTGCCAGAAAAAAATCTACTCTTCATTTAAAGTTCAGACTATGGGGTAGATTTATCAAGCAGTGGATGCTGCTTTCTACGCCTGAGGTTTCCGGCTCGCCGGAAAACCTAAGTTAAGAAGAAGCAGTCGTGGCGGACTGCAATCATCCCGGTCCTATGGGATGATTGACACCCACAGTCAACTACAAAATTGTTATTGTTTAAAAAGATAGATAATCCTTTTATCACCCATTCCCCAGTTTTCCATAACCAACAGGTTTATATTATTACACATTTTACCTCTATGATTACCTTGTATCTAAGCCTCTGCAGACTGCCCCTGATCACATGACATTTTATTATCTATTGACTTGCATTTTAGCCAATTAGTGCAGTGTCCTGCACAACTCCCTGTGAGAGAGCACAATGTTATCTATATGGCCCACATGGATTAGCAATCTTTTGTTATGAAAAGCTAATAAAAAAGTATGTGAAAAGAGGTTGTCTGTAGTGGCTTAGAAACGGGCAGAAATTTAGAGGTTTAAAGGTTATAAAGTATATTAATATGTTGGTTGTGCAAAGCTGGGGAATGGGTAGTAAAAGGCATTATCTATCTTTTTAAACAATAACAATTTTGGTGTAGACTGTCCCTTTAATTGGCTTTAGCTGGGCGAGATAAAAAAAAGACAACTGGCTTTTAAACCTAGGATAACAAGGGTGAGTTCCATTATTTATAGAGAAGAAGATTTCACTTGTGTCTCTAAATACATTTAAAAAAAATATTTGTTTATAATTTTGCTTTGAATACATCATTATACTTTGCATTCATTTAGTGTTTAATGTTGCTTTAAACAACATATACTGCAAGCAGAAATGTTTATTTAAAAGGACATGAAACCCAAACTTTTTCTTTCATTATTCAGATCAAACAATTTTAAACATTTTTCCGATGTATTTTTATTATTACATTTACTTTGTACTCTTGGAATCCTTTTTTGAAGGAGCAGCAATGCGCTACTGGGAGTGAGCTGAACACTTTAGATAAGTCAATGACAAGAGGCATATAAGTGCAGCCACCAATCAACAGATAGCTCCAAGTAGGGCTTTGCTGCTCCTGAGCCTACCTACCACCTAGGTATTCTTTTCAATAAAGGATACAAAGAAAATTAAGCAAATTAGATAATAGAAGTAAATTGGAAAGTTGTCTAAAATTGTATAGTCTATCAGAATCATACAAGAAAAAATTTGGGTTTCATATCCTTATAAAGGGACATTGTACATTAGATTTTTCTTTGCATAACTATTTTGAAGATGATCCATTTATATAGCCCATCTGGGAGTGTTTTTGTAACAATGTAAAGTTTTGCTTATTTTTTTTAAGAACATTGTGCTGATTTTCAGACTCCTAACCCAGCCCCACAGTATCAAATGTATACATACGTTTACAGACTCCTGCTGGCTCCTGTTAATGCTATCTGTATTTTCATATGCAGGGAAGGGCCAGTTTACGAGTGGAGCTGTATTTATCGCTCCTACTCGCACAGGTAGAAGTACGTTTTTGTGAGAGTCAGGTAGCGCTTGCACAAAAAAAGGCGAAGTTAGCATATCACAACCTCATTAACCTATTTCACCATAGAAGTCAATGGATCAAAAAAATTATTACATGATTATATATTGGTATAGATATATACATATATATATGTAGGAATATGTATTTATACATACATAGAACATATTCTGCTATGTGCGGAACGTTGGAATGTGAAATATATATATATATATATATATATATATATATATACACATTTTTCTGATGGTATTTTGGTACAAAATATATCTATACCTGTATGTATGTGTCAATATGTGTATATGTATGTATTTATGTGTTTATATGTGTACATATATTTGTAAATACATATATACACATATAAATATATAAATAGATATTTATACACATATAAACATATATATATATATATATATATATATATATGTATTTTTTTTATTTTCCGTAACACCTGAGACCTCAAATGTTTGAGCATGTTTAACATTTTTATGCAATCATTTTTGTAATAATTTTTATTAGTGTTATTATGAGTGTCACTGTACTTTTAAATGTATTTTTCATGTGTTTCGTGACACTTTTTTGTTTTGCAAAACAGTTAACCAGAGCTCTGAAGTCATGCTAACCCAATGTGTGTTAAATTCAATTGCGCTCAAACGATTGCGTTTACTTTTAACTTGTAATACGAGCGCTACATCAAATGCACGCATACAGCCACGATAAACCTGATTTCGCTTGAGCATAACTGTTAGAGTGCACCACTCGAAATCTGGCCCATAATGTTATTTTAATAAATGAGTATGTACTATTGTCAAGATAATAAGACATGTGCGCAGCAGAAAAATTTGTTTTGGTTTGTTTCAGACCGATTCGGATTTATTCGAATTTCATTTTGGATACATTCGAATTCGGATACATTTGAATGTATTCGTTTCGGCTTCATTCGGATTCGAATAAATTCGGATGTATTCGTTTCGGATTCAATTTGTAAATTCGGAAGTACGGTATGTTTTATGTTGATTCAGATGGTTCCAAGTTACACAAACGGAATTATTTCACTGTTCTATCTCACTAAATTAAATTTTTATACTGAATTGTGATTATAAATTAAATTTTTATACTGAATTGTGATTAGTCCATGGCCATTCGAATGTAACGAATAAATCCAAACTAATTTGAATGTATTTGTTACAAATGCGTTCAGATTAGTTTAGCTTCGTTGCTAGGGTAATTCGGAAATTTGAAACAAACATGTCTAAAGATAATCTTTGATTCTAATACATTATTATAACTAGCATGTATTTACTATTTTAATAACCATTTAAACCAGGGGCGTCAAACTGGCGGCCCGCGGGCCTCATGCGGCCCTCGACCTAATTTTGTTTGGCCCACACCACCTCCATGAAAAATAATAATTATGATATGCTTACTACTTAAAGAGCGAGTGCGCT
Organism: Bombina bombina; assembly: GCF_027579735.1. Classification (NCBI taxonomy): domain Eukaryota; kingdom Metazoa; phylum Chordata; class Amphibia; order Anura; family Bombinatoridae; genus Bombina; species Bombina bombina. The sequence goes on from NC_069502.1 coordinate 734,244,526, forward strand.
TACTGTTAGGGATGCGCATACTTTAATACCCCTCAGTCTTTAATGAGTAACATTGTTATTAAAAAGAAAAAGGCAAACACAGATAAATACATAATGATTTATTTGACACACAAAGCGCTTCTTTATTTGTGTTCATACTATCTATGGCAGCACTGATTTCACGCATCATTTCTGTCCCTTCCTTTCCATAATTTTCTCTTTAACTAAAATCACAGACTTTATATTTAATAAATATATATTTTATATGTATTTATTTTATATTATATACAACAGGTATATGTCTATCACTATATAAACAGTGGGTCACTTTGCCGTCAGCATTGTGATCCACTATTTATAATGCAGAGGAAATTTTATACTATGCGCATGCGTATGCTAAACTGTGAGCGCGCCCGGAACAGGGCTGCTAGAGAAAAAAATAGCACAGACTCTGTGGGAGAGCAACCCAATGGAGCGTGTGTGTCACCTTCCTAAAACCATTAGATCACGTTTTATCAAGCCAGAGTAATTTAAAGGGACATGCAACCCAAAATTTTTCTTTCTTGATGCAGATAGAGAATACAATTTTAAACAACTTTCCAATTAATTTCTATTATTTAATTTGCTTCCTTCTCTTCTTATCCTTTGCTGAAATGTTTATCTAGACAAGCCCAGGAGCAACACAGAACCTAGGTACTAGCTGTTGATTGGTGGCTGCATATATATGTCAATTGTGATTGGCTCACACATGAGTTCAGTTAGAAATCATTAGTGCACTGCTGCTCATTTAACAAATTATACCAAGAGAATGAAACAAATTAGATAATAGAAGTAAATTAGAAAGTTGTTTAAAATTATATTCTCTATCTGAATCATTACAGAAAAAAATTGGGTTTCATGTCCCTTTAATTAAGAGTTACAAAACACAATCTTTTGAAATGCATATAGTTATAGCAAACGCCACTGCTTTGTTTAGCAATGACAAGATATGTAGGTAGTGTGCGGCCCACGTGAGTTGCACTTGTATGGAAAATGGCCCTTGACTCAAATGGGTTTGGCACCCCTGATTTAAACCAATATCTGTTGTTGAATGGATAGATTCTAGAAGGCAAAGGTCAATTTTGTTTGCAAAATAATCTTCCAAAATTAATCAATATTTTAGTTAAAATATTTTTATTTAGATCTTAATTTTACATTTGGATTGACCTTCATTCTTAAATCATTGTTCTACATCTCTATAGAAATTTATTGGTGAAATCTAACAAAATTACTTAGGGGATAAAGCCCAGAACATCTGAGAACATCTTCCTATATTTTTAAATATTATCTCTTTCTTTATTGGCCACTTTAATGGCATACATAGCTAGAATGCTGACAAAGCACGACAGATTTAATATGGAATATCAGGCTTGCAAAATAAAATGGGGAAATCTGTAAACTAAAGCAAAAAAAAAAATGTGTGTGCTTTACAGTAAACATGATATCACCATCAATAAATAGCAACTGCTGTGTTCAATAGATAGGCAAAATATATTTTCTCTTCAGTAAGTTACTTCATTTAAAGGAACAAAATTTGAATGCACATAGATTAATTACCTCTTTGAATAGAAAAATATTTACAATATACATGTATTGGCAAAAATGCTTCTAGTAAAAGTTATCACTGTTTTAGTTTTAACATATTCCTCTGCACGTGCACGTGCACATGAAGCATAGCTAGATATTCTCAGTGCACCAGAATTTTAAATACTTCAGCTGCTCAGAGTGCCAGTAGGGCTTGTATCATGTCAGCAATTAAGTAATTGAGTCATTGCCAGATGGAACAAGCACCTTAGGCTCTCTGAGTGCTGTGTTTAAAATGCTGGTGCACAGGGCATACTTAAATACACTTTTGAAACAGCTATAGCTTTTATTAGAAGCATTTTTGCTAATACATGAAAATTACAAAAATACTTCTATTAAAAATTGAAATGCATCCATGTGGATTTCAATTTTGGCTGAAATTTCCCTTTAAGCATCAGCTGCACACTGCATACCAATTATTAACTAGGAACAAGCTGGCTGCAGACACACACAATGCAATATCTGCTCTATGTTCATAAAATACATCACCAATACACACACCTACAACGACTACTCATTTTACTAGCAGGATCCAGGAATTCTTTTCAAAAGGTCCGCAGTTCTTTAAAAGGGCACCGTCTTCCCTGAAGGTATGAGTGAAATCAATAGTTAGTAATTTAACGGTTATGCGTTTTATGGGACTCTCGCTCAGTACGGCAAGATGTTAACCTAGCTGAGCTTATTTCTCTGAAGTGGCCTCCCTGCTGAGCAACACAGCATATAACTATTAGTTTATAAAGATTGTTTTATTGAATTTGACCTTCTGTCCTGTATCTCTTTGCTAAGCGAATACTTGCTTAAAAATGCCTGCCCCAAAACACAAGAGAGATTTGGTAACCATTAGTTATTTGAAGTGGCTCACAGACTGACTCTTTCTGATGGGGTTTTTTTTTTTTAAAATGTATTTTGTGACCCGACTCTGACAAACACAGGTAAGTATAGCACATTAAATAAAACATGATTCTTGCTACTAGCTTATATTCACTTTTTTTCTGCCATGGTTACTGGAATCAAAAGGGACATTAAACACAAAATTGAATTTCTCTGTAAAATGTTTAAAGGAATTTTAAACCAAACATGTTTCTTTTGTGATTCAAAGCATACGCATTTTAAAACAGTTTTTATTCACTTCTATTGTCAAATTATTTTTTCATTGTATTTTTGTTGAAGAGATACCTAAGTAGGTAGTGTGCACATTTCTGCATTAGTACATGACAGGAAACACTGCTGTCATCTACTGTTCATGTAAATGTATAACAGTTATACAACTGCTACCATATAGAATGAAGTAAATTTGATAATAGAAGTAAATTGGATTTATATTGTTTTTATAATTTTACACTCTATCTGAATCATTATGAATTTTTTTGGGGGGGTTATGTCCGTTAAGAAAAATATTACAATGTTGAAAAATATTATTTCAGTATATAATTATGGCATGATTAAGGACCTTGTAGGTCCAAAACATTGCTAATTTTGTTGGGATTCTATTGCTCTAATAAAACTATATCCCTATTTAATACAATGTAATGTGGAGCCGTCATGTATATATGTGGTGCAAACATTGGAGTTGGCACTTTATGACTTGCACAAAATAAGGGCGAGATTACAAGTGCAACGCTAATTAACACCCCCGCTACATTGTTAACTGTGCTAGAAGTAAACGTGTAAAAAGCCGAACTATATGTTCTATTTATTCATTTATATATATATATATATATATATATATATGATGTTTTTGCATATATATATATATATATATATATATATATCTCAATGTGTATTTAAAAATATACATGGAATGTGAAATGTGTACAGTAAATACACACTATAACACTATTAAATATGAATATTGCATGAATGTGTTTTTACATGTTTTCATCTACTTAACGCACAGGGCTCCAATGCACTTAAAGGGACAGTCAACACCAGAATTTTTTTTGTTTAAAAAGATAGATAATCCCTTTATTACCCATTCCCCAGTTTTGCATAGCCAACACAGTTATAATAATACATGCTTTACCTCTGTAATTACCTTGTATCTAAGCCTCTGAAGACTGCCCCCTAATTTCGGTTTATTTGACAGACTCATTTTAGCCAATCAGTGCTCACTCCTCGGTAAATTCACGTGCGTGCTTTTTTTTCTCTAACACCTGAGACCTCATATCATTGAACCTTTATAATTTTTTAAAAATATGTTTTATCGGATAGTGTTGTTATGAGTCTAACTGTACTCTGTAATTTAGTTTTAAAGTGACTTTTTTTGTTTCGCAACACAGTTAACCAGAGCTCAGAGGATGTAGCGTAAATTGCAACTGTGCTCAAGAGATCGTGTTTATTTCAACTTGTAATACGAGCTGAAAACTTGACTGATGCAAACAGCTGGAATAAACCCCTTATTGCTCACATGTAGCTGTTAACGCACCACTCATAATCTGACCCTAACTATTTTATAGAAGTCCTGCACTCTCTCCCTTTTTTATGACGTATTTTGCCGCTTTACTGTAAAGAGACATCTGAAAAGTAACCTAAAAGTACAAAAATAAATGAGTCTATTAGGTTAGAGCACTTTATTATTGCATTTTTTCCCTGCTTAAGGTTTAAACACAAAGTTTTGCTCCAAAGAACCAAACTATTACTGTGAGCTAGCTAACCACATCTGGTGAGCCAATGACAAGTAGTGCGTAGCCACAAAATATCAGCTAGCTTTAAGTAGTACATTGCTGTTCTTTAGCCTACTTAGGTATGCTTTTTTTTTAAATGATATGCCCAGAGGATGATGTAAATTTGATAATAGAAGCAAATTTACGTACCCTAAACCTTCTCTTTTAAGGGCTTTACTAGTGCAGCTTCTACGACAGCGGCAAAGCTGTGCTTATAGTGCATGCCTCACTTCTTTAGGTATGCAGATATAGCATGGTGTTGCCGACATTGGCAAGACCATGCTATTTCCGCCGCATGTATTGGTGTTTTGTGAAAGAGCTTGAACCCTGTACATTGGTGGTAGTTAAGTGGTTAAAATTGCTCTGTCTGAATCATGAACATTTAACTTTGAGCTTCATGTCCCTTTAGAAGCAACAGTCTACACCAGAATGTTTATCGTTTAAAAAGATAGATAATCCCTTTATTACCCATTTCCCAGTTTTGCATAAACAACACGGTTATATTAGCACACTTTTTACCTCTGTTATTAACTTGTATCTAAGCCTCTGCAGACTGCCCCCTTATCTTTGACAAACTTGCATTTCAACCAATCAATGCTGATTCATAAATAACTCCATGGGAGTGAGCACAATGTTATCTATTAGACACATATGAACTAGCACTATCTAGCTGAGAAAACGGTCACAATGCCCTAAAATAAGAGACGGCCTTCAAGGGCTTAGAAATTAGAATATGAGCTTACCTAGGTTTAGCTTTCAACAAAAAATACCAATTGAACAAAGCAAATTTGATGATAATTGGAAAGTTGTTTTAAATTACATGCCCTATCTGAATCGTGAAAGTTTAATTTTGACTAGACTGTCTCTTTGATAGAGGCATTCTAATGAAAACCATATGTTGTAACAGGGGTTGAACTAGATCTCACTGGGTCCCCTCTAAATTTGTGTGTTCTAATTGCAACCAAACAAGAATTACAGTGCCTATACCACAAGATTATATAGATATTTATGTGCCAATTCAAGCACTCCACAACTCCAGTCCAATACACCTTTTGCACAGTAGGAACTAATGTTGACGCCTGTACTCACTCATATATCCCAGACAAGGCTCAAAAGTCCACAGTCACCTGAATGACCACAAGTTACAGCTCACAGCTCCAGAACCTCTTTGTGGGGAAGCGTGCAATCCAAATCCATAAGCTTTGCAATTCCTCAATTTCTCAATTCACTGCCGGTTAAGCCACTGCCCTTCCGTGTGACGTGGGGTAGAGCCGCATCATGTGGAACCCATACTGTGCTGTGTCTGGACACCCGGGAGATAACCTGTGCTCCTATATTTGGCTCTAATAATCCAACAACCAAAAAAACACTGGGGTTTAATTGTGCAGTATAAAACTTAGCTTATAATCATATAATAATAATAATACATTTCTGAAAGCCCCAACACAACTTAAAAGAAGCTAGCCAGCCGTGCAGGTTACGCGTTTTTGGCTATATGCCATAATCATAGCTACTCACAAGTAAGACACTCCACCTTCATATACCCCCATCTGATGAATTATTTATTAAAACTGGCTAGTATTTTTAAAGAGATATACATTAGTACTTGTTGCCATATATAATAAAACATATGGCATCCTCTATTTTGCAATGAAGTGCTTAGTTCTCTTCAGTTGTTTGGGAGACAGGTAATTACCCAAAGTTTAGTTCTTTCTATAGGAACACCATAACCCTTTCTGGACCCAATACATTATTTTTTGCCTGATGCTAAAATATTCAAATCCCTCTTAACAATTTGTTAGACTAGCACTGAGTACTATAGTCAGTGATGAATGTCACACCTTGGAAATTATCCTGTTTTTCCCTTTTTTGACTCTCTTAATAACGTTGTCCTATTTATAGCCTGCAATTCTCTCTCAGCCCTCTGAATCATGTTTGGAATAATCTCTCTGTTTTAGATGGACATTAAAATTTTCAGTTTATATCCTATGCACTCTCCCAGCTGAGCAATTTCTTTCAAGCCTGATAAATTGTTCCTTTACTACTGCATACGGGACATAGGAAGGTTGACAACTTCTTGAATGAAGAAGATAATTCCCTGATATGGACTTCATATGAATGTGTGTCTCAATCTTTTCCTCTGCCAAGGATAATCTAAAAAAAAAAATTACAAAAATTATTATTTCTTTTTGTACTTTATGGGTAACTTTCAATCTCATGTCAATGTAATTAATCCAATCCATGAAATGCCCTATCTACTCCTCACTACCCTGCCAAACCAGCAGAAGGTAATCTATGAACAATCTGTAAAAACTAATTTTACCACTGAAAGGGTTTTGATCTCCAAACCATCCCATATAAATAAAGAATAATAATAATAATATTATAAAGTTTGGCATAGGAAGGAGCAAATTTAGCCCCCGCCATAGCTGTCCAACACTCATGGAGATAAAACAAATTGCTCTAATTGGCCACAGCAAAGAAGGCTGGAAAAATGAATTAGACCAAGCTTTTCAGATGTATTCCTGTACGGTTCTTGATTTACTGAACCCTATAAAATTGTGCTAAAAAATTTCTGAAATAATTAAAAAAAATGTATTTTGCAATGCAGGTCCAAAATGATATGGGCTTAAAGGGACACTGAACCCAAATTTTTTCTTTCGTGATTAAGATAGAACATGCAATTTTAAGCAACTTTCCAATTTACTTTTATTATCAATTTTTCTTCGTTCTTTTGCAATCTTTATTTGAAAAAGAAGGCATCTAAGCTTTTTTTTTTGGTTTAGGACTCTGGACAGCACTTTTTTTATTGGTGGATGAATGTATCCACCAATCAGCAAGGACAACCCAGGTTGTTCACCAAAAATGGGCCGGCATCTAAACTTAAATTCTTGCATTTCAAATAAAGATACCAAGAGAATGAAGAAAATTTGATAATAGGAGTAAATTAGAAAGTTGCTTAAAATTGCATGCTCTATCTGAATCACGAAAGAAAAAAATTGGGTTCAGTGTCCCATTTAAGTTAATGTTGTATTATGCTGTAAAGAAGGATGTCATTTAGCAAAATGCCTCAGCATCATCAAATTCACACTTTCCTCTAAGGAAAACGTGTTTAGTGAATATTGTAAATGTCTGAATGTTTTATTATTTTCAATAATCCTCCATATCTTCAAGTGATATCTCATTTGATGTCATGTTTGCATTGGGTAATGTAAAAGTGGAATTAAAGTTAATGTTTACATGCCTATGGGTACACAGAGGAAATAAGATTTCATACAAAAGTTAGCATCTACAATGTTAACCCCCTAAGGACAGTGGGCAGTTTGTACACTGAAGACCAACAAACTTGTCACAGTTATGAATTGTCTTGATTAAACTGGAATTCCTGTTTTTGTTATTTAATGTGCCACAAATATTTTTGTATTGGCAATCACACATAAGAATTGTCTACCCCAGAATGTTTATAGATTAAACCAACACTGTTATATTAATACACATTTTACCTCAGTGATTACCTTGTATCTAAGCCTCTGCAGACTTCCCCTTTATTTCAGTTCTTTTGACAGACTTGCATTTTAGCCAATTAATGCCCTATCATAAGTAACTCCATGGGTATGAGAACAATGTTATGTATATGGCACACATAAACTAATATCCTCTAGCTGTCAAAAACTGTAAAATGCATTGACATCAGACGTGGCCTTCAAGGGCTTACAATTAGTTTATGAGCCTACCTAGGTTTAGCTTTCAACTAAGAATAACAAGAGAACAAAGCAAATTTGATGATAAAAGTGAATTGGAAAATTGTTAAAAATTGCATGCCCTATCTAAATCATGAAAGTTTAATTTTGACTAGACTTTCCCTTTAAAAATAATTTAAATATTTTCAAAAGGATTATAAAATCATGTAAAAACATTTTTAACAATTGTTTTCTGTTTTTTTACTTAAAATCTGAAAAAATATGCATATATAACAGGGGTCAAGTCCTACAAAAAAAAGTGTGGGAACTCACAAAGACTTCCACCCCCATCACAATGATTGTTTTATATATATATATATATATATATATATATATATATATATATATATATATATATATATATATTTATATTTATACACACCCAAACTTACATACAAACACACACTGTATTTATATCTATATAATCTATACACTCTGGTTAATTAAATAAAATTAAAATCAATCAAGGGCTAAATGGTTGCCTTTGGGCCTGAGGTTAAATTTTTACATAGCAGAGGATTCAACTGATACTGAATACTGAGAAGCCAGACACACACTTTTTAGAACACATGAAGAAGCATTTGTATATAGATTATGTTCAACGATTCAAAAAGCTAAGAGCCATAGTAAAATTTTAGGAGATGTTACTACTTGGCTCATTAGTAGAGGATCTCGCTATCCCTCTAATCAAACTGTGCTCCAGCAACTCCGACCAGCAGCAGCAGTGTTTACTGGAACGTTTCTGTTCTCTGTCTAGGTGGAACTTAGTTCCACATGAAAAAATAGTGCAGGAACTCCGTTCCCATGCATTCTGCTGGACTTGACCCCTGCATATATCTTTTACTACTTTAGATTTTATGGTAAGACCGGAGAATTCATATTTTGCATAATTCTTTACTGACTTCCAAAACAGCAGCAAAGAAAACAAGAAACAGAGGAACAAAAACAATCAATCAGCACAAAGCAGATAATATAACCAACAAGGAGCAGGAAATAGCTTCCTCTTTTCTTTACTGCCTTCCAGCCAGCAGGTGATGTTTCCTTGACTATATATTATTTCCTGCATAGAAATGTAAATGACTATCATTGCTTTGAAGTGTATTACTAATTTTAGTGCAAAAGCATTGTATTCTTCTAATGCTTTTATTTCTTATGTTTTATTTTTCTGTACTTTTTCTATTTTAAATTGTTGGTTGTATAGCTAGTTCTGCCACCACACTTTTCCCCCTAACAGCATTTCTGGTGTTTTTTCCCCTCTTGAATATTATCTCTAGATTGTTGGCTTTTTCACTCTGACTGGATCTACCGCTGCACGTATTCTGTTACACCAACTCTTTGGGTGATTTTCCCTTTGTTATAGGATATCTACGGAGTCGCTGGAGGGAGACTGAGAGCCCATTTGTCATCGAGACCGCTCTTGCAGTCTCGGCTGTCTCCTTCTATCGACTCTGATTGCTCCCACGGGGTTCTCTTCCTTGAGTTACAGAAGGTGATCATGGAGTCATGATCATGGAGTCAAGTTCTCTTTCCCACGCGGAGATGACCATGTGATGAGCTGAGGCTGAGAGCTTTAACAGGCCGCCAAATTTTCCTTGCTAGTTGGCAGACGCGCATCAGGCCGTGACATTAGCGGCAAGATGCACGCACTGCTGCTTTAATCTACAAATACATTAAAAACTGTTAAATAGTATATTTCAACAAACAGATATCAGTTTTATATGGGATATTATTATTTTAGACTAAACAGTATTACTCAAATCTCTGATGTAATTATATTCATTTTCTATTAGCAAAGCATTTGAGTAATAGTACAGTGAAAAAGAATAAGTACTTCAAACCTAAGGTTATGAGTTTGGATCTGGGCAGTAAATTATAAATCCATACTTTAAATTCCTGTTTTACACATCTGCCTATTTAAACCTTGCATAGCTTCAAGGTATTTACTACTCTCCTTCAGTTGTTAGACCCAGGTTCTATTCCCCTCAAAGCTCTTGAATTTAATTTGAAGTAATTTTTCCTATTTAATTTAAATATCGTCTACACTTTTCGTGTACATATTTTAAATTACTAGTTACCCCAAACAAATTTGACATCCTTGCTCCTTGGAGTGGTCCCTTCCTCCTCATCTGTCAAGGTTCCTCCAGAAACGCCTTTGTCAACCATTAGATCGGGAAGACAGAGTGCTGTAGACCTTCTCTTTCAGGCAGAGAGTCAACAACCCCTGAATTTGACCCTAAACTGGTGACCTTTTTGACCAGAAAAGGTAAGGACCCAAGCAAGGGCCTGGAAAGATTGCTTTGTGGCGCTCAGGACAAACTCCTGGATGTTTCTGTCCCTTTGGCTCAGATTCTGCTTATTCCTGACAAGGCTCTCCATTCCGTCTCTTCATTGGACCCTTCCATGGTTAGGGATTGGGCTTTCAGGGCCTTTTACCTATTAGGCAACACCAATGCCGCTCTTTCTAGTGAAAGACGTAGGGCTGCACTACTACGTATTGACCACAAATTGGCTGTTCTAGCAACAGAAGAAGCTGGCTCCCAAGTTAAGGGTCTTCTATTTGGAGATTCCTTCATCAACATTATGAGGCATTATGTGTCTATTGTCACATCTATCGACAAAATCCAAGCATTGCTTAGGAAAGTGTTTCAACCCAGACGTGTTTTTTCCAGGGCCGGCAGATTTAGAGGTTGTCTGCCCGGCCGCCAAAACTTTGGCCAACGCCAGCTCATGGGCCTCAACCAGCCCAAATACTATATGGGATACTACAACAGAGCCATGTTCCCGTACAGATCCAGACCTGCGGGACCCAGACGAGCTGCTGCATGAACCCCTCCTGCACCCGTCAACTCAAACCAAGGTGAGCCCTTTACCTTCTTCCCTAAACATTTCATTTGCAGGCAGACTCGCCCATTTTTTCCAAAACTGGTTATCCCTTTCCTCAATAATGTCCAGGGTTTTGTCATAGAATTTATCTTCCCCACCCTTCCAACCCAAACCTCCCAACCCCTTATGCCTTTCCCCAGATAGTCAGAATCTTATCAAAGAAGACATTTCTTCCCTGCACTCAATAGGGGCAATAGAAAAAGTTTCCTGACATTCTCTTCCGGTTTTCCCGAGCAACTTGTTCCTTGTCCCAAAAAAGTCGGGAGGTTTCCGCCCGGTCATCAATTTGAGGGACCTCAACTTCTTTGTCGTGTATCGCCACTTCAAGATGGAGGGCATACATATGCTGAGAGAACTTCTGCGGTTGAACGACTGGATAGTTCTTCTGGACCTAAAGGACGCTTACCTAACAGTACCAATTTTTCTCCACTGCCGCAGATTCCTTCAATTTCATTGGTCAGACTCAGCTCCGCCCCATGGTGTTTCACAAAACGGCTTAAACCAGTAGTATCTTATCTCCGGGCACGTGGCTTCCGCCTTGTGATCTACCTGGACAATACCCTCCTTATGGCTCAAGACAAAAATCGGTTACTTTACCAACTTCGCAATTTGTCCTCCCTCCTCACTTCTCTGGGTTTTGTAATCAACTTAGAGAAATGGAGTCTGTCCCCTCTCCAACTTATAGAATTCCTAGGTTTCTCAATAGATACCTCTCAAGGCCAACTTCTCCTCCCTCAAGAGAAGATAGACTGGATCAAGTTGGAAATCAGGGCTGCCTTATCCTCCACTTTGATTTCTATCCAGCAACTGTCAAGAATTATTGGTCTCCTATCCTCATCCATATAGGACATTTTCCCGGCTCCTCTCCACTATCGAGCCATGCAACGCTTGAAGATCTTCCTCACGGACTAAGACCGTTCTGAGATGGTCTGGTGGCTTCAGCTTATGGAGGCCTGGAATGGCAGAGCGATCTTTTGTCGATCCCAAACTTCATTCTCTCCTCTGATGCAAGCCTTTTAGGCTGGGGTGCCTCTTGTGGAACGCACTCCCCTGGCGGCCCCTGGACAGGGGAGGAAACCAACCTCCTCATCAATTGCTTAGAGCTACTAGCTGGCTCCTTTGCAGTTCGCAGTTTATCAAAGAACATGACAGATTGTTGCATTTTGTTACGGATGGACAATTTTTCTGCCGTCCACTATATCAATCTGTTGGGTTGTACTCGATCGAAGACCTTGTCAGATCTAACCTCCCAGTTCTATCAATTTTGTTCGGATCGCAGGATTTCTGTCTGAGCCCAATTCATTCTGGGCGTTTCCAATGTCACAGCGGACTGGTTCTCTCATCATTGGAGAGATTCCAGTGATTGAATGTTTAATCGATCGTTTTTTCTTCAGATTCAGGAGATTTTTGACCCATTCTCAGTGGATCTGTTTGCATCTCGGATCAATCGTCAACTTCCTCGTTTTTTTAGTTGGCTCCCAGATCCGGATTGCGAAGGAGTGGACCCCTTCCTTGAAATTTGGCCTCTGCAGAGGGCTTATGCCTTTCCCCCTTCTGCCCTTCTTGCTCGCACCCTTGTGCACATCCAACGCCTTCCATGCCTTCTGACTCTCATTGCACCTTGGTGGCCATCTCAACATTGGTTTCCTCCTCTTCTGGAGATGTGTGCCTCCCCGCATTCTCCCCTATCTTCTGGTAGATGCTCTGAACCTCCCTCATCCCCTCCTAACCCAGGGCCAACTGAACTTTCTGGCTTGGCAGATTTTAGGGGATCCTGTTCTTCCGATGGACTTTCGCGAGAGGCTTCCCTCCTCTTGCGTGAATCTTGTGCCCCAGGCACTAGAAAATGTTATACTTCAGCCTGGGTTCATTGGTGTATGGGAAGGGAAATTGATCCCTTTTCTTCCCCTCCTTTCATGATTCTCAATTTCCTCACTGAGCTGTTTTCTCAAGGGAAAGCATACCGTACTATTATTTTGTTCCGCTCAGCCATTTCTGAGGGTCACCTTCCCTTTGAGGGTGTCCCTGCAAGTAGACATCCTTTAGTTTGCCATCTGCTTTGAGCTATCAAATTTAAGAACCCCTAAACCTTGTTATTCGAGTCTGTGGGATGTCAACATGGTTCTGGTTTTTCTTAGGAACTGGCCTTCCAATTCCTTCCTTTCTCTTAAACAACTTTCTGCAAAGTTGGATATGCTCCTTTGCTTGATCTCTTTTCGACGGGTCTCCAATATTGGAGCCCTCGACGCTCACTCCATCTCCTTTTCTCCGGATGGAGTTTCCTTCTCTATTTTTCACAGGAACAAGACCTCCTCTAAAGCTTTGTTCTACCCTTATTTTCCAGAAGACTCTCAGATTTGTGTAGCTCTTTGCCTCAAGTCCTACCTGTACCGAACCGAGAGTCTTCGGGTTTCCCTGCAAGGTCCTCTCCTTATCTAGTTTGTTCCACCTCACTGTTTGGTTTCCACCTCTACTTTGGCTAGATGGGTGCGATGGCTTATGTCTGAGGCGGAAATCTCCCAAGATTTTGAAGCTCAGTCAGGGGTGCCGCAGCCTCTGGAGCTTTCATGGCAGGTTGTAACCTACAAGATTTGTTGACTGCAGCAGATTGATCTTCAGCTTCAGTCTTTTCACAGCTTTACTTTAAACCTCTGCCTCATGCCTTTCATTTTGTTCTATCAGGGTTTTAAAATATGCAAAATATGAAGCCTCTCGTCTTGCCATAAAATTCAGATTATTATAACCTTTTTGCCTAAATAATCTAGATTTTATTAAAGACAGGAGGTAAATATTTTCCCTCCTCTTCCCTCCCAGTAACAAATAATACTTTTAATTTATGAAAATGATCAGTTTGTGTTTTTAATTGTGTTAACCTTGTTTTTTGCAGTTTGCCTCTTTATTTTTTTAAATATAATTTTTTTTTATTGAGGTAAAATTGCAGTACAATTAAACATGCAGGTAACATTCCCGAAAGTCCCAATTGGTTACAAGGGACAAACCAGGAGATTGTTTAAGTGCAAATACAGAATATTAATAACAACAATAATTACTGAACATTGAATATCAAATGACTTTCTATACATAGAACAAATAAAACTTTTGTAATAAGCATGAATCTTAGATACCTCATTTTAAAACTGAACTGTGTACCAATAGATTTAGAATAATTAAGATGATCCTGTGTTGTAGGTTTAAACATAGCTAGTGCATTTGTATAGTATGCCTGAACTAGTTACCAACTGAAACATGTAGAATATCTCGGGGGATATTAGACATTATATAAATTAGGATCACGGATGAGAACAGGGAAAACCTTGATGGGTCTCATCATATCCGGCCTCATAACCATCAATTAGGATGTAAAAAGCTCAGGCAGGCAGAGAGAGGGAGACGAGAGATCAGAAGTGGAACGAAAGGAGTAGGTTAGACAGGGAATGGGAGAAGGCTGGGAGGGAGGGTGTGGGAGAAATTTTCTCACTAAAGCCACTCTACTTTACAACTTTGGGGCAGTGATACCACCGAATCTAGATCTTTAGGAATCCCTATAGTTTTTATACTGATTCTTGTCTATGGAGCCATAAGTCCCATATCCTCCAATAAGAGTCAGGTTTGTTCAAGTGCCAATAGAAACCCCGTTCCATAGTGGCAAATGTCTCTAGGGTTTTTGTAATGGTAGCAATAGATGGGGGTTCAGGGTGTTTCCAAAGTCTGGTAATGGAAACCTTAGTGGCTGCAAAGATGAAAATGGCTAATTGTTTCATAGGTTTAGGTATTTTTGTGGGGAAAATATGGAGGAGAGCAATTTTGGGTTCCTTCAGGAGCATTATGCCAGCAGATCCACATAACTTGAAAACTTCATCCCACAATCCAAACAGGCCCGGGCATGTACACCAAATATGGAGGTCAATACCCACCCATCCACAAATCCTCCAGCATAGGGGAGAGTGAGACGGGAACATTTGTGCTAATCGTAAGGGAGTGTAGTGTCATCTAAGTGAGATCTTGACTTGCAGTTCAACAGAGTTAGCACAATGCAGCGTTTTCTTAGTAATGGAGAAAGCATTGGCCCAAATCTTGTCAGAGAATGTACATTTTAGGTCTTGAGCCCAAGCCCTTAATTGACATACATCACCAGAACTCACATCCTTCATGATCAAACTATAGTGTACAGAGAGAGGGCGTATCTGAGACAGACCTGACTGCCATCTACTCTCCCAGGTGGAGCGTTGCCACAAGCTTGAGGCTGGGAAGCCCCAACTAATGAGGAACTTATGTAGTCGGAGGCGTTCAAATTGAAACCAAGGTGGCAGGAGATCACTGTTTTCTGGGAGCGGGTCTGCCAACTGCAATGTATTCTGCCGATATAAGTCCGCTACTCGAGAGAGGTCCCACCAACTCCACTGTGTAGTGTGGGAGTTCAGGAGACCACGTAATAGACCAAAAATAGAGTGAATCGGAGACGGGTGAGGAGCAATCTCATTGTAGTGTCTGATAGACTTCCAGATGACCAAGTTCTGTCTAATGATAGCATTTTGGATATTCAAGCGGTTGACTTGGTAGTCTGGGAGCCAGGGCAGCTCCTTCAGGAGAATCCCCGGTGGAAGAGAAAACTGTTCAAGACTCTTCCAACCCTGGAGGGTAGCTGTGGACCCCCAGAAAGAGATATGGGTGAGACGAGCTGCCTCATAATAGATGGAGATGTTAGGAAGGGAAACACCTCCCAAATGAAAAGGTTTTTGTAATGTCTTCTTGGAAACCCTAGGTTTTTCCCCCTGACACACATATTGCATGATTAATGCATTGAGCTTCTCTAGGTAGTCTTTGGGTAGGTTTATTGGAAAACATCTGAAATAGTATAAAATCTTTGGGAGAATTGACATTTTAACTGAAGCGATTCGTCCCAACCAGGAAACCTCCCTGAAATTCCAGGAATTTAATAAGCTTCTAATCTCTCTCAGGAGTTTATCATAGTTCCTCTCCCTTACTATTGTGATGTTGGGTCCCAATTGGACCCCTAGGTGGTTAAAGGTCTCAGACACCCAGTTAAATGGGTATGTTTCACAAAGGATTTCCAACTCAAAGTGTGGTATATGAACTGGCAGGGCTTCAGTTTTGGAAAAATTAATTTTGTAAAAGCTCATAGAGCCAAACCGGGTAATAAGATCAAACAGTGCTGGAAGTGAACCAAGTGGATACGTCAAAAAGAGGGTAATATCATCTGCGAATAATGCTATTTTCTCCCTAGCTCCCCCTCCTCTCAGGTCATCTGAGTGGCTCAAGGGGACACCCTGAATTAGGGGCAACTGTCTGATGGCTTGGGCGAGGGGTTCGATTGCCAGTGCAAATATTATGGGGGGAAAGGAGGCAGCCTTGCCTAGTCCCATTGGTGATGGGGAAAACTGAAGAGCAGAAACCTAATCCCTTAACTTTAGCACATGGCCAATGCTGGCCCTGTCTCTTGATGCTGAGAAAGCTTTTGACAGGGTCAGATGGGAGTATCTATATAAAGCTTGAATAGCTTTGACAACTTCACTAGGGAACCCAAACTGTAGCAAAACTTCCCAAAGATACTCCCATCTGACCCTGTCAAAAGCTTTCTCAGCATCAAGAGACAGGGCCAGCATTGGCATCCCTAGTCTATAAGCCTCCGAAAATATGTTCAGAATCTTTCTGGTATTGTCTGGGCCTTCTCTGCCCCATGTAAAACCCACCTGAACGTAATGTCTGATGGGAGGGTGTAGTGATACTTTGGCAGCAGAGCATATCTCTACGAGGGTTAAAGACAGAACTAGCAACTATGAGAAAGTAGGGTTAAGAGACAACACAGGTTATAAATATAGACTTATATCAAACCAAATCTAAAATACAAATGACTAACGGCACTATGCACCGCTTAACAAGGAGCCATCAAATTTACCAAGGGGTAAGTGGATTCCTTGTTCTCATCAAAATGAGAAAGATAAATTGGGGGGGAGAATACGGAGTGAAAATCTAACACATATACTAAAGAGTGACCTCTCTTGTGGGGCACTTGAGGGGCGCGGGGGGAATGAAGAGTGAACTATTATAGAGCCCAAGGGCTCTAAGACAACAAAAAATATATATATAAACAGCCACAGCAACATTGAGAACATTAACTTCCTAGGAAAGAATCATGTTATGGTGTTCGGTCTCCAAGCCACCTCAGAGGAGTCTCTCATCAGTAGAAATAACCATGTACCATTGTAGCTTAGTACGGTAGCCATCTAGACTAATACCTGGGGTTTTAGATTGAGAGCCTGAGTGACTTAGACCTCGAAGACCACAAAAGAAATTTATAACAATTAAGAATTTAAACACATCAACTTTGTCTACATTGATAACATTAACAAACATTTAAACTAGGTACATGAGGAGCAAAGATAATAGGGTTTTGTAAGCTGCTTACCTTACAGTCTAAACTTAATCTAAGCATCCCTTCTGTGGGTAAAATAGGAGGACAGTCCTCAAATGAAATAGTTCAGAGTGAGTTAAATAATTTAGAGTTTAGCGGTTTGTCAGTCGAACCTACCATAGTATATGTAAGTGTCCCTGTCTGAAGAGGTATTGGGGTGGTATATAGGGAACATTTCTGTAGGATAACTGCAATCAGGAAGGAACTCATAGGTAGACTCTTGACCAAATATACTGACTAGCAAAGGGACAAACTCAACATAGGGGTCTTGGGGGTATGGGAAGTCATATAAATATAAGGAATAGTCACGAGGGAGAGATCTATCATAGCATGAACTAAAGTGACTGAAGGAATTCTTAACTAATATTTAGCTTGATTGCATAAGGTTGTATCAGCCTGATGGCCCAGCTTAATTTCTCCACTCCCCCAAGACCTATTCAATTAAGAGGGGTTGTTATAAAGTAAGGGTTAGTAGTAAGCATATAGAGACACTTCTGGAAAAAAAAAATATACCAATGGCAGCTAATATACAAACCTATCTCAGTTAGGGTATGAAGGTCCCTAGTAATAGAGAAGGAGAGAGGAAAGCAGACAAAAATAATAAGTTATAAACAAGTATAAATATAGTTAAAGTTCTCAAAAAATCAATGCAAGACATCTATCCCAATCATAGAGCAGATGGCGTACAGTTCAGGTGGCCTTTTATGTAGGATCGGACCTAGGGGTCGTCAAGGAAATTGGTGAGGTATCATTCCTAGCAGGGCTTTGTGGGGTAGGCACCCATTCCAGGGCTGAGGCTTGAAGGCCACGAGGATGTTCTAGCTCTTTTGAAGGAAATGAAGATCCTTTTAGATCCCACTTCTTGAGAAGGTCCATACCATCATTTATATTAGAGACTGGGAATATAGAACCGTTTCGATTAACTATGAGTTTGATAGGATATCCCCATCGATATTTCACATTATGTTGCCTTAAGACCTGCGTAAATGGGGCAAATGATCTTATCCTCTGCAGCGTGAACTGAGAGAGGTCTGGAAATACTGAGATGAATTGAATTTTTTCAGGCAAAGCTGGCTTGTTAGCAAGTTCTCTCAATATTTTTTCTTTATGCGTAAAGAAATGGATTCTGGCCAAAACATCCCTGGATTTATCAGCAGAAATGTTCATAGGTCGAGGCGTGTGATGTACTCAGTCCAGGAGAAATCTTGGAGTATCCATGTCAGTAAGAAACTGAGTGCAGAATTCACCAATAAACTTATCCAGCTCTGTTGGGGTAATCTCTTCCGAAACTCCTCTGACCCTTAAATTATTTCTCCTGGATCTGTCCTCCAGATCCGAGAGCTTTAATTCCAGGTCTGAGATCTGGGTAGCTAGATTTTGCGAATACGATAAAAGATGTTCTTGGTCGACAGCTAAATCTTCCTGCTTTCTCTCTAGCGCCTCTGTTCTCTCGCTGATTGCAGAAATATCTCTGCGCAATTCTGCTGCAGAGCCCTTAATAGCCTTGGTCAAAGAATCTTGAAGGTTGTTCATCCTTTGAGAGAGGGTATTTACAATGCTAGTTGCCATATTGTCTAAATTCGGGGCTTCCTCAGTGGTTCTAAGAGAAGAGTCAGTGTCCAGGTCCTCCATAGTTGTTGTCCCCTCAGGTGGGGAGTCACAGGAGTCTCTGGAGGAGTTTCTAAATTGGTTTACTACAGTCCTTCTGGGCGGTCCCGTGGGCCTAGCTTTTTTCCTAATAGACTGGGACATATCAGAGTCGGGGCCACTTGGACCGGGTTAGCCGCTACCCTGCTGGGACAAAATGTCTCACTTCAAATATGGTTAGCTGTGACTATTTGCTTCACTCCCCCCGAATGCCCATTAACCTTACTAGGCCATGTCCTAGCACATCATGAGCTGGGGAGCAAAACTTTTATTTTGGGTAAAGCGTAAAGCGTAGCCTCTCCCCCTGGGGAAGGTGTCCCCTTATGACAATGTGGGGAAGGGAATGGGAAAATGACCCACTGAGTAGCCCTCAGTGGGAAATGGAGGAGGAGAAGTACATATAGGCTAAACTTGAGCCTAAGAGATTCCTTAAAGGGATATCCAATGATGGGAAGTCAGACAGGAGTGCAAGAAAAATGTAACAGTCTCTTAGTGCCCTACTTCGTTACTCTTTCTATCTCAGCAGGTCAATCAAATCAGTTCTTTATATATATGCACTCATTGAAATGCTTTCCCTTATTGTCAGTGTATGCCCCTTATGTCCCTTAGTGGTTCGGTTCTTATTAGCTGTGTAGGTTGCAGCTCGAAAATAAACCTCTGACACTCTTCTGCAGATATTCCCTAATGTAAGTGGCAGTTCAGTGCTTACAAGAATTTCCCCAGCTGAAGCTACTAGAGCACGTGGAGAAGACAGTGCTCCCGGCTAAACAGTGATAGGGCCTCTCAGATCATTAGGAGCAACAGGGTAAAGCAAGCCGGAGGTTCCGGGACATAAAGGGGTCAACGTGCAAGTGAGAAGGTCTTACCCACTGTAGTAGACTCAATTACAGGATAGCTCCCACGCCGGGAGCATGAGCAGCCGATGTGAAAGAAGGCAGGTAGTATTAAAGATGGCGGATATTCGCGCCAAAAGTCAAGTGGCGTACTTCAGACCAGAGGTCCCTTTAACAGCACACAGAGGTGCTCCTTCAGCATGTGGCTCCTGCGGACAGTGCAAACAAGGAAAGCCCCCACAGAGGGGAAACTACCCGGTAAGAGTGGGTTTGATAAGGAGCAGGGAGCTGGAATGGCGTGAAGGGCAACTACTGCGCTGGGCAACAAGATCCCCAAAACCCTGGTGCTGCTGCAAAGTGTCACCTAATTACTCCGGAGCGGAGCCCCGACCCTCCAGAGCAAAGCGACACAGAAATCACAAGTCCCATGGACACAAGGGAGAAGAAGTACTATCCCGGACACTGTCGCCCTATATCAGAGTTCTAGTTCTTAGAGCCGTGTACTCTTCATAAATATGTTGGCAGTCTCTCTCTTCTGTAGATCCCTCAGGTCCTTGGTGGTAGAGTATATAAAAAAGACCCTTTCCCTGCCCAATTAGTCACAATATGGGTTATTTTGTAAGAAAAAGCCGGGAGCTCAGTTAGAACACATCTTCCCTGCATGACGGTTAGCTCCGCCCCCTCCCCCAGTTTGCCTCTTTTATTGGTAGCAGTGTTACCTCTCTCTTTGTGTTTCCTTTTAGCTTAAAAGTACTCTGACACTCAGGAATGAAGCAATTGGTTTTATCGTCTCATATTTTCCGGTCTGGAATGGTCATCAGTTCTTCAGTGGTCCTTGGATGTTTTTGCTCATTTAATTCTGCTTGTGGAATTTCCTGTTTCTGTCCGGCAGCGAAAAGAGGAACCTATTTCCTGTTCCTTGTTGGTTATATTATCTGCTTTGTGCTGATTGGCTGTTTCTGCTCCTATGTTTCTTTTTTTTTTTATTGAGGTTGAATGTGCAATATAACAGACTAAGGATATTACAAATGACAAAAATATACCAAAAGAAAGAACATACTCATCGTATTACCACAAAATATTAACATATCTGCTGTATCACAATTATACAAAATAGGTTAAAAATAAACCTCACATTTTCTACTTTTTCGTGGATCCCGAAGGCAGTAAACATAATAACGATAGAGGAGGAGCTTCAAAGGTGTACTGAATCTGTAGGATATTATGATATAGTAAAGTGAACTATCTTTTTGGGATTTAGTGAAGTGGGGATCCATGGAACCCTGTGATCCCTCAGCTATAGGTTGCATATAAATTGGAAGGGCTCTAATGCGATGGACCACCCTGAAAATAAGTCCTTTCTGACCCTTTTACTCTCCCTGTTATGATAGTGTTATTGGGGCATTTGGCTCAGTCTATAAACAATTAGGGATGGAATAGGTTGTTATTTATGTTGTTCACACCCTATAATGTAGTGTGATGAATATCTAATACCTTAAAAACTTATAAAACTAGTATGTACCTTGACCCATCCATATAGAACACTGAGGATTTGTGTATTGTATAGTTAGATTCATTCAGGGAAAGTACCAATGATTTTAGTTTTAGCATGAATAATCTTGGAAACAACTAAACATATTAATCGTCATGACCAGCTATTCTCATACATTCCTAGATAAGACACATAGCTAGCCCTACAAGGCATAATAGTTAACTAAAATAAGTTATATAAGGCGTATAACAAGGTGATAATTGGTATGATAATCAGAAGACATATAAAGGACTGTGGATTAAGGTACTGTGTCTCATAAATCTATATTTAAACAGGACTAATAAACAATATAGCGTTCATATGTGGCTGATTCACAAAAGTGACAAAAATAATGATATCATGCACTTTTACACAGAAGATTGTCCAGCCACCTAGTTACTTTGTGTGGATCAGCCCACGTCAATCTTCCAGGTCACTGAGAAGCCCGCTGAAATGTCCAGAACATTATGTCCCAAATCTTTAACTGCCCTGCATTGTGTAGATCGTTTCAATTCCCATAGCTCCAGATACTTAAATGTAAGTGGAAAGTGCTGGGCATTATTTGCTGTGTTTAAGAGCTGAAGATACAATACAGGCCACCGCTGGTACAGAGCAGTAGTGATCCAACACCTATTAGCCCCTGGGGTATGAGGGGTGAATCAAAACCTGATGGATGTTTCAGGATGAAGTAGATTGACTCCTCTGCACTGGTAAGAGCTGTGAAATTGCCACCGCCACCCGGAGGTTCGGCCGCATTCCTCCTGGTAGCCGCTGCGGATGGCAATGCTATATGTTCCTCCCGTACAGTCAGTACAAGTCTCTCATCCCTCAAGGTTGACAATTGTAATAGAGAACTACCGGGTCCCCGGTGATCATTAGATAATGGCTCTGTTAGTACTTCTATATGCTGCGGTATTGAGACGACATGCATCTCTCTTGGCTCATTTGCGATTCTAGATACTAGTAGGCCTTTGCGGCGTGTAAGTGATCTGCAGAGTCCTGCGAGATCACCAAAGCTGCTGTCCATTTAATCTTCAAAGTCCCGTAGTAAGAGTCTGTATGAAGCTCCTCCATGGTGAGAAAATTTTGATGAGGCATGTGGTAGTTATAAACTACCTTTTTGTGTATATCCTATTGCAGGATACTATACCCCCAGAATTCGGGGGGGAGGTTATTGTGCGGCAGTCCCAGACCTACGCTGAGAATCCTTCTCTGAAGCCGTAGACAGTAATCAAATCTGCTGATTGATCACATCTAATAGCAAAATTGCTACTAGGCCCTTGTAGAATATCTACTGCGTAGCTGTCCCAAAGAACATCTCCAGAGATTATCCAAACTTTAGCTAAAAATTTAACCCAAAAGTGTAAAATACTGTAGATTTGTGGTATATAGCTTGGGTAAAATCTTCAATTCTCCAGGAGCTTCACTGAGACACGTCCTGCCGCTTTGAGAGTAGGCTCCGCCTCCCTGTTCCTATGTTTCTTGTTTTCTTTGCTGCTGTTTTGGAAGTCAGTAAAGAATTATGCAAAATATTCACCTCCTGTCTTTAATAAACTCTAGATTATTTAGGCACCAAGGTTATAATAATCTGAATTATACCATGTCTATAAAAAGTATATTGGGCTTGAAATTTCTACTAGTCCACAAAATGTAAGAAATTACAATGGATGAGTAAAACAGACTACAAATTAGACTCCCAATACATCCTCTGTCAAACAGCAGGACTCTGAGGGGAAAATTGGGCCTCAACTCAATCTCAGACCCCTCTCATAGAAAACTTCTGGAGAACCTTCATTCTTCACCTACCTCCAGTGGAGGCAAAGGAGCAGATTTATCAAGTGTCTGACGGACATGATCCGCCGTAGCAATCATGTCCGCCAGACATCGTCAAATGACGCCAGCATATGCTGTCGGCATTAATCATTGCACAAGCAGTTCTGGTGAACTACTTGTGCAATGCCGCTCCCTGCAGATTCGCGGCCAATCGGTTGGTAGCAGGGGGTGTCAATCAACCTGATCGTATGAGATTGGGCGGATTGATGTCCGCAGCCTCAGAGGCAGCGGACGAGTTAAGGAACAGCGGAAACAGATGCATTGGGGCCGTTTGACTGCTTGGTAAATCGGCCCCAAAGGCAAGACTAGTTACCATTATTCACTAGGGTACCTTGTGGATCTTTGCCTCATACTAGTGGTCAGGTAAAGTAATTCCAATAATCATGGACTCTCATCGCCTCCCCTTTATCAAGAGATTTCAGCTTTCACTTTGTCCCCCACTAGCAGCATTTGTCCTCAGTGTGTCAAAGTGTACAAATATTTAATTTATTAGCTAAGTCTGGGAATGATAATTGTATCAATGTGTGTAAAAAGGAAAGAGTTAAAGTGACAGTGTAAATTGGTTGATTTTCTATACCAGCTGCAGAGTATAAAATGTAGGATAACGTTGTCATTTTGGTTTATTTTTGTATATGAAATAGCTATCTCTGCTAATTGACGTCACAACCCAATAAGATTAGCTGAGCTTACAGGGAGAGCAAAACTCATTAGCTTATCTCTATATTTACACAAATATTTCTTAAGTTATCTCTCTATACAGAGTGAGACCAATACTAGGGCCCGATGATCGAAAGCACTATGAGGCGGCAAAATATTCCAAAGGATCTGCAGAGAGGTGTTCATTTACTATACATCTCATTGGTCAGCGATGCTGGCTACAGATAATGCCCAGCATCGCTGCCTATATTGGCGATGTATAATAAAAGATCCTTTGCAATATAACTGTATCTAAACTGCCACATACCCACCGCAAGTATCTATCCTATTACCCCTAAACCACCACATGCCCACCCCAAGTATCTATCCTATTAACCCCTAAACTGCCACATACCCATTGCTAGTACTAAAGTATTAACCCCTATACCACCACACACCCGCAAAAAAATAACATTCTCCCTAAAAAAACGTATCCTAGAAAAGAAGAGTAAAAATAAAAAATCCCTTTCTTTTTTTTTTTTTTTAAATATTTATTTATTGACCAACATTGAGTACAAAACATAAAATTAAGATCACCTCGCAGGGCTCGATATCATAACATACACAGTACTTGGAAAAAAGCATTGAAATTTGACAACAAAATAAATACTCACACTGTACTGTATATCCTTTGTTAGTATATCAAAACAACATGTGCTCACTGAGGGTATTTTATACAAACACTATAGATTAAGCTAAACAACTGCTCAAACAGAGCAAGAACAACTCGAAACAAAAATAAGGAAAACAGATCTAAACAAAACAAAACAAAACAAAAAACAACAAAAAAATGAAATTATAAATAAAGAATACTAATATACTAATAGTGTCTTCTCTCCTCTGCTCTACTCCACCCTCCACAGTTATCTATCCAAAATTACCACTATCCATCCTTCTTCCCCAATGCCTATATCTATCTGTTAAGAGCAACTGCTGAAAGAAAGTCGAATCCTGTAAATGCAATAGGACCTGTTTTTTTATGTTCTCAGCTTGATAATCTATTACCAAGTCCCATTTCGCCAAAAACAATTTAATTTGATTATCCTTAAGTATCCTGGGGTCTTTGCTATCTACTATAAGTTGCGTAACCATATTACCCAGGAACGTAGAGAAGCTTGGCGCACTTTTCCCTTTCCAATTACATAGAATTAGCTGTCTGGCCACTAATATGGCCGTATTGATTAAATGTTTATTGGTCCTTTTTTTATCGGACACCAAAAATAGTATGTCTTCTACCTTAAACTTAATTTTGTAAGTTAAAAACCTATTTATCCAGAATTCAACTTTACACCAATATTGTTTTATCTTTGGACACTGATAAAAGACGTGCAATAAGTCCGCCTTTTCAGCATTGCATCTGGGACATTTTCCTGATTCTTGTCTTTTCCATCTGGAAATCCACCAAGGAGTCAGATAGGCTCTATTTAATAATTTAATATGCGACTCTCTAAATGAAATCACACGAGTGTATTCCAGTATACAGGAGAAACTTCCTTTAAAGCGATCATATGTTAGATTTCCCAAATCCTTATTCCATTTAGTAAACAAGCCTGCTATTTTCCCCTTTGCCTCCATAGTGTTCAATTTTTGATATAAAAATGAAATCGAGTATTTCCCTGCTTGCTTAATACTCGATTCAAGAGAATTGGAGATAGATGCCTTTGGGTCCCATAATTTATTAGTGTCAATAAAGTGCCGCACTTGCAGATATGCAAAAAAATGTGTTCTATTAAGGTTGAATTCAGTTACTAAAGAGTTAAAGGTCTTGACAGTTTTAGATTGATAATCTATTAGCTGCATAATTTTAGTTAATCCTTTCTCATTCCACTCTTTGAAGGCAGACGTATCCATCCCACTAACAAAATGTGGGTTGCCCTGAATCGGTAGGTACTTAGACATCCTTGTATCTGAGTCTAGCGACTGACATATTTTTTTCCAAGCCTTTGTAATATTATGCACTGTATACTGAAAACTTGTCCTATCAATTTGTTTTGTCATTGGAAAATGGAGAAGCGCCGTTAAGGCTAATGGAGAGATTGCTTTATCCTCATTTCTATAGTTGGTCAGATATTCATTGCCCACTAACCAGTCTAATGCATTTTTTGCCAGGCCCACCCAATTATAGTATTTCAAATTTGGGAAAGCTAATCCTCCATCTAATCTCGTGTGTGACAGATTTTTCAAGGCTATTCGTGGTTTCCCCTTTTTCCAAAAAAATTGTAGACATTGAGAATTAAACCGCCGCATGTCTTCTGCTGGAATAAAGGCAGGAATATTCTGGATCAGGAAAAGTATTTTCGGGAATAGCATCATTTTAACAATTGTTATTTTAGCCGACAAAGATAAAGGCAGTTTGGCCCAATTTTGGAGCAGATTGGTACATTTTTGCCAAATAGGGACATAATTCAATTTGTACCAATCTGCTGGTTTTTTTTAAAGAGTTATTCCAAGGTACCGAATCTTAGATGATGCCTGTTTAAACGGATTTACCAATAAGCTATTTCTTCTCTTAATAATCCACAATATTTCTGATTTATCCACGTTGATTTTATAACCCGAAAAACTACTAAAGTCCATAATAATCTCTAGAATGCAAGGTATGTTTTTCTTTGTATTGCTTATATAAAATATAATGTCGTCTGCGTACATTGACATAACGGTTTTTTTATTTCCTAACATAGTTCCCTCTAGCTTCTCTCTACATAGGATTGCTAAAGGTTCTAGAGAAATATTAAACAAGAGTGGGGATAGTGGGCAACCCTGTCTAGTTCCTTTCTGTAGCTCAATACCGGATGATCTGATCCCGTTCATCTTGATATATGAAGTTGGATTCCGGTATATTAATTTAATGAAATTGGCAAGGTTTCCCACTATCCCGAATTTCCCCATCGTGTTAAATAAGTGATTCCAAGAAATAGAGTCGAATGCCTTTTCGGCATCGACCGTCAATAGAGCAAAATCTACCTGTTTGAGCTTCTTATCTTTCTGATTATGCATCATCAATTCAATAAGGAACATTGCTGTCCTAATATTTTTCTGCATAGTTCTCTTTGGCATAAATCCACTCTGATCCGGATGTATTAGA
Organism: Bombina bombina; assembly: GCF_027579735.1. NCBI lineage: Eukaryota > Metazoa > Chordata > Amphibia > Anura > Bombinatoridae > Bombina > Bombina bombina. Next base: position 734,271,472 of record NC_069502.1, read on the forward strand.
TCTCCTAATACTACTTTTAACCTTTCCGCTAAGACACTGGCTATTATCTTATAATCTGCGTTGAGCAGAGATATGGGACGATATGCATCCATTGCCTCTATATCCTTATCTTTTTTATAGATCAAAGTAATATTGGCCTCCGTAAAATATCTTGAAGGAAATATGTTCTTAATAAAGTAGCTATTATATAGACACGCTAATACTTGGCTAATATTCTCCTGCAGAATTTTGTAGAATTCCATAGGCATCAAGTCTGGACCTGGGGCTTTACCACAAGGTGCAGACTTAATGACTTGTATTATTTCTTCTGCAGTTATCTCTTTATTCAGAAGTTCTAGTTGTTCCGGCTTAATTTTTGGTACCTCAATTTTGTTCCAAAATGTAGTCATTGTTTCTGAGTCTGTTTCACCCATAGAGTATAGTGTTTTGTAAAAAAAATGGAATTTAGCCAAGATGTCTTTTGGCGCTGTATATCTTTTACCATTCAACTTAATGGCTCCAATATAGTTATTATTCCTTTTACTTTTGACTATTTTAGCAAGTAGTTTAGCCGTCTCTGGCGTGAATCTGCTGTATCTGACTTTATTATTAATATCTCTTTGGAAGATCTGCTGATTTAAAAAGACTTCCCTCTCTGTTTTTACCTCTTGATACTTTCGCCAGTTTGTCCTAGAGACATTATTTAGGTACCTAATGTAACTATTCTTTAACTGATTTGAAAGCTGATCCTCTCAATCTTAGATTCTTTTTTCTTGCACTCATATAGGCCTTAATTTGTCCTCTGAGAAACGCCTTGGCTGTTTCCCAAAAGATTTCAATCTTTGACAAATAACTTTTATTGAGAGATACAAATTCCTTCCATTTGGAGAGTAGCCAGTTTCTAAATTTGAAATTAGCTAAGAGGAAAGAGGGGAAAAAAAAATTTGCTCTGTTCTCTAAAGAGGGATTCAGTTGATCAATAGAAATTGAGATAACCGCATGATCCGAGACTATAATGTTTGAGATATCTGAAGAGATCTCTGCACCTAATAGAGATTCACTAATTAATATCATATCTATTCTTGAAAAACTCTTGTACGTCTTTGATTCGCAAGTATAGGCTCTTTCATTAGGATGCTGAGTCCTCCAAATATTCCTCAATTTAAGATTTTTAGTGAAACTGCCAAGACCCTTTGCCTCCCTGAAATACCTAGCGCTTTTATAATTCTTTAATCTATCTAAAGAGGGGTTAAAGACTCTATTAAAATCACCTCCTATTATAATTTGGGTATCTATGTATTCTATGAGCTTGGTATATAAGTTTTCCCAAAAAGTTGGGCAATATTCATTAGGCGCATATACTGTGCAGACTGCGGGGTTAAAACCCTGTATATTGACTCTTAATATTAGAAACCTCCCCTCTTTATCTACCAGTTTGGAAATAATTTTATACTCTAAGTTTTTTTTAAATAAGCAGGCCACTCCTCTTTTTCTACCTACTGCTGGAGCAGATACTACCTCTCCGATCCAGCCCATCTTTAATTTCCCTGCTTCATTCTCATTGAGATGTGTCTCTTGAATTAGTGCAACATCAGGAGAAAAACTTTTTAAATTATGTATAATGTTCTTTCTTTTAACTGGGGAGGAGATGCCTCCCACGTTCCAAGAGCTTATATTAATACTTTTTACCCACCTAATTTCTATAGGCCATCATGACCCTAGACCACTCCAGAATAAAACACATCAGTCCAAGATATAATAATTGAGGGTGTGAGAGAGAGAGGAGAAGAGAAGAAAAAAAAAAAAACCCAAAAGATAAACAAATATAACATCCTCAAAAAAAAAATCACACAATTGCATATATATATGCAGACATACAGGCCCTTACAGCCTAGTAACTCTTGCTTATTTATCACTTTATGTTTCATTGACATTTGACAGAATGAAAAAAAAGGTTTCAACAGAGATATAAAGTATAAAAATATTCTATCCATACTGACTATTTAAGTTTTTTCTCTCTGTACCTTTTGAATAAATCGTTTTGCCTCTTCTATATTATCAATAAAGAACATCTCATCTTTATGCACAATTTTCAATTTAGCGGGATATATCAAATTGACTTTTACACCTAATTCAATCAGCTGGGTACAAAAGGGGGACATTTCTTTTCTTTTAGTCGTTGTTTCTGAAGAGAAATCTTGGAAAATTAAGATTCGTTTATTATCAAATTCAAAAGGGTAATTTTTCCGATATAACATAAGAACTTTAGACTTGTCTTGAAAGTCCAAGAATTTGGCTATAATTGGTCTACGTACGTTTGGAGTACCATCTTTTGACATAGCGGGACCCAATCTATGCACTCTCTCAATTTTAATTGGTAATTGTTCTATGGGGAACCCTAATGCTTTAGGTAGCTGAAAAGCTATTAGATCCATTATATCAATGGATCCCTTCAGATCATTAAATCCTATAAATCTTAAATTATTCCTCCTGGACCTGTCTTCCAAATCCTCTACCCGAAGTTGGAGTGTGTGCATTGATTTTGCTTGAGTGTCTAATAGGGATTGTTGACTGAATTGACGATAATCAATGTCAGATATTCTAGCTTCCATCTCAGTCAGTCTCTGTGAAACTTGCTTAACTTCATTAGACATTAACATTATCTCTTTCTTTAAACTGTCAAACTGAGGTAAGAAAATATCTGAAATTTGTTTCACGAGGCTATCTGTATCGATGTGTTGACTCATCATGGGGTTTTTCTCTAATTGATCTAGATCAGTTAACCCTAGGCTACTTCTGGGTTTCCTATCTTTTGTTGACTTGGGAGGCATATTTTCACTGATATTTTTATGACCAATCAGGAATCTATCCATCTAAGGTTTCTACGGATGGCAGAGCTCCTTGTGATTGTAATGTGAGAAGATAAAAAAAAAAAAAAAAAAATTCTATGTGAAAAGGGAAGATCGTCAGTGGGTGATGCTAAGTGATAAAGTGATAATATGAATTGTGTATCTGTGGATCTGTATATAGTTAGATATATCCGTATGAATAAGAAAAAGAAGAAAGATAGTGTAGCATATACTAGTGTGTAGATTGTGATTGGTGAGAAGTGAAAATGGAGCTTTGCCTAACTATTTTTCGGATAGTCTCCACATATTTCCTAGTTACAACTTTCCAAAAAGAAATTTATCCTGAAACCAAAAACAACATACCCTGATTCCAAAAAATATATAAACCCCTATTATAAATCAATACTATTGATTTTGTTTCTGGGAACCTTTAACTCTGAACACAATAGTTAAAGAATTGTCACATTATCCATTTGTCTGGATTGTAAACGAACAATTTAAACACTTCTAGACCATCTCATATTATTCCCTAACTAAAAGATCAATTTTATACTTTTCAAGTATTTAGATAAATTTACCCTTCCAAAATTGAAATTTAAACTTGGTATATAATCTTAGTCACTTATCTATAGATTTGCCTTCTTTTACATAATTGTTACCTCAGAGTAATTACACAGAAAAAAAAATAAAAAAGTAAAAAATAAAAATAAACTTGAGCTAGCAATATACTCTTTTATGATTACACTTATTGGCTGTTTCAACAGTTCATACTCATTGATACTTTTAAACCTTGGAGTTTCTATTAGAGTAATAGGCCACAAGCCTTGAATAGATTTTATAAGGTAGTGTTAACACATATCATGAATACAGTATATTCGACCATAGGTCCTTTAAATAGAGGTTCTAGCCCCCTGGACCTTCTTATAATATTGCCCAGTCACATTACATCCATATATTAAAACAGATCAGCAAGTCATATTTTAGAACTATTATTGCCACTGTTTAACTCTGTAGTTTTTCCTGCTTGTCTGTGTTTGCGTGACACGCTGGTATTATATAAAATTCCTCGCTGTTGCCTCAACCTGTGGTGATATGTCCCCACTTTTATCTTACAATCTCTTGCAGCTGTAAAAGGTCCCACTTTCTGGCTTTCTGGCTTTTCCTAACACAGCGTGTACTTTACTGTTATTCCCTGGGATAGCCCAATTAAACTTCGAAAAGTAAATGTCAAGGTTATATAACCCTTTATCTTATCCTATGTCAGCTTTCTTCTCTCCACTCCTGTAAGATTCTTTATCAGCTCAAGGTACTTTCAAGGTACTTTCTTTTATTAAAAACTAAGCTAGGAGCGTTTGGGAGTAGCTGGGAGTCATTATCAATAAGCTTAATAATATATCAGTTTAGATTCTGAGTACAAAGATACAAAAGTGCCCAGTTACTTATCTGAAAATGCTTGACTCGATGCGTTCCTTCCGATCAGGAAAGCCTTGTATACTTTCTTTTCCTCTGAACCAGGCAGAGAGAATAGTTCCGAAAGATACCCCTTTTTGAATCCCTTAAGATCCACCAGGCATGTGACTTTCCCAAGAAAAGGATAATTTGATTTTAAATTTAAAAACATTCTTACTATTGACTGATTTAAAATCTGATAAATTGGTAACCCTATGTGGAGGCGGATGAAGATTATGGAGTGGAGGTGCCCGCCAAAGTCTGCTTCTACGAAGATGGACCCCTGGCACCAGGAACCGGGATGAAGAGAGCACAACATCGGATCAAGAGGAGCCGGATTTCCCAACGGTGAGTACAACTTTTGGGGTAAGTTAGGGCTTTTATTTGGGTGTTTATTTTAATTTTGAAATGTCAAAGAGTTGAAATCATTTTAGGGCAATGCCCTACAGAAGGCACTTTTAAGGGCTATTGTAATTTACTTTAGAGTTAGGATTTAGTTTTTTGGTTTTTTTTCTGTGTTTTTTTTTTTTATTTTATGAGGCATGTAGATTAGTGATCGGTATAATGGTGTTTTTTTATTTTGGATACTGTAGTTTATTATTTTTTGTAACTTAGATTTTTTTTTGTTACTTAGGGAGTTTAGTTTAGTGGGGGGTTAGGTGTTAGTGCAGTTCTAGTTTGTGTTGGGAGTTTGTGTATGGGGGTTGATTAGGTGATTAGGTTAGGGCAGCAGGGTTAATAGTGCATTTATCTACAATTTTTAAAATATTATGCATTTTTATGTATGCATATTCTTTTAACTATTGTATATAAATATTTATTTTTTCTTGTGTTTTTATTGTAAACATAAATATATATTTTAAAATGTATATTTATGTTACAAAAGGCATTAGTATTACAATTGTTTTTTTATGTAATACTATAATAATTATGCAACTGTCTTTTATAACATAAATATCTATTTTAAAAATATATTTCTATTTCAAATAATAAACCATCAAGCAAGAATATCTACATTTTTATTTATATATCCAGTACTTAAACTAATATGCATTATACATGACCATGAATTTTATTTCAAACATTGTAGATATAATGTAGTCCAACCTTGCATTGATTTTCAATATTTAAACTGTTGAGCATGTGTATTGCATATACATTAAAAACATAATTTATGCTTACCTGATAAATTTATTTCTCTTGTAGTGTATCCAGTCCACGGATCATCCATTACTTATGGGATATTCTCCTTCCCAACAGGAAGTTGCAAGAGGATCACCCACAGCAGAGCTGCTATATAGCTCCTCCCCTAACTGTCATATCCAGTCATTCGACCGAAAACAAACAGAGAAAGGAGAAACCATAGGGTGCAGTGGTGACTGTAGTTTAATTAAAATTTAGACCTGCCTTAAAAGGACAGGGCGGGCCGTGGACTGGATACACTACAAGAGAAATAAATTTATCAGGTAAGTTTAAATGATGTTTTCTCTTGTTAAGTGTATCCAGAACACGGATCATCCATTACTTATGGGATACCAATACCAAAGCTAAAGTACACGGATGATGGGAGGGACAAGGCAGGATTAAGCGGAAGGAACCACTGCCTGAAGAAACTTTCTCCCAAAAACAGCCTCCGAAGAAGCAAAAGTATCAAATTTGTAAAATTTGGAAAAAGTGTGAAGCGAAGACCAAGTCGCGGCCTTGCAAATCTGTTCAACAGAGGCCTCATTTTTAAAGGCCCAGGTGGAAGCCACAGCTCTAGTAGAATGAGCTGTAATCCTTTCAGGGGGCTGCTGTCCAGCAGTCTCATAGGCTAGGCGTATTATGCTCCGAAGCCAAAAGGAAAGAGAGGTTGCCGAAGCTATTTGACCTCTCCTCTGTCCAGAGTAAACGACAAACAGGGTAGATGTTTGACGAAAATCTTTAGTAGCTTGTAAATAAAACTTCAAGGCACGGACTACGTCCAGATTATGTAAAAGACGTTCCTTCTTTGAAGAAGGATTAGGACACAATGATGGAACAACAATCTCTTGATTGATATTCTTGTTAGAAACCACCTTAGGTAAAAACCCAGGTTTGGTACGCAGGACTACCTTATCTGCATGAAAAATCAGATAAGGAGAATTACATTGTAAGGCAGATAGCTCAGAGACTCTCTGAGCTGAGGAAATAGCCATGAAAAACAGAACTTTCCAAGATAAAATTTTAATATCAATGGAATGAAGGGGTTCCAACGGAACTCCTTGAAGAACTTTAAGAACCAAGTTTAAGCTCCACGGGGGAGCAACAGGTTTAAACACAGGCTTAATTCTAACCAAAGCCTGGCAAAATGCCTGGACGTCTGGAACCTCTGCCAGACGCTTGTGCAAAAGAATAGACAGAGCAGAAATCTGTCCCTTTAAGGAACTAGCTGATAATCCTTTGTCCAAGCCCTCTTGGAGAAAAGACAATATTCTAGGAATCCTAACCTTACTCCATGAGTAATTCTTGGATTCACACCAATAAAGATATCAACTCCATATCTTGTGGTAGATTTTCCTGGTAACAGGCTTTCGTGCCTGTATTAAAGTATCAATGACTGACTCGGAGAAGCCACGCTTTGATAGAATCAAGCATTCAATCTCCATGCAGTCAGTCTCAGAGAAATTAGATTTGGATGATTGAAAGGACCTTGTATCAGAAGGTCCTGTCTTAGAGGCAGAGTCCATGGTGGAAAGGATGACATGTCCACTAGGTCTGCATACCAAGTCCTGCGTGGCCACGCAGGTGCTATCAGAATCACAGATGCTCTCTCCTGTTTGATTTTTGCAATCAGTCGAGGGAGCAGAGGAAACGGAAACACATAAGCCAGGTTGAAGAACCAAGGCGCTGCTAGAGCATCTATCAGCGTCGCTTCTGGGTCCCTGGACCTGGATCCGTAACAAGGAAGCTTGGCGTTCTGGCGAGACGTCATGAGATCCAACTCTGGTTTGCCCCAACGATGAATCAACTGAGCAAACACCTCCGGATGGAGTTCTCACTCCCCCGGATGGAAAGTCTGACGACTTAGAAAATCCGCCTCCCAGTTCTCCACGCCTGGGATATGGATTGCTGACGGGTGGCAAGAGTGGTACTCTGCCCAGCAAATTATATTTGAGACTTCTAACATCGCTATGGAACTCCTGGTTCCCCCTTGATGGTTGATGTAAGCCACAGTCGTAATGTTGTCCGACTGAAATCTGATGAACCTCAGTGTTGCTAACTGAGGCCAAGCCAGAAGAGCATTGAATATCGCTCTTAACTCCAGAATATTTATTGGAAGGAGTTTCTCCTCCTGAGTCCACGATCCCTGTGCCTTCAGGGAATTCCAGACTGCACCCCAACCTAGAAGGCTGGCATCTGTTGTTACAATTGTCCAATCTGGCCTGCGAAAGGTCATACCCTTGGACAGGTGTACCCGAGACAACCACCAGAGAAGAGAATCTCTGTTCTCTTGATCCAGATTTAGCAGAGGGGACAAATCTGTGTAATCCCCATTCCACTGACTCAGCATGCATAATTGCAGCGGTCTGAGATGAAGGCGCGCAAATGGCACTATGTCCATTGCCGCTACCATTAAGCCGATTACCTCCATACACTGAGCTACCGAAGGGCGCGGAATGGAGTGAAGAACATGGCAAGCATTTAGAAGTTTTGATAACCTGGACTCCGTCAGGTAAATTTTCATTTCTACAGAATCTATAAGAGTCCCTCAGAAGGAGACTCTTGTGAGTGGGGATAGAGAACTCTTTTCCTCGTTCACTTTCCACCCGTGCGACCTCAGAAATGCCAGAACTATCTCTGTATGAGACTTGGCAACTTGAAAGCTTGACGCCTGTATCAGGATGTCGTCTAGACACGGAGCCACCGCTATGTCTTAGAACCGCCAGAAGTGAGCCCAGAACCTTTGTAAAGATTCTCGGGGCTGTAGCCAACCCGAAGGGAAGAGCTACAAATTGGTAATGCCTGTCTAGAAAGGCAAACCTTAGAAACCGATGATGATCTTTCATGAATCGGTATGTGAAGGTAGGCATCCTTTAAGTCCACTGTGGTCATGTACTGACCTTCTTGGATCATGGGTAGGATGGTCCGAATAGTTTCCATTTTGAAAGATGGAACTCTGAGGAATTTGTTTAAGATCTTTAGATCCAAAATTGGTCTTAAGGTTCCCTCTTTTTTGGGAACCACAAACAGATTCGAATAAAAACCCTGTCCTTGTTCCGTCCGCGGAACTGGATGGATCACTCCCATTACTAGGAGGTCTTGCACACAGCGTAGGAATGCCTCTTTCTTTATCTGATTTGTAGATAGCCTTGAAAGATGAAATCTCCCTTGTGGAGGGGAAGCTTTGAAGTCCAGAAGATATCCCTGAGATATGATCTCCAACGCCCAGGGATCCTGAACATCTCTTGCCCACGCCTGGGCAAATAGAGAAAGTCTGCCCCCTACTAGATCCGTCGCCAGATAGGGGGCCGTTCCTTCATGCTGTCTTAGAGGCAGCAGCAGGCTTTCTGGCCTGCTTGCCTTTTTTCCAGGACTGGTTAGGTTTCCAGGCCTGCTTAGATTGAGCAAAAGTTCCCTCTTGTTTTGAAGCGGAGGAAGTTGATGCTGCACCTGCCTTGAAATTTCGAAAGGCACGAAAATTAGACTGTTTGGCCTTTGCTTTAGCCCTGTCCTGAGGAAGGTTGTGACCCTTACCTCCAGTAATGTCAGCAATAATTTCCTTCAAACCAGGCCCGAATAAGGTCTGCCCCTTGAAAGGAATGTTGAGTAATTTAGACTTCGAAGTCACGTCAGCTGACCAGGATTTAAGCCATAGCGCCCTACGCGCTTGGATGGCGAATCCGGAATTCTTAGCCGTTAGTTTAGTCAAATGAACAATGGCATCAGAAACAAATGAGTTAGCTAGCTTAAGTGTTCTAAGCTTGTCAATAATTTCAGTCAAAGGAACTTTATGGATGGCCTCTTCCAGGGCCTCAAACCAGAATGCCGCCGCGACCGTGACAGGAGCAATGCATGCAAGGGGCTGTAAAATAAAACCTTGTTGAATAAACATTTTCTTAAGGTAACCCTCCAATTTTTTATCCATTGGATCTGAAAAAGCACAACTGTCCTCAACCGGGATAGTAGTACGCTTTGCTAAAGTAGAAACTGCTCCCTCCACCTTAGGGACCGTCTGCCATAAGTCCCGTGTAGTGGCGTCTATTGGAAACATTTTTCTAAATATAGGAGGTGGGGAAAAAGGCACACCCGGTCTATCCCACTCCTTGCTAATAATTTCTCTGGTACTGCAACTGTGTTACAGTCATTCAGAGCAACTAATACCTCCCCAAGCAACACACGGAGGTTCTCAAGCTTAAATTTAAAATTAGAAACCTCTGAATCAGGATTCCCCGAATCAGAGATGTCACCCACAGACTGAAGCTCTCCGTCCTCATGATCTGCATATTGTGATGCAATATGGCCCTTACAGCATCTGCGCGCTCTGTATTTCTCCTAACCCCAGAGCAATCACGCTTGCCTCTTAATTCAGGCAACCTGGATAATACCTCTGACAGGGTATTATTCATGATTGCAGCCATGTCCTGCAAGGTAATCTCTATGGGCGTCCCTGATGTAATTGGCGCCATATTAGCGTGCATCCCCTGAGCGGGAGGCGAAGGGTCTGACATGTGGGGAGAGTTAGTCGGCATAACTTCCCCCTCGTCAGAATCTTCTGGTGATATTTCTTTTATAGTTAAAGACTGATCTTTACTGTTTAAGGTGAAATCAATACATTTAGTACACATTCTCCTATGGGGCTCCACCATGGCTTTCAAACATAATGAACAAGTAGTTTCCACTGTGTCAGACATGTTTAAACAGACTAGCAATGAGACTAGCAAGCTTGGAAAACACTTTAAACAAGTTTACAAGCAATATAAAAAACGTTACTGCACCTTTAAGAAACACAAATTTTGTCAAAATTTGAAATAACAGTGAAAAAAGGCAGTTACACTAACGAAATTTTTACAGTGTATGTAACAAGTTAGCAGAGCATTGTACCCACTTGCAAATGGATGATTAACCCCTTAATACCCAAAAAATAATAAAAGACAAAAACGTTTTTTTTTTTTTTTTTTTTCAAACAGTCACAACAACTGCCACAGCTCTACTGTGGCTTTTTACCTCCCTCAAAAACGACTTTGAAGCCTTTTGAGCCCTCCAGAGATGTCCTGGATCATGCAGGAAGAAGCTGGATGTCTGTGTCTGTAATTTTTGCTGTGCAAAAAAAACGGCAAAATAGGCCCCTCCCACTCATATTACAACAGTGGAAAGCCTAAGGAAACTGTTTCTAGGCCAAATTCAAGCCAGCCATGTGGAAAAAAACTAGGCCCCAATAAGTTTTATCACCAAATACATATAAAAACGATTAAACATGCCAGCAAACGTTTTATATTACATTTTTATAAGAGTATGCATCTCTATTAATAAGCCTGATACCAGTAGCTATCACTGCATTTAAGGCTTTAATTACATTAGTTCGGTATCAGCAGCATTTTCTAGCAAATTCCATCCCTAGAAAAATATTAACTGCACATACCTTATTGCAGGAAAACCTGCACGCCATTCCCTCTCTGAAGTTACCTCACTCCTCAGAATATGTGAGAACAGCCATGGATCTTAGTTACTTCTGCTAAGATCATAGAAAACGCAGGCAGATTCTTCTTCTAAATACTGCCTGAGATAAACAGTACACTCCGGCACCATTTAAAAATAACAAACTTTTGATTGAAGAACAAACTAAGTATAAAACACCACACTCCTCTTACGACCTCCATCTTGGTTGAGGCTTGCAAGAGAATGACTGGATATGACAGTTAGGGGAGGAGCTATATAGCAGCTCTGCTGTGGGTGATCCTCTTGCAACTTCCTGTTGGGAAGGAGAATATCCCATAAGTAATGGATGATCCGTGGACTGGATACACTTAACAAGAGAAATTGATTTATGTTAGTTTGATGTGTTTATTAGTGATAACATAGATATTTAAAGGGACATGCCACCCACATTTTTTCTTTTATGATTTAGAAAGAGAATGCAATTATAAACATCTTTCTAATTTACTTATATTATCTAATTTGTTTTATTATCTTGATATTCTTTGATGAAAAGCATATCTAGATATGCTCACTAGCTGCTGATTGGTTGCTGCACAAAGAAGCCTCGTGTGATTGGCTCACCATGTGCATTGCTTTTTCTTCAACTAAGAATATCTAGAAAATGAAGCAAAATAAATAATGGAAGTAAATTGTAATGTTGTTTAAATTTCTATTCTCTATCTGAATCATGAAAGAAAGATTTTGGGTTTAGTGGCCCTTTAAGTTAATATACATATTTATGTTATAGTAGTCAGTAGCATTAAATTATATTTTTACATAACAGGTATGCAATTATGTAGAACTATAATGTTAATTATACTGTCTTTAATAACAAATAAAAAACACAACGACGAACATTAATTAAATTTTAATTGATATGCAAATATTTAAACAATATGCATTCTACATAACAATGCATCATTTTAAATATTGAATATTCATGTGTCGGGCCTTAGCTTACAGTTAGTTTTAGGTCATGACAGTTTAGGGGTGAATGGTTAAATGATATGCATAGTCATGTACAATGCATATTGTTTAAAGTATTTGGATATATCTATCAACTAAAAGGTATTTAATTATGCTTTCTATCATTTTAAGTCTAAACATATATTTTCAAATATATATTTTTGTTTGAAATAATAGCAAGCAACCATTAAATACCCTTTAAGATATGTACAATACTTTAAATAATTTACATTGTACATTACAATGCATATTTTGTCAAGATGTGGTAAACACCAGAAAAAGGTAAAAACCTTACTGGCCTAGCCGGGCTCCTGGAACTCTGCGCCGGACCATAACAGGGTTCAGGGGATCAAGTCGCCCTTTTAGTATATTATCAGCAATTTGATGAGGGACATAGGGACCCCACTTTTTTGGGGGTGCTACCTTCTGGGAGGAATGGGGGACCGTAACTTAAGTGTACAAGTGGTATCCCTTTTAAGAAGTGGTGAACCAGGGCTCAATTCCAGTCTGGCGTTGAGTTCCAGAAGCCCGGCTAGGCCAGTGAGGTTTCGCCTGCCCTCTGTCGTTTGATAGCCGGTATTTTAGCGAACTTCTGTGACATTTTATTTAAACACTGATTATAATTTTAGTGACATAGCTTCACATTGTCTGGGTCATGTATGCATACTTCAAATAGGGTCATCCCCCCAGGCCGCAGCAATATGACAGAGCGGTAAAGTCTGCAATGCGGGTGGTGACATTACGCTCCCATTGTCTTCTATGGGAGAGACATAACTGCTCGCCGGCATTGCTCAGACACACCCCTTTTCTTTAAAAATATCAACAGATGTTTTGAATATCGGAGCCCCAGAGAGAACAATGGAAAATTTAAGTTTAAGCACCTCTCTGCCCCACTCCCCACTAAATTTGTCCTAAACCTTCTTGTTTACATAGCTTTTCTGTAACCTGTACTTAAAGGGACATTAAACACTAAATAAATGCTAATTAGAGTAAAGCAAGAAAAAAAAGATTAATCTGTAAATAACATGTAAATGTATTTTTTACATTTCATTAGTTGTTTAAATATTGACAAAATAAGTGTAAAGTTTAAGGCCTAGATTTAGAGTTCGGCGGTAGCCGTCAAAACCAGCGTTAGAGGCTCCTAACGCTGGTTTTGGGCGCCCGCTGGTATTTGGAGTCAGTGATTAAAGGGTCTAACGCTCACTTTACAGCCGCGACTTTTCCATACCGCAGATCCCCCTACGCCATTTGCGTAGCCTATCTTTTCAATGGGATCTTCCTAACGCCGGTATTTAGAGTCGTTTCTGCAGTGAGCGTTAGAGCTCTAACGACAAGATTCCAGCCGCCTGAAAATAGCAGGAGTTAAGAGCTTTCTGGCTAACGCCGGTTTATAAAGCTCTTAACTACTGTACCCTAAAGTACACTAACACCCATAAACTACCTATGTACCCCTAAACCGAGGTCCCCCCACATCGCCGCCACTCGATTAAAAATTTTAACCCCTAATCTGCCGACCGCCACCTACGTTATACTTATGTACCCCTAATCTGCTGCCCCTAACACCGCCGACCCCTGTATTATATCTATTAACCCCTAACTTGCCCCCCACAACGTCGCCGCAAGCTACTTAAAATAATTAACCCCTAATCTTCCGACCGCAAATCGCCGCCACCTACGTTATCCCTATGTACCCCTAATCTGCTACCCCTAACATCGCCGACCCCTATGTTATATTTATTAACCCCTAATCTGCCCCCCACAACGTCGCCGACACCTACCTACACTTATTAACCCCTAATCTGCCGAGCGGACCTGAGCGCTACTATAATAAAGTTATTAACCCCTAATCCGCCTCACTAACCCTATCATAAATAGTATTAACCCCTAATCTGCCCTCCCTAACATCGCCGACACCTACCTTCAATTATTAACCCCTAATCTGCCGACCGGAGCTCACCGCTATTCTAATAAATGTATTAACCCCTAAAGCTAAGTCTAACCCTAACACTAACACCCCCCTAAGTTAAATATAATTTTAATCTAACGAAATTAATTAACTCTTATTAAATAAATAATTCCTATTTAAAGCTAAATACTTACCTGTAAAATAAATCCTAATATAGCTACAATATAAATTATAATTATATTATAGCTATTTTAGGATTAATATTTATTTTACAGGCAACTTTGTAATTATTTTAACCAGGTACAATAGCTATTAAATAGTTAAGAACTATTTAATAGTTACCTAGTTAAAATAATAACAAATTTACCTGTAAAATAAATCCTAACCTAAGATATAATTAAACCTAACACTACCCTATCAATAAAATAATTAAATAAACTACCTACAATTACCTACAATTAACCTAACACTACACTATCAATAAATTAATTAAACACAATTGCTACAAATAAATAAAATTAAATAAACTATCTAAAGTACAAAAAATAAAAAAGAACTAAGTTACAGAAAATAATAAAATATTTACAAAGATAAGAAAAATATTACAACAATTTTAAACTAATTACACCTACTCTAAGCCCCCTAATAAAATAACAAAGCCCCCCAAAATAAAAAATTCCCTACCCTATTCTAAAATACAAATATTACAAGCTCTTTTACCTTACCAGCCCTGAACAGGGCCCTTTGCGGGGCATGCCCCAAGAATTTCAGCTCTTTTGCCTGTAAAAAAAAACATACAATACCCCCCCCCCCCAACATTACAACCCACCACCCACATACCCCTAATCTAACCCAAACCCCCCTTAAATAAACCTAACACTACCCCCCTGATGATCTTCCTACCTTGTCTTCACCATGCCAGGTTCACCGATCCGTCCTGGCTCCAAGATCTTCATCCAACCCAAGCGGGGGCTAGACATCCACTGAAGAAGTCCAGAAGAGGGTCCAAAGTCTTCCTCCTATCCGGCAAGAAGAGGACATCCGGACCGGCAAACATCTTCTCCAAGCGGCATCTTCTATCTTCTTCCATCCGATGACGACCGGCTCCATCTTGAAGACCTCCAGCGCGGATCCATCCTCTTCTTCCGACGACTAGACGACGAATGACGGTTCCTTTAAGGGACGTCATCCAAGATGGCGTCCCTCGAATTCCGATTGGCTGATAGGATTCTATCAGCCAATCGGAATTAAGGTAGGAATTTTCTGATTGGCTGATGGAATCAGCCAATCAGAATATAGTTCAATCCGATTGGCTGATCCAATCAGCCAATCAGATTGAGCTCGCATTCTATTGGCTGTTCCGATCAGCCAATAGAATGCGAGCTCAATCTGATTGGCTGATTGGATCAGCCAATCGGATTGAACTTGATTCTGATTGGCTGATTCCATCAGCCAATCAGAAAATTCCTACCTTAATTCCGATTGGCTGATAGAATCCTATCAGCCAATCGGAATTCGAGGGACGCCATCTTGGATGACGTCCCTTAAAGGAACCGTCATTCGTCGTCTAGTCGTCGGAAGAAGAGGATGGATCCGCGCTGGAGGTCTTCAAGATGGAGCCGGTCGTCATCGGATGGAAGAAGATAGAAGATGCCGCTTGGAGAAGATGTTTGCCGGTCCGGATGTCCTCTTCTTGCCGGATAGGAGGAAGACTTTGGACCCTCTTCTGGACTTCTTCAGTGGATGTCTAGCCCCCGCTTGGGTTGGATGAAGATCTTGGAGCCAGGACGGATCGGTGAACCTGGCATGGTGAAGACAAGGTAGGAAGATCATCAGGGGGGTAGTGTTAGGTTTATTTAAGGGGGGTTTGGGTTAGATTAGGGGTATGTGGGTGGTGGGTTGTAATGTTGGGGGGGGGGGGGTATTGTATGTTTTTTTTTACAGGCAAAAGAGCTGAAATTCTTGGGGCATGCCCCGCAAAGGGCCCTGTTCAGGGCTGGTAAGGTAAAAGAGCTTGTAATATTTGTATTTTAGAATAGGGTAGTGAATTTTTTATTTTGGGGGGCTTTGTTATTTTATTAGGGGGCTTAGAGTAGGTGTAATTAGTTTAAAATTGTTGTAATATTTTTCTTATGTTTGTAAATATTTTATTATTTTCTGTAACTTAGTTCTTTTTTATTTTTTGTACTTTAGATAGTTTATTTAATTTTATTTATTTGTAGCAATTGTGTTTAATTAATTTATTGATAGTGTAGTGTTAGGTTAATTGTAGGTAATTGTAGGTAGTTTATTTAATTATTTTATTGATAGGGTAGTGTTAGGTTTAATTATATCTTAGGTTAGGATTTATTTTACAGGTAAATTTGTTATTATTTTAACTAGGTAACTATTAAATAGTTCTTAACTATTTAATAGCTATTGTACCTGGTTAAAATAATTACAAAGTTGCCTGTAAAATAAATATTAATCCTAAAATAGCTATAATATAATTATAATTTATATTGTAGCTATATTAGGATTTATTTTACAGGTAAGTATTTAGCTTTAAATAGGAATCATTTATTTAATAAGAGTTAATTTATTTCGTTAGATAAAAATTATATTTAACTTAGGGGGGTGTTAGTGTTAGGGTTAGACTTAGCTTTAGGGGTTAATACATTTATTAGAATAGCGGTGAGCTCCGGTCGGCAGATTAGGGGTTAATAATTGAAGGTAGGTGTCGGCGATGTTAGGGAGGGCAGATTAGGGGTTAATACTATTTATGATAGGGTTAGTGAGGCGGATTAGGGGTTAATAACTTTATTATAGTAGCGCTCAGGTCCGCTCGGCAGATTAGGGGTTAATAAGTGTAGGCAGGTGTCGGCGACGTTGTGGGGGGCAGATTAGGGGTTAATAAATATAACATAGGGGTCGGCGATGTTAGGGCAGCAGATTAGGGGTACATAGGGATAACGTAGGTGGCGGCGGTTTACGGAGCGGCAGATTAGGGGTTAAAAGTGTAATGCAGGGGTCAGCGATAGCGGGGGCGGCAGATTAGGAGTTAATAAGTGTAAGGTTAGGGGTGTTTAGACTCGGGGTACATGTTAGGGTGTTAGGTGCAGACGTAGGAAGTGTTTCCCCATAGGAAACAATGGGGCTGCGTTAGGAGCTGAACGCTGCTTTTTTGCAGGTGTTAGGTTTTTTTTCAGCTCAAACAGCCCCATTGTTTCCTATGGGAGAATCGTGCACGAGCACGTTTTTGATGCCGGCCGCGTCCGTAAGCAACTCTGGTATCGAGAGTTGCATTTGCGGTAAAAATGCTCTACGCTCCTTTTTTGGAGCCTAACGCAGCATTTGTTTGAACTCTCGATACCAGAGTTAAATTTATGGTGCGGCCAGAAAAAAACCCGCGGAGCGTTAACAGCCCTTTTACCGCCGAACTCTAAATCTAGGCCTTAGTGTCTATAAAAAAATGGGAGCTGCCATGTTGTAACTTAGGTTACCTCCTCTGCTGTGGCCAATTAGGGATAGTTATAAATAGGTAACTAGAGTGTGCAGCCAATGGCTGTGTGGAATATAACAGTGTTCTGCACTTCCATTTTAACAGGAACTGAAAAGCTTACATTTTTAGAATGGAATTACAGGAAAAGGGGCCAAAATAAATAATGAAAGTATATTGCAGACTTTTTAATATATACAATTTATCATTTTATATTACCATCTCAAAGTGTTAAATGTCCCTTTAAGTATTGCAATATTTAGTATAGGTGGGGATACAGCAGGCAAAAACAGCTATTTCAAATGACAAAAATAAAGGTAAATGAGCTACTTGTAAACAATTTAATACACTCCAGCAGTAAAAATGGATCATTAGGAACATATTCAAGGAGAAATAAAAAAAAATCACAGTTTACTGTCCCTTTAAGCCATCATATTATCTCTGAGAATACAGGCATGTGAAATACATTAGAGGCATTGCTCATTGTAATCAATTGTACTTTTAAAGGCTGTTTTTAATAAGGAGTGTCTCCAATGGATTATTGCACCATAGGGAAATTCTATTACCTGTGTTTCCGGCAATCTTACAGTAGTGTCATTTAGGAGAAAGATTGTGTCTATAATAAACTGCCTTAGGTAGGAAACCCTATGAAAGCTTTAGATTTAAAGCCATAAAATGATTTACAGAAGGGTAAACTTTATTCAAATGATTTATTCTAATACCAAAAGCAAAAAAACTGTTTATGGGGACTGTATACTAACTGTAAATATATATGTACAGTATATTTCTATATACATGCATATGTATATGTTAATATGTGTATGTAATCCAAAAAGTAAGGAGTAGATACCGCTGAAAGTTGAAAGGTAAAAATATTTTTTTATTCAGCAACAAGTAAAAGTATGGAAGGCATCCATAGTAGGAATCAAGAGAGTGTAGCACCAACTGCTAACACTTATAAGAACATAAATATATGTATATATTCATATATATTTTACATTTGTTGCCCATCGCTGTGCAACTTAAACCCTTCGCTGTACTAGGTTCCCTAATTCTGAGAATATAATAAGCAGTGGTAGTTAAGAATTTACAGAATCAAGAATCAATTCAGTTAAATTGAAAATAAAGGTACACGTAATTTAAAAGTATGAATCATTTAATTAATGGTTTAATTAAAAAATAATTAAAGTTAATTACATTTACTAATTTGCATTGTCCTATCGATTTACTCTAATTTAAAAGATACCTATATATACTCATAAAGTACTAATTGGATGCTGAACATATATATTTTTGTTTAAAAACATTTCTATTTTTTGCATCTGGAACTGCAAATAGGAACAAAAACAACACAGTATAGAAAATATTGTAAACACGCAACAATTAACTGAAAGTAATGAATTTGGAAATGATTACTGTGATCTTAAAAATCTAAATGACAATGAAAATACAGTAATATGTAATGTGTTAGATTTGTCTCAAAGTGAACACAATGTTAATGACAATAATTGTGAAAATAATCAAACTACAATTATTTATTATGGAGAAATGGAAAATAATGATACTATTCAGTGAAATAGAATTACCATACCATCTGAAGAAGATCAATCTTATCAAGATGTAAATTAATTTTGCTATAAACAAATTCAACATAATTATCTTGTTCATGAAAATGTAAACATTTTAAATAAAAAGGTAGATGTTTTGACTAAGAATATGGAAAATCAAACTGAAGAATTTAAATTGCTAAATGCTTCCGTTAAGGAAAACATTTGAATATAGAAAAAAAATTATATACACTTTATTCAATAAGTGAATCATTAGGTAAAATTGCATATTTAATGCAAAATGATTCTAAAAAACAAGGCCAAAATGGAAAAAAAAAAGATGACCAAAATGATATAGAGCAAAACAATCATCCGTGAAAGTGACATCGAACATCATCTGTAATGTTTTCAGAAATAAAAATTGAACCCTCCACATTCTAAAATAAGAATGACATTGAATGTAGAAAATTAAGGAAAAAATTAAGGAAAAGAAAAATCATGATATGGTAGAAGAAAACAATTTAAGCAATGTGTAAACAATTGTAAAGGTATAGGAAAGAAAAAGAAATGTTACATTTAAATTAAAAAAACCCACATATTTGATTAACAAATTAACTTAAATTTATAATTTTAAACAAATACATTAATGGCAACTTGAACCAACACATGTTTTTGCACCGCCAAAGAATGTGCGTCCATAAAACCGTCTTTCTTTGACCCCCATTCCCCTTCTGTTCCCAATGTGTATTAACTGGTAGATAAAAATTGGTTGTATCTAATGTATCTGAATTAGATCTCTGTTAAACAATTATAATACTATGTATACATCTGTTGACATATCTGTTGTAATTTTTTGATCAGCCTCAATAAAAAATATATAAATAAAAAAAGTTTTTCTTTTTGAATCAATGCACGTGTGTATAGCTGACTTGTCAACATTTTGCTCAATAAAATATTTTGCTTACGCTGCATTTTTATTAATACATTTATTCCATATTGAAGTGTTTCCTTCATAATAACTAAGTTGTTATTTCTTGAAGCAAAGTTATGTCCATAGTTTGGGGATACATTTTTGGTTGTTCTTCTAAAAAGTAAAAAAATACATTTTTAAATGCTTATGCATGCACAAAAAATTATACTTACAATACAAATTACCTTCAGGTATAAGTCAAATAGGATTCCTCCATATTAACTCCTTCAATGCTTATTTCTTCAACTGAAGATGGTAAGCGTACATCTAAAGAGACAATTATAAACATTTAAAAAAATGCAGAAAAAAGCATGTAAAACACATTGCATCAAAGATATATATCACAACTGACGAATGAATGAATGAAAATTACACCAAAAATGTAAAAAAAAGAACTAAAATAAAAAATACACAAGAATTATTCCACCAAAAAAAGCCATATACATCCACATGAATCATAAATAAAACTAGATTTATAATAAATAAGAATACAAATTTTAGTAATTTGTATGTGTGTTTTAAATTAGGTTCCTCAATAATATCTCCTTCAATGCTAATATCTTCAGCTGAAGCTAGTAAGGCTACATCTAAAGAGACATAATAATAATATTTTTTTTTTATAAAAATGCAAAAATGAAACATAAAAAACACATTGCATCAAAGATATACATCGCAATTGAGAAATGAATGAATGAAAATTACACTCAAAAATTAAAAAAGTAAAATAAAAAAAAAGACATTTATGTCCAAATGATTCATAAAGAAACATTCACCTAGATTACGAGTTTTGCGTTAGAGGCTATGCGGTGCTAACGAGCAGTTTATGCTCACCGCTCACTTACAGACAGCGCTGGTATTACGGGTTTTTACAAACCAGACAAGTGAGCGTTGAGCAAAATTTTGCTCATTACCGCACTCCAATACCAGTGCTGCTTACGTTAGTGGTGAGCTGGTGTAACGTGCTCGTGCACGATTTCCCCATAGCAATCAACGGGGAGAGCCGGCTGAAAGAAGTCTAACACATGCAAAAAAGCAGCGTAAAGCTCCTTAACGCAGCCCCATTGATTCCAATAGGGAAATCAAATTTATGTCTACACTTAACACCCTAACAAACATGAACCTCGAGTCTAAACACCCCTAATCTTCCGCCCCCGACATCGCCACAACCTACATTATATTATTAACCCCTAATCTGCCTCTCTTGACACTGCCGCCACCTACATTATACTTATGAACCCCTAATCTGATGCCCCCAACACCTACATTATATTTATTAACCCCTAATCTGCCTTTCCCAATGTCGCCGCAACCTACCTACACTTCTTAACCCCTAATCTGCCGCCCCCAACGTCGGCGCCACTATAATAAACATATTAACCCCTAAACTGCCGCTCTCCCGCATCGCAAACATTAGTTAAATATTATTAACCCCTAATCTGCCGTCCCTAACATTGCCGCCACCTGCCTACATTTATTAACCCCTAATCTGCCGCCCCCAACGTCGCCGCCAATATTCTAAATTTATTAACCCCTAAACCTAAGTCTAACCCTAACCCCCCCTAACTTAAATATAATTTAAATAAATATAAATAAAATTACTATAATTAACTAACTAAATTATTCCTATTTAAAATTAAATACTTACCTATAAAATAAACCCTAAGCTAGCTACAATATAACTAATAATTACATTGTATCTAGTTTAGGGGTTATTTTTATTTTACAGGCAAGTTTGTATTTATTTTAACTAGGTAGAATAGTTACTAAATAGTTATTAACTATTTAATAAACTACCTAGCTAAAATAAATACAAAAGTACCTGTAAAATAAAACCTAACTTAAGTTACAGTAACACCTAACACTACACTATAATTAAATTAATTCCAAAAATTAAATACAATTAAATACAATTATATAAATTAGCTAAAGTACAAAAAACAAACAAACACTAAATAACAAAAAATAATAAACAAATTACAAGATTTTTAAACTAATCTAATCCCCCTAACAAAATAAAAAAGCCCCCCAAAATAAAAAAAAGCCCTACCTAAATTACAAATAGCCCTTAAAAGGGCCTTTTGCGGGGCATTGCCACAAAGTAATCAGCTCTTTTACCTGTAAAAAAATTACAAATCCCCCCAACATTAAAACCCACCACCCACACAACCAACCCTACTCTAAAACCCACCCAATACCCCCTTAAAAAAACCTAACACTAACCCCTTGAAGATCACCTTACCGGGAGAAGTCTTCATCCAACCGGGCCAAAGTCCTCAACGAATCCGGCAGAAGTGGTCCTCCAGATGGGCAGAAGTGGTCCTCCAGATGGGCAGAGGGTCTTCATCTAGATGGCATCTTCTATCTTCATCCATCCGGCGCGGAGTGGGTCCATCTTCAAGACATCCGACGCGGAGCATCCTCTTCTTTCCACGGCGACTGAAGCATTAAGGTACCTTTAAAGGGTCATAATACCCAAATGTTTAAACACTTGAAACTGATGCAGTATAGCTGTAAAAAGCTGACTAGAAAATATCACCTGAACATCTCTATGTAAAAAAGAAAGATATTTTACCTCAAAAGTTCCTCAGTAGCCACATCCCATTGTAAAGGATTTCTAAGCAGCATATTATTATGTCTGTCCCGGGACAGCTGAAAGGATGAGCCTCGTGCACTCTCATGTTATTTCCCTATTCAGTGTAACAATGACCTCAGCACTGCTGATGCCGATTGGCTGCTGTTCATTTCTTCTTTTTTTTTTTACCTGCAGCTGGGAGCAGCTTAGTATAACTTTTTACACAGAACTTACTCGGCTGAGCTGAGGAGATTGTGAGGTAAAATATCTTCCTTTTTTACATATGCTCAGGTGATATTTTCCTGTCAGCTTTTTACAGTTATACTGCATCAGTTTCAAGTGATTTAGCATATGAGTATTATGTCCCTTTAAGTGACATCATCCAAGATGGCGTCGCTTCAATTCCGATTGGCTGATAGAATTCTATCAGCCAATCGGAATTAAGGTAGAATGCCAGCTCAATCCTATTGGCTGATTGGATCAGCCAATAGGATTGAAGTTCAATCCTATTGGCTGATTGCATCAGCCAATAGGATTTTTCCTACCTTAATTCCGATTGGCTGATAGAATTCTTGGATGATGTCACTTAAAGAAACCTTCATTCTTCAGTCGCAGTGGAAAGAAGAGGATGCTGAGCGTCGGATGTCTTGAAGATGGACCCGCTCCGCGCCGGATGGATGAAGATAGAAGATGCCGTCTGAATGAAGACTTCTGTCCGTCTGGAGTACCACTTCTGCCGGCCTGGAGGACCACTTCTGCCGGATTCGTTGAGGACTTCGGCCCGGTTGGATGAAGACTTCTCCCGGTAAGGTGATCCTCAAGGGGTTAGTGTTAGGTTTTTTTAAGGGGGTATTGGGTGGGTTTTAGAGTAGGGTTGGTTGTGTGGGTGGTGGGTTTTAATGTTGGGGGAGGATTTGTAATTTTTTTTTACAGGTAAAAGAGCTGATTACTTTGGGGCAATGCCCCGCAAAAGGTCATTTTAAGGGCTATTTGTAATTTAGTGTAGGGTAGGGCTTTTTTATTTTGGCAAAGCTTTTTTATTTTGTTAGGGGGATTAGATTAGGTGTAATTAGTTTAAAAATCTTGTAATTTGTTTATTATTTTCTGTAATATAGTGTTTGTTTGTTTTTGTACTTTAGCTAATTTTATTTCATTGTATTTAGTTTAGGGAATTAATTTAATTATAGTGTAGTGTTAGGTATTAGTGTAATTTAGGTTAGGTTTTATTTTACAGGTAAATTTGTCATTATTTTAGCTAGGTAGTTTATTAAATAGTTAATAACTATTTAGTAACTATTCTACCTAGTTAAAATAAATACAAACTTGCCTGTAAAATAAAAAATAAACCCTGAGCTAGGTACAATGTAATTATTAGTTATATTGTAGCTAGCATAGGGTTTATTTTACAGGTAAATATTTAGTTTTAAATAGGAATAATTTAGTTAATTATAGTAATTTTATTTAGATTTATTTAAATTATATTTAAGTTAGGAGGGGTTAGGGTTAGACTTAGATTTAGGGGTTAATAACTTTAGTATAGTGGCGGTGACGTTGGGGATGGCAGATTAGGGGTTAATAAATGTAGGTAGGTGTCGGCGATGTTAGGGACAGCAGATCAGGGGTTAATAATATTTAACTAATGTTTGCGAGGCGGGAGTGCGGCAGTTTAGGGGTTAATATGTTTATTATAGTGGCGGCGATGTCCGGTTCGGCAGATTAGTGGTTAAAAAATTTATTTTACTGTTTGCTATGTGGGAGGGCCTCGGTTTAGGGGTTAATAGGTAGTTTATGGGTGTTAGCGTACTTTTTAGCACTTTAGTTAAGAGTTTTATGCTACGGCGTTGTAGTGTAAAACTC
Organism: Bombina bombina; assembly: GCF_027579735.1. Classification (NCBI taxonomy): domain Eukaryota; kingdom Metazoa; phylum Chordata; class Amphibia; order Anura; family Bombinatoridae; genus Bombina; species Bombina bombina. The sequence continues at coordinate 734,295,702 of NC_069502.1, forward strand.
TGAACTACTGACTTTAAAATGCGGTACCAGTCTTGACAGGAGAGGGTCTACCGCTCACTTTTTGTCAGACTCGTAATACCGGCCCTATGCAAGTCCCATTGAAAAAAGAGGATATGCAATTTACGCAAGTGGATTTGCGGTATTTCCAAGTCTGGCCAAAAAAGTGAGCGGTACACCTGTACCTTCAAGACTCGTAATACCATCGGGCGTTAAAAAGCAGCGTTGGGACCGGCTAACGCTGCTTTTTAAACCTAACGCACAACTCGTAATCTAGCCGATAGATTTATAATAAATAAGAATACAAATTACCTTCAGTAATCTCCTCCCTTGACTTAAAACTTGTAGATCTTTTCTGACTGCCAAAAGAAGATTATAAAATGGCTCTAAAGCACAAATTAGTACTAAATTTTCTTCTTGTGTAAAATTAGCAAACACCATCTTTGTTGAAAGACTCCTTAACCATTACGACACAATGAAGTAAAACTGAAAGCCATTAATTAAAATGAAGTATGTGTGAAAATAAGTCAAATAATGAAACATACATTGTGATTGAAGAAAAATAAGTAAGTATATCAGAAAAATACATTATAGAAATAAAAGGAATTATGGTTATTACATATTGTAAAGTCATTATGATTGGTTGTTGCACATTTAAAAATACAAATAAAATGAAATGTTTTAAAAAAATACACAATCAATAATTTTGAAACATTAATTTTACACATACGTAACAAGTTAAATGAAGAATCTGAAATATATTTGCAAATCGTAAATAACATGTAAAAGTAGGCGTAATGTGGGCACTTAATGGGTGTTACTAGTATTTAAATTAGAAACCTTTGCAACTCCATCTTAATTTTTTTGAAAACTTATAAGACATTTATGTCAAACAAACTAACACACTCTTGTCTCGCTATAATTAGATGTGCATAATACACAACTTTTAAAATACGAGTTGAATTTGCATTAAAGAATACAAAATATATTGCATATTTTATAAATATTTTAATAAATACATTTTCATGAAAAAAAAGGTAAAAAAAAATTAAGACAATCAAGTTACGAGGCGTAAAAGTCGAAATTATCTTTTGCAGCGAGCCCTATACATTGCACTATGATGAATTCCACAAATCGACAATATAATGAGGTACTTTAAGATCACAACAATATTGCGAACTCTGCGATACACTACTAATGAAACAAAATGTGAACCTTTGAGCATCGAGCCCTGGGTGATTTATAGGCCCTTCTCTCACAGGGGTGGCATTACACACACACAAACACATACAGATGGGCAGTGATAGTACAGTGTCTGCTTACAGAAAGAGAAGTGCTATACCTAGTTGAAGGAGCAACAATGCACTACTAGCTGCTAGTCAAACACATGGGGTGAGCCAAACACAAGAGGCATATATGTGCAGCCATCAATCAGCACTTAGTTCCCAGTAGTACATAGCTGCTCTTGAGCCTACCTAGATATACACTTTTGAATAAAGGATGCCAACAGAACAAAGCAAATTAAATAATAGAAGTAAATTGTAAAGTTGTTTAAAGGGACAGTCTACACCAGAATTGTTTTAAAAGATAGATAATCCCTTTATTACCCATTCCCTAGTTTTGCATAAACAACACTGTTATATTAATATACTTTTTACCTCTGTTATTACCTTGTATCTAAACCTCTGCAAACTGCCCCCTTAATTCAGTTCTTTTGACAGACTTGCATTTTAGCCAATCAGCGATGGCTCCTAGGAACTCCACATGCATGAGCCCAGTGTTATCTATATCAAACACATGAGCTAACACCTTCTAGTGGTGAAAAACTGTCAAAATGCATTTAGAAAAGAGGCGGCATTCAAGGTCTAAGAAATTAGCATATGAACGTCCTAGGTTTAGCTTTCAACTAAGAATACAAAGAGAACAAAGCAAAATTGGTGATAAAAGTAAATTGGAAAATTGTTTAAAATTACATGCCCTATCTGAATCATGAAAGTTTATTTTGGCCTAGACTGTCCCTTTAAAATCACATGCTTTATCTGAATAATGTAAGTTTAATTTTGACTTTACTGTTGCATTAACTAGGGACATGTAATTGTCACCACTACACACAACATATTTAGAGAAGGCTGCAACTAGCCTCCTTAGAATGATCAAATATTAATTTTGTCGGGGGGGGGGGGTTGCTTAGGATTCTCACTTTTATATCTTCAAAATAATTTTTTTTTTTTCTAAAAATTCCCACAAATGCATCTATTTAAAATCCAAAAAGTGATGGTAAATTATACTGATAACAAATATATTATTTTAATTTATATAGCATGTACATGGAAAACTTTTTTTTTTATAATTCTTACATAAATCTTTGTTTTATTTCTCTGCCCCATTTTTCTTCTGTTTCTCTAATGTAGTAGAGCAGTCCCATCCTCTCTCTAGGTAGACAGCAATATAAAAATTTTTTAGAGAGCCGTATGGCTAGAAAGCCGATTGGATATTAGGTGAAAGTGTAATCTCAAGAAAAAAAAACATTTTGATGTGGGCAGCTGGAGGGGGTATAAAATACAGGATTTAGTGCATCATAGATAACACTTTTTTTGAATGAAATTATACAGTATATTAAAAAATACAGATTCAGGATCAATGGTCAGACAATATAAAATGTACCTTCACTTAAAGTTTATAGAAAAATTATTAGCAACTTAACTGTTACTTTAACTTCTTGTCTGCTGTTGAATGTTGCAATACTTTGCAGTCCTCTTTGGTTTCAGACAGCAAGATTACAAGTCACGCTGCAAATCCGTTGCGAAAAACCTGCACGCGATATGGCATTTTCGCATTTTGCATAGCGCTGCCATTAAAAGTTTGAAAAAAACTTAAACCAAGTTCCAACTTGGCATGCGTGTGCATGTGTTCCCCCATAGAGATCAATGCCATTGCATTTTCGCATTCCCCATTGAAGTCCATGGAGAAATAAAAGTGAATCAAAAACCTACCCTTAAAACTGCTATCCCCCCACATCGCAAACAATAAATAAATGTATTAACCCTTAAAACTGCTACCCCCACATCCAAACAATAAATGTATTAACCCTTAAACCAGTGGTCTCAAAGTACAGGCCATATGTGGCCCTCAAGATAGTTTCATCTGGCCCTCCCTTGTTTAATAAGTAAACTATTAATTTGAGCTGTCAGTTTTTTTAGGGTTCTAAGAGGTGCAACGAGTTGATGTTCCATATAAGCACTCACAAGATAAATATAAAGACAAGTGTCCAGTGTAGACTCCCACCATGCACTGCTTGGATAAATGTCACTTTTTACGTTGTTATACAGTTTCAGAATGATCACTTCACTTGGCACTCACAAGATAAATATAGACAACTGTGTATGTGTATTGATGGCTTCAACTCCCACCATATGCACTACTACTTGGGTAATTGTCACTTCCAGTTCCTAGTATATTCACTTACTCAGTTCAAATGGCCCCCCTGGGAGAAGAACACTTGGCTTGTGGCTTCCAGATACATTGAGTTTGATACCCCTGCCTTAAACCGTCATCCCCCCACATCGCAAACAATAAATAAATGTATTAACCCTTAAAACCGCTAACCCCCCACATTGCAAACAATAAATAAATGTATTAACCCCTAAACCGCCATCTCCCACATTGCAAACAATAAATAAATGCATTAACCCCTAAACCCCCCCATCGCAAACAATAAATACATTTATTAAATCCTATACTGTCACCCTCCCACATTGCAAACAATAAATGTATTAACCCCTAAACAGCCATCCCCCACATCACAAACAATTAATAAATCTATTAACCGCTAAACCGTCACCCCCACAACGCAAAGTATTAAACTAATAACTAAACCCCCTAACCTAACACCCCCTAACTTAACCACAATTAAAATACACATAAATTAAAAATATACTAACTACCTTAAAAAAAAAAGCTTACCTGTAAAAGAAAATTAAAACCTAAGTTTAAACTAAAAAAAAAACTAACATTACTTGAAAAAAGAAAATATTACAAAAAAATAAAAATCCTACATTACAAAAATTAAAAAAAACCTACATTACAATAAAATAAAAAACCCTACCATTACAGAAAATAAAAAAACCTACCCTTACAAAAAATAACAAACAAAATTATCCAGAATAAAAAAATATTCCTGTTCTAATATCCCTAAAAAAAAAATACCCATCCCAATATAAAAATAAACCATAATCTACAAATAAACTACCAATAGTTTTGTAGGGCATTATCTTAAAGCTAACAGCTCTTTTGCATACAAAATTAAACAATTGCCCCCTAAAATTAAAACCCCCACCCCCAAAATAAGAAAATCCTAACTAAAAAAAACTTATCTACCCATTGCCCCGAAAAGGGCATTTGGATGGGCATTCAGCTCTTTTGCTGCCCATTAAAAAAAACCAAATCTTTAAAAAAACAAAAACTAACACTAACCCCAAAATTGGTACTCACCAATGATGAAGGGCGGCGCTCTATCTTCATCCCGACGGCACTCTATCTTCATCCATTGCAGGACCATCTTCTTCAATCTTCATCCAGGCCTTGGTCCATCTTCTATCTTCATCCAGTGGCGGCTGTGAAGTCTTTGGCGAGGTCGGCAGCGGTAATCCTCTTCAGAGCATTGACAGGGAGAGCTCCTCTTCATGTGAATGCCCATAAGTTGATTATTTCACCTGTGCTCTAGTAAAGATATAATGAATATCTGGAATGTTAAGGGTCCTGAGGACTGGAGTTGGGAAGTACTACTGTAGACTGTAAGCTCTTTGGTGCAGGCCCCACCTCCTCCTGTGCTAGTTTTAATTAGTCTGTTATGTTTTTGTATCTTATTACAAATCTTTGTCAATGTATACCCCAATATCTGTGCCCAGTGCTATGGAATTTCACAGCTCTATACAAATGAATAATAATAAGAAAGTATGTGGAAACCACAACTAATTAGAGTTCACGTTTCAGTCAAAATCATAGCTTACAGGCACATAAAATCCAGCACATGACCATGAAATCTTCATAGCCAAACATTGGCATTACAATGGCTCATACTAACTAGCTCAGTGACGTTAAATGTGGCAAGTCATAGGGTGCCACCTTTGAAACAAGTCAGTTTGTTCAATTTCTGCCCTACTTAATCTGCACTGGTTGACTGTCAGTACTATTATTGTGAAGTGGAGACATCTAGGAACAGCCCAGCCTAAAAGTGTTATACCACGCAAACTCATAGAGTCGGCTGCTGAGTGCTGAATAGACATGTGGAACGCTAAAAAAATTTGTTTTGTTTTCATTAGTTAACTAATTTCCGCAAACAAAAATATTTATTTAAGTTAAAAAAATAATTTCATTTTGGCAAATTAGTTATGTTAAGTTAAATCGTTTTTCGGATCCATTCGTTATTTCGTATCCATTCTTTATTCATATTTATAATTCTATTCTAAAGTTTACAATGGAATAATGAATACAAATAAAGAATGGATCCGAAATAACAAACGGATCCGTAAAACGATTTAACTTGACATGACTAATTTGCAGAAACAAAATTATCTAAAACCGTCATTCCCCGACATTGCCAAAACTAAATAAAACTATTAACCTCTAAACCGCCGCCCCCCCCCACATCGCCAACACTAACTAAACATAATAACCCCTAAACCACAGTCCCCCCACAATGCCAACAATAACTAAACCTATTAACCCCTAAACCGCTGCCCCCCACATTGCCAACACTAACTAAACCTATTAACCTCTAAACCGCCCCCCCCCCCACATCGCCAAAACACTAACTAAACCTATTAACCCCTAAACTCCCGCCCCCCCACACAATGCCAACACTAACTAAACCTATTAACCTCTAAAACGCAGACCCCAACATCGCCAACACTAGCTAAACCGCTGCCCCCCCAAGATCGCCAACACTAACTAAAGCTTTTAATCTCTAAACCGCCGACCCACACATCGCCAACACTAACTAAACCTATTGACCTCTAAAACACCGCTCCCCACATCACCAACACTAACTAAACCTATTAACCTCTAAACCGCCGCCCAATCTCGCCAAAACGAAATAAACCTATTAACCCCTAAACCGCCGTCCCCCCACATTGCAAACACTAAATAAAATAATTAACCTCTAAACCACCATCCCCCCACATCGCAGCTAGCTAAATTAAACTATTAACCCCTAAACCTAAAAAACTCTAACTTTAACATTATTAAAATACACCTAAATTAAAGTTACAATTATTAACTAACTACCTATTTAAAAATAAATACAAACTTACTTGTGAAATAAAAATAAAACCTAAGCTTAAACTAAAAAAAGACCTAACTTTACTTGTTTACAAAAATCTACTAATACCACAAATAAAAACCTAACATTACTACAAATAATAAAACCTAACATTACTAAAAATAATAAACACTAAGCATAAAAAAATACTATTACAAAAAATAACAAACAAAATTATCCAAAATAATAAAAGTTATTCCTATTCTAATACCCTGTTTAAAAAAAACAAAAAACAAAAACAAAATGCTAATCTATAATAAACTACCAATAGACCTTAAAAGGGCCTTTTGTAGGACATTGCCCTAAAGTTAACAGCTCTGTATTTGTATTTATATATATATACAGGTAGCCCTCAGTTTACACCGGGGTTAGGTTCCAGACGGAATGGTTGTAATTCGAAACTGTTGTAAATTGAAACCCAGTTTATAATGTAAGTCAGTGGGAAGTGAGAGAGATAGGTTCCAGGCCCCTCTCAAAATTGTCATAAGTAATAGCTAATACATTATTTTTAAAGCTTTGAAATGAAGACTTTAAATGCTAAACAGCATTATAAACCTAATAAAATAATCACACAACACAGACTTCACTTGCATTTGTCTGCAAACAGTTCTTTCTATGCATTCTAATCTGGACTGATTTATAGACAGGAAGATCTTGTTCCTTTGAAATCTGCTCGATAGCTCAGGTCTGGTTAAACTGATTAATTTCAGCTTGCTTGGCTTTGCTGCAACACAAGCGGACAGCTCCACCTACTGGCTATTTTAATAAATGTACTGCTTCTTAATAGCAGTCACATGACTGGATAAAAAGGTTGTTATTCTGAAACGGTGTAAATTGAACCGTTGTAAAACGAGGGCCACCTGTATATATATACACACACACACGCACATACACATACACACATTCTGACGGAACATAGCTATATCAAACTCTATCTTACTCAAAAATGGAAGGGGAAGGGGAAAAAAAGAGAAAAATAGAGGGATTGTACCACTAAATTAAATTTAACTTTTATTGTTACCTTATAATAAATGTTACGTTTTAGACTAATTGCCTTGCTCTGGATTTATGTGCATGTGATAATGTTACCTACTCAGAAAAGTACATGGGACATGCAACTTAATGCCAGCACCATGACACTGTTCATAATTAAGGTCTGATTAATGGTGTAATTCGGTTCCCTGATTACGGCTCTTAACACTGAAAATATGGTATGTTCAGCGTTAAAACAACACCGCAGCCATTACAAGTCTTGTCGGTATAGCTGTACCGCAAGCCTTTTAGCCTGTAACGCAACGTCAGTCCCGCACTCGTAAAAATTACTTTTTAATGGGGTTCCCATAGCGCTGGTATTACGAGTTTTGCGGGGAGGCTAAAAAGCGAGCGTTACACTCTAAAACGACATCCGTAACGCCATCTAAAGTCAGTAGTTATGAGTGTTACTCTACAAAGCTGTAACATAAAACTCATAACTAATGTGTTAAAAAGTACACTAACACCCATAAACTACTTATTAACCCTTAAACCGGGGCCCTCCCACATCGCAAATACTATAATAACCCCTAATCTGCCGCTCCCGATATTGCCGCCACTCTAAAAAAATATTAACCCCTACTTCGCCACTCCCTGACATCGTCACCACTGTAATAAACTTATTAACCCCTAAACCGCCGCCCTCCAGCATTGCAAACACTATTGCAAACACTATTTAAATATTATTAACCCCTAATCTGCCGTCCACCAACATCGCCCCCACTATACTAAAGTTATTAAGCCCTACACTGCCGCCATTATAACAAACATATATTATATACTCTTATATTATATACTCTCCCGTTTTTTATCAGTTTTATTCCGCTTTTCTGGAATATATATGCCTATTGTACTTTCTAAAGCATTGTGTCAAGGTGTTGATTCTGCAATTATGTGTTCAAGTAGGTTAAGAAATGTTGCCACTTTCAAAAAAGTATCCTTTTGAGATTAATATGTAAATATCACTGTTTTGTAAGTATTTCAAATGTGATTTTGCAAATCAAAATCTTTTCAAAATGAATGTTGCTGTTAGTTACTGTAATGGTTGAAGGAGGAATACGTAATAATCACGAATTAACTGGTGCTATAAAGGACCGGTCTAGACCTCCAACTGCATCCGATGAAGCCCTAAGGTCAGCCTACAAAGGGGAGGTGTGAAGCGCGTCATGCCTGACGTTCTGTATACCGGCAACTTTTGAAGTTGAGTAACAAAGATTACCTTGGAGGCGGTGGTGGATTGCCGTGGTACCTGAGATTCAAGTTTGCCAGTGAGAGTTTCAAGCTCAAGAAGCCTTGTTCTTTGTTCCTGTATTGTGTTTGTAAAGGAGGAATCACGACACTGGATTTCCTGTGAAACAAAAGGAGATTGGCTGCTTTTCACGTTGTGGAGCTGCAGCATAAAAGAAGTGATTGGTTTGGTTCTATTTCGTCAACACGCTTTGTAAAGAAACAGGAACATTACCGCAAAATGTGGTGTGGCCTTTTTTTCAATACAGCTGGCTGACTTTTGTAATACTGGAAGGGTACATTTGTAGCAGCGTTTTGTTGCAATTTCTACATGGAGCGTAAGAATCACACTAAGTTCTCCTATATGGACACAATTTCAATGTATATGTATATGTTTAAAAATTTCGCTACAATTTGCAATTCTTTACAATACCCTGGTTTGTATTGGCTTATCTATTGAGATCGTGTGTACACACTTATGTGCTCTCTTAAGTCTGTACAATCTGGTTATTGTGACCCAGGTCTGGTAATGTTAGTTACTCGTATGTAATATGTTTAATACTTTTTCTCATGGGTTATTTGGTGTTGTGGACAATAGTGGAGAGAGCTAAATAAAACCACTATTTTTTCAAGGATATGAGTGCTGCTATGTTATTCTTTAAATAACTACATATTTACTGGTTGTTTCTTTCTCTTTTGAATATTTATATATGCCTTTTTATGACTGCAAGCACCTAATATTGTCCGATTAACTAGTAGAGTGCACACAATTGTTGTTGTATATTTGTTAACAAACCTATTAACCCCTAAACCGCAAACCCCCCACAACAAAATATACTAAACTAAAAACCCCTAAACCGAATGCCCCTCACATTGCAATAAATGAAATTAAACTAGTAACCCCTAAATTTAACACCCCCCTAACTTTAGATTAAAATAACAATTTTCCTAGTTTAAATTAAATTTAAACTTACCTGTCAAATTAAAAAAACTAACAAACTAATATAATTATTAAACTAAAATTAAACTAACTACACATTAAAAAAATCCTAACACTACTCTAAAAATGACAAAGTATCTAATTACAAAAAAAAGACTAAATTACAAAAAATAAACACTAAAGTATTAAAAATAAAAAAACAAAATGATCAAAAATAAAAAAGAATTACACCTAATCTAATAGCCCTATAAAAAAAAAAACTAGCCCGCAATAAACTACCAATGGCCCTTAAAAGGGCCTTTTGTAGGGCATTGCCCTAAGTTAAACAGCTATTTTACCTGTAAAAAAAAATACAAAGAACACCCCAACAGTAAAACCCACCACCCACCCAACCCCCCAAAATAAAAATTCTAACTTTAAAAAAAACCTAAGCTACACATTGCCCTGAAAAGGGCATTTGGATGGGCATTGCTGTGAAAAAGGCATTTAGCTCTTTTACTGCCCAATCTAAAAATAAAACCCACCCAAAAATCCCTTAAAAAAACCTAACACTAACCCCAAGATGATCCACTTACAGTTTTTGAAGTCCCGCTTGAACGATCTATTTTGATCCCGGCGGCGCGGAGCGGGTCCATCCTGAAGACACCCGGCGCGGGGCATCTTTTTCATACGGTCGCCGCCGTATACTGAATCTTCAATACAAGGTACGCGATTTAAAATGGCGTCCCTTGCATTCCTATTGGCTGACAGATTTGAATCAGCCAATAGAATAAGAGTTGCTAAAATCCTATTGGCTGTTCAAATCAGCCAATAGGATTTAAGCAGCTCTAATTCTATTGAATGATGAATCAGGGGTGTTAGTTTTTTTAAGGGTTTTTGGGTGGGTTTTATTTTTAGATTAGGGTTTGGGCAGTAAAAGAGCTAAATGCCCTTTAAAGGGCAATGCCCATACAAATGCCCTTTTCAGGGCAATGGGTAGCTTAGGTTTTTTAGATAGTTTTTTTTATTTTGTGGGTTTGGGGGTTTGTATTTATTCTATATTAGGTTTTTATTTTGGGGTGTTTTTTTTTTTAAATGGGTATTAGAATAGGAATAATTTGTATTATTTTTGACAATTTGTTTGTTATTTTGCGTAATGTATTTTTTTAGGGGGTGTTTGTTTTTCTTTTGTAGGAAAAGAGCTATTATCTTTAGGGCAATGCCTTCAAGAGGCCCTTTTAAGGGCCCTTGGTAGTTTGGGGGGGGTTTGTATACTGTTAGAGGGTGTGTTTTTTTTTGTAGAAAAAGAGCTGTTTAACTTAGGGCAATGCCCTACAAAAGGCCCCCTTTTTTTAAAAAGGGGATTAGAATAGGAATATTTTTTATTATTTGGGATCATTTTGGTTTTTTTTTCGTTTTGTAATGGTGTTTTTTTTATTTATTTGTAATGGTAGGTCTTTTTATTTTTTGTAATTTTAGGTTTTAGTGTAAGGTAGCTTAGGTTTTATTTCACAGGTAAGTTTGTATTTATTTTAACTAGGTAGTTAGTAAATAGTTAATAACTATTTACTAACTAGTCTACCTAGTTAAAATTAATACAAACTTACCTGTGAAATAAAAATAAAACCTTAGCTAGCTACAATATAACTATTAGTTATATTGTAGCTAGCTTAGGTTTTATTTCACAGGTAAGTATGTATTTAGTTTTAAATAGGTATTATTTAGTTAATAATTGTAAATGTAATTTAGATCTATTTTAATTATGTTAAAGTAAGGGGGTGTTAGGGTTAAGGTTAGGTTTAGGGGTAGGGTTAGGTTTAGTGGTAGGTGTAGGGGTTACTAGTTTAATTTAGGTTGTTGCGATGTGGGGGGGCTGGTGGTTAAGGGGTTAACAGGTTTATTTAGTTCATTGTAAGTTTAATTTAGCTCTATTTTAATTATGTTAAAGTTAGGGGGTGTTAGGGTTACGTTAGGGTTTGGAGTTAATAGTTTAATGTAGGCTGTTGCGATGTGGGGGCTTGCGGTTTAGGGGTTAATAGGTTTATTTAGTGATGTGGGACGCCAGAGGTTTAGAGGTTAATAGCTTTATTTAGTTGCAGCAATGTCGAGGAGCGCCGCAATTGGGGTTAATAACATTAATATAGTGGCGTGGCAGCGATGTTGGGGTGTGGTGGAATTGGGGTTAATAACTTTAGTATAGTGGCGGCAATATCGGGAGCGGCAGATAAGGGTTTAATACCTTTATTTAGGTGGCAGCGATATTAGGAGCAGATTAGGGGTTAATAACTGTAGGCAGGCATCGGCGATGTCTGGGGCAGCAGATTAGAGGTGTTTAGACGTGGGGTTAATGTTAGGGTTAGGGTTAGGTTTAAACGTTATTTTCTTTTTCCCCATAGACATCAATGGGGCTGCGTTACGGAGCTTTTCTTTCTGCGATCGCAGGAGTTAGACTTTTTCTGACCCGCTCTCCCCATTGATGTCTATGGGGAAAGTGTACACGAGCACGTCAAATCAGCACTTGTTTCTGGTGCGGTATGGAGCTTAAAAACCCCATATCGCCTGCACAAGCCTATTTTTTTTAAAACTTGTAATGGCAGTGCTATAGGAGATTAAAAAAAAAGAATTACGACCTAAAAATCCGACTACTATATTCGATCTTGCCAAGGCACACGTGCGCGAAATGAAGTTTAAAACTGCGATTTTTCGGTCGTATTTTTAGCAAATCGACTGAATGATCGCCAAATTTCTTATTTATCATTATTTTGCACCATAGGAGAACCTAATCTTCTCCTACAATTACAACCTCCAAAGTTCTCCATATCCACTGTGAAGAACATTGCATTTACTCCAATTTTTTCGAGAGAAAAGATGGAATATTTTTTATGGTTGGCTGCTATTTCTTTGGCAAGGGGCCGTGATAATCGTCTTGCTGATGGTAATATGCCCTTACGGAGACGCCAAAGAGTTTTTACCCCGGTGTGGACTACAAGCATTGTCCGATAAGGAGATTAAGCAAAGATTTCGGATTAATAGGGAGAGTATAATCAATCTTTACTCCCTGATACAAAATGACAGTGACCCTAGGACAAAACTAACAAGGGCAATACCTGGACTCTTATTGGCTGTTTTGCATTTCATGGCAACTGGGTCATTTCAGGCAGTCTCTAGTGCTGTGGTGGGCATGAGCCAGCCTTCATTTTGCAGACATTTAAGGATTGTTTCAAAATCAATTTTGAAACATCTTAATAAGTTTATTTTCGTGCCCAGGAATGTGCAAGAATGGCACACAGTAAATGCCACATTTTATCAAGTAGCTGGTATGCCTAATGTTCTTGGTGCCATCAATTGCACCCATATAGCTTTAAGACCACCATCTTTAAGGGAGGAGCATTACAGGAATCAAAAAAGCTTCCATTCGTTGAATGTTCAGGCCGTGTGGGATGCCAACCTAAAAATTTGGGCTGTGAGTTCTGGATTTCCTGGTTCCTGCCATGATTACCACATTCTCAAACAATCTGCATTATTTACATCATTTGAACGTGGAGACATGCCATATGGTTGGCTATTGGGGGAATATAACATTATTTTATTTTGTGTTATTGTAACATTACATTTTTTACTTTTTTTTATTTATCTATGTATTTAATCAAAAAGGATATTATAATATCCATTTATTTATTTTTTTATAAAAAATTAGGACATTTAATCTTTTTAAATGTATATACCTTATCAATGAATAAACACAAGCTAATATTGATTATTGAAACTTGCTTTTCATTTTGAATTTTTTTTAAATTTGTATTTGTAAAAGTACATATAATAGATTTCCCAATTCCTTTTTGAAACTTTAATTACATGTAATATTTTTAAATATTTGTAGGTGACAGTGGTTATCCGTGTAGGCCCTGGCTTTTGACCCCAGTACCATCGCCTTATACACGTGCAGAGTTAAAATTCAATGAGTCGCAAGAAGTGCTATAGAGAGAACATTTGGTGTTTTAAAGATGTGATTTAGGGTGTTGGACCAGTCAGGAGGAGACCTGCAATACTCACCGGAGAAGTGCAATGACATAATTCTTGTCTGCTGCATGTTGCCTAACATTGCCATTTCTCATGGAAACCTAGAGGAATTGTGTCCAGAAGATCCTATAGATGACATTTATGATCCACAAGACATATTAAACCGTCACACTACTAGGGCCGGTGTTCAAAACCATATTGAAATTACTGAAAGATATTTCTCATGTAAGTGTTTATTTTTAAATGGCATTTTTTATTCAATTTTGAGTATTGTAAATTAATTATTTTTTCTGTTTTATTGTATTACAAAAACCATGGATAACACCTGAATTGTTTAAAATTGGACATGAATAATTCTTAAAAATCCTTATTTACTCCTGTTATGTAATCTGAGAGAGAAAAAAAACCTTTGTGTTTATTTGTTAATAAAACAAATTCTATTCTATTCGATTAATAAAGTTTTAAAAGATCAACAGAATGTATTTCTTGAAATAATTTATTATTATTTTTCTTATTTAAATAACAATTACAGTACTTATATTTAACATTTTCAATCATTTAACTGTTTTTCAATATAAACTTCAACATTCAATAAATTGGAGTGCCCAACTTTTCAACCATAAACCCTTTAACAACTTCTTTTCAAACAAATAAAAATGAAAAAATTATTTCTCATTGATAAGAAAATCTTCTATTAAAAATGTCTAATTTTTTGTTGTAATAATCCCTCTTAAATTCAGAATCTGCTTTTCATATTGCATTTCTTTCTTCTTGCAATCTTAACATTTCTTTAAAAAATTCACTTTGCTCATTCCTGAATGACAAAGCCATGTCGGTAAGGTTTTGTATGTCATTTCCCCTGTCTGGTACATCTTGTTGGTTTCTCAATTCTTCAGGTCTTTCATCTTCCTCTGATTCATTGACCATTATATTTTGTGGTGTTTCAAAATAAGGTGGAACTGGTCCCTCTGGTGTGTGTCCCTCTATCTGTGTCTCATCCTCATCTTCTGGACATACAGAATTCTCAACCAGAGGTTCCAAAGTGATTTTGACCTGATCTTCTGTGTAATATATGTAATATATGTATTAATAATATTTAACATACATTAATATGTTAACAAACTGAAGCTTACAATTCAATTATTACATACCATCGAACTGTCCTGCATAGTCTATAATATTGAAAATACGTATAACATTAGAATATAAGGTTTAAGAACATTAAATCAAAATACAATTTAGATAAAAACTAAAAAAAAATTATTGTGTATATTTACACATTTTATATCGTCTTTTAACACTAACAATTACAATTCAAATTTATATTTAAAAAAAAGGTGTGCACAAAAGCAAAAAAACAGATTCATAAATGTTATCAATTCTTAATTATTTTTTTTATTTAATATGATTGCTGATTTCCTCAAAAAATTGAATTGTTGAAGTTATAATTAGATGGTTCTCTTGAAATTGCCAAAAGCCCTATATGCCAGGAAATAGTAATGACATGTTGTTGTCTTGCTAAGGTATAACATTGTTGATAAAATACTTATCATATGTAATAGAGCTGCAGAAACGTGCATACTATACTAAAAAAAGGATATTTTAAACTTTAATGAAGTTTTAAAACTCATAAAAATTAAATTTGGATCACAGGTACTTTTTATTCATTCTTTAAATAATATCTGATATATGAACAACAAAAAATATAAGGTATTTTATGCCCTTAAAATCATGTAAAGCTGTGATGTTTAATTTTCAAAGTTTTGATATTTCTAATTTAAAATATTTAACAATTATGGATAATCTAGTCGATTAAAGTACATGTTGAATGTACATATAAATAGTTTCTAAACAAAATTTAAACATCACTTCTCTTGGCCTGTAACTTCAGTTCATACATATATCATTCCAATATCAAATTATTTGCTATGAATTCAAAGAAAAATGAATCAAATATTTTAAATAATTCTTGTATGTTACAAGAAAGTTCGATTTCACATAATAAATTATGTATGTAAAAATTATTAAACAAAAAATAGAGATTACAAGACAAATTGAATTAACATTGATTTACATGTACAGTACTTTCATTTAGTACATATTACAAAAATTAAATCAATGGTTATTAAAAATGTCTACTGCAATCCATATTATTTGTTAACCCATTAATTATTAATCTTTATAATTTAAAATTTTATTTTTTTAATCGCTATTATAATTCTAAACTTCTTTAATTTTGGAATTTCCTCAGTCATTGGATTATAACAACTATGTTCTAACATTGAAAATATATTTATATAAATTTGAGGGAGGAGTTAATACTACTTTGAAAGAAAGCCTGGTGCAACCCTTTGAAGAAATGGTATACAAAATAATATAGAAAGATTCAAGTAGCATACATTACTGTCACTTTAAAGAAAGGGATTGCTGCACACAGAGTTCTTAATAAAATTGTCATTTATTATGTTACAATTTATTGTGAAAATATATCATCGACCGGATGCTGTCCAGTACCCTGAACAGACCAACAACAAACATATAACATCTAACAAAAAAATCTAAAACCTAAATAAAGCAAGTAGAAGTACCCTTTACAGATAAGCATAAACAATGCTGCACAATGAAGTCCTCTAAATGATGACCATAACCAACTGGATGCACATAAGGTCAGAATTACTCACACAGTCCCCAGAGGATAAGGAGGGCTTGCAAGCCAACGATCCAGAGGTATACCTCTATGTATTTAGGGGCAGCGTTTAAACAAACCACCATTCAGCTTCAACCCTCAGACATGCTGATTCTTTGGTATGACGTCAGAGGTAGGAGGGTTTGTGGTGTTACACACCTCTCATCTGGTTGGTTTACTTCCAAAAGGCCTCTGTCTCATAGGCTGTCATGCCTGTCAAGTGCAGAACTTGTAAATAGCTTCTATGTTACTTACTTTCAGTGGGAAAATACCGATGCAGCAAAGTCCCACAAACACAGTTGTGTGTACACATACCAGTTAGGATATGTCCGAACCAAACCCCTCATGTAGGGTGTACCACGGATGTCCGGAATCTCCTCCTACTGGCTGTTTAGTAGCTGAGAGGTCCACATATAGCAAATAAAGGGTGTATCTTGCAAAGGTTATCTTCATAAAGTATCCAAAAGCCACATTAGTGCAAGTGGTATAACACACAGAGTGCCAACGTTACGTACGTTTCACCCCACCATAAACTTGTGTTTTAGGGGCTTCATCAGGGCATAATCAATCTCCAAGAACCACCTCTTTTATAACACCTGTGTGTGCTCAGGTGATATATATATATAAGGACTGCCCATATCACTATGCAGTTAGTAACAATGTTACAACATAATTCCTAGTCAACAACATTTTTTGTCACTACTGCTTACAATGTTACATATTTAATCCTAAAAAGACAAAAGAACAAGGGGATATGGGAACGTGCTGTGAACAGCGTATGAGAAGGTATAAAAAGTAAGCAGTATATTATATTAAAAATAATGAACAGTAATGAATATTAAAATTATTTTATAGACATGATAATACAGATAATATACAGAAGGATGCCGGCATCAAAATAGAATACAAATTAAAATAATATATTAAAATATTACATCAATAAGACGTGATACAATGTATCCGAGAATTATGATATAAAGCTGGGTCTGGATACAATGCCTAAAAGAAACAATGTTGCACAATTGCAAACAACCATACACTGATACAATGTCAATATTACCGTCCTTAGACACTTGAGCGTGTAGCTAATACTGTCCGATGTAACCACTTATGTGGACTAAGACTTGACTTTTGTAGCTCCCTCGGCGTGGGTTAGATGTGACAAACAAGTGGAGGAAAAAGATTTTCTTTGCTCACATCCGAT
Source organism: Bombina bombina (assembly GCF_027579735.1). Taxonomy (NCBI): domain Eukaryota; kingdom Metazoa; phylum Chordata; class Amphibia; order Anura; family Bombinatoridae; genus Bombina; species Bombina bombina. Next base: position 734,313,106 of record NC_069502.1, read on the forward strand.
AACTGTGAGTAAGATTTCCAAGTTGCGCTCACAACAGTGGCGGAGGGGCTTCTAGTGTTGAAAGCCAGTTCCGGTTTGGAGGTCGAAGTTCAAAAGTACCGGTCAGTACAAACTTTGTTCTTTGGAGTGTAGGTAAAGTAAACCGCCTAGCAAATGTAGATCATGGGTGGGAATTACGCATATAGAGTCACTTATATGTATTAAAGAGGCTCAATGCACCACACCTACTACGTTTTACTACTAGGCAGATATGCTGCAGGTACAGCATATGACAGCGTCCGTTTAGTTCAAATATCAGCGTTGTGAAATGGTGCTGAACAAATTGAGTAGATCATGGGTGGGATAGTGCTTCAAAAAACTCAGTAGATTAGAGCTTGTTCTGTACACCTCACCTACTACTTATTTTAACAGATAATGAGCAAGTTTCTACGCGTTTCAGCCTAATCAGGCCTTTATCAAGATCTTGATAAAGGTGAGGTGTACAGAACAAGCTCTAATCCACGGAGTTGTTTTTTGAAGCACTATCCCACCCATGATCTACTCAATCTGTTCAGCACCATTTCACAACGCTGATATTTGAACGAAACGGACGCTGTCATATGCTGTACCTGCAGCATATCTGCCTAGTAGTAAAACGTGGTAGGTGTGGTGCATCGAGCCTCTTTAATACATATAAGTGACTCTATATGCGTAATTCCCACCCATGATCTACATTTGCTAGGCGGTTTACTTTACCTACACTCCAAAGAATGAAGTTTGTACTGACCAGTACTTTTGAACTTCGACCTCCAAACCAGAACCGGCTTTCAACACTGGAAGCCCCACCGCCACTGTTGTGAGCGCAACTTGGAAATCTTACTCACAGTCATCGGATGTGAGCAAAGAAAATCTTTTTCCTCCACTTGTTTGTCACATCTAACCCACTGAGTACTGTTTTCCCACCAGTATAAAGTGGGAGTGCGCATTACCCTGAGCTTGGCCATAGGCTCCAACAAATGTGAGTAATCACTCGTTAAACAAGCAGAATTGTTGCACTATAAGTGGTTACAGAGTTACACTATGTTGCATATCTTGTTTCCTTTTCTTTGAGAACACACGGAGGACCGCAGAAGAGCGAAGAGACCTTTCTTAGAAGAGTTACATATCCTTATATTTGGACTTTTTTGTTTCACGATTCACTTTGTGTATTTTTCATCACATTTATTTTACATCTAACCCACGCCGAGGGAGCTACAAAAGTCAAGTCTTAGTCCACATAAGTGGTTACATCGGACAGAATTAGCTACACGCTCAAGTGTCTAAGGACGGTAATATTGACATTGTATCAGTCTATGGTTGTTTGCAATTGTGCAACATTGTTTCTTTTAGGCATTGTATCCAGACCCAGCTTTATATCATAATTCTCGGATACATTGTATCACGTCTTATTGATGCAATATTTTAATATATTATTTTCATTTGTATTCTATTTTGATGCCGGCATCCTTCTGTATATTATCTGTATTATCATGTCTATAAAATAATTTTAATATTCATTACTGTTCATTATTTTTAATATAATATACTGCTTACTTTTTATACCTTCTCATACGCTGTTCACAGCGCGTTCCCATATCCCCTTGTTCTTTTGTCTTTTTTGGTTTGATGTTAGGAGGTGCACTTTCCCTATGGGAATAGCATTTTGAGTTCTGAGTGTTGCATCTTTAACTTTTTTTGTTTTTTACATATTTAATCCTGATCTGTTTATATGGTGCTCAATCTCACATACATAATATTCATACATTAGAGAAAAAAAACAACGAAAGGTCATATAGAAAGAGAATAAACTTTAATTTACAAAAAGCATGCATATTCCAATTTATCATTTAAGCCAAGTGGAAATCTAGTCCCCAATCTAAATATCCACTTGGCTTTTATTATCACCTCCTCTTCCAGAGGAGATGCCATTTTCAATAACCACAAACTTGAGAGACTGTGCATCACTGTTGTGTGCACAAGCAAAATGCCTTGCTACATTAGTGTCACCGAATTTAAAAGTAGTCAATATTTTCTATTTAATCACTTACTGACGCCTTCTTCTCTTTGTGCTATATCATGTGAGGTGGATGGTTGGGGATCTTGAGAGGTGTTTTCGTGTTCTAAAGGTTGATCCTCCTGTGCATCTACCTCCTCTTCCTCACGTCCCTCATCATGTTGCTCTAATGAGATAAATATACATGTATTAAAATGACTAAATTAAAGATATTGAAATAAAAAACAAAAAAATACAAATAATAATATTAACTTACCTCTAAAATCCATAGTGTCTGAGGGAACATCCAGGCCAACCACAACAGCATCACCCATCTTTCCATAAAGCATCTGCTCAAAGTCAGTTAATTCTGCCCTATATCCGGGGCCTTCACCGGTTCCTCTAGCAGATTTCTTTTCTCTGCAAACCTTTTTCTTAATGTTTTTTTTTCCGAATATCAGTGACCCTCTTCCTACAGGCCCTTATATCTTTTGGAAAACTTCCTTCTGCAGAAACCGATCGACTGATTTGAGACCAAATTGCTCTTTTTCTCTGTGGGTTTTACCGTTCTTGCTTGGTACTCAATAATTTCATCGTAATGTTCGATAACCAATTCAACCAAAATACAATTTTGATGATGAGTAAACATTATACTTCTTCCGCTTTTGGTCTTTCCAGCTTGGGTAGATGCCATTGTAAAATTGAGCTAGCAAAGTGCGTAAAAAATAAAGTTGTGATACAAAATAAACTTTGCTTTATAACGGTTTCAAAACAATGTATCTATGTAGTTCATGAAAAAGGGCGTATACTGTTAAATTTAGTTCTAGAAAGATCCTTATGTCACATTTACTATTACATTGAATACATGGATTTCCATTTTATTGTGGTCATGTGATTTTTTATTTTTCAAAAATGTAAAATGTAAGGAAAACTATTAACAATAGTTAATTTTAAAATCATGTTACATTTGTAAAAAATATAAAGTATTATTTGACATTAGTAACAGTTACATATATTCCATTTGTTATTGTTGTCAAAAAATAGTCCTTTTGTTGCGCAGTTCTATCCAATGTTTTATTTTATTTCCAATATATACAAATAAAGATAAATTTCATGTTATGTAAAAAATGAATAATAATACAATGTATATTGATTTTAAACTTAAGTTGCAAACCATTAAAAATATTTATATCTATATATAAAAGTGTTATTTCACAAAATTGCGCATTTAATAAACAAAAAAAGTTCTGTGAGTGAGTAGAGTTTAGCATTGATCTGTATTTTGAAAATGGCACGTTCTAAAAAGTTCTCAATTGGAGATTTACTAATTATTTCTTATACAATGGAGAAATATTTCCCTAAAAAAAGGAAGGGTATTTTCACTTTGGAGCAGGACAGAAGAAATCGCATTCTTTGGGAGATGTTGTGTCGAGTAAGGAGAGTCTGTGGCCAAAATCGGACAAGAAAGCAATGCCTTAAAAGATACAATGATTTTTACAGGAGGCAATCTAAACTGTGCACTGTCAGTATATGGCCGGGTTATAATACAATATATTTAATAATTATTCTTTAAAAACAAACCCCCAATAAAATGCATATTCAAAAACAATAAAATTAATGTAAATTCCTAAATTCTTTATATTAGTTAAAATTTATAGACACGTTGAATTATATTTATAGGAAACCAGATATGAATCAAACTATATCAGCGTAAACTGTTATAATATGCTATACAAAGATCATAAAAATTACCTTATTCACAATAATCTCCCAAATCAGAGTTGCACTTAAATATCACAATGAAATATCACTGTATGGGTCAAATGCAAAGGCATATTGCAGGTGCTTTTTTAGGTCCTCCACATATTGATGCGTATTGGCAGCGTTTACCAAGTTCTGGTCTGATGTACGGTACAGTAGATGCTGAGGTAGAACCATTCTTCTACCAGTCATCAGTTCAAAAGGTGACATCTTGGTAGCACTACTTGGAATTGCTCTTAATGCCATTAGTACTAGAGGTAGCTTTACATCCCAGTCTTTACCCGTTTCACTCACAAACTTTTTGAAGATTTTCACAATGGATTGGTTGCAATGCTCCACACCACCACTTGAGGCAGCTCTATATGCAATATGGAGCTTTCTTTTAACGCCTAGTATTTTACACATCTTGGTCATCACTTCGCTAGTGAAGTGGGTTCCCCGATCGGATTTGATTCTCTGCGCACGAAACATGTCTGCAGGAGGATCAGTTCACTAACCTGACTGTTCTGAGTCACTGCTGGCTTTTTATTAGGACCCTTTTTTTTGTACTTGTTCCTTATTTCTATTTTAACGTATGCTTTAATAAATTTTGATTTTTATCTAACCTCCTGCCTGGGCTCATTCTACTTGGATTATCCTTCAAGCTCATTGAGCGCAAATCTCCGCTTTGACTACTACATTTTCTGTTTGCGTGTGTGGCAGACACGCTTGGAGCTGCCGCCAATCAGAGGATCCGTTAAGGGGGTGTGTCCCCCGCCCACTCTCCATTGTGCCGGGTACGTGTTACAGAGAGGACGCTCAGGGAGAGCGCAACTTCCAGCGAAACTTCTTTGAATCAAATCTGGAAAACACGTGGTTGATGAGCAAAGCTTCGTATGTTTCAGCACTATTGTTAGGTGCACTGATGCACTCTACCCATTTAGTGAACAGGCATGTCACTGTTAACATGTATTTGTTACCTCTTGATGACCTAGTTACTGGACCAATAAATCAATTTGTATATCTGACCATGGCATTACCATCCCCCTTTTCTGCAATGGCGCTCTAGGCGTTGGTGCAGTGGGTTGGAACTGTGGACAGATAAAACAACCTTGACAGTAAGTTAGAACATCTTTCAACATGTGTGGCCAAAATGCGTAATCACGCAATATTTCATATGTTAATTTGGCGCCACGATGACCAGATGTGGGGGCATCATGGGCATGTTGAAGCATGAGACCTCTGAACTTGGCGGGTACCACCCATTGCTGGATGCCAGTTTTGGAGGTTCTAATTAACAACCCATCCTGTAACTTGAATTGTGATCTGGACTTCATTAAGATTCTAAGATCTTCCTTGCCAATACAATCATCTTTTGAGATGGGGTTGCTTTCAGGATCTTCTATGTGTTTATAGAAGATGCCTACAATGGGGTCTTCTTTTTGACTAGTGATCAGGTCCTCACTAGGAGAATCCTGACTCCATTGTACCAGGTTAGGCTCACTCTGTTGTTTAGCCTGGTTTCTGGTAATGTCTTCTACCTGAATTGCACCCATTAAGTGGTCGATATTAAGAAGTTCTCCAGTTATGACTCCTTGTTTGGCTAATGAATCCGCAAGATCATTACATTCCTTATCAGGACCTAGAACCCTGGAATGACCTTTGGTCTTTTTCCAGTGTATGGTTAAATCATTGGATACCACCAGGTTATCAATCTCGCAGAACAACTTGCCATGTTTGACTGGTTTGTTGTTAATTTTCTGCATGCCATTTCTTTTCCAAGTTGGCAGGTATTCAACAAAACTGTCACGCACATAATTTGAGTCAGTAATGATCACAAATTCATGAACACCGTGTTCAATAGTCATCTCAATGGTTTTTAGAACAGTAGTTAGTTATGCAACTTGACTGAATCTTGGTCCAATGTTGAAACCTACAGAAATATTTGGGAATCCCTTATGTATTTAACGTTTTTTTGCACCACTTTATGTATTTAAAGTTTTTTATTAAAGATTTATGCATTTTAGACTTCTTTGAAGTCCTTAAACATAAAATTAATTTATAATCCGTTCTTTAAGTAGACCTGAAACACAGATATAAGAACTTTGGGTAGAGGTACCTATTTAACAGTATATAGTATCATTGAATACAATTATTCCTAAATAGCTTATAGCGCCCTCTCATCGATTTTTTTTGTTTGTCTAGTTTAATATAGCTATCCAGGAAGGGGGTAGTGTTAAGAGAGAGGCATTTTAGGTTAGCTCAGCGCTTCGCTTCAAATGAATACACAAACTTTGCCCAAGTTATACCAATGCCAGTGACCAATCTGCGCTCATTATCAATAGTGGCATGGTAAGAACAACTATCAACATATACTCAAGGTAATGTTTGACAATGGTCCTCATTGTACATTTTATATGGAGAAAGCAATTGTTCCTCAAGGAAATCATCTTCTAATAACTCTTCCCCATGATCCTTAGCAGTACAGTCGTGGAGCTCAGCAAGCCCCTGTGCGACTGGATTCTTTTTAATCTGTTTGTAGCGAATTTCTAAAGGCCAGCCTTGTAAGGAAAGAGTCCAAGCTGTTATGTGGCTATTAGACAGGTTCCCATCTCTTATTCTCTCACTTTGCAGATATAGCAAAGGCTGGTGGGCCGTTTCTACAATAATTTTCTCGCCCTGTATATAGCTGCGGAAATTTCTAGAGCCCATACAGTAGATAAGAGGGCTTTTTTGCAATCGCTAAATTTTATTTCTACTGGGGATAGAGTTGTGCTCGCATAAGCAATGACTTTGCTTAAATTATCATGCTTTTGGTATACAACAGCACTCATGCTTATATCTGTGTAACCTGTCTCTAAGAAGAAAGGTTTACCACTTTCAGGGTACGCTAAGCAAGGTGCTTGAGTGAGTTTTCTCTTCAGCTCCTGATGGCTGTCTCTTGAGTCTCACTCCAGTGCCATTTCATGTCCTTCTTTAGAAGTAGTAGTGGTTTAGCTAATTCTGCATAATTATCAATGAATTTGCGAGAATAATTTGTCATACCTATGAATAATCTCAATTCCTTTAAGTTAGTTGGGTTCTTAGAATTTATTATAGTTTCACCTTTTTCTTCTGAGGATTCAACCCTTCAGAAGTAACATTATGTCCTAAGATGTTTACACGAGTGCGGCACCATTGAGCTTTTTTTAGGGATAATTTGACACCTGCCCTTTTAAGTTGGCTGAGGATATGTTTAAGTTCTGTTATGTGTTTCTCAAAGTCTGTGCTTTTGATTAAAACATCATCAACATATGATAAGGTACCTCTTTCCAGTGCATCAGGAATAGCCTTATGCATAAATACAGAAAATTCATGTCCAGAATTTATGTATCCAAATGGGAGTCTCTGGAATGCATACTGGACCTTTTGGAATGAGAATGCCAGCGTATACTGGTCCTCCTCATGTACCTTTATATCCCTGTGCACAATCAATGGCAGTGAATATTTTAGATCCCTGCATCTGTGCTAGGCACTGGTCAATATATGGCACAGGCCAGCCAAACATGTACACTCGTTTGTTTAGCTGTCTTAAGTCAGAACACAAACGTCATTGTCCATTGGGCTTAAGAACACCTAGAATAGGATTGTTATAAGAGCTATGCACCTGTCTGATAATACCTATTTCTTCCAAGTTCCTTATGATTTCTGCAAGAGAATCATATGATGCTAAAGGAAGTCTGTATTGTTTAACAAAGACAGGTGGTGCATTGGGATCTGTTTGGATTCTTGCAATATGCAAGTCTGTAGTCCCACAGTCATAAGAATCCCTTTATGAATGTTAAAAATATCCTTGTACTCCATTAGGAGTTCTCGTAGCTGTCAGTGTTCATCATCATTGGAACAGCAATTAGCTAAAGATATTTGCTCTTCGACTATTTGCTGAAATCCTGGAAAGATTTCAGGCTGTCCTATTTCATAAGCTTCTTCCAACCTAGGGGTGAGGTCTACTTGATTATAATTTATATTGCCCCCATGACTCTGGGTATTGGGGTATTCTTGCTGTTTGATCGGCTGATCAAATACTAGAGAGGCTTTTTCAATATTACAGATGCCTTCCTCTGAGCTGAAGGGATAAATAGACTGAATTGTAAATAGTCCCTCTTGCATAGATGCAAAGCATTGTTCTATTAATTGTTCATTAGTTAAGTATCTTTCAGGTATTAGCCAAATTATATTATTCTGGAATCCAAAAGTGTAATAACTTGATTCCAGCGCATATCCTATAGTAGTTCCCTTGGATAAGGTTATATCCTGTGGGGTCATGTTATACCCTGATTTTGCATTCTATGGGAGAGGCAAACTAGTGTTTCAGAAGTTTTTAATTTCTGACCTCTTTTTACCTGTAAGAGTAAGAGGAATTTATCAGCCCCAGCAGGGATTATAACATTGTAGACACCTGCATAATCACAGCATATGGCATTTGCTGGTTTGATTTCAGGGCTGCGTTTTCATTCTGAAATACTTCAGGGTCCCCCTTTAACCTGCTCCAGAGGCAATAGTTAATCAAATCTATTTGTATGGCATATCTATGTAAGAGATCATTTCCAATGTATATTTGATTACGGGGATTATTTAAAACTAAAAACAGGTGCTTCGCTGATTTATTACCTATAGAGATAGATAAACATTTAGCTGTGATATTATAGATTTCAGACCTGTCATTCAGGTCGTGGACACAGTGGTATTGGAGAGAAAGATATTTAATCACTTTAGGTTCAGCTATCTGCGCTAATAAGCCTTCGCTTATATAGCTAGCTTCCTGTTTTAAGTTTAATTTAGCATACTTGGTTTTCCCAAGATCAAGCACTTGCATGGAGATAAATATATCATCCTTAACTTTCTCAATTCCTGCGAGGTATTGAGTGTGGCCTCCCCCTTTAGGGGATTTAGGGTCCCTCTTGTGGAGAGATATGGTTAATACATCGCCGTCTAAGGAAATATTCGCTATCTTTCCAGGCGAAATTTTAAAAGTATTACCATCAGAGCCACTTGAAGGAGTCTGATCATCTATTTGTAGGATAGTGATTTCAGGTATAGAGTCATTCCTGAAATGAATCTCCACAGCATCCGACTTCTCTTCCACCACGTGACAGTTATGTCAGGTGCGTTATATATCGGATCACTCATAATTAATAGACCTTTTTACTTGTGACCAAATTACATTATTTATGCAATCAATTATGGTGCTTAATAGCTTTAGGAGATCACTACCAATTATTAAACAATCAGTTCGCAGATCCACTATAATGACAGGGTGTCTTATGACTCTGTTCCCCAGTTTAAATTTTAACCATGCCGTACCGTAGACTTTTAGAGAGTCACCCCCAACACCTATTAGTGAACCATCAAATTATTTTATTTTAGGTTTGTAGGATGTTAGCTCATTTAGCTGTGTGTAGTACCTGTGGGATAAAATAGTTGCCTGAGATCCAGTATCAATTAATCCCATGATAGGGTTGGAAACTGAATCCTGGAGCTCAGCTAATACATAATATGTCCCTGCAGTTTCTACCATTTCACACATAATATTTTCATTATCACACATCTGTGGGCTTCGCCACGTGTTACCTGAATCTGCCACGTTACCTGATGCAGAGGAAACTTCATTCTTACCAGTCCATCCCTTTGTAATATGATCGATTGGGTTCCTGTGTACTGCATCTGTGGAAATAAGGTTAAGAGAATGCTGCAAAGGAAGAGATTGGTTAGAGCTTTCAGGCCGAGGTTGCTCGTCATCACAGCTAAATCGTCCGTTTCCGGTCTGTAGGGAGAGAATATGATTAGTACCATTACTGACATTTATCATTTCATTTGGTATATCTCTCCCCTCTCTTTCAGGTAATACTGCAGTATTTATGACTGTGCCTGTGGCCCACTGCTGGCCACTGGCTGTACCCCTAAAAAAGTATTGTTAGGTTGCTGAGCCGTAAAAGCTTGACTCATATTAGTAAAAAGTGTACATAATTGACTAACTTGTGTGCTGAATTGGCCCACTTGAATGGACAAGTTATCTTTACCCATGGAAAGATTTTTTGATGTCCCAGGGTTTTGATTCCTGGATCCTTGGGATCCCTCAAGAGTCATAGCTATTTCTCCTATTTTGACGTGGTTGTCTTTGGGGTTCAACTTGTTCAGCTTTAGTATTTTGGGGAGCACTATTTACTTGGGGTGTCTGGTTAACCTGAGAGTATTTTCGGCACTTTTGGTGTTTATTTTTACGGGGATACCAATTATTTTTTGGGCGTTCATCTCTTTGGGGATAATTATTTACCTGGGTATGCCCCCCATCTTGAGCATAATCTCTCTGCACCTCAGCCAGTGTTGGGGGAGGGGCAGAGTTAAAACTTTGTGGGAATGGCCTGTTTTCTCAGCCCACCTCTGCATAGGTTTTCTTTTTAGACTGCAGATTGAGGGGGCTAGGTGACACCCTAGTTTCTGCCACAATTTTGGAACTGGGTTTTTGTTCCCTTTTAACCCTCTGTTGACCGGACTGCTGAATAGAGTATAATTTTCTACTCTCTTTGATCAGCCAGTCCAATGAGCACTGCTCATTAAAATCTCTAGCTAAATTAAGTTTGACGGGCGCGGGCAATGCTTCGAAAAATTCACAAATTCTGAGCATTCAAATATGGGATAATCTTCAGCCATACTGTACGCACTTTTCAGTAGAGAAAGGAATTTTATAGGGCTTTGATTCGCACTACATTTTAAACCATATACAGCTATTTTCACTGCAGTTTTAGTGCGATATTGCCAGAATTTTTTCTGCACTGTCGTTTTGTCTCATTCCAGGAATGAATATTCATATTCTTTAGTGAAGCAAAGAATTTGTAATATTTACCTTCAAATACCCAGGGCAGAAAGTCAATTTTTGACTGCTCACGTGTGACATTCATAATGGATAAAGCATTTTAATAAGTCGCTAAGTGGTCAATTATAGAATTGGTTCCCTTGTTGGAGAACTTAGGTACTGCATGACTTAAAAAATTAAATTATTTTAGGGGTGTCATATACCATATTAGACGTATCTCGAGCCTTATTTTTGGGGCTGGAGCATCTCTTATCTGCCCTATATTCACTATGGGGAGACCCCCTACGTACATTAGTAGGGCTATTTGGATAGCTAGCTCCACCCTCTGACTCACTACTAGAGCTCTGCTTCCCCTCCTTAGCTGAGTTATAGCAGTTCACTGAATTTATAACGAGGTGACTGTCTATTTGGGAAATTTACTTCTGACCCAATAGGGGTTCTTTGTCTAAATTCTTCCCAAAATTTCTGCAGTTAGGTCCTAATGTAATCTTTAAGAGATTTAGGATTATCCGCATTATCCTCATTGCTAATAGAGGGGTTTTCATTATGACGATACAATCTTTTTTAAACCACTTAATTCTTTCTGGCTTTGTGCAAGTTGCTTATGCAAATCTTCTATCTTGGCAAGTAGATTTAGGTTATGCTTATCTAAGGTGGCCATGTCTTGGGCAAATTCATCAATTTTATTTTCGGCTATATTTAAATTCTCTTCGCATCTGCGTGAGGATCGAATACTATCTTCTAGCCCCTGTATTTGCAATTGATTCTCTATGAGGTATAGTGACATTTTGTCAATAATGCATATTACCAGGGGCCAAGATTTTAGTATTAGTTTGTCTCGCTTCTTAGAGTTTTTGCATTTATTAATTTTGGATAATTCATGGAACAATTCACTTTTTTCATTTCACCGTCCATCATCAATAGCGATATTTTTAGCCTTAATCTCAAGCATATCCATATAATCATTTAAATCACCCACAATATTACACCTCTTTTTAATGTGGCCTATAATTTCCATCTTAAGAACATCGCCCTGAGATAGGGGTAATTTCGGGGGAAAAAATTTCAACACTATGTACAGATTCAAATTATTCACTTCTGGTTACAGACATTATTATATTGGCTTAGTATTTAGTTAAATTAAAACGCTAATAAAATTTTGGCCAATAAGAAGAAAGAAAAAAATATTTTCAAAATATTAATATACATTTTGAAATATGAAAAATCAATGCATCAATTTTTTTTAATAATATGTCAAGATATTAATATTAATTTTGAAATATTTAATCACAAAAAAATTCATAATTTTTTTAGATTAATTTTTTTTTTACAATTTTTTTTTCTTTTTAATAATTTCTATTTACTACAAATATATCATATCAATGTGATAAATATTAATACTATCTAAAGCAGTGCCTCCAAATAATATGTCAGTATATGGCAGGGTTATAATACAATATATTTAAAAAGTAATCTTTAAAAGCAAACCCCCAATAAAATGCATATACAAAACAATAAAATTAATGTAAATTCCTAAATTCTTTATATTAGTTAAAATTTATAGAAACATTGAATTATATTTATAGGAAACCAGATATGAATCAAACTATACCAGCGTAAACTGTTATAATATGCTATACAAAGATCATAAAAATTACCTTATTCACAATAATCTCCCAAAACATAGTTGCACTTAAATATCACACTTAAATATCACAATGAATTATCACTGTATGGGTCACTAACTTCCAGACAATATTTAAGCTATTTAGACCACAAATGATTTTATACAACTCTAATTAAAACACCAGAAGTTATATATATTCTAAATGTAAACAGCCAGTTTATATGCCAATTTATCTAAGCTGAAATTAATTCTTAATTATCCACAATTAAGACAAATTCTAAAATATATTTATGTGTTTGCAAAGATAAATTACTTAGCATAAAAAAGGCAAGCTTAGAACTATACAGGACTATGAATGCAAGCTAAAAAACAAAATGCCCTTTTTAAATCTACTAACTGCAATTTGTAGCAATAATGAATGTATTTGCTTTAAAATATCAACTTATAGAATTCATACATTACCAACATGAGCCAATTTAGGATTTCAATATTTTCAGATCACCTCATATGAAGAAAAGTTATTGCATAGATCAAGAAGTTAGTCTCAGCTTTTTGCTTAAGTGATTGTGTCCCAAGTATGGCAGCCAGTTATTCAATCACCAGTATCAGCAGACAAAAGAAAAACTGTCTTTCTTTCATTCAGCTTTTCTTATATCTCATCATTGGTAATCTGTTTTTGGTTATGCCCACGGAGCTTGTCTTGGATTGGCCCTAAAGGAGCTTGTCCCTGGTCCGCCTTTAGAGTTGAAACATTTGATTGGCTATTTGGATTTGCATGTGATCTAATAGATAATTCATTTGGTTGTCATACCAGTTTTAATCCCCTAGGGGGCAGCAGACAACCAGCAATATAGTCTTACCATTCATTTTTGCTACATTCCAAATATCTCCTTATATTGTTTATATTCCAACATAATATAATTCCCAGCATCAACAAGTCACATGTTCCATGTGTATTGGACCATGTCATACTATTCATCCTGATTATTTTAATATGAAACATCAGTATGTTTCTAGTGATCATTTTAATAAGCAATTACACTGTCAATTATTTGCTCTCCCCCAGAATCATAGCATTTAACATCCTGGCATATATTCATACAAACAAAGCATATTTCACATTCCTAATAATTTTTGAATGCATTAGTGTTGTTAAAAATGTCAAACATTTATACATTTATTAATGCAGACATTATTCAAGCTTAGAAAATATTTATCTAATATGTTGCTATTAGTCACTGCTTCTTAGGTCCACAAATATACATTTCTATACAGTATTTAAAATTATACAGGCTGTATTTTAAAAATTAACGTAAAAGTTACAATGCAAAACATGGGTCTCTGCTTAGCTAATCTTCCTCTAGACGTAACGTCTAGAATTAGTGGATTCAATACAACAGGGACAATTTAACACATAGGTGACATCTAGACATTTCTTCAGCTAAAAACTGGTTCTTCAAATCTAATTAGGCCTCAAATGAAAAATCTTAGACATCTTGTCTCTACCAACCCAGGGGTTCCTGTGATCTACGTAATAAGACTGATGCTCTCTTTTGAACTCTTAAATGCTATGTTAATCAGGAGAAGTGTATCTTATGTCTGATCTAAGATCTGGAATACACAGAATGTACCCAGTGATAAAATGAGCATGCTCAAACTTACTTATTTGAGAGATTTCATATTTATTTTATCATATATATACAGTATATATATATATATACACATATATATGTATATATATATATATATACATATACATACATATATATATATATATATACACACACACACATGTATTGTCCACTGACATCTACAGATACCTTGACAGCACTTTGATCAGGAGTTACCTTAAAAAATGTAAGCATTATACAATATTAATGTTGTTTAGTAGTAGAATACATTTAATACATCAGCAAATATTTTTTATTTTTTGAATATTGTTATTATCAATGTTATTGATGCTAAATCGATATTCAAGTCGGTATTTTAGTATTTTATTCTTATAAGTCTGCTTGTGTTTTGAAATTGTTATTTTCACTTTTCAAAAAGTATCAATTTAACTATATAAAGCTATCTATTTGTCATTGTATCAATCTGAAAAAAAGTTAGACAATAATAGGATTAACAGATTCGCCTTGTAAGAAGCTAAGTTTTGATTGAATCAATAAAGTATTTGCTCTATTTGCAGACAATGCATTTAGTTAATGCATTCTAAAATATATTTTCAATTCTTTTTGTAATAGTAAAAATCATAACATTTAAAAATGTAATTGAGTTTCTATTCTTTTATGTAATAAGTCAAAACAAGAAGAGCACCCAGGTACCTTTGCCCCATTGAGACTACTTCTTCTAGTTCAGGGGGTGAATCAGATCCACTGCCCACAGTTTTCACGGACAATGATGGGACTGATGGAACAGGTATGAAAGAAGTAACTGAAAATCTCATTACTAAATAAAATAGAATAAATGTATTAATTTTTACTAATTTTTTGTTGGATTAAAGGAAGACATAGTAGTAGTCCAAATAATAGTAGGAGGATCAATGAAGCAGAATAAGCTGAAATTCCAAACATTCAAGGTGATTTAAAAATGGATTATAATTTCAATTGTTTTTAATTATATATTATATTTGAAAGTAATGGAAATTTGTATCACAATTAATGTTATTACATGAAGAGAATATAAACAATGATGAAATTAATCATGAAGAGTCAGATGAGGCTGAAGTGCATAATATTAATGTTATTCAACAAGAGATTGAAGAGGAAGACGATTTGGAGCAAGTAGACGAGGTGGAGCACGATGAAGAGGAGGTTCATCCAGGAACATCAGGTGAAACACTATTGAAAATGATATAAACTATCAAAAAAATATATATATATCTAATGATTTAACAGAAAAAGATTTTAATTATAGAAATAGAGAAAGATAAATAGTGAGAAAGAGAGAGAGATAGAGGGAGAGAAAGAAAAAGAGAGTGTGAGATAGAGAAATTCAATAATTACACAATCAATATAAGGTTATAAAATATTTTTTCAATTTACAGCAATGCAAGAAAGTAGAAGCACCGATGAGGTGCAAGACGAGGACTCTGATTCATTTCAATATTATGACTGGAGTAAGTGATCAAAAATAGATTTATTAGAATCAATGTATATAGAATTTTAGAATCTTTGGTAATGCTGTTGCTGATTCTAGAAGACCAATGTGTTACTGTTTTCTTTTAGCAATGCAATTAAAAACATTTACATGTATAATTTCTATATTAACTTTTTTTGTTGTTTTTTTATAGTTCCAGATGATGATAAGATTTGGGTAAACAAAAGAGAACTATTAGAAGTCCTGCTTAAAGCAGAAACAGGACTCATCAGCAGTTACTCTAAAGTGAGGAAAATGAGACTGAAACATGAAAAAATGGAAAAAATTGATTTGTGTGTTATTAAAAACTTTATGAATGTGATATTAACATATTTTTTATTTCTTTTATATTTATAATAAATGAATATATGATTTAAATATAACCATTTGTCGACCAATTCTTTAATGTCTTTAATAAAGTTATACATCTTATCAATGAAAAGGTAACAAGATTAGAGCTCAATGTAAGATGTGTAAAAACTTCAAGTCTATAGAATAGTAGTCAAATGGTCTGCAGGGTGTTTGTAAAGTAGATAAACGAAAAAAGTGGACTTTGTAATGGGCAGCATTGTTAAATTCAGATTGTAATTTCTATGGCCTAGATTTGGAGTTTGGCGGTAGCCATGAAAACCAGCGTTAGAGGCTCCTAACGCTGGTTTTAGGCTACCGCCGGTATTTGGAGTCAGTCAGGAAAGGGTCTAACGCTCAATTTTCAGCCGCGACTTTTCCATACCGCAGATCCCCTTACGTCAATTGCGTATCCTATCTTTTCAATGGGATCTTTCTAACTCCGGTATTTAGAGTCGTGGCTAAAGTGAGCGTTAGAATTCTAACGACAAAACTCCAGCCGCAGAAAAAAGTCAGGAGTTAAGAGCTTTCTGGGCTAACGCCGGTTCATAAAGCTCTTAACTACTGTGCTCTAAAGTACACTAACACCCATAAACTACCTATGTACCCCTAAACCGAGGTCCCCCCACATCGCCGCCACTCGATTAAATATTTTTAACCCCTAATCTGCCGACCGCCACCTACGTTATACTTATGTACCCCTAATCTGCTGCCCCTAACACCGCCGACCCCTATATTATATTTATTAACCCCTAATCTGCCCCCCTCAACGTCGCCTCCACCTGCCTACACTTATTAACCCCTAATCTGCCGACCGCAAAGCGCCGCTACTTACGTTATCCTTATGTACCCCTAATCTGCTGCCCCTAACACCGCCGACCCCTATATTATATTTATTAACCCCCCTAATCTGCCCCCCACAACGTCGCCTCCACCTGCCTACACTTATTAACCCCTAATCTGCTGAGCGGACCGCACCGCTATTATAATAAAGTTATTAACCCCTAATCCGCCTCACTAACCCTATAATAAATAGTATTAACCCCTAATCTGCCCTCCCTAACATCGCCGACACCTAACTTCAAACATTAACCCCTAATCTGCCGACTGGAGCTCACCGCTATTCTAATAAATTTATTAACCCCTAAAGCTAAGTCTAACCCTAACACTAACACCCCCCTAAGTTAAATATAATTTAAATCTAACGAAATAAATTAACTCTTATTAAATAAATTATTCCTATTTAAAGCTAAATACTTACCTGTAAAATAAATCCTAATATAGCTACAATATAAATTATATTTATATTATAGCTATTTTAGGATTTATATTTATTTTACAAGTAACTTTGTATTTATTTTAACCAGGTACAATAGCTAAAATAGTTAAAATAATTACAAAATTACCTGTAAAATAAATCCTAACCTAAGTTACAATTAAACCTAACACTACGCTATCAATAAATAAATTAAATACAATTCCTACAAATAAATACAATTAAATAAACTAACTAAAGTACAAAAAATAAAAAAGAACTAAGTTACAAAAAATAAAAAAATATTTACAAACATTAGAAAAATATTACAACAATTTTAAACTAATTACACCTACTCTAAGCCCCCTAATAAAATAACAAAGCCCCCCAAAATAAAAAAATGCCCTACCCTATTCTAAATTACAAAAGTTCAAAGCTCTTTTACCTTACCAGCCCTGAACAGGGCCCTTTGCGGGGCATGCCCCAAGAAATTCAGCTCTTTTGCCTGTAAAAAAACCCATACAATACCCCCCCAACATTACAACCTACCACCCACATACCCCTAATCTAACCCAAACCCCCCTTAAATAAACCTAACACTAAGCCCCTGAAGATCTTCCTACCTTATCTTCACCATACCAGGTTCACCGATCGATCCAGAAGAGCTCCTCCGATGTCCTGATCCAAGCCCAAGCAGGGGGCTGAAGAGGTCCATGATCCGGCTGAAGTCATCATCCAAGCGGGAGCTGAAGAGGTCCATGATCCGGCTGAAGTCTTCTATCAACGGCATCTTCAATCTTCTTTCTTCCGGATCCATCTTGCAGACCTCCGACGCGGAACATCCTGCTGGCCCGACGGACTACCGACGAATAAAGGCTCCTTTAAGGGACGTCATCCAAGATGGCGTCCCTCGAATTCCGATTGGCTGATAGGATTCTATCAGCCAATCGGAATTAAGGTAGGAAAATTCTGATTGGCTGATGGAATCAGCCAATCAGAATCAAGTTCAATCCGATTGGCCGATCCGATCAGCCAATCAGATTGAGCTTGCATTCTATTGGCTGATCGGAACAGCCAATATGGGGGAATCGTGCACGAGCATGTTTTTGAAGCTGGCCGCTTCCGTAAGCAACTCTGGTATCGAGAGTTGAAGTTGCGTTAAATATGCTCTACGCTCCTTTTTTGGAGCCTAACGCAGCCATTCTGTGGACTCTCAATACCAGAGTTATTTTAAAGGTGCGGACAGAAAAAATCCAGCGTTAGCTACGCGGGTCGTTACCAACAAAACTCTAAATCTAGCCGTATAACTTTAAATATAAAAATCTTTTCAGAGATTTTTTTACCATGTATTAGAAAACATGGTTTAAAATAATGGTTAATAGAAAAAATTACATTTATATAATTAATAAATGTAATAAAATATGCTAAAGAAACTTTTATAACATATAATTTCAGTAATAAAAAAACAAAAACTAAAATATGCGCTTTTTAACAATGATGAAATGATAAATTAGGCGCATATATAATAATACCGGAGAGATTTATCATCAATACGCTGCATTTCGACTTTGGAAAATAGCGTGATAATACGACCCATATTATGATAAATATTGGCGCACAGGTGTGCCTCGCAGAGGGCGAGCTGCTGAGAACTTATAGAACTGAAAGTCGGATTTCTCAAAATAATGATAAATGGAGCACTAACTTATATAGCACTGCTGCATGACATTTGATTTCTTATTTTTACACTTTGAGCTTTGTATTTTAATTTACTTTAGACTTCATATTATGTAGTATTACATTGAAGCTTTGCACTGTTTAGTGGTGTAATACATTTACATTTTGTATACAGCAGAGTATTTATGATTTTACAAATTCCAGTTTTGCTTTGAATATTTCTATGTAATGTTAACAAATTAGGATGATACTCTGTAAATGTATGTGCATATTTTACAAACTGCATGGCATTTAGACGTTTTATTTTTTAAGTGAAATAAGCCTTGCAGTTTCATAGAGTGGGAATTCCATGGGTGGGTATAAAGCTCTCTCACAGTTCTCATGATATTCTGTAAGCATGTTTCACCTGCAGAAGTCTCTCTGATTTATCTTTGTCAGCTCTATGCAGGTTAAGTTTGTTCAAAAATCACAATAAACTTGTTTAACTGACAGAAAAATTATTTACATTAAACTAGAGACTAATACAAATTAAACTACAGTTTAACATATATTTTATGAAAACTGAAAATGTATATAAATTTCCTCTCACTCTCTTATGAAATTCCATATTCCAAAGACCATCATTACTTTCTATGTGAGGCAGCTCTCCTCTCTCTGGGACATCCTGTTACACTGCTATGCTTAGATAATTCAGCCTCTGTGAAGTCTAAACAACGATTTCTCTTTAAACTGGAGACTTTTTGAGTGATATTTACAGGCGGACTACTAGGAGGACATAGCCATGGTTGCTGGGTGCATTATCCAGCAAGAAAGAAGTAATTACAGCATTAAGAATCAAGGCCAAATGGCATAAGAAAGGTAAGTAGTCAACAATTCTGGGACTGTTTACTCCTGTCAACCTGGAAAAAGAGAAGTAACAATTTGATTTAATATGATTATACGAAAGGAAGACTAAAGACTAAAAGGAACAATCTTTTCACTTGGGGGGTAACTCAGGGCAACTTACCTTGAGCCTATATGAAACAATTCCATTCAGCTAAGGGCCTCAAAAGTTTGAAAACAGTAATGCAGTAGTGAAAGTGCTGATAACCATGCCTCTCTGGGGTTATCCTGGAATTTTTTTAGAGATCAATACTTCTTCCCCTTCCTAAGCCATACCTTTATTGGGAGTAATTTTAACTCGATAATGCAGCCCACTGTCATTGATGTGCAAACCTCCCTTTCCTCCCACCTAAGATATAGAAAGTACATGCTCTGTAATAGGCCACACATCTGGGCCCTACTGTTGCCGATTCTCCTGTATTGCGTCGCACAAGTCAAAAGATCAGCATAAGACACCAGGACAGATCAGCGCAACCAATACTTTCATTAATGGCTACTATAAAAAACAAACATAAAAAAAAAAATCAAAGTTGTGGACGGCCAGGCAAAAATCCACAAAGCTAATATTTAGTAAGATTTTTTAATAGTTTAAAAACTAATTGAATGAAAATGGTGAAATAAACTTATAGTGAATACATAGGGCATATTCGAAATTTGAGAGATTTTTCCTGGGTTAATAGTCCCTTTAATACTCGCAAATAGTGAATCTGTGAACGTAGGGTGCAAAGATCATCAGTTTCCTTTAAGTGGTTGCACAGTACCTGCATGGGAATACCTTAGTTTTGAATTATAGGAAACCTGATTTGTCATAGATGGGAAACCATCTAAACAACTCTTTAAAATGATTTGTTACGGGAACACAAGAACCGTGGGAATATTTGAAAGCGCCATTTTAGAATCAACTGTACAATGCATTACTAATCTCTGTAAAGGAGGAGGAAACAAATATGGTTTTGCAGAAAAGAAAATAGCATAATCAGTGAGAAATGGGGACAAAACCTTCTTTAGATATATCCGCAATAGGAGAAACGCTAACAGCTAGATTACAAGTGGAGCGCAATCCATTCCGCTATCTGGGACCAGTAGTTATGAGTTTTACGCAACAAAACTGTTACAAAAAACATAACTAAACTGTTACAAAGCACACTAACACCCATAAACTACCTATTAACCCCATAAACCGAGGCCCTCCCACATCGCAAACACTAAATTAAAGTTATTAACCCCTATTCTGCCGCTCTCTGACATTGCCCACACTATAATAAAGATATTAACCCCTATTCCGCCGCTCCCCAACATAACCGCCACTAAATAAAGTTATTAACCCCTAAACCTTTTCCCTACCACACCACTGCCACTAACTAAACCTATTAACCCCAAACCGCCAGCCCCCCACATCGCAAAAAACTAAATTGAACTATTAACCCTTAAACCTGACAACCCCCTAACTTTAAATTAAAATTACAAGATCCCTATCTTAAAATAAATAAAAACTTACCTGAGATATTAAAAAACCTAAGTTTAAACTATAAATTAAACTAACATTACTATTATACTAAAATTTAAATAATTATCAATTAAATAAATTAAATTACTCATTAAAAAAATTAACACTACTAAAAAAATTAAATCTACAGTTACAAAAAATTTAAAATACTAAATTATAAAAAATAAAAAAATACTAAATTACGAAAAATAACAAACGAAATTATCCAAAATAAAAACAATTACACCTAAGCTAATAGCCCTATCAAAATAAAAAACCTGCCCCTAAATAAAAAAAAACCCTAGCCTACAATAAACTACCAATAGACCTTAAAAGGGCCTTTTGTAGGGCATTGCCCTAAAGAAATCAGCTCTTTTCCCAAAAAAAAAATACAAAGACCCCCCCAACAGTAAAACCCACCACCCAACCAACCCCCCAAAACAAAAAACCTAACTCTAAAAAAAACCTAAGCTACCCATTGCTCTGAAAAGGGCATTTGTATAGGCATTGCCCTTGAAAGGGCATTCAGCTCTTTTTCATGCCCTTAAAAGCGCATTCAGCTTTTTTAAGACAAGCCCACACCCTAATTAAAAAAAAAAAAAACACCCAAAAAAAGTTAAAAAAAAAACTAACAACACTAACCCCCTCGACGATCTACTTACAGTTTTTGAAGTCCGGACATGCATCCTCATCCAGGCATGCAAGGTCTTCATAAATCCAGGCAGCGTCTTCTATCTTCATCCAGGCAGCATCTTCTATCTTCATCCCGGCGGCGCGGAGCAGCTCCATCCTGAAGACATCCGGCGTGTAGCATCCTCTTCATACGGTCGCCGCCGTATACTGAATCTTCAATGCAAGGGAGTCAAAATGGGGTCCCTTGCATTCCTATTGGCTGATTTTTTTTAAATTAAAATCAGCCAAGAGGATGAGAGCTACTGAAATCTCTTTTTATTTATGCAAATTATGACACTTAGGGAAGTCTCCCTAAGTGTTATGCGGGAATCCAGACGTGGACCCGTTGCTCAGTGCGCCTAGAGGGATATGGCTGCACCTCACTGACGAGGCCCACAATAAGTCGAAACGTATGTCTGGGGTTTTGTTGTTTCTCTCGTTCAGAGAGGGATTGCCTGGTATTTCGGGGCTGGACTATAATGTGATCAGACGGATATGCTTCAGGAAAGTTCTTCTCTGTGAAAGGCACATGTTGAGCAAAAAGAGGCTGCTTCTTGGGTGGTAACTAGCCATTGAACAAGCTATTATGCTATTGTTCGTTCCCAGGTTGAGCGCTTCTCTCTTTTCATTCATGCAAATTCTGACTCTTGGGAAGTCTCCCTAAGTGTGATGCGGGAATCCAGACATGGACCCGTTTTTCAGTGTGCCTAGAGGGCAGGGTCGGCTCCAGAACGAATTAAATGGGGGGGCATTTTTTTTCACGAGGGGGCACGCATTTAAAAAGCATGTATGAGAGTAAAAATAAGAGCAGACCTACTGTGGCAGTCCAGTGGTTACATTTATCAGATCTCTGGCTGTGCAGGAGTTAGATTTGTTTATATTTCTGGAAGTGCAGCGGTTACATGTGTCATATCTCAAGGAGTATAGGGGTTACATTTATAAGATGTCTGGCAGTGCTGCAGCAGTTACATTTACCAAATTTATGGCAGTGCAGGGGTTACATTTGTCATATCTCAGGAATGTCTCCCACATATGACACAGCCAGTGGACACTGTTTGCATGTGTAGCTCTACCAATGACCCTACTAATGATCAAATAAGCTTTTATGTGACAATAAGTTTGAGTGCCAAGCAGTACAATACTTGTACAAATATTATTAATGATATTTACCAGCACACACACAGTATATACAGTATGTATATACACAGAAATTATATATATATACACTGTACACACACATACACACACACATATACACACACAGTATATATATATATATATATATATATATATACACACACACACACACAATATATATATATATATATATATATATATATATATATACATGCAAAGAGTTGTCACCCCAAACAAGTTCCATTGGCTGTGGCAAAAGGTGAACTCATTAGAACCAAAAGGAATTGCACGGAAGAAAGTACTTATCAGGCACAGAGCAAAGACCTTGAGAGGAGACTCTTACAAAGAGGTTACCCAAAATATACTATTAAACAAGCAAAATCTCAGGTGGACAGATTGGATAGGAAAGCACTGTTACAGGGATCAGCAAGGCCTTCTAATCCTTCCACTCAGGAAGACAAAGTCACATTTGTCACAGATTATAGCACAGAATATAAGGATATCTGTGGTATAATAAACAAACATTTTCACTTACTTAAAGCCGATGATAGGCTTGTAAGTAGTGTGGATAAGGGCCTTAGGTGTTCTTACCGCAGGAGCAAAACCATAGGTAACTATCTGTCACCTTCTGAGTTACCAAGGATTTCAGTCACAGAAGAAAGTTCTTGGTTGAGACATAAGGGGATGTACAAGTGTGGCAGGGCTAGATGTAAGCCATGTGAAAAAGCTGTTATCTCGAACGAATTTCGTTCAGAGGTCACAGGTGAAGTGTTTAAAATAACCTCCTGCCTAAACTGTACATCCTCTTATGTCATATATGTTCTGTCATGCGTGGAATGCAAATTGCAATATGTAGGACTCACCTCAACTGAAGTGAATGTCCGAATAAGAAACCATCTGTCCACGATCAAAATGGGAGAGGCAACTACCCCATTGGTCAGGCATTTCAAAGATTTACACAATAAAAACAGTACCACTCTGAGATGGCAAGCCATTGAGAAAATCAAAACCCCTCTAAGAGGTAGGGACAGAAATCTCATTTTAGGAAAAAGAGAAATGTATTGGATTTTCAGGCTCCAAACAAGAGTACCAAGGGGCCTGAACTCCGAATACAATCTCATAAATTATTGGCAATAACATCAAGCCTACTTATAGTGTCAAATAGGTACTTCTAAAATTGGTAAGGAAAGTAAATAAACAGCATTAACTATGTACATTTGAGCACTATCCCTCACCTAACAACAAAGTTCTTAAAATAAAAATTATGCAGTAAACAGAATTAACTCATAGAGTATGTACATTTATGTAGAAAGAATATACTCCTCAATACTAATCTAGTTAGCATAACTTCCAACGGAGAAACCAGGCCTCCTAACTGTGTACCAATATAGCAGTAATATATACAAAGTATAATGGTATACAGTAATCTCCAGTCGAGTGACAATTGCTATAGGTCACTAAGGTAGCCAGGTAATCTCCCCTTTTATATAGAAGAGATAGGCAGCAGGTTAGTATTGAAAAATGACAAATTAAAATATATAAACATTAGCAAACCAAATAAAATGCATTCAAATAATGTAAAACAAAAAACTAATCAACATAACATTCATAGCTACACAATAGAATAAGTCATGGTCCCTTCCTTTTCTTCCAATTTATATTTATATTTAGGAACTGATGTTTTCTCAACAATAGAAATCAGTTTGGCAGCTGCAAACAGTAATCTGGCAGGGAAAGGGTTAATACAGCATTTTCGTCTCAACATTGAAAGTGTGTATTTGTTTTTATCCAATCACCAACAACACTGTTTCTTAAATGGTTAGCACTGATGCACTCAATCAAGCTATGATTACGGCACCCAGCTGAAACATGTCAGCTTGAGTGCACAGTGCTCAATGTTCTTTTGTTGTACTGGACCCCTCCAGGGATTTTAATGGATTTCGAATAAAGACTTTTTTTTATTTCTCTACACTGACCTGAGGATCGAGTTTTCCTTATTCTCTGTGTATCTACAGCCAGGATCCCAGGTCATCAAGCTCTGCATTTCTTGTCTATGGAGACACAGGAAATAGGAGAAGTGCTTACATCACGGAGCGACACTTGTCTCAGCATAGGCATCCGGCGCAGAGATTGAACGCCAGCCTACCACGAGGATACAGGAAATGCTTCACGCTGCAGACGTCTTAGACAGCCTTGGAGCTGCACGCTGCAGGACGGAACAAGAGAGATACTCATCCCAACAGAGGCAGGAGGATTGCGGCATCAGACAGAGAGGCCACGCCAAGAATCGTGAGTTGCAGGCAGCCACAGGTTGCATGGGGCCTGGTCCCCAGCACTTATACACATATTGAATCTGTTGTATAGCCATAGTCTGACACGCATACCCTGACCTTAACACAAGTGAACAAGGACGGATTTTTCCTATATCTCAATTTCTTTAAAGGAGGTCGCTGGTGTAAGCACTCTCACAAAGAACTCAAATGTTTATGACAATTGGATTAAACATCATGCCTTTGTTACACTAACACAGATTTCCTACTTTGATGTTTGTTATTTGTATTTAATGCTATCTGGCAGCATTACTGTGTAGTGTGACATTTAGAGCATATTTTTAATATGGAGGGGTCTACAGTTAACTTTTATTCCCTGCTACCAGCAGCTGAGAGGGGTTATGGAGACCAGGACTTTGACACAGTATTTTCTCTGGACATATCTACATATTCATTAAGTGAACTGTTTGACAAAATGGAACAACTACTTGTAAGAGAACACAAGCTCCAGTTTGATATATGGACATTTGAAAAGTACACCAAACTTAACATCATACCAAGGGGTTTGAGGATAAACAAGTTTCCCACATTCGAAACACAGGACTCTGAATTTATTGCAAAATGGAATTTTATACTAACAGAATGTTCGTTAAGATTAATTAATTTGCTTATTAGTTTTAAGAGCAAAATGCTTGACAATATTAGGAAAGAAATAGATGAGTTGCAACAGGTATTGAATAACAAAAAATTGGAGATAGATTATCCTAAATTTGACTGCATTCTCAGATCAGCACTTAGAGTCCAAAAATATTATCCTGAACCGTAAGCATACAAAATATCAAAGAGACCAACTTGACTACGATACCAGTAAGGGTGAAACGCGCGTAGCTGCAAGAAATTCAAACCGAGGGCTATAGCTGAGCCCTCATGATCAAGCTGAATTAACCGAAAGCAAAGACTGGAAAAACAATAGCGACTTTGAGTAAGGTCCACTCGTTGAGGGTCGGAATTTCATAAACAAAGACGACAAGTGAGTAACTTTCTCTACATATGAAGACCGGAGACAAACTGCAATCAAGGTAAAATAAGTTTAGTGGTGTTATTTAAGCTGCGATAGGCTGCCTAGCAAGGTGAGCAGGAGGTGTGTATATATAAAAATCTCTGAAGCCATAATCCCTTGAGGCGCCACTCTGTGATACAATTGGAAACACAACAAGAAGTGTTAACTTTGCAAATTGTTACAAATATTATTCCACCCCTAGAGTGTTGAAAAACACAACTGCAAACACAACAATAAGTGTTAACTTTGATGAACTTTGCAAATTGTTACAAATATTATTCCACCCCTAGAGTGTTAAAAAATCTTCTCATGAAATACCGCTGAGAACTTTTTATCTATGCGAGCAAAGGATAAGCCCACTGTACGGCTCAAATATTGAAACCCTTAAAGCAAACCAAAAAATATATGTCAAGAACATTAACAATAAATACTATTACCTTGAATATATAAGGAAAAGTCTACTAAATGGACATTTGAAATATTGGCCAATATTCAAACATACAAGTGGGCCCACGTTCGTATATGAATAATTTGTTATCTGGTGTCTTTCTTACGGATATTTCAGTAAACATATTGCATAAGTTAAAATTTCTTTTTGTTGTTATTTATTATGAATTATATATATAATTGTGAGAAAATTCTAATAGACATAGTCCCAATATGGTTATACTAGTTTGTTGATTTAGAACCTATAATCTGGTGCTGGACATAGGGAACTTAGTGTGGAAAAGATTTTCCACACAATTCTTGTTTAAGTAATACAATTAATATTCCTCTTCCCTCCGTGCACAGGGTGGCTCTGATATTAACTTATAAATCAGACCACTCAAATGATTTAGAGTGTTAATAACAAGAGGTAGTGCGAACCGGATAATTTTAAATCATATACATATATACACATATAAATACATATGTATACATTAATATATATATATATTAATGCTGTGTTGTTATTGCGCAAGCTGTGGCTGTTAGTTTGTCAGCATGAAAACAAGGCTCTATTAAATTATATAGGGAAATGCAATTGTGCAATCCCAAATACGTGAAGAACCCATTTAAGCGTGAGGATGCGACCGCAAAGTCACATTATTTTTACTTTCAACTTGTAATGCGCACATTAACGCAAACGGTTAAAAAAAAAGAGTGAAATGCTTGTGCAATGTTAAATGCTTGTGCAATGTTAAATGTCGGCATTAAGCGATGCTATAGCGAATCATGTCCGCTCGACATTTAATAAATTGACCCCTTAGTGTGGAAAACCACATCTAGACTGGGGAACTTTATAGAACCGGCTCTATGCAACCAATGTGTTAGACAAGGGCGGTGTAGTAAATGTAGCGTATCTAGATTCCAGCAAAGCATTTGACATAGTCTCACATAACAAACTGATTCATAAACTGTATTGCCTTCAATGCCTTGGTCTAGACTCAAACATTGTGAAGCTGGTAGAATGATGGCTTTAAGAGACAGTAAACATCTTGAAATTTAGCAATTCCTAATACTCAGCCTTGAGAATTCAGCAGGATGCATTTCAAGTTCTAACTCTGCTACATATATGCCCCTGATTGGCTTTATCAGATAAATGCAAAATTATGCATTTGACACTAACCTTATCACTGGCTAGCCTTGTTATCTGTGGACTAAAGCCCAGATTGGCTTATTCAAATAAGGCAAATGGTGGGTGGAGTTTGGCTATTGAAAACTAATTGCAGTAAAAAGGATGTTTTAAAACATTAAGACTTGGCTGATGTGTTATTTTATAGCAACACAACAGAAATGCCTTGTAATTACAAGATGTTTACTGTCCCTTTAAGAATAAACAGTACCTTAAAGGGACATAATACTCATGCTCACTGTTAACTGATGCAGTATAACTGTAAAAAGCTGACCGGAAAATATCACCTGAGCATCTCTATGTAAAAAGGAAGATATTAAACCTCACAATCTCCTCAGCTCAGCAGAGTAAGTTCTGTGTAAACAGTTATACTCAGCTGCTGTCCAGCTAAAGGTTAAAAAAAAAAAAAAAATGAAGAAATGAACAGCAGCCAATCAGCATCAGCAGTGCTGAGGTCATGAACTCTTTTACTGTGATCTCATGAGATTTCATAGTAAACTTCCCTAAACTGAATAGGGAAATAAGATGAGTGTGCACGAAAGCTCACTCCCTTAGCTGTCCCCGGACAGACATACTGATTTGCTGCTTAGAAGTCCTTTACAATGGGATGTGGCTACTGAGGAATTTTTGAGGTAAAATATCTTTCTTTTTTACATAGAGATGTTCAGGTGATATTTTCTAGTCCGCTTTTTACAGCTATGCTGCATCACTTTCAAGTGTTTCAACATTTGGGTATCATGGCCCTTCAATAAATGAAGTGCATTCAGATGGGGAGTTCTGTGGTGTCCCTCAGGGGTCAGTTCTAGGGAACATGTATTAATGATAATATCAGCAAGGGGCTACAGATATATCAGTTTGCAGATGATAAACAATTCTTTAACAGAGCTGATGTTCTGGGAGGAGTGGAGGAAAAAACAATATCAAACAACTTGAGGATTGGACAAATGATGGAAATCTAAAGTTCAACATCTCAAGAGCCAAATTATTAATTTAGAAAACAAAAAACAAAGGTTAATTACAGACTCAATGATACTTTTCTGATTGTTACAAAAGAGGAATTTGACTTGGGAATTATTATTTCAGGTTATTTGAAATTTGGTAAACAAAGTAGTATTGCAGAAAGTAAGGCCAGTAGAATGCTTGGTTGTATAGGTTTGGGTATATGCATAAGGCCTGGTAAGATGCTTATACCACTAAGAGATCAATAGTTAAGCCTCATTTTGAGTATTGTGCTTTTTGGAGGCCATATCTCCCAGATATAAATAAAACTTGAATATGTTCTAAAGAATGCTACTAAAAAATGGTACACAGTCTACAAATTTAAACTTATAAAGAAAGGCTCACTTACCTAAATGTTTATAGCTTAGAGAAGGGAAAGATGCAATGTGATATAAATTCTCAAGTATATTAAAAAGCTTAATAAAGCTGAAGCTGTAAAAAAAATATTTTTTCACAAAAAAGCAATACCAGAACAAGTGGTCATGATCTCAAGTTGAAGAGTAGCAGGTTCAGGAGTAATTTACAGAAGCACTTTGTCACAGAAAGGGTGATTGATTAATGGAATTAACTTCCATTAGAGGTGGTTAGGACTTCAGGAATGCCTGGTTTGTCAGGGTATCTGTGAATGTCAGTAGATAATATATATACAGTATATATATATATATATATATATATATATATATATATATATATATTAAGATAAAATAAGTATACAATCTATCAAATATTAAATTTGAAAAAAATTTTTTATTACTGGACACATTCTATGTATTGAAATTCTGAGGTCATGAGACATTAGATGCCTGGCTGACCAGAATTCAATCCTTCCCCACTCAATATGCAAAATTACACAGGAGAGAAGAAAGATTTAGAGCTCTGTATAAGATAAGGCCAGTGGGCCACTTCAAAGTAAATATTAGCATTTTGAAACCCTCAGATGTGTAGGTCCATATAAGGATTTTCCTTCCCAAGATGGGTAATGAACTAACAGGCCCCCTGTGGGGAATAGACGGTTCGTCTGTGGGAATGGTTGAATCTACAAACATGTTCAAGGAATTGTAACTTTTACCATCTACATGTTAAATTGTCTCTGTTGTGTTGAATCCACGAATTCTAGACAAATTTAGCCAAGCAGAAACATATTGCATTGTGGCTGTTAAATTCATTTTAAAATACAACTGGGATAATTTTCAATACTGTATAAAAATGTACAACTCCATAGATCTGAGAGGTGCATTCCAGTTTTGTAATAAATTAAATGAACAACTGCAAATAGATGTATAAATGTTTGACATTTTTAACAACATTATTTCTTTCATTTCAGACCTGCATCTGGTGTTTCATGCATTCAAAATTTATTAGAAATATGAAATATACTGCATTCCTATTACGATACAATACAATACCAGACATCTAATGGACAAATTGAGATATATATACTGAATTTAATAAATAGAAATACAGTCAATTTAAAATGTCCAATTTTAATAACCTATTTCTTTATATTTTTCAGGCATCTAATAAGTACATATATAATTGGTGCTTTAAATAATATCATATGTTTTATACACTCAAAAATTATTAGGAATGTGAAATATTAATCTATATGGGATAGTAATCCAATATAGATATAATTATATGAAAATTACATCTGGTTGATGATCTCAAGGTGTGTGTGAGATGTTGAGATGATGGCTGAGAGAGTAAGTGAATCCATGATAAAGGTATTATATCCTTTTAAATTGTTTCATAGAAATATGATTTTTAAACGCATTTTAATATATTATAAGTGGAATATTTTCACGTTCGGTCTTAAAATGATCAGAGAAAATAACACTGTGCAGAACATATATGAAACATATGATTTATTAATACAAGAGATTATAATATGTTGGATAATCATTTTAAAGGTTAAATAATAAGACTGTTAGCAATATTTGATGATGGGGCTGCATTCCTGGGTGTCTGCTGCCATCTATAGATCAGAAGCAGTATTTCAGCCAAGAGGCATTTGGCTGCTCAGGGAGGCGTTTCCCAAAATAACCTATGTTCAGATCCAGGTGCAAATCAGAGACAAGCTCCGCAAGGGCGAATCAGAGACAAGCTCCGCAAGGGCCTATCATCCTATTTCACTAATGATTAGAATAAAAAGGGGTGGGATTATATCTCATGATATAACCCCAGGCAAAAGAAGAAAAAAGAGACTCTGTTGCTGAATTTGGACTGACAAACTGTTGCTTTGGGATCTAGTCTATATAAAGCAATCTGGGCCTATTTTTAAACCATCTTGCAAAAATTACCTCTTTTAATTTATGAGGTGAAATTGGATTTATCGGAGAAAATTTAAACATTAATTTGGTTACTTGGGTAAAGTATAATAAACTGTTAAGTATATTTAATATTTTAAATCAAAGGCTATAGTTAGATTACAGTTAGTAATTTTAAAATGGCACAATTCGTATTTTAAACTTGTGTTTCATAGCCCTGTTTAGTTTAAAACTAATCATTAAGGCTAAGTAATTTATCTTTGCAAATATATATAGAATTAGTCTTAATTTTAGATAATTAAAAATGTATTTCAGCTTAGATAAATTGGCATATAAACTGGCTGTTTACATTAAGAATATATATAACTTCTGGTGTTTTAATTAGAGTTGTATAGAATCATTTGTGGTCTAAATAGCTTAAGTATATTTGTCTGGAAGTTAACAAGTCATACCTTGGCATCTCATTGTGATATTTAAATGCAATTCTGATTTGGGAGATTATTGTGAATAAGGTAATTTTTATGACCTTTGTATAGCATATTATAAAAGCATAAACGTGTATAGTTTGATTCATAACCTGGTTCCTATAAATATAATTAAATGTGTCTATAAATTTTAACTAATATAAAGAATTTAGGAATTTACATTAATTTTATTGTTTTGTATATGCATTTTATTGGGGGATTGTTTTAAAGAATAATTATTAAATATATTGTATTATAACCTGGTCATATACTGACAGGTTTAAGCATAAGGTTATCCTATAAACTAATTAAAGGGAGAGTCAAGTTCATTATTCAGATAGAACATGCAATTTTAAACAACTTTCCATTTCACTTCCATTATCTAAATGTGTTCAGTCTTTTTATATTTACACTTTCTGAGGCACCAGCTCCTACTGAGCATGTGCAAGATTCACAGGATATACTTATATGCATGTTGTGATTGGCTGATGGCTGTCACATGATGCATTAGGAAGGAAAATTTAAGTGACATTTGTAAGAAAAAAAATCTACTACTCATTTGAAACTCAAACTAAGTGCTTCTACATTATGTTTTTATTGTGCATTTATTATGTATGCAATTTTTCTGTGTTTAGTGGTCCTACACTTTATAAGATAATTGGGCAGACTTGTTGGGCCTGTGGTTCTTATAGGCTGTCAAAATCTATGTTTTTATGGGTTAAGACTTACCTTAAATAAACTGGACCGTATGATCCACTGGTGCTGTATTATACAAAATTAACAAGTATGAGGAAAGCTCACTATGAATCGGGAAAAAATTAAAAAAAAGAGAAAGAAAGCAGAAAATGAAAAGTGGAAGAAATTGATGAGATGGATTGAGAAGATTAAGAGGATGGACACAAAAGGACAGAGAAGGAGGGAGGATAAAGAGATGGGAAGACTAGATAGAGAGGTGACAGATGAACAAAGAGGGGTGAGGGATCAAGAATTTCAGCATTTTACAAATTGCTATAGTTACCTGAAAAGGTTTCATGATTACGTCAAATTAACACAGCTAAAATGATGCTCCTGCCCAAAGCCTTATACCTTATGCAAACTCTCCCTATACCTGGCACAACTGTCTATTTAAATTGTATGCAGAAAATAATAAGACTATAATAGAACAGATGGAAATGGATTTTTTTTCCATTCTTCAGGCCAGACACTATGGGGTCTATTTATTAAGCTCCGAACGAAGCTTGATGCCCCGTGTTTCTAAAGACTGCTGCTCCATAACCTGTCCGCCTGCTCTGAGGCGGCGGACAGAAATATTCGATCGGGTTGATTGACACCCACTGCTAGCGGCCGACAAGAACTGCTGGTGCAATGATAAATGCTGACAACGTATGCTGTCGGCATTTATCAATGTGCGGCGGACATGGCTCGCTATAGCGGATCATGTCCGTCCACACAATGATAAATGGACCCCTATGTATTAACAGAAAATAAATTCTTAAGGTCACTCGTTCACATAAACACATAGCAGAGGCTTTCTATCTTTGTTATATTCAGTGCACCAAAATCTTGCCTTGATCCCTCCCCTTTCTCCCACCAAGGTGTGGAATAGAGATGTTCCAAATTTAATTACCCCAAAACAATGCACAAGGATATGCGGTGATACTGCCAAATCAGCTCACTATATCTATGCCCTAGAATACAATATCAAGATCCTAACAAGGTTGTTTAATACCCAACATTAATTTTTTTCCCAAGTGCCTCTGACAGATGCTGGAGAAGATATCAGGTTAGATGGGACATGTTTCACATACGGTGGCACTGTGTCCTTGGGTTGTTTATTTCTGGATTAAGTTACTACAACTGAGGAATAATATTTTACATAGCAATTTAACTTTTGACCCCAAGCTATACTTTAACTACCCTGTTGGTCTAAAGTGTAAAATTGAAAAGAGCTTAACTCAAATTCTTTTAAATGCTGCAAGACAAGGTATAACTAAATATGGGAAAATCCCAACTTTCCATCTGTAGAGGTTTGGCATGAGACTTAATATAATTCTCCTAATTGATAGATACCATTATTTTAAGGTAGATTCAACTTGATCGCTATTATAATATGATGTTTTACTGGGAGATCTACATTACAGGGACAGATTATACCCTTTATTACTCATTGCCCAGTTTGGAATAACCAACATTGTTATTTTATATACTGTTTACCTACGTCTGAGTTTTGAAGTGGGCGGCTGGAGCGTGGGGTATTAGAATGGCACTGCTAGATTAAAAAGTAAGTTACAGTGCATCTTTATTAGAAGTTATAAATGAAAGTCTGTGCAAAATATTGCTTAGATTCCGACCTGATTTTAAAACACGTCACGTTTACTCTCACTTTAAGTGATAGGGGAGGGAGAGAAATTAGAAAAGTGCTCTTGGGCTTATACATTTGCCCTTGGTAGATCCAGTAATATAAAATATCTATAAGTATTTAAAAATACTAGCAGAAAATACTATCGATCTCTCACCCTGGTTTAAATATCTAAAAAGATCAATTGGTTTACCTTGTCATCTTGCATGAATAATAAAGTTAATTTAAAAATAGAAAATTAAAAAATATAAATCAAATAAATTTTTTAATAACACCCAATTTCAATATTGCAAAACATAATTTATCCTTACCTGATAAAATACAATTCTTTCATGGTGGTGAGAGTCCACTATGTATTACTCTTGGAAATTACTCTTCTCTACAACTTGGAGGAGTCAAAGATTACAAAAGCCCTATAAAATCCCTCCCACATACCTCAGTCTAACGTATAGCCAAGCAAAGTGAGGTAAGAAAAAGCAATAAAAGCCATAAAAGGAGCAGGGAATAAAGATGGGCTCAAAAAGAAATATACCCTATAAAACAGGGTCAGGTCTCGTGGACATTTTTCTTTAATACCGGTGGTGAGAGTCCATGATACATTACTCCTGGGAACCAATACCCAAGCTGTGGAATCCATGAGTAATAACTGAAAGGGAGGGATTTAAAACATCTTTTTAACTGAGAAATGAAATCCACAACCCTAATAAAGATTATTTTTTGTTTTTTTAATGCACTTAAAAAAATAAATTAAAGGGACATAAACCAAGTTGGGATAGAGACAAAATATAATATGTACTTTAATTACTTTACCTGCAAATTTATACTTCAGTGCCTCGCCATTAACCCTATCTATTACGTTTATTGTACAACTCTAACTCCGCCCACACAATTCCTTACATGGCTGTATCTATCTCCACCTTTGCTTTGGTAGAATGCAAGACTTTAACAGTCATTATCTGCTGGAGCATGCCCAGAACCAAATAAGCTGCTGTCAACTCAGTTGAAATACAATGCCTGTGTTTCTGATGCTAAACACTGATAAGGGGGGTGGATCAGACTACTTCAGACAGCACGGCTACGTAACTAATTTTGCTTATTTTTGAAAATGAATTTAAAATACTTGCCAGCAATTTATGCACAGATCTCAACCTGTTTTGTGGTACTTTAAACAGGCAAACAAATCAAACAGACAACTGCCTGAAGCACCTTTCTACCAAAAAGCTGCCTCAGAAGAAGCAAAAACATAAAATTTGGTAGAATTTTGTTAAGGTACGCAAAGAAAAACAAGGGGCTGACTTGCAAATTTGGTCAACTGAAGCCTCGTTCTTAAAGGTTCATGAAGTAGAATGAGCTGTAATCTGTTGTGGTGGAGGATAACCTGCCTCCAAGTAAGCCTTGTGAATCAATAGTTTAAACCAAGAAGCCTGACATGCACAACCCCTATGCACATAAACCCTAAGGCCGACACACGAAAAATAAAATGTATGCTTACCTGATAAATTAATTTCCTTCTTGGCAGTAAGAGTCCACGAAAACATTCATAACCTATGGGAATTACTCAACCTGGTCACCAGGAGGTGGCAAAGACACAGCAAACAAAGCAACAAATATCCCTTGAACTTCCCCAACTCTCTCAGTAGTTCAAGACGAGGATAAGGAAAAGTGAAGATAGATACAAGGGGTACAAAGGTGCCAACGACTGCCACCACTACACATTTTGCATTAGGGTGGGATCGTGGAATCTCACTGCCAAGAAGGAAATTAATTTTTCAGTTAAGCATACATTTTATTTTACTTCTGTTGGCAGTGATAGTCCACAAAAACATTCATAACCTTTTGGAAACCAATACCCAAGCTGTTAAGTTCATGAATGTTCGGGAGGGGAAAGTAGGGAAGGCAGTCCTAGTTCCTAGGCACCACCGCTTGTAGAACCCTTCTCCCAAAGGAAGCCTCTGCTGAGGCAAAAAACATTGAATCTATAGAACCTTGTTATAGTGTGCAAGGAAGACCATGTTGCAGCCTTGCAAACTTGTTAAACTGAGGCCTCATTATTGCCAAAGAAGTAGATATCGCACAAGTAGAATGTGCTGTAATTCTTGAATGGGACTCCTGACCTGCCTCCTTGTATGCCATGGGAATCAGACTTTGCAACCAAAAGGAAAGAGAAACAGCTGAGGCCTTCTGCCCCTGTGCTTACCAGAATACAGGATGAATAAGGAAGATGACTGACGTAACGCCTTAACGTAGCATAAAGGTAGAACTTCAACGCCCTGACCACATCCAGGTTATGTAACAACTTCTCCTTAGAGGATGACGGATTGGGACAAAGAGAAAGAACCACAATCTCCTGGTTAATGTTGTGAGTACTGACTACCTTGGGTAGAAAGCCTAGTTTTGTCCTTAACATAGATTTATCTTTATGGATCACTAGGTAGGGGGGATTGCACATTAAAGCAGAAAACGCTGACACTCTGTGAGCAGAGGAAATAGCTAACAAGAAAAACACTTTCCAAGTGAGTAACTTAATATCAACAGCATGCAGAGGCTCAAACGTAGCCCTCTGAAGAACTTTAAGAACAAAATTTAGGCTCCAAGGAGGAGCGACAGGTTTGAAAACAGGTCTTATTCTGGCCAGCGCCTGAACAAACTCCTGAACATCTGAAAAACGAGCGAAATTCTTATGAAATATAACAGAAAGGCGAGAGATCAGACCTTTAATAGAACTGGCCAACAGGCCCTTCTGGAGAAACTGTAAGATACGCAGAGTTTTCATTCTACGCCAAGAAAAAACACGCTAGCTACACCAGTGAAGATAAGTCTCCAAACCTTGTAGTAGATACATCTGATGACAGGCTTGCAAGCCTGGATAAGAGTATCAATCACCTTGACAGAGAAGCCTCTCTGAGCCATGATTAACCGTTCAATCTCCAGGCAGGCAGTCTCTAGGTTTTGGTAAAAGAATGGACCCTGAGTTAGCAAGGAGAAGACATCATGGTCATTAGATCTGCGTACCATGTATTGTGTGGCCAAGCAGGAGCTATCAGAATAGTTGGTATTCCCTCCTGCTTGATCTGAGTGACCACTAGGGGCAGGAGAACAATCAGTGAAAACAGGTACACTAGGTTGAAGCTCCACTGGACCGCTAGAGCGTCCACTAGCTCTGCCTGAGGATCCCTAGACCTCAATCCATATCTCGGGAGCTTGGTACTGAAGCAGGAAGCCATCAGACCTACCTCGGTGTTAAGATATGTTAAGTTGTTTTAGAGAACACTACTACTACAGCTTACTGCTTATGCAGGACCACTCAGTCTCACACCTTACCTCGGATTCCCACAGATTGAACTTAAGGGAACCCTGATATGCTCATTGATCTGAGGGTCACTACAGCAGGGTAGCTGAGTGAAAACGGAACCTTCACGCAACAATAACTGCTAGCAGCAGAAAAGAGAGTAAATTTTAAAGGAATGTAACTTCAACAGTAGTGAAAGAGTTAAT
Organism: Bombina bombina; assembly: GCF_027579735.1. Taxonomy (NCBI): domain Eukaryota; kingdom Metazoa; phylum Chordata; class Amphibia; order Anura; family Bombinatoridae; genus Bombina; species Bombina bombina. The sequence continues at coordinate 734,350,461 of NC_069502.1, forward strand.
CACTGCAGGTGCCTTGATTCACACACACAAGCAGTGTAAAATAGTTTATGCAGCAGGCTTTAGCAAACACACCAAAATTCACACAGTACTTTGTTATCTAAATAAATCAAGCTGTGGGCATTATGTAAACCATACTTTGATAATGAATATTGGTTATTTCCAAACTTGTTCAATCAGAGTATAAGAAGCTGTGTTTATCTCATGAAACAGGTAAAGTTGAAGTTAATGCAAACAGTTCTTTTCAAGCAGAATGAAGGTTAATTGTTATAAGGATTGAAGTATGCTTAGGCAGTCCGTTAATGAGAGATGGTAGCAATATGAATCTTTGTCACAGTTATTTGTATGCAAGTTGGTAAGTAGAAGTAATAGTTTAGTGCATATTTGATATCTGAAGCGAATATGAATCTCCAGCAAGTGAGAGTTACACAGTTAATATAGCAAGCATAAGTGTAATGAAGTTGCAGCAATACACACAGTTCATACAATGCAATATATACAGACCAGTATTACAGGAGATGGCAATTGAGCAGAGTAATACTGTTACCAGAAAGCAACAAGTCCCAGCGGTATCACAGTGAGCTTGACAGAGAACCGCGGCGGGAGAATGTCGGGCGTGACGTCACACGCTGCAGGGAGTAACTTCAATACAGGAGAGAGACTGAGAAATCTCTGACTGAATAAACGGTGAAAATCTTCAGGCACAAAAGAGCATCTGCAGGTTGATTCAAGTAGGCAGAAACTCAGGGTGAGTTTAGAGAGCAATAAGTTGAAATACAAAGTTGTATAAACGGCTAGGTCTCTTCAGAAGCAGCTTGTCACTGAGCAACAAATTACCAAGCAATGAGTTCTGTTGGGAGGAGCCTTAAATAGGGCTAGTGAGTTCACTTTCTTAAAGGTACAGCATGAAAAGAGATAATTCCCTGACACTCGGGAGCATCCCATCTGTGGGTGATCTGCAGAAACCCCTCCTGATTTAGGGACAATTCCCCTCAGTGGAGAGTTTGCATGCTCAGGAAAACCGCTATCCAATTTTTCACACCTGGGATGTGGATAGCTGTAATTTGACATTGATGTCTCTCTACACCTGGGATGTGGATAGCTTAATTTGACATTGATGTCTCTCCACCCACAACAAAATTTGGGACACCTCCTACATTGCCAGGGTGCTTTGTGTGCCACCCTGACGGTTGATGTAGGCCATGGTAGTGATGTTGTCCGATTGGAGTCGGTTATAACGGACATAAGTTAGCTGGGGCCATGCTAGAAGTGCATTGTAGATAGCTCTAAACTCGGGAATGTTGATTGGAAGAGACACTTCCTCCTGACACCAAGTGCCTTGGGCTATCAGAGATTCCAACAACGCACCCCAGCTGGAAAGACTCGTACCTGTGGTGATAATCACCCAAGAGTGGCGACAGAAACACGTCCCTAGAAGAACTGTGAAGTTGGAGACTGCCAACAAGTGAGACTCTCTCTCGTCTGGTTGTCAATGCAGATGACCTGCGACAGATCTGAATGATCTCCATTCCATTTTCTGAGAGTACACAACTGTATTGGACTGAGATAAAAGCGAGCAAATGGTATAGCATCCAAAGCCACAACCACAAGACCTACCACTTCCATGCATTGTGCTACCAAAGGTAGAGCATTGGACTGAAGCCGACAACATGCCGTCTGAAGCTTCTCTCTGCACTGATCTGTGAGGTAGCTGTGCATACTTACGGAGTCTATGATCGTTCGCAGAAAGTTTACCCTCTTAGCCGGGACGAGGGAGCTCTTTTACAGATTGACCTTTCAACCGTGTGCCGAAGACACAAGAGTAACCTCTCCATGTTGTCCTAAGCCACTGGCAAAGATGGAGCCTGAACCAGAATGTCGTCTAGATAAGGAGCTACTGCAATACCCTACAGGCGAACCACGGCCGGCAGAGCTCTCAGCACCTTGGTGAACACTTGGGGTGCCGTAGACAGTCCAAATTGGAGCACAACAAACAGGTAGTGCTTGTCTAGGAAGGCGAACTGCTGGAAATGGTAGTGATCTCTGTGGATCAGAATGTGAAGGTACGCATCCTTTAGGTCTATTGTAGTCCTAAACTGACGCTCCTGGACAAGGGGAAGGATGGATGTTATCGTTTACATCTTGAAGGTGGGAACCCTTACAAACCTGTTGAGGCCCTTCAGTTCCAAAATGGGACGGAATGTGTCCTCTTTCTTGGGGACATAGAGATTGGAGTAGAACCCTTTTACCCTCTGGAACCATCATGCCCATGAGGTCATTCACACTGTGGAGTAGTTGCAATCTCTTTACTGGGATTCCTGAAACCCTTGAGAGAAGACTGAAAGCTTATTCTGTATCCTTGATAAATGATGTCCAGTACCCAAGGGTCCTTGACTGACTGAGCCCAGTCCCTTTGAAACAGAGATAATTTGCCCCCCACACAACCTGGTCCCAGGTAGGGGGCAATCTCATCATGCTGACTAATGTCCTGGGAAGCCTTCTTGGGCTGCTTGTTCTTTTTCCACCCTTGGGTGGGCTACCAGGTAGCCCTGGCAGGATCCGTCTTAAGTGCTTCAGTGCTCCTCTAATTTCTGTTTGGGTGAAAAGAACGAAAACATCCCACTGTATGACCTTTGGACTTGGACTTCTTGTCCTGCTGTAGGAAAGCTCCCTTTCAACCTGTGACCATAGCTATAATAGAGTCCAGACCAGGTCCAAACAGGGACGTGCCCTTAAAAGACAAGGATGGTAACCTTGATTAGCCAACCTTAGTGATTGAATATGTTCCTGAATCTCCTCTAGAGGAGTTTCGACTGTAATCAAATTTGATAAGGATTTGCAGCAGAACTTTGCGGCCCCCATCACTGCGGCTATTCCAACCGCCGGAGCCTGATTGCAGGAAAACCCTTCTTAGGTATCCCTCAAGCTTTCTGGCTAGAGGGTATTTAAAGGATGTGCAAGCCTCTAGCGAGACAGTAGTGTATTTAGCCAAAGTGGATATGGGGACATCAACTTTAGGAACACTATTTTATAACTCAGCGTGTGAAGCGGGAATAGGAAACAATTTTTTAAAGGAAGCCGAAGGGGTAAAGGGAACCCTCTGCTTCTCCCATTTCTTGGAGATGATCTCCGCTATAATAGGGGGTACAAAAAATACCTCAGAAGCCCTAGGTTTAAATAGCGACTCCAGTTTCTGAACCTGATCCTCCCAGTTGGCTTTGACACAGGAAACCCCAGTTTAGATGGAACTCTCTTAAGCAGGAGCCTGAACTGCTCTACTTTGAACCTGATCGTGACCTCCTCAGAATCTCCTCCTGACACTCCATCAGAGGTGTCAGAGGAAGAGCTAAGGGTTAGTCATCAGAAGATTGCGCATAACTATCTGTTGTGGCCTCCGCCAAATAATTTGGGCTACGTACTGGAGAACAATGTTTAGATTTTCTTTTTCTCTTCCCTGCTACAGGTATAGCGCTCAGGGCAGCAGTCACAGCAGCCTTTATACGGGCAGTGGGATCATTGGGAACAGGGCCTACAGCAGCTAGTTATTTTTGAAGTGGCCTGATGCGACCGTGGTTGCATCAATGGGCTGTTGGACAGGGACTTCCGCATCAGCTGAAACTTGGGAATCCGCAGAAGGGCCAGCTGGAGACAGGCAATGCAGAAATTCCTCAGCAGTCTGCCTGCTTGCGCCTCCTGCATGAGACGTCCGGACGAATGACAGGAAAGAATCGCATAATTGTGTCCGAGGGCCCACTGTATTTGATTTGCAAAGCATACATTTATTATTGTCAGTAGAACATACCGAGGAAGATTCCTCTATTCTTTATCAGTATAGAGTCATCCATGGTACAGTGGTGTATAGTGAGAAAGGGCAACAATTGTGAGCCTCACAGAAGGGTGACCCAAGCTTACGATGCACAAATCAATTGTCCCCTTTATGCCCTGTCTAGAGTGTTTTACCACCTCTAATGCGGCCGAGCCGCGTTGTTACTGCTCTCCGACAGGTCTGTTGCGCAGTGAAGCTGAAACTGCGCAAATGTGCTCTCTATGATGAAATCCACGTCTCTACCCATCTCTGTGGCATATATAAACTTAAGGCCTGCGGACAGTAGTAGTGATAATAAACCACAAAATGGCATCACTTTTGGGCTGCATATCTAATGTATTGAGTGACCGGAGCAACGGTCTGTTGCAAAGGGGAAATGAATGTGCACAGTGCACCTATAAACTAGAGACACAAAAGGTTGTGTTTCTAGTTTATAGGTGCACTGTGCACACCTCCTCCTCTCTATTAGACAAGTTGCCATGAGAGAGGGGAAAACTCTAATTTAATGTGAGTCACACTGCCTTTCCAAACAGGGGATTTAGGAAACTGGAAAGAGATGTGGGAGTACGAGCATCGACCAGTATTAAATATGACAATACTCTACCGTGATTTATGTCTATATCCCCAGCTTTCAAAGAAAGCCAAATCCATGTTAAAAACGTCCTTTCTTCTACAGAGCACCTCTCTCTGCCTACCTCCATGACATTTTCGTGGACACTCACTGCCAATATAAGGAAAACAAACAAAGCGCCCTCCCCCCCAAAAAAAGGGCCATATACACATGAATATATATATATATATATATCAACAAACAGTTGCCCATAACATAGCTTATATAGCAAAGCAGCAGACAGCCAAACCAGTACTGAAACATCAGCAGAAGTTATGGAATAGGAATATTTTGTAGATCCAATTCCCTGCGACCAATTAAGGAAGGTTGCGACCGTGGTTGCATCAATGGGCTGTTGGACAGGGACTTCCGCATCAGCTGAAACTTGGGAATCCGCAGAAGGGCCAGCTGGAGACAGGCAATGCAGAAATTCCTCAGCAGTCTGCCTGCTTGCGCCTCCTGCATGAGACGTCCGGACGAATGACAGGAAAGAATCGCATAATTGTGTCCGAGGGCCCACTGTATTTGATTTGCAAAGCATACATTTATTATTGTCAGTAGAACATACCGAGGAAGATTCCTCTATTCTTTATCAGTATAGAGTCATCCATGGTACAGTGGTGTATAGTGAGAAAGGGCAACAATTGTGAGCCTCACAGAAGGGTGACCCAAGCTTACGATGCACAAATCAATTGTCCCCTTTATGCCCTGTCTAGAGTGTTTTACCACCTCTAATGCGGCCGAGCCGCGTTGTTACTGCTCTCCGACAGGTCTGTTGCGCAGTGAAGCTGAAACTGCGCAAATGTGCTCTCTATGATGAAATCCACGTCTCTACCCATCTCTGTGGCATATATAAACTTAAGGCCTGCGGACAGTAGTAGTGATAATAAACCACAAAATGGCATCACTTTTGGGCTGCATATCTAATGTATTGAGTGACCGGAGCAACGGTCTGTTGCAAAGGGGAAATGAATGTGCACAGTGCACCTATAAACTAGAGACACAAAAGGTTGTGTTTCTAGTTTATAGGTGCACTGTGCACACCTCCTCCTCTCTATTAGACAAGTTGCCATGAGAGAGGGGAAAACTCTAATTTAATGTGAGTCACACTGCCTTTCCAAACAGGGGATTTAGGAAACTGGAAAGAGATGTGGGAGTACGAGCATCGACCAGTATTAAATATGACAATACTCTACCGTGATTTATGTCTATATCCCCAGCTTTCAAAGAAAGCCAAATCCATGTTAAAAACGTCCTTTCTTCTACAGAGCACCTCTCTCTGCCTACCTCCATGACATTTTCGTGGACACTCACTGCCAATATAAGGAAAACAAACAAAGCGCCCTCCCCCCCAAAAAAAGGGCCATATACACATGAATATATATATATATATATATATATCAACAAACAGTTGCCCATAACATAGCTTATATAGCAAAGCAGCAGACAGCCAAACCAGTACTGAAACATCAGCAGAAGTTATGGAATAGGAATATTTTGTAGATCCAATTCCCTGCGACCAATTAAGGAAGGTTTATAAAAGAAATTCCCATGAGGTGAATAAAGAATCACAAACCATACCCTAAATACATCCTTCTGACAAGCACTGTACTCTGAGGGGAAACCGGGTCTTAACATAAGCTGAAAACCTTGTTCTCTGAAAAATCAAACGCACATCTTTATTCTTCAACCACCTCCAGTGGAGGCAAAGTAAAGATTGAGGTATGTAGGAGGGGTTTTATAGAACTGTTGGGGTATGGGAATCTTTGCCTCCTCCTAGTGGTAGAGAAGAGTAATTCCCAGGAGTAATGGATTGTGGACTCTCACCACCTGTATGAAAGAAATCACATTAAAATGTAAACATTTAAAACACTACAAGATCCATAAATGTAATCCATAAACGTGAAAAGTTTAAAAAAATAAATAATATAATAATAATAAATAAAGCCAAGATAGGTTTTTCATTCCAGTTCTGACGTGCTTGCAAATGTGCATAAACCCTTCTTCAGATACTTGCAGTGAAACCTAGGTTACAATATGAGCTACACATAATTATAGTGAGGTGCAGCAGGAAATGTATTTAGTGTTTAAAGTCCCTTTAAAGAAGAGGGAAGGTTCCATGGTTTACCTGTCAGCAGCCACAGATCAACCAGTAGAGCACGTTCAACCTATTGTACACAAAAGCCTTAAAGGGATAGTTAACATAAGCAATCTTGACACTGTATGTAAATAAAAAATAAGATTAGAGGCCATTGATCTGGGTAAACCCTTTAAAGCACTTTTTAGATGTAATGTTTACAACCCCGTGGGTGCTAATTAACTTGCAAACTACGTTTCCCCTCTCTTTTAAGGGTTTTCTCATACGCAACATGATACGGCCAATAACAAGCCAGCATTCTCTTGATGTAGATTCTTCTGCAACAGTTATCAGCCATGTTTATTTTTTTTATTATTATAAAGCAGTAATGGCTGTTTTAATATTTCCATTCTAATAATTGATAAGTGATTGTTGGTGACAGCTGAAAAAACGTACGGTATTTACCTTTTGAGAATTTGGGATCATTTTGCACACAATCAGGTTTTCTTTTGATTAGTTTTAAATTCTTTAGCAACATAGAAGATTTACCATTGACTTTATGTTACCTTTGAATTATCCTACCATTATTATTATCGGTTATTTGTAGAGCGCCAACAGATTCTTTATTTGTAGAGCGCCAACAGATTCTGCAGCCCTAACCATGCCATTGCTTTATCCCGTTTCCTTTTTTGGTTAGGATCTATTTATGGCATTTGGCATTATGAAGAATAACAAAACAAAAACAACCTATCAAAACATAAAGAATAAAAAAAAATGTGTTATACTGAAAACATGTAACTTATTAATCATTCTTCAAACAAAAGAAAAAAAATATTTCTGTAATAGAGTCGTTATTTCTATAATTTCACCAGGCATTTTATTTGCAAGTGTGAAATACATATTTTTTTTGTAGTAAAAAAACTAAAAAAAGAAACCTGATATTTTATACATACCCCATTAATTTATATGTTTTACCAATGAAATATGCTGACATAATGTCACTGTTAAGAGAAAAAAAAATTCTTATACAAAATGTATATCCCTTAAAGAGTGATAAAATTCCAACCTGTTTATTCAAGGGTGACTGCTGTATACTCAATTATTTCATTAACTTAAATGGACAGAAATCGCCAACATTTTCTTTCATGGTTTGGATAAAACGTACAATTTTAAACAACTTTCCAATTTACTTCTATTATTAAATTTGCTTCATTCTCTTGTTATCATTTGCTGAAGGAACAGCATTGCACTACTGGCAGCTTGCTGAACAAATCTAGGTAGCCAATCACAAGAGACAAATGTGTGAAGACACCAATCAGAAGCTAGCTAGGATATGTGCATATTCTTTTTCAACAAGGGATATCGAGAGAACGAAACCCATTTGAAAATAGAAGTGAACTTAAAAGTGCATGCTCTATCTAAATTATGCAACTTTAATTTTGACTTTCCTATCCTTTTAACATTGTACACAACTTGACAAATATATTTCTTAATAGAATGTAACAATATATTTGCAATTATATTTTGTTTATAACTTTATTTATAACTGTTTATAACTTTATTGATAACTGTTTATAACTTTATTTATAACTGTTTATAACTTTATTGATAACTGTTTATAACTTTATTTATAACTGTTTATAACATTATTTGTGGTGAGCTTTATCATATTGGGGCTCAAGTATAATACCTTATGTGTTAATTTGTCTTCTCCAATACATTTTCTCTATGCAATTCTATTGATTGTGCCGAGTTTGCAGAATAGTATTGTAAGTATCTGTTAGTAGCAACAATGGACTTCTCTAGCAGATGTTTGTTCCCCAATACAAACAAATCTTAAAGGGATATGAAACTCAAAAAAAAAAAAAAAAATTTTTTTTTTGTGTGATTCAGACAGAGGATACCATTTAAAAAAAAGTTTCCATTTTACTTTTATGTTCAAATGTGCTTTGTTCTCATGATATAATATGTTAAAGAGATACCCAGGAAATAGTGCTGCGATCTAGTGCTCTTGCAAATGGATAATATTCTGTTGTCATATAGAGTTTAAGAAATGGGATGGCTCCTAAGCATATGTCCCTTCTTTTCAACAAAAGATACCAAGAGAATGAAGAAAATGTGATAGTAGAAGTAATTTAGAAAGTTGTTTATTGCATGCTCTATCTGAATCATGAATGAAAGATTGTGGGTTTCATATCCCTTTATCAAAGAATATCACTTAAAATTGAAGAAATTGAAGAAACAGTATGTTTATACAATGTTGATAAGAAAACAAAAAAAAATTAAATTGTAGAAGTCTAAAATAAAATGGACAACCCACATTGACCTTTAGAACACCTGAAAACATAAATGATTTTGGCAATTTTAATTATGTACAACTAAAATCAATAACCACCTACTTGCTTCAATGCACAAGTATACCTCTTGTGTAAAAAAAAAGAAAAAGAAAACTATAAACAAAAAACTACTACAGTTTCTGCTTCTTCTCAAAAATTATATTCAAGTAACAAACAAAATGGAACATTATTCAAAAACACCCATCACAGTGCTTAACAAGATTTAATGTACATTTATTCTTAACATGTGGAACATATAGTATAAAGATTTTATACTGAATAAATGATATTCATTGAGCCAGAGGAAAAGGAGGAATTTACAACAAGTTTTTTTTCATTTTCTTCTTTTTTAACTACATTTTCTTGAAATACAAATATGTTGAATCTCATCACTGAAAAAACCCAGGAAGTTGTGTTGCTTCATCCATAATATATTAGTTGCTGTCTGTATTATATAACCATTGTCTAATTCAGTTGGCAGGCATATATATCCACATTGTGACCAAAAAGCAAAGTGTTCAGCTGCTAACTTGAAATAGAGCATGAATTTATACATACAGAAACTTGCATATTACCCTCTTGTTTGGCAGATATGATCAGGGGATAAAGTTGATGAAGAAAAAAAGAAAAAAAAATTCAAATAAAAATTGTTACCTCACTATAATCACATGGGCTTGGTAAATGCTATGATTTCTACAAAATTTAAAACAAATATTAAAAAAATGAAAGAAAAGAAAATGTCCTGTACAACTTTTATATACATCACAGCCCCAGGGCAGTAGAAAAACAAAATAGAAAAAATATATAATGAAATAACAATGTCATACTGTAGCAGGTTAAACAAATACCAGATGTGATCATGAATTTGTGAGGATTTTTTTTCAACATTTTTTATTAATTAAAAAACAAATATTCTCCTCATCATACTTTGTATTATTCTATTCCTATCATAAAGTGACCACTCTTCAGAGAAGAGAAAAAAATATCTCATTATCGAGATCCCCCTTCTGTATATTTTATAAACAATGTCACCAAACATTCTATTGCCCAAGGGTCTGTGTTTGGTGGAAAACAATTTTTGTTTTGTTTTTTTTGTTCAAAGGAGCAAAGTATTAAATAAATTAAAATAAACTGAAATTGATATATGTCAATATATTCCATTCAAAGTTGATATTGTTTTTTATACATTGTTCACACAATGATATAAATCATAACTAATATAAAAAAACAACCATGTAAAAGAGCAAAAAAGTTGAAAAAATTGTGAAAAACAAAATAACCTTTGAATGAAACAATCACCAACTTTGGTTACAAAAAGAAAAATACAAACAAAAAGAAAACACAAAATAAATGTATACACAAACGGCAAATATTTATTTCCATAGCTCGATAACCAACTCTTTGTATTTCCAATTGGTAAATAATGACTGGATATGAGGAGTAAAGACTTGCTCTGGTATATTTATTTGATAAAAGGAACAGAAAAATAGCCAGTTATATGTGACACCCTATTCTCCTCTCACACATGCGCTTGGCTTATTCACTGATGTCATAACTGTCCTATTTGAAAGAGTACATCACAGATGACAGAAGAAACAATAGAGTTCAGAACAGCTGATATAGAGATATCCAGCAGTCGGTTTTCGTGCAAAAGGAAATCAGAGCGGTTTTCTTCCACTTTGGCCATTGCCAGTAAAGCCTTAGCTGCCCTGCACATCATGTCTACACTAGGTGGCTCCAAATGTGGAGGTTGCATGTGCATTAGGTTATGCTGGCTCTGCTGGTATTGGGCCATAGTGACCCCATCTTCCAAGAAGCTTATCAAGTTCCCAATACTTCCTTTCTGAACAGCAATGGCCCTTGCTGCCAATGTGTCCCCCTGAGCAAGGTTTGAAAGCAGAGCCACAGACATTTCTCGACACACTGGGTTTTTACGGTCCCCAACATACCTAACTAGAATAGCATAGAGTTTCTCTTGGCGATTAAATGGCGAGGTGGCCAAGATAAGGTCTACATTGTTGTCCTGTATACTGAGTTTACACATAGTTTCAAGCACAAGTCTCTGGGGAGAAAGTATAGAATTGGGCCCCACTGTTGGAAAAGGATCTTGTGCCTCTGCAGATGGACAAACCATCCAGTGCAGCAAGCCATCTAAAATTGGCAAACAGATACTTTCTGTATAAACAGACAAGTCTAGTTTTCCAGAAATATTAGATAATGTGACCAAAGTATTTTCCCTCAGCACCTCAAGACAGTCCCACCACCATTCATCTTTGCTGCAGGCCAAGCCTTTATCTTCATCTTTCTCTTTCTCATATGTCTGTGGTGCTCGTTTTCTTTCTGGATGTTCATGGCGAAGAAGGATCAGCTTCCCAAGAATCAAGACCAAGCCTGGGTGCTTTGACATCTCTGCATCATTTCCAGGCACAAAAGACAAACTACGGATAATGTTTGACACACAGATGCATCGCTTTGCCAAAGAGTCTTGCCACTGTGCTATTGTACATATGGGAGTCTCATCTCTGCTCCTTGGTTCATCTTCCAGTAATGTAATATTCCTATGACTTTTGGCTTGATGAATTCCTAGGGAAAGTTTGCTGCTTTCTGTCTGTAAGCATGGATTATTTGAATCTTCAAGCAATGCTCCTGGTCTTGCAGAGAGGACATCATCAATTGTTGCTGTTAAGCTTTTTTCTGTTTGCTCTTCACAATCTTCTGCCTCTCTGCTCTCTAGTTCTTTCTTCTTTTTAGATGGGGAACTGGTGAAAGCTTGAGACCTTCTGCGAACAGGGATCTCCATTTTGCTCTCAAAATGGGTTTGAATGTGTTCAGTTGTGTCACCCCCTCCAAGCTGCCAATGCAAAAGTCCACTAATGAATTCCTGAACACGTCCAAGTTTATCAGATCTATCAATTACAAACAAGTTGCTCTTTTTCACCACCTTTATTGGTAACTTGTCAAATTTACTGGCTTGTTTTGGCAGCACATTTGGATAAGGGAAAACATCAGAAGTCTCTGGAGAAGAGCTCCTTTCCTCTGTTTTTATACTATGTTTAACTTCTTCCCCAGCTAGACTTTTCTGATCTAGCACTTCATCTTCCTCTTCATCATCATCATCTTCATCTCCATAATCAATTGCAGCCTCCTCTTCAGCTGTCATAGTGGATTCTTCTGTGCTGTCTTCAAGAGCTTTTTGAACTGGTTCTCCTACTTCATATTCTTTTAGTATCCCAAAGATGTCAATCAGGCATTTTCTAAAATATTCTACCAAAAGCTCCAGAAATCCAGATAGCTGCAAAAAAACAAAACCATAAATAAAAAAATTAAAACACCTTAACAATGAAACATCAAAACATTTGCCATGCACAAAATAAACTGTCATCAAGTAAATGTAAAATTAAATATCCTTTTTTAAAAAAAAAAAAAAAAAAAAAAAAAGGAAAATACATTTTAGGTAACTGGTATTACAGCTGCAATAGTCCTTTACAGCATTAACAATGTCTACACTATTTGTGATCAATTTGATGTAATTTTAATGGACAATAAAATTTGCTTTTCTTTCAAAAACAAGGAAATGTCTAAGTGACCCCAAACTTTTGAATGCCAGTTAAAAAAAGTAATTAAAAAAATAATATATATAATATATATAATATATATATATATCTATGTGTATGAGATATATATATATATATATGTATATATATGTATATATATATATATATATATATATATATATATATATACATACATACACACATATACATACACACAGTCAATATAAAGAATCTGCCCACCAGTAGTCATCCACTTGAGTGCTTTACTCAAAATAATATATAAAAAAATCACAGCAGCATAAAAAGATTGCCACCAAACTCCTTCTTCAATATATATAATGTTTTTTTTATTATTTGGATCAGACGTGCTGCCATCTCACTATTTGTATATGCATAACAGTAATTTACAATTATTAAAAAACTATTCCACTTTATGATCAAGTAATGCAGTTTAGGATAACCGCAAATATCTGAATAAAAGCAACTTTTATTTGTTTGTAAACACTATACGTAGTTTATACAGATAAAACATTAACAGCATAAAACTCTGATGCTAAACACCTACCTGTGAGAGATTGAAAGTAGCCACAGTGCTATCATCATACAGCAATATATTAATAGTGTCCAGAGCCCAAGTGCTTTCAGCCAGGAGCCCAGATTTCAGAGACATCATTGCTCTCCAAGCTTCTGGTGTTACTGAAAAAAACATATATAAACAATATAAATAAACCATAAATAGAGAGAGAATAACCCAAAAGTTTAGGAGCTAGGGAGTTAAAATGGCACCTGGGTTTGTCAAGCCCTAATTTAAATATTAGATGAAATTATATCATTCTGTTAGCGTGGAAGTTTGGAGCCAACATAGGGGTCCATCACAATCAGTAAGAAACTAGTATCTAATGATTTTTTGGGGGGTTGTTGTAGATAAATAATTTGAAAAGCTTTTCTAAAGGATTGTCATCGATTCCATAATGTTTCAAGGACCACTTAACACGGTAGAATAGCATAATCAATAAAGGCATAATAAAAAGAATGCAAAAGCACTTGGTTATAATTTTATTTTGACAACTGTCAAAGTTAGTTACATTTTCCTTCCTAATGCATCACGTGACAGCCATCAGCCAGTCACAAAATGCATATATCCTGTGAATTTTGCACATGCTCAGTAGGAGCTGAAGCCTCAAAGTGTGCATATAAAAATTGTGCACATTTAGATAATGGAAGTGAATTGTTAAAGTTGAAAAATGTGACTGTCTCTTTAAAGGGACATAAAACAAGTTGATATAGAGACAAAATTTAATAATATGTACTTTAATTACTTTACCTGCAAATGTATACTGCAGTGCCTCGTCATTAACCCTTTCTTTTTAGTTTCCGAAATGTAAAGCTCTAACTCCCTCCACACATTTCCTACTATGGCTGTATCTATATCTATTGTTGTTTTGGTAGAATGCAAAAATGCACAGGGATTATCTGCTGGAGCATGCCTAGAAGCTGTGAACTCAGTTGAAATACAATGCCTGTGTCTAAACACTGATAAGGGGGGTGCTCCAGACAGCATGGCTGTAAGTAATTCTTGCTTATTTTTGAAAATTATTTTAAAATACTTGCCAGCAATTTTTAAACATTTCTTTTATGAAAACTATTTTTTACTTAATTAGCCCTTTTAGGATATGCACATATCTCAACCTGTTTTATGGAACTTTAAAATGACAGTATACACACATTATCATATAAATGCATGTAATAGACACTACTATAAAGAATAATATGCACAGATACTGATATAAATATTCAGTATAAAACCGTTTAAAAACGTACTTAGAAGCTTCCAGTTTAGCTCTGTTTAAAAACGTTACTGGAATACCCACTGCAAGTGGGAAATAACAGACACTCCCCCCTCCCCATATGAAAAGACCTTTTACACAAACAGGAGCAAGCTGGAGTAGGAATACATCGGTATTCTCCTAAAACTTTGGGGCTTGGTTAGGAGTCTAAAAATCAGAGCAATGTTATTTAAAAAATAAGCAAAACTATCCATTTAAAAAAACATGTATGCAAAAAAACAACAAGTGTATAATGTCCCTTTAAGTATTCGTATATGATCAGTTACCCTGGATCCTAATCACTTTTTTTTTTTAAATGAATCTAAAGAATGCAAGCAATTAAATATGGTTAATATGGTTCAGTCTTTCCACTACACAAAGCACAAATAGTTTATGGAGCATTGATTATGTTATATATCTGTATAAATAAAGGAGAAAAAAATGTGGGTAATTAGAGTGTCAATAAAAAGAGAGCTTACAGTTACTTGTGGTCAGGAGGAAGATCAGGTTTTAATAGGGGAGGGTTTAAGAGAAGTATAAATAATAACATTAGGCTTAAGAAGGATATAAAAGTGAATCTGGTATACACAGCAGTGCTTTTCAGATTTCATTAGGAAGAGTAGACAGTATGCACACACACCTGCCACTTGTGCACATTCTGATGTTAGCTAATGAGCTTTCCAAGGGAGAAGTTTACTAAATATATTAATGAAATTTTAAACGTGCAATTTTATGTCCCTTTAATGGACTACTGCTATGTGCCTGGATTATTAAAAAAATAGGCTTTTTGTTTTCATTTTATGTTTAGAAAGAAAAGGGAAAAAAAAATAAAATAAGAGGCAGCTCCAGTAAGTGAACAAGAATAATTTATGAGGCATAACAAGGCCTACAAATGTAGAGGAGTAGGAAATATGTTTTAAAATATAGTGACAGGCAATTATCTTGAGTATCCTAAAGGTGAAAATAAGGCATTTAAAAGTAAATCCTTTGGAGTGGAAACACTTAGAGTTTTCAAAGAAAGGAGGCAAATAATCAACATGGGTTAAAGAAAATGATCAGCGCAGAAAAGCGAAGGATGAATTGCAGAGTGGAGAGGTAGGTGAGGTGATTCCAGTTGACAGAATGCTTGAACAGTACATTATTTTCAATAAAATGGAGTAGAAGAGGAGCTTTGTAATGTATTTTCTTAGGAACTGAACAAAATGCAATGGTTTGTCAGTTGAGTGAGTTCCTGAATATAAGATTAAGGCAGCAGGCCTAGTTATATAACGTTAGTGTTAACAGGGGAATAATGGGCAGAATGCTGGAAGGAAAGATTATTAGATTAGTGGGCATATTGAGTTTTATACAGTGGTATGAACTTTCAGGAAGAGATGAGGTTCAGGAGTGATACAACTGGTAGTATTGTATATGTCAACATATTGCTTTTCTACATATTGACTGCTAGGTGATTAATGTCACTCAAAGGGCCTCCATTATAAAAGCCTGAGTCTTCAAAATGGCCACACAATACATTTAAATTTTATACTGGGCCCATCCACAACTTGCATAGGGAAGAATGTGTTGTGGGAAAAGGAGTGAAATGCAGGTGTTAAAACAGGATATATGTGTTTTCTTGGAGTAAAAACAAGAAATTCTTCATTGCTCTGGAGTGGAAGACTGTGGGGCTGCATATGGATTTTGGACGTAAAGTTGACCACCACTGATCTAAAATATTAAAAAGAACTAAATAAACCATAGAGCCACAAATGTTATCATTTGACACCTGGAACAATTGTCACTACTTCTGCAGACTTTGCAAGAGGTCAAAAGAGGAAAGATTCTATTTTTGAAATTAGTATTTGATTCTGTTATCATATCAAATACATATAATCTTAGCAGATTGGCTAAATGTATACATAAGTGCTAAACGCTTTATATATTGCTAAGCAAATGTATTCCTGGGCAAATCTCCACTTTTGTGGTCTTAGAGAAATTAAGCTAAAGGATTGCTAAATTGAGCATGACTGGATTTGGTGGGTAAAGGGTTTCCAATTAAAAAATGTCTGCCCTTCAAAAAGGAACATGTGGTGGTTACCTACTAAAAATATAATTAGATTTTAGTTTCCTTTAAAAATAAATAAAGCTTTTCTATGTTATTATTTGTAATACAATTTTTGTTGAATAAGAATTTGTCTCATAATAATATTAATATTATTATGACTTATTTGTAAAGTGCTGCTAAATTCTGTAGTGCTGATAACATACCAATATCTTTTGAGGTAATCTTTCTTCTTGGCTTTAAGATTGGCTGCGTTGCTTCCACTGATCCTGATGGAAAAGTAATTTCCCGCCTAACAGGAGAAGACTGTGGAGGAGTCACAGAAGTCTGTGAAACTGGAGGTGTGGACAACACCTTTTGCATCTTCATAGAAGGAAGAAAAGGAGACTTGCTTGGTGACATGCGGTTCTCCAGTGAGCGCTGGAAGGAGGCTGGACTGGGAGCCCTGGAAATATGATTTGGCATTGAGGGTGGGGTCTGATAAGATGATGTTGGAGCTCGAGTGATTGGCTGCACAGGTGCTGAAGGAGACATGTAGGAAGGTGGACGTTGGATAGCATGAGCTGGCCACTGGCCTTCATGGTTCATCCGCTGGTCTGAGCCCATCATGTCTTCAGAACGATTCATGGCTGAGTATGATCCTGGCTGTGCATTAGCTCCAGAATTTTGCCTACCTTGGTATGGGTAAGGCATGTCGCTACGTGATGTCCAAATATTCTGTTGGGGGCTATCACTTGTGGATGACGGCATTGGTCCACCCATCATTTGAGGACCCATGCCCTGTTGCTGGATTTGTCCTGGGCCCTGCATTCTCTCTCTGTTATAAGAATAAGGATATGGTCCTTGCATGGGCCTTCTCTCAGGCCCAGAGTATGTGCTACCATACTGATTATAAACATCTTGCTGTTGGTTGCTATATTGCATATTGTACATGTCACTGTCATGCCGTTTAGCTGGAGGGCCATACATGGTATCCATATGCCGTTTGTAACTCTATAAAAGAAAATTAAAATATTATTTCAAGCAAAATGTGTTATAAATGTAAATCATTAGACTGACTATATGTCATTTACTTCAAAATCTTTATTAAGAAGACCAACAAGGGATCATAATATAAAGTGGGAGGTCTTCTAGTTGAAAATCTTTACTTCTATCTTTAAAGTGATGGAAAACTTTACATGTTTTAAAATCAGGTCTGGAATCTAAGCAATATTTTAGATGGACTTTAATTGACCACTTCTAATAATAAAGATGTGCTGTAACTTACTTTTTAATCTAGCCGTGCCATTGTAATACCCCGCGCTCTAGGGCTGCATGATTAACCACCGCGATTTAAAAACCGCGAGAGTGCGATTTTTAGCTCTGCCCAGAAGTGACATCACTTGCCCCATGTGAACAGGCTTAGCGGCAACTGAAGAGAAGATCCTGAGCGCACACGTGACGGGTCTCTCCCTCTGAGCAGTCAGCATTCCTGGGATGGTCCCAGGGAGGAGGGGCGGGACATAGACTGGGAAGGAGGTTTGTAGCATGAGAGTGACCAATCAGAATTTAGCACAGACATAACACCGGCTTTTTCATTACAGGCGGTGCTGTGGGATCATGATACTTCCTGTTCTGTTACTACAGTTCCTGTGAGCCCCACGTCTTCACATCTGAGAGAAAATATTAACTTGTTCTAATGTTTAAAATGCACTCAGGTTCCTGGGAGGCAGCTGAGAGGCTAAAATGCTAATAAAGTATACATATGGAAAATAAAAATGCACCTGTGTTTATTGTAGTGTTAGCAAGTGCCATACGTAATACATTGTTTATATATCACTTAGCAGCTTTATTATGCACTGTGTTTTAATTTGAAATAGTATTTTCTAAGCTGCCTCCCAGGGACCTGAGTGCATTTTAAACATTAGAACAAGTTAATATTCTCCCTCAGATGTGAAGACGTGGGGCTCACAGGAACTGTAGTGACAGAACAGGAAGTATCATGATCCCACAGCACCGCCTGTAATGAAAAAGCCGGTGTCGTGTCAGTGCTAAATACTCTCATGCTACAAACCTCCTTCCCAGTCTATGCCCCGCCCCTCCTCCCCGGGACCATCCCAGGAACGCTGACTACTCAGAGGGAGAGACCCGTCACGTGTGCAAAATTAAGGTGTTCTAGTAATTTATAAGAAAATCGCGATTAAATCGCAATCAGGGTTTTTTTTTTTTTTAAAACGCAATTTTCCCCCCCATATCGCCCAACCCTACCGCGCTCCAGCCGCCCACTTCAAAACTCAGATTTTTTTCTGAGAGAACGGTTTAAACTTTTCTGTAATCAGTGTTCTAGGCATGCAACACTTTTTTCATAGCAAGACTGGAGAATAGTTCAAAGTGTTAGCTGATAAAAAAAAAGTGGGCGGCCAGAGTGCATGGTATTAGAATAGCACAGCTAGGTTAAAAAGTTAGTTACAGTGCACCTTCATTACAAGCAATCAATTAAAGACCTGATTTAAAAACATTTCAAGTTAACCATCACTTTAAGAAACAATATGACAATATTAGGAAAAGAGATTGTTTAAAGATGTAACTTACTTGCTGTTGTGGGTACATTCCAGGCTGGTGTCCCCCATAAGGTGGTTGTCCAGAAGGAGGTCCTTGCCCTGGGTACTGTTGCCCATATGGTTCGTGCCTAGTATGGAAAGGTAAAAGCAATATAATATATGTTATTGATAATACATCGTAATATGTAATATTGATTTGCATGTATTTCTGAGTAATAGAGCTATGAAAAAGTCACAATTCCACGTCACTATAACCACCTTGATTTCTGGAGACATTTGCAATGTACTGCATATCAAAGTTTTCAGTAGGCAACTCATTTTAGGTGTAATTGTCTGTCTGATATACTCTCAAGGAGTGATGCTGGGCACGTTCTGAGAATGCATTGCACCTAACCCAGCACTCTGACTGCCTTACATTGGAGGAAGCCCTACTAGCAAAATCTGCTCAATTTGAGTGTGGCGAGTGGCTCAGGGGGCTCTCCTGAAACTCTCATGGGCCAATTCTATAAAATTCTCTGGACTGGTGAGATTCTATATCAATGCTTCCCTGGTGAAATTCTATAAAGCCACTTTCTACGCTGAAGGGTGTCTTGCTAAGGGGCGTATACTGCATTTTCGTATGGGAAGAAGATGCATACATTACAAAAGTGCACAATTAAATTTGTAATGTAAAAATCACACAAAACTAATCATTGAACCATTCACACAAACATTAGCAGGAATTAATTGTATTATTAAGGTGCATCAAAAATCGTAATAAAATTCTTCAACAAAAATCATATTTTATCAAAAACAAACACAGGAATAAATCATATTATATATGCACAGTGTTAATCTTAATTTAAGTACACTGGATTCGTAGTTATAAGTACAAAATACAAAAATGAATTGTTTTTTTCATAAAATGGACTGAACATCGGTGTTCCATGGGTGTATATGAAATTTTCTCTCAAATCCTAGAATAATTCTATAAACATTTTCGCACTACAGATACTCAAAACACTAATTACTCTTAAAGGAAAAACGTATGCATTCAAAAATTACAGCGATTTTAAGGTACAGTGCACTGAAAACAGCGTAATTTAATTTGTATTAAGCGTAATATTCAAGATTTAAAACAAGCCGTTATCCCACTCTGTACTTCGCCCTTCGTTGCAAACTTTTACCTAGCATAGAACTCTCATTATTTATATGGGAGACATTGCCACTCGCAGGGACCCTTTTTTTTTATATAGAATTCCATGAGGGCTGCCCCTTCAAGTGTTTGTGTGGAAACCCACACATGGATCAGCGAATTTTATAGAATCGGTCCTTGAGTCAGATATGGGCTAGGGGTGTGATCCTTCACATTTTACTTTGTACCTCCAAAAAAATCCCTAGAGATGGTACTGGATGTGTGATATCATGGGAAACGGACAGCAAATTTGTGTTGATATGTAAATCTGACTCTCCGTGGAACAAAAATATTGAGCAACTTAGCAAAAAAGTCACCAGTCGGAAGGAAAAAAATAAACTTTGTTTTGCAATTTTTATCTTGATTTATTGGTTCTCTTTAAATCTTTCCTCAGAATCTTCTGCTTCAACAAAACCATAACTAGAGTAGAGGAAGCCAAGATGAAATATAAATAAATATATGTAATTTATTTTAATGGTGGAGACACTATATAATATATTTGACACCTGACATCAGATATAAAGTTCTACAATGTGACCCTAATTCCTTTAATTTTATTAGATTTTCAATGATTAATACTTAGTATTACAATATACTGTACTGTTAAAAGTAAAGCTCTGCTACAAATGTTATAGATATTTAAACATACAAAAAGAATAGGTAATGGAGCCTATTTTATATCGCTTTATGAATTAATGGGACAGTAAAGTCGTTATTCAGATAGGGCATGACATTTTAAACAACTTTCCAATTGACTTCTATGATCAAATTAGCTTTGTTCTCTTGGTATTCTTTAATGAAAAGTAAATCTAGGTAGGCTCATAGTAGTTCAGGGGCATGCACGTGTCTATAGTACTCAGTCAGCAGTGTTTTGCAATATTGTTCGTGGAAGATGCTATACGTTGTATCAAACACTGCTGCTGTAGACTGTTAAAGACACATGCACTCTCCTGAGCCTACCCAGATGTATTTAACAAAGAATGCCAGGAGAACAAAGCAAATTTAATAACAGAAGTTTTGACTTGAATTCAAAAAGGAGATAGAAAATAGGTTCCATGTCCCACATTTATTGTATATTTAAACATATCAAGAGAACTAAAAAAAATTGAAAAAACAATTAAATTGGAAAGCTGTTTAAAAATGCACATTTTATCTCAACTCTAAACATTTAATTTGTGTTTACTGTCCCTTTAAAAAAATTGCTTTTTTTTTATAAAATAAATATTCTTATCTTCACTTTTTATCAAGTACCCTATATGGCTATAGTGGTTTTCCTGTTCAATATAAAAGAGAAGAGGGGGTAAGGTTCAAGCTTTTATTTTACAATACTATTTACAGAATCTGATGCAAAGATACTGTAAGGTGGCTATTACAGAATGAAAAGAAATGTAAAATAAGAAATGTAACCTCACAAGGTTAACTGACTCATTAGCTTTCAATGTGACATAAGTGGATGTATCTTTATTCCATCTTTTTCAATAACCACACAAGGATCAGTCTGAACACAATCATGACACTTGTCTTTAAAACAGGCTTTCATATATAAGATAGCTAAATAAAGAGGGTCTGTCAGGTTATTCCCTGTTTATCACTGAGATCCAGACACACTTCAGATTATGATTTCCCCTGTGCAACTTCTGTATTAAAGCACTAATCCTTAAAGGGACATTACTTTTTTTCCCCCTACGTCATAAAAGATAGTATTTTAAAATGTTTTATAAAAAATAATAATTCTTGGCTTTTGAAAAATAGATGTCCCTAATTTGAAAAACAATATTGTTCTTTTGTCATGTTTATAGATGAGAGTTTCTGTCTACGAGTACAGCTGTGTGAGATGTACTTATCAGCCAATGAGCAAACAATTGTTAAAGGGACAGTAAACTCTTTGTAATTACATTTACAACATTTCTGTTGTGTTGCTTTATAATAATTTATCAGTCAAATCTAATGCTTGTTAAAACAAATTACCATCCTTTTTACTGAAATTATTTTCAAAAGTCAAAGTCCACCCACCATTATGAGGAGCCAATCTGTGCTAAGCTAAAAAAATAAAATAAGTATGTAGTGAGAATCTTTAGTAAAACACCAGATCTAAGTTAAGTGGCATTAAAGGGACAGTCTACTTGAAAATGTTTATTGTTTAAAAAGCTAGACAATCCCTTTATAACCTATTCCCCAGTTTTGCATAACCATATATTAATATTAGTATACTTTTTACCTCTGAGATTACCTTGTATCTAAGCCTCTGCAGACTGCCCCCTTCTACAGTTCTTTTGACAGACTTGCATTTTAGCCAGTGCCCTCTCATAAGTAACTCCATGGGAGTGAGCACAATATCATCTACTGTATATGACTCACATGAACTAGCCCTGTCTAGCTGTGAAAAACTGTCACAATGCACAGAGATAAGAGGCGGCCTTCAAGGGCTTATAAATTAGCATATGAGCCTACCTTTAGCTTTCAACTAAGAATACCAAGAGAACAAAGCAAATTTGATCAAAGTAAATTGGAAAATTGTTTAAAATTGCATGTCCTATCTGAATCATTAAAGTTTAATTTTAGCTACACTGTCCTTTTAAGTGATAGAATACTTTATTACTGCACAAATGGTAACTACGCATGTTAAACACCAGAAAAAAGGGTTAGTGCGCTAGAAAGTATTTTACAGGACACAGTAATTTTTGCTATATGTATATGCCATGCCTGATGTGCATTACAGCTCATTATTGGAACTGTAACTATGTATTTTACCCGTTTATAGGGGTTGTACACATTTACCAATTAGTGTTCCTTAAAGTGAAAGTAAACTTTGTCTAATCGCTAATAATAATTTACAAATACATACCAAAAAAACAGAATTTATGTTTACCTGATAAATTACTTTCTCCAACGGTGTGTCCGGTCCACGGCGTCATCCTTACTTGTGGGATATTCTCTTCCCCAACAGGAAATGGCAAAGAGCCCAGCAAAGCTGGTCACATGATCCCTCCTAGGCTCCGCCTACCCCAGTCATTCGACCGACGTTAAGGAGGAATATTAGCATAGGAGAAACCATATGGTACCGTGGTGACTGTAGTTAAAGAAAATAAATTATCAGACCTGATTAAAAAAACCAGGGCGGGCCGTGGACCGGACACACCGTTGGAGAAAGTAATTTATCAGGTAAACATAAATTCTGTTTTCTCCAACATAGGTGTGTCCGGTCCACGGCGTCATCCTTACTTGTGGGAACCAATACCAAAGCTTTAGGACACGGATGAAGGGAGGGAGCAAATCAGGTCACCTAAATGGAAGGCACCACGGCTTGCAAAACCTTTCTCCCAAAAATAGCCTCAGAAGAAGCAAAAGTATCAAACTTGTAAAATTTGGTAAAAGTGTGCAGTGAAGACCAAGTCGCTGCCCTACATATCTGATCAACAGAAGCCTCGTTCTTGAAGGCCCATGTGGAAGCCACAGCCCTAGTGGAATGAGCTGTGATTCTTTCGGGAGGCTGCCGTCCGGCAGTCTCGTAAGCCAATCTGATGATGCTTTTAATCCAAAAAGAGAGAGAGGTAGAAGTTGCTTTTTGACCTCTCCTTTTACCAGAATAAACAACAAACAAGGAAGATGTTTGTCTAAAATCCTTTGTAGCATCTAAATAAAATTTTAGAGCGAGAACAACATCCAAATTGTGCAACAAACGTTCCTTCTTTGAAACTGGTTTCGGACACAGAGAAGGTACGATAATCTCCTGGTTAATGTTTTTGTTAGAAACAACTTTTGGAAGAAAACCAGGTTTAGTACGTAAAACCACCTTATCTGCATGGAACACCAGATAAGGAGGAGAACACTGCAGAGCAGATAATTCTGAAACTCTTCTAGCAGAAGAAATTGCAACTAAAAACAAAACTTTCCAAGATAATAACTTAATATCAACGGAATGTAAGGGTTCAAACGGAACCCCCTGAAGAACTGAAAGAACTAAATTGAGACTCCAAGGAGGAGTCAAAGGTTTGTAAACAGGCTTAATTCTAACCAGAGCCTGAACAAAGGCTTGAACATCTGGCACAGCTGCCAGCTTTTTGTGAAGTAACACAGACAAGGCAGAAATCTGTCCCTTCAGGGAACTTGCAGACAATCCTTTTTCCAATCCTTCTTGAAGGAAGGATAGAATCTTAGGAATCTTAACCTTATCCCAAGGGAATCCTTTAGATTCACACCAACAGATATATTTTTTCCAAATTTTGTGGTAAATCTTTCTAGTTACAGGCTTTCTGGCCTGAACCAGAGTATCGATAACAGAATCTGAGAACCCTCGCTTCGATAGGATCAAGCGTTCAATCTCCAAGCAGACAGCTGGAGTGAAACCAGGTTCGGATGTTCGAACGGACCCTGAACAAGAAGGTCTCGTCTCAAAGGTAGCTTCCAAGGTGGAGCCGATGACATATTCACCAGATCTGCATACCAAGTCCTGCGTGGCCACGCAGGAGCTATCAAGATCACCGACGCCCTCTCCTGATTGATCCTGGCTACCAGCCTGGGGATGAGAGGAAACGGCGGGAACACATAAGCTAGTTTGAAGGTCCAAGGTGCTACTAGTGCATCCACTAGAGCCGCCTTGGGATCCCTGGATCTGGACCCGTAGCAAGGAACTTTGAAGTTCTGACGAGAGGCCATCAGATCCATGTCTGGAATGCCCCACAGCTGAGTGACTTGGGCAAAGATTTCCGGATGGAGTTCCCACTCCCCCGGATGCAATGTCTGACGACTCAGAAAATCCGCTTCCCAATTTTCCACTCCTGGGATGTGGATAGCAGACAGGTGGCAGGAGTGAGACTCCGCCCATAGAATGATTTTGGTCACTTCTTCCATCGCCAGGGAACTCCTTGTTCCCCCCTGATGGTTGATGTACGCAACAGTTGTCATGTTGTCTGATTGAAACCGTATGAACTTGGCCCTCGCTAGCTGAGGCCAAGCCTTGAGAGCATTGAATATCGCTCTCAGTTCCAGAATATTTATCGGTAGAAGAGATTCTTCCCGAGACCAAAGACCCTGAGCTTTCAGGGATCCCCAGACCGCGCCCCAGCCCATCAGACTGGCGTCGGTCGTGACAATGACCCACTCTGGTCTGCGGAATGTCATCCCTCGTGACAGGTTGTCCAGGGACAGCCACCAACGGAGTGAGTCTCTGGTCTTCTGATTTACTTGTATCTTCGGAGACAAGTCTGTATAGTCCCCATTCCACTGACTGAGCATGCACAGTTGTAATGGTCTTAGATGAATGCGTGCAAAAGGAACTATGTCCATTGCCGCTACCATCAACCCGATCACTTCCATGCACTGAGCTATGGAAGGAAGAGGAACGGAATGAAGTATCCGACAAGAGTCTAGAAGCTTTGTTTTTCTGGCCTCTGTCAGAAATATCCTCATTTCTAAGGAGTCTATTATTGTTCCCAAGAAGGGAACCCTTGTTGACGGAGATAGAGAACTCTTTTCCACGTTCACTTTCCATCCGTGAGATCTGAGAAAGGCCAGGACTATGTCCGTGTGAGCCTTTGCTTGAGTAAGGGACGACGCTTGAATTAGAATGTCGTCCAAGTAAGGTACTACAGCAATGCCCCTTGGTCTTAGCACAGCTAGAAGGGACCCTAGTACCTTTGTGAAAATCCTTGGAGCAGTGGCTAATCCGAAAGGAAGCGCCACGAACTGGTAATGCTTGTCCAGGAATGCGAACCTTAGGAACCGATGATGTTCCTTGTGGATAGGAATATGTAGATACGCATCCTTTAAATCCACCGTGGTCATGAATTGACCTTCCTGGATGGAAGGAAGAATAGTTCGAATGGTTTCCATCTTGAACGATGGAACCTTGAGAAACTTGTTTAAGATCTTGAGATCTAAGATTGGTCTGAACGTTCCCTCTTTTTTGGGAACTATGAACAGATTGGAGTAGAACCCCATCCCTTGTTCTCTTAATGGAACAGGATGAATCACTCCCATTTTTAACAGGTCTTCTACACAATGTAAGAATGCCTGTCTTTTTATGTGGTCTGAAGACAACTGAGACCTGTGGAACCTCCCCCTTGGGGGAAGCCCCTTGAATTCCAGAAGATAACCTTGGGAGACTATTTCTAGTGCCCAAGGATCCAGAACATCTCTTGCCCAAGCCTGAGCGAAGAGAGAGAGTCTGCCCCCCACCAGATCCGGTCCCGGATCGGGGGCCAACATTTCATGCTGTCTTGGTAGCAGTGGCAGGTTTCTTGGCCTGTTTTCCCTTGTTCCAGCCTTGCATTGGTCTCCAAGCTGGCTTGGCTTGAGAAGTATTACCCTCTTGCTTAGAGGACGTAGCACTTTGGGCTGGTCCGTTTCTACGAAAGGGACGAAAATTAGGTTTATTTCTTGTCTTGAAAGGCCGATCCTGAGGAAGGGCGTGGCCCTTACCCCCAGTGATATCAGAGATAATCTCTTTCAAGTCAGGGCCAAACAGCGTTTTCCCCTTGAAAGGAATGTTAAGTAGCTTGTTCTTGGAAGACGCATCAGCCGACCAAGATTTCAACCAAAGCGCTCTGCGCGCCACAATAGCAAACCCAGAATTCTTAGCCGCTAATCTAGCCAATTGCAAAGTGGCGTCTAGGGTAAAAGAATTAGCCAATTTGAGAGCATTGATTCTGTCCATAATCTCCTCATAAGGAGGAGAATCACTATCGACCGCCTTTATCAGCTCATCGAACCAGAAACATGCGGCTGTAGCGACAGGGACAACGCATGAAATTGGTTGTAGAAGGTAACCCTGCTGAACAAACATCTTTTTAAGCAAACCTTCTAATTTTTTATCCATAGGATCTTTGAAAGCACAACTATCCTCTATGGGTATAGTGGTGCGTTTGTTTAAAGTGGAAACCGCTCCCTCGACCTTAGGGACTGTCTGCCATAAGTCCTTTCTGGGGTCGACCATAGGAAACAATTTTTTAAATATGGGGGGAGGGACGAAAGGAATACCGGGCCTTTCCCATTCTTTATTAACAATGTCCGCCACCCGCTTGGGTATAGGAAAAGCTTCTGGGAGCCCCGGCACCTCTAGGAACTTGTCCATTTTACATAGTTTCTCTGGGATGACCAACTTGTCACAATCATCCAGAGTGGATAATACCTCCTTAAGCAGAATGCGGAGATGTTCCAACTTAAATTTAAATGTAATCACATCAGGTTCAGCTTGTTGAGAAATGTTCCCTGAATCAGTAATTTCTCCCTCAGACAAAACCTCCCTGGCCCCATCAGACTGGGTTAGGGGCCCTTCAGAAACATTATTATTAGCGTCGTCATGCTCTTCAGTATCTAAAACAGAGCAGTCGCGCTTACGCTGATAAGTGTTCATTTTGGCTAAAATGTTTTTGACAGAATTGTCCATTACAGCCGTTAATTGTTGCATAGTAAGGAGTATTGGCGCGCTAGATGTACTAGGGGCCTCCTGAGTGGGCAAGACTCGTGTAGACGAAGGAGGGAATGATGCAGTACCATGCTTACTCCCCTCACTTGAGGAATCATCTTGGGCATCATTGTCATTGTTACATAAATCACATTTATTTAAATGAATAGGAATTCTGGCTTCCCCACATTCAGAACACAGTCTATCTGGTAGTTCAGACATGTTAAACAGGCATAAACTTGATAACAAAGTACAAAAAACGTTTTAAAATAAAACCGTTACTGTCACTTTAAATTTTAAACTGAACACACTTTATTACTGCAATTGCGAAAAAACATGAAGGAATTGTTCAAAATTCACCAAATTTTCACCACAGTGTCTTAAAGCCTTAAAAGTATTGCACACCAAATTTGGAAGCTTTAACCCTTAAAATAACGGAACCGGAGCCGTTTTTAACTTTAACCCCTTTACAGTCCCTGGTATCTGCTTTGCTGAGACCCAACCAAGCCCAAAGGGGAATACGATACCAAATGACGCCTTCAGAAAGTCTTTTCTAAGTATCAGAGCTCCTCTCACATGCGACTGCATGCCATGCCTCTCAAAAACAAGTGCGCAACACCGGCGCGAAAATGAGACTCTGCCTATGCTTTGGGAAAGCCCCTAAAGAATAAGGTGTCTAAAACAGTGCCTGCCGATATTATTATATCAAAATACCCAAATAAAATGATTCCTCAAGGCTAAATATGTGTTAATAATGAATCGATTTAGCCCAGAAAAAGTCTACAGTCTTAATAAGCCCATGTGAAGCCCTTATTTACAATCGTAATAAACATGGCTTACCGGATCCCATAGGGAAAATGACAGCTTCCAGCATTACATCGTCTTGTTAGAATGTGTCATACCTCAAGCAGCAAGAGACTGCACACTGTTCCCCCAACTGAAGTTAATTGTTCTCAACAGTCCTGTGTGGAACAGCCATGGATTTTAGTGACGGTTGCTAAAATCATTTTCCTCATACAAACAGAAATCTTCATCTCTTTTCTGTTTCTGAGTAAATAGTACATACCAGCACTATTTCAAAATAACAAACTCTTGATTGAATAATAAAAACTACAGTTAAACACTAAAAAACTCTAAGCCATCTCCGTGGAGATGTTGCCTGTACAACGGCAAAGAGAATGACTGGGGTAGGCGGAGCCTAGGAGGGATCATGTGACCAGCTTTGCTGGGCTCTTTGCCATTTCCTGTTGGGGAAGAGAATATCCCACAAGTAAGGATGACGCCGTGGACCGGACACACCTATGTTGGAGAAAGGTAACTTTCATTCATCATTTTACTCAAATCTCGATATAACTATCTTTTTTACACAATACCTTTATCAAAACTCTCTCGCCGATCCTCTGCCCGCATTCAAAAAATATTTTTCATTGTCAGTGACAAATACAGCCATACTAAACTGATTGGTCCCCCAGTGGCGTCCCAAACAGTTCACTATACGCCCCCGGCTGTAAATATGCATGCGGCTATCTCTGAATTACGTCTGTCTTTAGAAGCGCATTCATAATAGCCACATGCGCAGTCTAATGAAAACAGAATCCCATACAATTGATAGTATTTATCGTTGCCGGGAGAGCGTGGTATTGTGCATGCGCATAAAATCTCTTCTCGAGAGCGAGCACGTAACCATACGTTTATGGCGGGTGGGACCACTAGTAAGAATTATAATACACAAGCGGGAAGAAAGCAAGGAGGCGGAGGAACATAGCGAAAGGTTAGATTGAAAATATATCTATATTTTGAAAATCGTTAAAAATGTTTTTTAAAAAACTTAGCGACTACATTAGTTTATAGTAGATTTAAGCATTGGCTTATTGATATATCGTTAAATTTACTTTCACTTTAATAAATTAGGACATTATATTATGCCACAAGAAAGTCACTTTAATAATTTTAGTTGAAAGCCACTAAGGATAAGGACGAATGTACATTATTAACATAAAGTTCATTTAAGATTTTAAGGGGGTGATGGCTTGTTCCGTGTTAATTATCAATACAGATCAATGTCAAAGTTGTTCACCTTTGCTGTCCAGGATAACGATTTGGGGAATACATGCTTGAATCACTATTAGAAGGCACCATATTGTTTTGACCTGGGGGTCCCATACTGCCTTCAGCACTCATTCCATACTCTGATCTGAAAGAAACAAAAAAAATTCTCAAAAAACAATATATATATATATATATATATATAAATAAAACAAATATTTAGTCATATGATCATGGTAGTAGGGAGAAGCAAATATTGAAATATTTTGGCACAGACAAACGTTGGCTGGATTTGTTGTTTTACACGCTCCAAAGCGCTGCCATTACGAGTTACTGAAAAGCCTGTTTGTGTGTGTGATATGGTGGCGTTAAAGTGAATGTAAAGTTTCATCAAGTAGTGCCCGGTTTTTAAAAATCCTATTAAAAACAGGGGCACTTTCATTGATGAAACTTTACACTGCACCATATTTGTAGAAATACTTACCTCTTCGTCTTGAAAGCCTGATCACTGATGATGTCGCTTCACCCGCCTGTCGCAAGCCTCTTCCTACGTCAGAAATTATGACGATTCCGGCCTTCCTCCAATCACGGCATTGTTTTAGGCAATGCTTCCCCGGGGGGGGGGGGGGGGGGAAGCCAAGATTGGAGGATGCCGGAATCGTCATTGCTGACGTAGGAAGAGGCTTGCGATGGGCTGGCGAAGCGCTGAAGCGGCTTTCAAGACGAAGAGGTAAGTATTTCTACAAATATGGTGCAATGTAAAGTTTCATCAATGAAAGTGCCCCTGTTTTTAACAGTATTTTTAAAAACCGGGCACTACTTGATGAAACTTTACATTTACTTTAAGCTCCATACTGCACAAAATCCAAGGGCTGCTTTGACGTGCTCGTGCACTCTTTCCCCCATAGACATCAATGGGGAGAGAGTGTTAGAAAAATAAAACTAATACCCGAAGTACGGAATGAAAAATATCCGTAATGCAACCCCATTGATGTCTATAGGGGAAAAAAAGTTAAGTTTAAACACCCTAACATAAACCCCAAGTCTAAACACCCCTAATCTGCCGCCCCCGACATCTCTGACACCTAAATAAAGTTATTAACCCCTAATCTGCCGCTCCCGACATCGCCGCCACTAATAAAAGTTATTAACCCCTATTCCGCTGCTCCCCGTCATTGCCAACACTATAATAAATTTATTAACCCCTATTCCGCTGCTCCATGACATCGCCACCACTATAATAAAGTTATTAACCCCTAAAACTAAGGGCCTCCCACATCGCCGCCACTAAATCTCCGGCCTCCCACATCGCAGCCACTAAATTAACCTATAACCCCTAAACCTTTGGCCTCCCATATCGCCACCACTAAATAAACCTATTAACCCCTAAACCGCCGGCCCCCACACCACAAAACACTAAATTAAACTATTAACCCCTAAACCTAACACCCCCCGTAACTTTAAATTACAATATAACTATATTTTAATAAATAAAAACTTACCTGTGAAATAAAAATAATCTAACATTAAACTATAAATTAACCTAACATAACTATTCTAATAAAATAAAAAAATACTACCAATTAAAAAATCTAAATTACAAATTTAAAAAAAACCTAACACTACGAAAAAAAAAAAAAAATCTAAAATTACAAAAAATAATAGACTAAATTATGAAAAATAAAAAACACTAAGCTTACAAAAAATAATAAACGAAATTATCAAAAATAAAAACAATTAACCTAATCTAATAGCCCTATAAAAATAAAAAGCCCCCACCAAATAAAAACACCCCCTAGCCTACAATAAACTTCCAATAGCCCTTAAAAGGGCCTTTTGTAGGGCATTGCCCTAAGTTAAACAGCTCTTTTACCTGTAATAAAATACAAAAGTCCCCCCAACAGTAAATCTACTCACGGTTCCTGAAGTCCGGACATCCATCTTCATCCAGGCGGCGAGAAGTCTTCAGGCGGCGACACCTTCATCCATCTTGGGGACGTCTTCTAACTTCACCCCAGCGGCGCAGAGCCATCCTTGAAACCGATCCAATTCTGCGCGGTGCGTCCTCTTCATAAGGTCACCGCCGTACACTGAAGTTGAATGCAAGGTAGCTGTTTCTTCAAATTCAAAACAGCCAATAGGATGAGAGCTACTGAAATCCTATTGCTGTTCAAATCAGCCAATAGGATTTCAGAAGCTCTCATCCTATTGGCTGATTTGAATTTGAAGAATCAAATCAGCCAATAGGAATGCAAGGTTCGCCATTTTGAAACGGCTACCTTGCATTCAACTTCAGTGTATGGCGGTGACTGTATGAAGAGGATGCTTCGCGCAGGATGGGTTTCGGCTTCCAGGATGGCTCTGCGCCGCCGGGATGAAGATAGAAGATGTCCCTGAGATGGATGAAGGTGTCGCCGCCTGGATGCAGACTACTTGTCCCCTGGATGAAGATGGATTCTGGATGAAGATGGATGTCTGGACTTCAGGAACCATGAGTAGATATTCTGGGGTTAGTATTTTTTTTTAAAAAAATTTTGGGTGGCTTTTTTTTTAGATTAGGGCTTTGGGCTTTTGTAAAAGAGCTGAATGCCCTTTTAATGGCAGTGAAAAAGAGCTGAATGCCCTTTTAAGGTCAATGCCCCTTTAGGGGCAATGGATAGCTTGTTTTATTTTTTAGAGTTAGTTTTCTTTTGGGGGGGAGGTTGGTTGGGTGGTGGGTTTTACTGTTGGGGGCACTTTGTATTTTTTATACAGGTAAAAGAGCTGTTTAACTTAGGACAATGCCCTACAAAAGGACCTTTTAAGGGCTATTGGTAGTTTATTGTATGGGGGTGTTTTATTTTGGGGGGCTTTTTTATTTTTAAAGGGCGATTAGGTGTAATTGTTTTTATTTTTGATAATTCCGTTTATTATTTTTTTGTAAGATTACTGTTTTTCATTTTTCGTAATTTAGTGTTTATTATTTTTTGTAAATTTTATAAATTTGTAATTTAGATTTTTAAATTGGTAGTATTTTTATATTTTATTAGAATAGTTATGTTAGGTTAATTTATAGTTTAATGTTGGGTTTATTTTTATTTCACGGGTAAGTTTTTATTTATTAAAATATAGTTATATAGCCATTTTTATTTAAAGTTGGGGGGGTGTTAGGCTTAGGGGTTAATAGTTTAATTTAGTGTTTTGCAATGTGGGGGGCTGGTGTTTTAGGGGTTAATAGGTTTAATTTAGTGGCAGCAATGTGGGAGGCTGGAGGTTTAGGCATTAATAACTATTACAGTGGCGGCGAAGTCGGGGAGCGGCGGATTAGGAGTTAATATATTTAAATAGTTTTGTGATGTGGGTGAGCGGCAGATTAGGGGTTATTAGGTTTATTTAATAGTTGCGATGTGGGTGGGTGGCAGATTAGGGGTTGATAAGTTTTAAATAGTGTTTGCGATGCAGGAGGGTGGCAGTTTATGGGTGTTAGTGTACTTTGTAACAGTTCAGTTATAAATTTTTGGAAACATTTTTTTTTCGCAAAATCCATAACTACTGCTCTCAGATGGTGGTATGGATAGTGTTGGTTTAGGCTGTAACGCAAGCATTTTAGCCTGAACGCACAACCTGTAATACAGTGCTATGAAAATCCCACACAAAAAAACGTAATGTTTTTGAGTGCGGAATGGACGTTGCCTTACAGCTATACGGACACGACTCGTAATATGCGTTCCTGGCTATTACACTGGAATGGCCATTTTTTCAGCTTTAAAAGCCGTACCGCAAAACTTGTAATCTAGCTGATAAATAGTTAAGTAGTGTGCATTTGTCTGGAGCATTACATGGCAGCAAAGACTGCTGTCATCTATCCAAATCTATAACATTGTTAAAAGTATTCCTGCAAAACTACTGCTATATAGTGCTCTAGAGACATGCATGCTTTTGACCTTATCTATCTAATTTTCAACAAAGGATACCAAAAGAACAAAGAAAATCTAATAACAGAAGTATTTTATATTGCTATGGTCTATATAAATCATGAAAGCAAATGTTAGTGTTTTATGTCCCTTTAATTCATTGCAATTAGGTTTACTGTACATTTTATAGAAACACGGGATCATATATTTGTAGAAACAGCAGGGAAATGAAGAAAAACATGTTTAACGGCTATATTACAGTATTTCTTATTTTGGTTTTGACTTCGAAGTAGTCTACATAATATAGCATCAGTACAAATCCGTCAAATTCACATAATTGTATGATAAACTGCTAGTTTGGGGAATATCTGTGACAGTAAAGGTATAAATATCAAACCTACATAATATGACTCTTATAATGCACTTGCTTACCTTCTATCATAGCCTCCAGGCCCATAGTTGAATTGCTGCCGCTGATTCATCGCCATATTTGACATAA